>NC_134585.1:108747649-109347649 GCF_037038515.1 Microtus pennsylvanicus
TGGTCTCGAACTCACAGAGATCCACCTATCTCTGCCTCTGGAGTACTGGGATTAAAGGCATGTGCCACCACCGCCCAACTGGCAATGCCTTATTATATAACCCATGCTGATCTAGAACTGACTATGCAACCCACGCTAATCTCAAACTCTGGATCGTCCTTCCTCTACCTCCCTGGTGCTGTGATTACAGACGAGTATATAATATCATATCCAACCAACATTTTACAGTTTAAAGGTAAATCATTGGGAACTCATATTAACAAATATTTTGAAAGTCACCCAGGTAGGTCAAGGTAGTACTCTCTCATTGTTACCTGGCAACACAATGAACATTAATAAGCTTTCTTCCCTGTTGGGTCTCTCTTTTCCTCCCACGTGAAAACACCCTCCCTCCTGCGAATACACAGGGGCAGCATGTCCTCTCTTTCTCCACATGAACCTTGGTTTCTTTCTCTTTAATACTTGACTGTGAGTCAAAAAAATGAGTTCAGAGCCAGCATGTCTAGAAAGATTTATAACCTACCTATTTTTGTCTGCTTTTTTAACTTTTGCAAAAATATCTCCTCTAAAATGTGAGTCCGGCTGGGCATTCCTGTGTTGCTTTCCACGGCATTGCATGCTACTCACCTGCCCTCTGACACTATCGTCGATCGCATGTTATATGTCTATTCGTGTGCTCAGGGGAGGAAGAGGCCGGGCCCATGGCATTTGCCATCTATGCGTTCCAGCAATGGGCCCTGAAGAAGACTCTACCTTTGTTGATGGTGTTATAAGTCAGCAGTACAAAACCCAGTTCTGAGTTTTTGGATAAAAGCCCAGGGATGGGGAGCATATCACTCCCATCCTCACCTCATTAGCCCCTCACTCCACTCCTCAGCTTATCCCAGAACTTCACCAACATGGGGACAGCAAACAGAGGCTCGGACAGTCCTCTAGCCACTTTGGAACAACATCCACTCACCTTCCTAAAAAGCGCACATCATAAGACGTCTGTATGATATATGGGACACCAGACACAGCAGCCGACAGCAGCAGCCTTGGGCGCTGGGTGAGCAGTGCCTCCTTCTCAAAGGCAAAGTGGAGCTCCTAGGGAGGGAGGGGGAGAGAGAGGAGAGAGAGAGAGAGAGAGAGAGAGAGAGAGAGAGAGAGAGAGAGAGAGAGAGAGAGAGGCCACATGCAGAAATTTTTTACACTCTTTAAGCCAGGCCTGGTTCAGAAAGAGAACACAGGTTATGTGAAGACAGACAGCATACCAGCATGATATTTGAGTTAACACAGACAAAGAGAGCAGGCTGGGAACAAGGCCCAGAAACTCCAGAGAGAAAGTGTCCCTTAGGCTACAGAGCTGGGGCAAGATCCAGAGGGAGACAGAAACAGCCACAGGGCAACCACTCCACAACAGTGTGACTCAGCATGTCCAGGGAATGTCTGTAGAAGAATATTCTGTTCCTTTCCTCTGCCCCAAACTCATGTTACCTAACACCCACTGACCCCAAATGAAAAGTAAAACCATTTTCTTATTGGCCTTACTTCCACTAAGAAGAGAAAATTCCACCGGTCATTCGCGGGGCTGCCTCGTAATCCAGGGTACAAGAAGAAGAGATCAAGCCCATCAAAACCATGTGTTCTCAGGAAGAATATAACTGAATCAATGAACTCCTCACGGCTGGCAATTGTGGATAGCATAGAGGTGAACCTGCAGGGAGACCAGGGTAAGGCAAAGAACACTGTCTTCAAAATCAGCGATCTCTGAGGCCCTAGAAATGCCCCCATCTCATGGCTTAAATTGTCACAAGAAGCAAAGTGCTCTTAAGAAGAATTCCCACTCTTGACCCTTTTATTCTTTGGCTTTATTTGATTTTTTTGTTTGTTTTCTTTTCCATAGCAAAAACACTCAAGAGTAATTCTTGCTTATCAGAGCTGAACTTGAAGCAAATCCAGATTAACCTTGTGAAAAGTGATTATAAAATAAGTAGACCTAGAAATAAATGGACCGGGACGCCATTGTCTATCGGTCACCACTCAGCTGGGCCCCCTTGAGGGGCAAGGACACCTGGAAGAAACCTTGAAAGTTCCTTAATACTTGTGACTCTTGCTTTCTTTTCCTAATAATTTAAAATACAGCCATTTCACAAGACATCATCCATCCATACATATTTACATGCGTGCATACATGAATACATAAATACATGTGGCATCTCATTTGACTTCAGGCTCACAGCAAGTCAAAGAACCAGAGATGAGGCCTGGGGTTGGACAGAGCTAGTTGTTAAACACCTCCCACCTGGAATCCTCCATCCTACCTGGGGGTCGCAGACTGTTAGGTCTCTCTCCAAAGCTGAAAGGCAGGCTCTGCCCCCAGACCTTAGCTAGGAAGCAAGGAAACTTTCCTTCTGAGAATATGAAGGTAGTTTGTCATTTCCCTATTGTATCTTGGATGGGGTCACTAACAAAAGTGGCCCCTGCATGAAGGATGCTGAAGGATGCGTGCTGTGAGTCCCTGCAATTGCACCAGCATATCCTGGGTTGCTTCTTTATCGCTAACACAGCCAGCTCCATGCACAGAGTGGGAAAGCCCAGGGCCTGTGAGGTTTGGGGGTTACTCTTCTTGTCCTATATAAAACTTTCTTCAGAAATAAAGGCGCTGCCTCCAACAAAAGTAATTCAAGATTTATTTGTGGGTGTCCCATTTTACCTGTCACTCATTTCTGGTCCTAAGTTTCACATCTGATGCCTATATTCCTTGGTATTTTTTCCTATGGATTTGTATCTCCAAGTGGTCTTGTGTTTTGTTTTGTTTTGTTTTGTTTTGTTTTGTTTTGGGTATATTTTCAGATGGTACCAAGGGTCAGACACAGGGTCTTGTCTTATCGCGGTCATGTTCTCTACCACTTGGCCGCACTCCCAGTGTTAATGTACCATATTATCCATATTGTCTGTCATGTTCCCCTGCCCCTCTTCTCATATCCAAGCTGGCTTTCAGACACACACACACACGCATGCGCGCGCACACACACACACACGCACACACACACACACACACCATTATTCTCACTTCCAGCTCATCTTGCTCTACCTCCCAGAGAGAAGACAGTGGCAGGGCAGCTCACCGTGATGTGCCGAAGTTCCAGCCTCCGATGGACAGCAGTGTTTTCAGGGCCCTGTTCCTGGGATGTGGGGAAGAAAGTGGGTAAGTAGGTCCTTACTCTAGGGGCAGCAGCGGTCACTGCTCTTTCTTCTGGGCATTGGGAAAACATTGGGAAATGGAGAAGGGGACATGAGAAGAATAGGAAAGGGCATGTGGAGGAGACCATAGAAGTAAAGGAAATGGAGATGAATAATCACTCCAAAGACCCTTACAGCTCTGTGCACCAAGACTACAAAGCGGCCCAAGCTCCCTCACTTCCCAATAACATTTTCAGAAAAGAGTCTAAAAATCTCTAGTCACTCATCTTCCCATTCACTGAGCAATAACAATGTGCCTTTGACTGAAACGTAACAGCAAACACATAGGCAAGCACCCCACGCCTCTTTGAAGCACCTAATTAATCCCTCAAAGGGGGAGCCAGAGTTTACCAGGAGAAAGGAGTGTGAAGCCATCCACGGACCGGCAACAATAACTACCAAGTCATCAAGGCAAGAAGCAGCTCAGGGGGCTGGTCAACAGAGAGCTCTTAGTTAGTGCTCACATCCCCACTTGAGAGAAAGGTAGGACTAGAAAGACCAGGGAAGCTGAATTTTCCTCTAGCTCTAAAATCTGAGACCCCAGCAGCACATCTAACATACCTCTCCTTGAGTTTGTTGAACTCTGGGTAGAGAACGTTCTCATCCTGGAGATTATTGGCAACAATCTGATTGTTGCTCATTGAGGCAAAGGCAAATATCAGGTGTGTACAAAGAAAGGGGTCCAGGTCACGGGGCAAGATGGAGGCAGGGCTTGGCCGACTGTGAGCCCAGTTGGTGAAATAACACACCAGCTTGTAGGCGGTACCTGGCAAGGACGCAAGTATTAGCAGAGAGCATGGGGCAAGGAGGGAGCTCAGCTTCCAGAGGGTAGAGAAAGCCCAGCCAAAGGGACCAGGCCACTGTAACAGTCTCCAATCCATCCACATACATCAACACCTCCTCCACATGCCCCTAAAACTCTTGCCTTCGCTGCTGGGAGAAGAAAGAAGCTCTTATCAGTCTAGATCCAGGGACCTATTGAGCCATACAAACAAGTGACCAGCATCCTGTGCTGAATTCCAATGGATTTAATAACCTCTGACCAAGGAGCCAAGTCAGGTAGAGTCCAGGAGACACTGAAGGGAGATTTCCTAGCCAGAGAATCTCCCTGGCTATGGAGGAGAGAAGGTGGTTTCCTTACCATCACTGTGTTCCATCAGAAGAACCAGCCCTGCAGGAAATGAAGAAATTCATGTACACACGCACTGTGGCATACCCCTGCACACCCTCCGATATGCAAGTGACCCCTCCAGCTCAACACCATATACACATGCAGATGCACCAATGGTGACACACATCAGTCACTGGTTTCCTCTCCTTACAAGTTAACAGTGGAGCTAGTCTAAGCCCCTTTTCTAGTAGCTATCACCACGTACCTACACACGCTCTGCATAGGGTCAACGGCAGAAGTCCTGCTAAAGCGCTCAGCCAGCGGTTCTCAATTCTGGCTATAAATTCAATAGTACTTATATCAAAGCCCTCTTCTCAGAAATTCTGAATAAACTGGTCCAAGAGGAAGCCCAAGCAAGAAAACAACTTGGTTGGAGACCTGCTTCTCTGGCCCTTCCCCATTTAGTGCCTCTGATTCTTTGTTATGTCTTATCTCATATTTGTTAATCCAGACTCTCTGAGTCCCGGACTGCTCTACTGGGCACCAGGGAAATGACAAACTGGCATCTCCTGAACTTGGTGGCATTGCTAGGATCCGCCATACTCACCAGCCAACAGCAGCAGCCTCCCCATCTCAACTCTCTGGCAGCTACGGGGATGGAGCTCAGGACCCTTTAATAGGAGCTGGCCTATGTGCAGCATGGGGAGAGCCCAGCTACTCATACGTGCCATGCCAGAAACGATGACTCAAGAGTCACAATGACCTCAGAAATACTTGTACTCCCTCTTCAGAATAGCCAGAGTTCTCAGGGCCAACGAAGCCATATCTCTGGCCTGACACGATCAGAGAGTCAGTATTCACCACAGGCTATAACAAAGACAGGGGCAGTGATCCTGAGCCTTGTCTGGCAATTGGCCCCATTTGCTGGTATTCTGTTTCCCACAGCTGAGGTGGAGGAAAAACACTGCATGATGGGATATGTCCACAAAGATTATCAGGAAAGCAGTGTATCATGAAGCCCCAAAGCCTCAGTTTGGATTTAGACTTAAGGGCCAAGGTAGCAATCCCTGTTATACCATTTAGAAGCGTTATAGTTTTGGATGAATTACTGAGCCCCTGAAGTTTCCACACATAAAGAAAAACCTGTTTTCCCTGAAGTAAATAGCTCATTCTTACCTCCCAGGAATATATAGGGACGGAAGTGATAGTGTGGAAATTGTGGTTTGCATAAACTAAAAGCTTAGTTAACTACTGACGTTATTAGGAAGTCGGGCAAAAGAGCAGGATGCTCAAACTCATACTGACACTCGCCAGACAGCTCATGTCTACAGGTGGAGTAAACACACGAAAACAGCGTGTTCTCTGCAGAATACAAGGAGTTCAGACCCAGTGTCTAATGTGCAGCCAGCCTGAAGAATTATCCTTCTCCTCTGACCTTTCGTTGCTGGCTGACATGAAACCTTGTGGTCAGGAGGGGACAGCATGTGGTCAGGAGGGGATAGCACTCTCGAGCAGCAGCTCTTGGCTGTCCTCATGGGAAATGGGCCTGGAGTTGATAGACCCATTACTTTCTCAGGGGGAAAACAAAAAGAACCCTGAAACTTTGTAAGAAAATATTTGGGCAAGTGTATGAGGCAACCATAAGAATGGGACCTGAGCCTCAGGTATAGGAATATGATTATGGACACCCGAGAGCCAATTTTAAAAAATGCAACAACAATGCAAAAGGTTTTTTTTTTAAGTCTGTACAGCAAATGTTGCTTTGATCCATCTGATTTCCTTCCCTTTCTCTGTTCCAGAAGGTCTCAGACTGTATGCCCTCTCTGAGACAGATGCTGCTGTGTATGCATAGGAGATGCTAAGCCGTTCTCAATGCAATGGATTCAGAGAAATCACAGTGCCCAGTGGTCAAGTCTGCTGAACATCTGTCCTTCATTTATGAGATGAAATAAAGACAAAACTCTTAATTTTTAAACCAGGAGTGTGTGCTTGGAAAGCAACAATGATTGCAGTAAGAAAGCATGGATTTTACTATCAGACTCCAGGGGCCCTTCCTTCCTGCACTGTATGGTCCCTGGGGTCCCTTGCTTCACATAGCTTCCATTCCGTGGGCTACCATTAACCTAAATCAGAAGTTCAGCTCTAATGACCATGCTTTCATTTCCCAGTCACTACCCGTGTGCTACGGCACACCAATATTCTTGTTATTGGGTCTATAACTTTGCAACCTGATCTGTAAATTATTGAAACTACAGTTGGTTTCTGGGGCCTCAATCTTGTCAGGCTATCTTGCCCTGAAGCTCTAATGGTTCCCTTTTAAGACCTTAAGGAATGTTGATCTCTACTTCTGGGCCTTCCTCCACTGTGACTCCTGCCTTTCTGCAGGGCTGAGATGCCCCACTAGATTTGTGCCCTTCAAATCTCACTGCTGCCGGCACTAGCTGTCAGTGTAAAGTGCTTGCCTACAGGCTGTACCTGATCTCTCCACATCCACGTGAGGAGCTATGATGCTAAGACAAGACAAAACAATGGTTGTCAGCAATGACCTCTGCCTAATTCAGGAGTGACCATGCCAAAAACCTGTATACATAGTGGTTGATAATCACATTAAATAAGAATTAAATTATCAGTGTGCTGTACCAATCTGTTTGTTCACAGTCTTATTCTGTCAGTTCTTGCTTTAAAACCAAACCAGCCAATGCTCACGTGAAACACCCACGGGCATTTAGAATGTATTCCTTCGTGCTTGACCTATTCTTATGCGGAAAGATAGTTACTAATGTATCATACTTGGGTAACTGATGAATTTTCAAAAGCAGCATGACCTCTCTCATATTTCATTAGACTAATGGAGATGAAGGCAGGAACACGGATGTGAAGTCATTTGAGCAAAGCATTTGACTAAAACCTTTTGACACTTTTGTAGAGGAATAATAGAAGCAGGTTTCAAGTAAATCAGTTGTGTTAAAGAACAAAGTTCTTAATATTGTCCACGTTTCAGTTTCTAGCCAATTTCCTCATTTTTAAAGTGAAGGCTATTTCCCAGTATTGTTGGTTAAGCATGCAGGCTTTTATCTTCATGTTGAATGTTTCTTGTATTAGAAAATGTGGTTTTTTTGGTTTTTTTTTTTTTTTTTTGGTTTTTTGAGACAGGGTTTCTCTGTAGCTTTAGAGCCTGTCCTGGAACTAGCTCTTGTAGATCAGGTTGGCCTCAAACTCAGATCCTCCTGCCTCTGCCTCCTGAGTCTTTTATTCCACCTTTGAGAGTATGCCACTACTTATATAAAACTGGATTTAAAAAGTTAAGCACTGTTTGTTTGTTGATGTAAGTTCTTTACTGAAGGGCTCATGACAACCTCAGATTCATCAAAAGTTAAGCCATCTGCCTTAGGAATGAAAAAATGCACAACCAGGGAAACCAGGCACACTCTGCTTAATGTTTCTAAGCCTACCAATGTCATGAAAAATTGTAGTGTGTAGAACATAATTTAGCTTGTAGACATACAATGTATCCCAGGTCCAATCTTCATTGCGATGCTGAGAATCCAAGTGAGAACTACTACCAAAGTGGACATTTTTCTTTTTTGTTTTATTTATTTATTTATTAAAGATTTCTGCCTCCTCCCCACCACCGCCTCTCATTTCCATCCCCCTCCCCCAATCAAGTCCCCCTCCCTCATCAGCCCGAAGAGCAATCAGGGTTCCCTGCCCTGTGGGAAGTCCAAGAACCACCCACCTCCATCCAGGTCTAGTAAGGTGAGCATTCTTAATTCTTTTAGAACAATGCTTCTACAATAAAATACTTGTCTAGAATCTGGCACTTTAACATCACAGGGACAAATGAAATATAATCTGTTATCAAGAGTGACTTTTCAACCAATGATATTGGCTGGTTTCTACCAGAACCATGTTAGGGACTAAACTCAACTACTGAGCTTTTGAATTATTACCACACAGTAAAGATTAAAATATCCATGCTTCCAAAGGAAGCCCAAAGTGAAAAACCTCACAAGGAAATGTTTGGATATTCAACAGTGGTCTACTTGCCTTGCTCACTTCCAAACAGTTGTGCAGACTAGAGATGATGTTCTGGAGAGAATTTCTGAGTCTGACTAGTGCTTGCTTTCCCAAACAAAAGCAATTTACTGGTTCTGAGTTTTCCCCAGGATTATCCACATCGCAATAAGCAGCTCACTCAAAAGGCTGACTAGATACAATTCTCACTACAAAAGGCTGACTAAATATAAATTCTCTTCTCTTCTCCCACACATGGACTTTGTTTACATGCTCCAAACCTTCACAATACACACACACGCCCACACAAATTAGTATAACGTCTTTTTCTATTCACATTTATTTGGTGAACTCAAATCTAAGGCAAACAATTATCAAAACACAAAGAAAATACAGGACATCACTCATTCTGTCCACATCCAGTTCCTTTTAAAAACCAGTATCTTTACTCTCCTGTCTAGAAACAGCGATGTCATGACGTCCTCTGAAGCTGATGACTTTTACAACACAGGCCTCTTCCCCAATATCCTGCTCTTCCTTATAAGCTAAAGATATAGACGCCCAAAGCAGTTTGAGTTTTGGGTACATTCTTTATGTGCATAGAGGTGGGCAGAGGACAACTTGCTGAGTAGTAGTCTTTTCATCATGTGGGTAGCAGAGACTGAACTCGGGCCGTCAGATGGCTCTTTTACCCACTAAACAATCTTCTGTCCCTGAGTTTGGGTATTTTTAAGCTGTGACAGTGAGCCACAAGAAATGTCCACATGGCTCTTTACTAAAGCACCAGGGACCATCTGTTCTACAGTGAGGTACCTAAAGAATCAGTAATGTCTGATGTCACCCAGAACTATACAGACCTTCAGTGTTTCACATCCCAAGAACTTACTCCAGGTTGTCTCAGACCACAGTGGGTCAGCAGTTTAACACTGGCTGAGGAAAAGCAGCCACTTGTGTTGAGACATTTGAATAGTAACACTAACCTGAATCAAACTGTTTTCCAACAAGGAAAATGCCCCCATTGTTCCCAGCCACTGGGCCTTGCAGGACTGGCACAATTCTCCAGACAATGAATGACCTGCTGCAACTCCAGCCATAGTCCCGGTTATTTCCAAGTCTTTTATTTTGAACTATCTTCTTTACTCATAATATACAATCACTCAAAATTATGCTGGTCATTATTTGTGGCTTTGACTGAGTTCATACATCTGTGACAAGTATTAATCAATGTAAACTACTTTTTATTAATACAGGCCTAAAAGGAAGCTTCTAAAAGACTTTTATGTGCAGGCCAGAGGCACCTGATATGGAGTTAAGGTGTCATGAGCCTGGGAATCAAACTTAGGCTCTCTGGAGCATAAGAACGTGCTCTTATCCACCCCACTCTTCATTTCTAAACAATGACTAGTAACAGTTCTTCAAAAACTTCTCTTCTTTTCTGTCATTTTTTAAGTCTTATTTCTTTAAAGTCCCATCTACCACCATCAGTCTTAAGCCCAAGAAACAGGCCATATAAATGTACTATCTGCTCTTCTTCCCTAGGTGACCACAAACACAAGCTGAGCAGCATACAGTGAGTCCAACTACCCATCTGACTTTTTCCGTGTAACTTAACAATAGAAATCCATACTCCCCCCAGTCCCAGCCCTGGTTGACTGTGACTGCATTCTCAAGTGTTTTACTCAGAGCCTCATGACTACCAAGTACAGAATGGAAGCCCATATTCTTTCGGGGAAACCACTTTATGTGTTTTTTCCTAAAACTGGAAAAGTAATAACTTTTTTTTCCCCCTAAAGCTCCAAAGTATATAGCCAAATCCTAAGTTCCAATATAATCAGTATTTATCAACACTCTAAATGGAGTGGCTAGACCAATAGCAAGTATAAATACATGTTTAAGTTCTTTTTAACTAGCTGCGTTGGGAATGGTGGAAAACAGACACTGGGCAGTAAGACAGACACTCTGGTGACTCACCTAAGTGAAGCAGGTAAAAAATAACAGCTTAGGTAGGGAAAAGGTCAACGATGAAGGTCTTTACTTCACCTTTCAGCATTTCTGAGTTCCCTATACTAGATCTCAAATCTCAAGAGTCCACAAAGACAGCATTTAGACTTCACATCTCCAGAGGAAGGTGCCCAGAGGTCATCAGGCCTCAGGAAATCTTTAAGTAGAAAAAAAAAATGACAAAGATTTCTCTGTAACAAACGAAGTCAGTTTTCTGAATTCACTGAACACCTTTAAGCGCTCATCATCCCTAAAACTTTCTGTAAAATTTAGGACAGGAAAACACTCATATCTCTCATACAGCACAAGCAAGGCAAAGGGTGAACAAGAACTACATTGCAACAGCTAAATTTATTCACCCGAAAAATGAATTTGATTCACTTTAACAGAAATTTGTGGTACTTCCTGTGTCTTCTCAAGGAACACTGGGCTGGACTTCTGTGAACGGAAGTATTTCCCTTAATAATGAATTATTTAATGTTATAAAAATAAGTTACCCCATCTCTGAGTCAGAAAATCTAGGAATACCCACATTCCATAACCCAAACAATATGGCCAATTCTTGGACTTGAGAAACATGAAAACTTCTGGTCACTTTGTGGGGAATAAAGAGCGCTGCTTTGGGAAAGCTGAAGGCTAACTCCCCCACCCCACACTACTCAATACATCATACACTTGTGCTCACACACATCCACTTATAAAGGAGTCTTCCTCCTAGTCACACGGGCTGCAGCCTCCCTCAAGCTGAGAATCTGCCTATTTACTGTACAGGACTGGGGAGTAAACATGCTCTCCAAGGCTCCTGTGCTCTCACAACCGGAAGGCCAGGGCAAGCAAGTAGATTCTTGCGAGTAGAGAGCTTGTTTTCTGAAATCCATTCTACTCCGCAACATTCTCGGGTCCAGGGGCCGGGAGAGGCTCTATGGGCACAACATGGTGGATGACTTGATGGTCCCAGCCAACTGTGGTAAGGAGGGAGTGGTTGAGTGGAGACCACGTAGCATCTCTCACGAAGTCTCTGTGGGCTTGACTTCTAAACCTAAAACAAAGAAGGGGATATAGGGTGTGGTAAGAGGTGAGACAAAAACCCAGAGAAGAACACAGAAAGAAAACCTAACATAAGCAGGACACATTTTTTGAAATACTTCAACATCTGTACAGCCTCACCAGGACAGTGGCTGTCCAATCATCCAATCCTATCTACTTTCCTAGGTGAAGAAATTGTGGGCAGAGCAGCAAGGAGGTGATATATCCACAACCAAGCAGGAAACCACAGCAAAGGAAGATGTAGACCCAGGTCTTCCACCCATGCCTTTCACTCTACAGCCGGTTCCACTTCACAGAAGTGGTTCCCTACGTGAGGCTGGAATGCTAGCTAGACTTAGCCTGAATCAGACAGCTTCCAGGGCTCAGTCTCTGCAGACATGACACAAATGAAGAGAATTCCTTGGGTGCTGGGGGGTGAAACCCTCTACAGACAAAAATGGAGAATTTTCTTCTATTTATTTTTATTTTTAATAATGTGTGAGAAGTCAGAGGCATATAAGACTTGGATCTGGAGTGACACACAGCTGTGAGCAGAATGACATGGATGCTGGGAACAAAAGGAAGTGTTCTCAACTGCTGAGCCATTTCTCCAGACCCAAAGGAAGAATTCAACATGCCAGTTACTGAAAATAGACCTGCTTGCCCATTGGTCTTGATCCCTGACACCCGATCATGGAATTCTACTTCAAACTTACACCTCAGAAAGGCTTGAATCCAGCACAGCAAGTGAGCAGTCTTCACTGAGAGAGGCCAGAAAGGGAACACTAGAGGAGGACACAAAGGGAAGAGAAGATAAAGTCCACAGATACCACAAACAAAATCTGATTGGGCCAGCCCCATTCCCACCATAAACTGATCCAGCCTGATGTCCACTTTGGGTTAAGGTTTTGCTGCCATTACACTTCTAAGGAAAATGGAGGAAAGTCAGTGCTCACAGAAACCATCCTGGCATCCAACTATCCCAGTGGGTCCCTCTCTAAATTAGCCATTACCCAGACTCACGTGGTGCCAGAAGCCTACTACATTGGTCAAGCTGTGTTGAACAGGAATGAGATCAATTTTGGCTGTTTTCAGACTACACAACCCTAATAAGGACTACACTGACTACTTAGGAAAACCAGGCTAGAGTACTGTCTCATCTAAGGAACAAAGTAACCAGCTAATGCTTTACCAATAGTTACATCCCTTATCACTCCATTCCTACTCCTTCACCATTGTCCCCCAGCATCGCTTCCAGGTCCCTGGTGACAAACAGTACCTGTGTGGAGAGAACACCAGTCTAGTGACACACTGGGAGTGCACAGCTGAGCTGAGGGTACAGCTTGCATTCTTGGTGTCCACAAGGGAGACAGATCCATTCTCATCACCTGGAGAGGAAACAGCATGTTGCAGTGTTTAAGAACATATACTTCAGGCTGTGCACGGTCAAACAGTCTTTAATCCTAGCATGCAGGAGGCAGAGGCTGGCCTGAAGATCTACATGAGTTCAAGGCCAGACACACCAAGTTCCAGGATAGCCAGAGCTAAGACCCTGTCTTAACAACAACAACAAAAAAAAAAAACAAACAAAAACCACATAGCTTTGATATCAGTCAGACCTGGATTTGAAAGAATCTTAGTTCCTCAAGATATGGACAAATTCGCCACCCTGAGCACCAGTTTCTTTTTGCTAGGCAAGATCAGTAAGTCATTGTGTGGCTGTGACAATTACTAGATAAAGCTATTACTTTAACTACAAGCTGTTACTATATGCAGCCACACCCACAGCAAAACGTAATTCTCTAAGAGCAAGCTGCTTGCTAAGCGGCTCACTGACTTCTAACCATGCCCAGAATAGGAGAGCTGGAACAATGAGGAATCGAATCAACTAGGAAAAAAATGTGTTCTCCAAAGCTAAATAAAACTGGCACAATTCACGTAGTGCCTAAGTGTACTGACAAGAGCATGTACACCGTGAAGGGAGCCCTTTCTCCTCCTCCCCATTCTAAGAGTCAAGATGCCATGCTGCCTTACCAAAGACAAAGACTTCACTCTGCTGAGGATGCCAAGCCAGGGAGGTAGGAAGGAATCCAGAGGCGTTACACCCTAGAAAGGAAAAAAAGGGAGGTTTGGAACAAGAGCCACATGTAGAAGAAATAGTTTTTCAAAAGAAGTCAAGGAGTCCTGGGAACACTTTCACTGGGTTTCTTAACTGCTGTTACGGCAGCCATGCAGGTCTCCATCCCTGAGTCTCACCACCCACATCTACCCATCAGTCTCCAGTCATTTGGGGGTTCACATTTAAGCCACAATGCCTAACAAAAATAACCCTAGTCCTTGAGATAACCACCCACCCAGGAGCTAGCTCTTCCTCTTGGTACATGCTGCACTATGGTCAGCAGAACCTCAGTGACAGAAAATGACGCCACAGAGGGTGGGCATCTGGCAACTCTGCTGACTCTGGGCAAAGAAAGCCTCTTCCAAGTGGGATCTATTACCATTTTCTCCTCATCACTGGTCTCAGACTCACCTATCTGTGATGCTGGCTTGGGACAGCGGGTATCCCAGAGCAAAATTCTACTGTCCTAGGAAGAGAAAAAGAAAAAGGGTTTCATAATCCAAAAGAACAGCTGCTGGCCAGTCTCCACAGCAGGGATTGGGCCTATTAAAGCTCAGCTGTGGTTGGAAAGAAGCGACTGGATCTCACCTCACTGCATGAAAGAAACACAGAGTCCTTGTGGGGAGAGGCAGCAACATATGTGACTGGTCCTGCATGAGCTGCAAAGGAGAAACATAGCAGAAAAAGGAGAATATAAGAAATAGGCCTATGTTTATTGTGTAACTTTGTAAATATCATGATAGATTATAAACCAGAATAACCACCACAGGATAAGCTGGTCGCTATAAAAACCAGAGACAGCTGGGGGAAATAATGAACTGGTAGAGACAATGAAGTCCAATTCCAGGCTCAGTAAGGACAGGGGAGGAGTACAGCACATTTTAAGCAACCCAGTTTTCTAATATGCTTTCCCCTAAGACTGACCTGCCTGTGCTTTCCTGTCACCCTTCTCCCACTTTCTAGAGGCAACAGTTACCTCCCTTCCACCCAGGTCCTGCATGGGTATGTTGGTGTTCAGAGCCTGAAAACCTAAGGCTCTCAAATTAAGAGCCAAAGAGAAAAAGGGGCTCCTGGGCAGACTCAGTGAAGGGAGTGACCCTGTCTTAGTCACCCCACAAATACAAGGGCAGCACTCTGACTTGACACTCCATTTCTAACGTGAAAACTGAAGAGTGAAACGGCTGTTGTCCCAAGAACACAACCAATCAGCTCATCTGGATTAACAAAGCAAGCTGGACTTTTCCTGAGAGAAAGAGAAATCCAAGGCTGCTACAATGCACACTGCTTTTCATTATTGGGTGATTTCTAAAGTTTCTAGAAACATGACAAAAAGAGTAACTTCTTGGCAACTACCTAATTTTTAAGAAACACTCATTCATCAATTGTGTATGTGTGCACAGGTACCACAGCACTCACGGAGATCAGAGGATAGCTTGTTAGGAGTTAGCTCTCTTCTTCCACCAAGCGGAATCCAAACATCAAACACAGGATTCCAAGTTTGGCAGCAAGTATCTTCACCCACAAAGTCATCTCACCTGCCCTACGTAAATCTTTTCACTAACAATTTTTAAATGTATGAGAGGGTATAGCTTTTAAATTCTTTTAGGAGGCCTACATGCAAGGGAAATAAAAAAAAAATCACTGCTACAAATTAGCTAGAGGCTGAAGAAACCACTGACGTCATTTAACCAGTCCTTTTAGAGCACCCAAACGGTTCTATCTTAAGGATTAAACCACCCTCATCCTTCTATCCTCACTCTAGAATCTGTCTTCATGAATTCAAAATTCATAAAGAATTGCTACCAAAATAAAGTCAACTAGTGGTTCTGTTAATGAAGCAAATAGAAGAACATTAAAAGTGATGAAATGCCCGGAAAAGATGTTTTGTAGAAGTGAAAATTCAAAAGTTAGGTTCAAAAGTCTTGGGCAGGAGAGATGGCTCAGTCAGCAAAGTGTTTTCCACATCAGCAGGAAGACCTGAATTCAACCCCAGAATCCATGTAAAAAGCCAAGCAAGTATGGTGGCACTTGTTGTCCCAGCACTGGGGAGTCACGGACAAGAGAACCCTTGTGGCTCCCTGGCTAGTCAAGCTTGCCCCATCTGTGAGCTCCATGTCCTAGTGAGAGACTCAGTCTCAGAAACCAATAGGCATCTCCAAAGTTGACCTCTGGCCTCCACATGCATGCAATTGTCACACATATGCACAAGTCCCAGGGCTTATTCTCTGAGAACAAGGCTCTACTGTGTCTGGATTAAGCTGGAGAACAGTTTACTGTCAGAATAAAGCTTTAATGCCAACTAAAAAGTGGGATCTTGACCTACAGCTTACAAGAAACCAATGAAGAACCAAGAGTTAAAGATCACACGTGGAGAGACGAGGGAGACTGTCTACTGCTAAAGCTGCATGACAAATGGAATGTAAGAAATGGGCAGGAAGGGGACTGAACAAAATGGAGACTGATGAACCCTGAGTATAAGAAGATAGGGGCTGTTGGCCACTGCGGTTTAAAACGTTTGGCTCCCAATTGGTGGACTAATTAGGAAGGATTGGGGGTGTGGCCTTGTTGGAGGAGGTGTGTCACTGAGGGTGGGCTTTGAGGTCTCAGAAGCCCACAAAGCCAGGCCGGCTTGCTATCATCTTTCTGCCACATGCTTGTGAACTGGGATGTGAGCTCTTAGCTACTGCTCCCGCACCATGACTGCCTGCCTGCTTGTCCCCATTCTTCTCATGATGATAGTCATGAACTAACCCTCAAACTGTAAGCAAGCCTTCAACTAAATGCTTTTTCCTACAAGTTGCCTTGATCATAGTGTTTCACAGCAATAAAACAGCAATTAAGACACCCATGTGGCCAAAACGTCGTGAAGCCAACAACACAAACAAAAACACAGAGAAATAAACAGGAATAATGGAACCTGATTGTAGTTGGGGGTAAGGAAAAGCCAACCAAGAGAACACAGACTTGCTATTGTTATTATCCAAACAAAGTTCAAAGATCCCAAAGGAGAAAATAAAAGATAACGGTAGCCAGTACCAATCAAGAAGGAATACTTACCTCGGTACGAATTCAGTGACATCTGCTGAGCCAGGTCCCAAATTTTGATGCTACGATAAAAAAAAAGAAAGAAAGAAATCTTGACTTGCACTATCAACATAAAAATGTACTCAAACAAGGACATGTTTGACAAACATGTCCCATATCTGCCTCCTAGACTCTTGCCATCTTATTTATAAACCACTACCAATACTCAAACAGACATGCCATTACTCACTAGCCTCTAAAACAGCCCAAAACAGTAATCAATGAAACTAAGGGTAGTAATGATACCCACAGGAAGCCTAGGGACGGGAGTAATGAACGCAGGGACCCACCAGAAGTCTTTGCTACCACTGACGGCTTGTGTACCAGAGCTCAGGACTGTGACAGTAGACACAATGTCATCATGCTCATACTTGCAGAACTTGCTGACAATAAGTGTCTCATTCTCATCTAGCTCCCACAATTCAACAGCACCTGTTGAGGACAGAGTGGGGTGAGGTGTAGGTGAGGGAAGCCCAAGCCTGGGTTAGACCCAGGTGGTAATGCATGCCTAGGACTCACGCAGGCATTATTACTGAGCTAACAGAAGTTATTCCTGTAAAAACAAAGTCCGTATCATTAAAGGGCTTAGCTCACTTCTAGGCTTTTTTTTTTGTTTTGTTTTTGTTGTTTTTTTTTTTTTGTTTTTGTTTTTCGAGACAGGGTTTCTCTGTGGCTTTGGAGCCTGTCCTGGAACTAGCTCTTGTAGACTAGGCTGGTCTTGAACTCACAGAGATCCGCCTGCCTCTGCCTCCCAAGTGCTAGGATTAAAGGCGTGCGCCACCACCGGCCCTAGGCCATTTGGTTTTAGGTTACCTTACAGCTTTCCTCACAAGAGCCCAAAGGACTATGTGAGGAAAACTCCTAGAAAAAGACAGCGAGATTACTATATCAACTATCTAATTAATATTTGATTCGATTGTCTGAAAAAATGCCTTGCAATACTATACTTTACTTGAAAAAATACTTGCAACGCCAGAGAGGCTCAATCTCTAATGTCCTACTTTTCAACTTCCATGCCCTACCTAACAATTTAAGAGTACATACTTATGACAGGCATGGAGGCACACACCTTTGATCCCAACATTCCCAAGGCAGAGGCAGGCGGATCTCTGTGAATTCTAGGCCAGCCTCGTCTACAAAGTGAGTTCCAGGGCAGCCAGAGCTACACAGAGAAACCCTGTCTCAAAAAACCTAAACAACAACAAAATACACACACACAGATATTTTTATTTTAGCTGTACAGTTGTTTTGTCTTCATGTCTATTCACCAAGTGCACGTAGTGCCCTTGGAGGCAAAAAGAGCACTGGATTAGTGTCACGTGGGTGCTGGGAATCCAACTTTGGCCCACTTGTAACCACCAGGTCATCTTTCCAGACCCAAAATCAATCTTTTTACTTTAATTTTTGAGACAGGGTCTCCATAAGTAGCCTTGGATAGCCTGGAACTCGCTATGTAGAAGACGCTGGCCTCCAAATCACAGAGCTCTGCCTGCTTCTGCTGGGATAAGCAGCACTCACACCCAGTGCCCACCAACTTCTAAATTTTATTTAGTATAAGTTTCACTTAATGTCATTTTAACATAATGTTCGATTCTCTGAGAATGTCATACATGCACACAACGTAGTTAGAGCATATTCACCCCTAGCTTGTCCAAGATTCACCCCCCCCATCACCTCCTTCCAGAGAAGGGGGTTACTCACCTGAATCTGATGCCACTAGGATACCTTTGTCCCCCACCCAAGTGAGGTCAGCTACTCCGGCCTCGGTCTGGACGCCCGCAGAGCAGAAGCCTTCGTTGGGGGCCGCACTCGGATCCTTGAAAAACCACAGAGAGCCAGCCCAGCAGCGACCACTTAGACTGGAGGCCCCGAGCAGAAGAGAACCATCTACGGTGGGGAAAGGGAAGTCATAAGGAGTCAGATGGAAGGCCCAGCATGTTTCTATGGTAACCTCATAGAATCCAACGCGAGGCGCGTCTGGATTTGAGATCAGGTTTGTGAGGCAAGGTTGGGCAGCTCCCGAACGCCGGGTAGGGATCGGAGGGCACACGCGCTGTGTGGACTTGGCAGTTAGTGCCGGGAAAGGGCGCCCGGGGCTGGGGAAGGGGGCTTCCAGGCCCGGAATCTCGGCTCACCAGACCGGTACCGTGCAGCCTCCAACTGCCGTTCCATGCAGGCGGGAGCATTGGGGGGCAGGTTCCACTCGCGGGCCGCCGGGGGCACGAGCGGAGGTGGGGTTTCCTTCCGCATCTCCACGGTTCCAGCTCCAACCTAGACCCAAGCTAAGCGACACCGACTCCGCGCTGGCGGAACCCCCACGTGGTGCACCTCTGCGCCTCCACCCCTCTCCAAGGGCTACGCTCTACTTCTCGCGAGAATTGCGTCCGCACTCCCAGCTTGCTTTCCTTCTGCCCTTCCCGCAACGGGATTTCGGACTTATTTTTTTTTTTTTTAATTCTTCTCGCGAGGGAAAAAAAAAAATCGAGCAGGGCAGAAAGCACTCCGCTCTCTTCTCGCGAGATTTGTGAGCGGCCATCTTGCTCCTGCCCCTGACAGTCTCCGGTCGGGGTCACGGGGACGTGAAGTCCGCTGCCTGGACCTTTGCAGACCATGCTGTCCCGGGTGGTACTTTCTGCCGCCGCCGCAGCGGGTGAGACACGTAGACCCCGGGCTGGTCTGTCAGGATGACTGGGAAGAAGCTAGGCCTGGGGCAACAGGGAGGCGGAAAGCGGGTGAAGAAAGGACCTCGTCGTTTGGGCCTGAGCAGAGCTGCCTGACCATGTAGGATCTCGGGGGACGTCGAGGAGGGATGCTTGGGACCGAGGAAGGTGGAAAGTGAATTTCACCTTGACTTTGCTAACCTGCGCCTTGTGTTGTTTGCAGCCCCGTGTCTGAAGAACGCGGCTGTCCTGGGACCAGGGTAAGTGTCGCCGTGACCTATTACTCCGTTTCTTTTTCTTAGCTTTAAGCCAGAAATTACTTTTTTTTCCTTCCTTTTGGCGAGCCTAAATCCTCATTCAGACGCTTGTTCTTCTAATTGCCTTGAACGTTGTCATCTCCACCTGTGACAGACACCCGGAGACGGTAAGTCTCGCCCCTCACTGTGACCTTCAGCGACACCCAGCTCGGAGTCAGTCACTAGATGACACTCAAGAACAGATCTGGTTAAATATAACAAATTATGTTGTTTTGATTGTCTCCCAGGTTTCTGCCTTCTGTTACCATATCAGGAGTCAGAAATTATGCGTTGTTTGGTAATGTTTGTCTTGACTATCACAGAATGAGGAAAACTGAGTAACTTACATCACAGCTATGTCTAACAGTTTACAGGCTCGCGGGGTACACCTGGCTCCTCCTCTTAGCAGTGACACCTCACTTAGAGCCGTATATAATGCTTTGTGAGATATAAGAGAATTAACTCTTGTAAAGCTCAGAAAACGGTGCTTAGTACATTGTGTGTATCAGAAATGTTGGCGCTGCTGCAGGTAAAGTTCTTTTCTTAAAACATATCAGGGTGTGTATGAAGTGTTTTAACTCCCGAACTTAATCATACAGCTTTCAAAGTTTACTAACTACAGAGTGCTTGGAAAAGCTGGCCTCGTTTGGGTGTGATTGTCTTGTGTATGCAATAAAGTGATACTACAATTGACTGCTTTTGACTTACAGAAAAGCCACACCATACAAACATTGAAAAGTCGCTGTGTGGGCCTTAGCACTGCCAGAAATCAATTATGGCACAAGCGATAAGTGAATTACATGCAGAAGATACAAGACGCACCTCCGTTTCTCCTCTGTCACCCTGCGTTCTCTAGCGCATCAGCAAGGCTTGGCCTCGAGCTGTGCTTTCGCTGACTATGCCCACTACCATTACTATGGCAGGAGCAGTTAAGGACCCTTTAGTCTTCTGGTTTTATCTTGGTACAAATAAATGTACATTCTTGATGTAACAGAAATTATGACAGTCCCCCACCTAAAACCTTCGGAGCTCATATCCCTCTTGAAATAAAATCGAAACTTAGCAAAACCAAGAAACTCAACTGGAATCAACCCCATCCATCGATACCTTGGTTCTCCTCATCCTTCCATGTTTTGCTTTATGTTCTAGTCGTACCAGCCTTGCTGTTTCTCTGGGGAAATGCCAAGCTCCTTTTTTTTTTTCTTTGAGAATTACATTTTTATTTATGTGCATGCGTGTGTGCATGCATGTATGTGTGTGCACTTGTTCGCACACAAGTGTTTCTACACAAATGCTTGCAAAGGCAAGAGGTTAAGAGGCTGTTAGATCTGGAGCTGGACTTAAGGGTGGTTGTGAGCAACCCAGCATAGGTGCAGGGAACTGAACTCTGGTCCTATGGAAGCACAGCAAACACTCTTGACTGCTGGGCCATCTTTTCAGCCCTATGCTTATTTTGCTTGCCATTTGTTCATTGTATGAAATACTAGCATTTATAAGGACGTTTTTATACAAGTGTATAATGTACCTTGAGCAAGCATAGCCCTCCTTTGCTCATCTATCTTTTTTCTCTCCCCCACCCCATTAGTCTTCATTCTTCTGTACAGTTTGGCTTCCACTTTCATGTTACGGACATGCTGTGTGTATCTATGTAAAATCTGATATCTACAAATGAAAGCAAACATGATGTTTTTATTTTTCTGAGACTGAATTTGTCTTACAATAATCTCCAGTTATATCTGTTTTTCATCCTGTATAGTTGAATAAAATTTCACTGTGCATATAGCACATTTTCTCCATCCATTCATTCCTCTGTTTGCAGGCACCTAGATGGCCTCCATAATTTAGCTATTGTGAATAGTGCTGCGTAAGCACTGGTGTACAAGTGTTTCTGTGGTGTGCTGACTTGGAATCCCTGGCATAAATATATAGGAGTGGTCTAGCTGAGTCATATGATCTATTTTTAGTTTTTTATGCACCCTTCATATTGATTGGCGGGGCTGGATTTATTTACATTCCCACCAGCAGTGTATAACGTTTCTAACTTTCTTTTTATTTATTCTCTGTGTCTTTCATAACATGCATCTCCATTGCCTTCATTTTCCCATCCCTTCCTATCTGCCCTCTGACCTTGCAACCTTCCTCCTAAATATAATAAAATTTAAGAGAAGAAGGAAAAATCAATCTCATGGAAGCTGTAGTGTGACACAGTGAGTCGTGCAGTAACCCTTTTATTCGTATATCCTTTCTTACAAGTGTTCTTTACAGAGTCATTGGTCTGGTTCAAGGCCTCTGCTTTCTTACACTATCAGTGCTGGGTCCTCACGGGAACTCATCTTGGCTATCCTGCTGTTGCCCTATGTTGTGGAGATCCTGCAGCTTTGGGTCTGCAGGACAGGTCCCTTCATGTGCTCCAGCAGATCATAGATGGGGTGGATATTGGGGTGGACCAGTTCATAACCCTAGTTCTGGGCCTGGGTAGTAGCAGGTTATAGTTGCAGGAGAGCCCACCAGCTCTCCTGCATTGCCCTGGCTAGTTCTGCTTTCATGTCCTCAGGGTTGATTCTCCCACACCTTCAAAGTCGGTTCTACTGTGTTGCATAGGGGCCTCTCTCCCAAGTGTTGTAGCTGATTGTAGCACAATTAATAAAAACTCAGAGACCATTATTGGTGTTCAACCTGAAGGTCTGAAAGGCAAAACAGCCAGCCACTGGCTCTTATCTCTACCTTAGGCCAAAATGGTGATCCTGTCTCCAGGAATCTCAGAATGAGACGGTGTGTGAGAGCTGTCTCCTCCCATCTTATATTCCTCTCTAGTGCAGGGATTAAAGGTGTGTGTCACCACTGCCTGGACTGTAAGGCTGACCAGTGGGGCTATTTTACTCTCTGAACTTCAGACAAGCTTTATTAAAATACAAATGAAATATCACTGAAGCTGATGAGTAGGGACAACTCCCCCCTCTCCTATGACCTCAGGACCAGCTTTCCCACCTGCTTCAGGCATTGATTGGAGAGGAGGGGGGCAATGTGGTAGAGTTTATGTTTGGTTTTGGTGTTTGGGTGGTGTTTGTTTGTTTTTGACTTTGGTTTTTTGAGTGCAGCCTTTGTTTGCACTGTCATGGAGCTCACTTTGTGGATCAGGCTGGTCTCAAACTCAGAGGTTTGCCTGCCTCTGCCTCCTGAGTGCTGGGTTTAAAGGCGTGTGTCACCCCAACTTCATTGTGGTTTTTATGTTCCTGTTGGCTGGTGATACTGAACCATTTTTCTTTGAGGCAGAGCTTCACCTCTGTAGCCCTGACTGGCCTGGAAATTGCTATGTAGTAGACCAGGCTGCTCTCAAAGAGATTCACCTTCCTTGATTAAAGGCCTAGGCCCAGCTTTTTTCTGTTTATTCACCTTTTGAGTTTGGCCATTTCGTTGGCCCATTAATTGACTAAGGTATATTTCTTAGAACTTAGGGGTTTTGTTTTGGGGGGCCATTTGCAGGGGGAATTTGTCATCCTACTTTTTATTTTCTAGATACTAATTCTGTTAGATGTACTTACCAAGATTTCCTCATTCTGTAACTGTCTCTTCATTCAGTTTCTTCCTTTGCTGTAAAGAAGCTTTTTAATTTTATAAAGTTTCATGTCAGTTCTTGGCATTATCTCCTGAATAATTACAGAAAGTACTTGCCTGTGTTTGTCTGAAAGCTTTTGTTAATTTAGGATAGGTTTTTTTGTACAGGCTGAGAAATAGCGATCTAGCTTCATTCCTCTGCATGTGGATATCCATTTCTCCCAGCATCATTTGTTGAAGTGTTTCTTTGTAGAGGATATGCTTTGAGGTATCTGGAAGACTGTTTGGATTTGGCTGTCATTAAATAAAGGCATTCCAAACAGAAGCAGCAAAATAAGGCAAGTGCTTTTGAGAGATGTGAATAGTCGTATGAGTAAAGGTAGGGCACCAAAGAAAGGTGAAGATGCCCAGTTTGCAGGAACTGGGTCAGCTGTGCTATATTGTTTGTTTCCTGTGGATAGAAAAGAGCATGCTGAGGCCGCCTGCTGTCACGTTCGTGTTTTAGAAGCACTGCTGGGGAACCCTACTACCTGACAAGTTCCATTCTAAGAATGTTGTGTATATGAACTCACCCTTCACAGTGGCCTTGTAAAGTTATGTTTACTATCTTCCATAAAGAAATCTGAGATTACACAAACTTAAGTTCTGGGTGCTGGTAAGGTGGTTTAGCAGGCCTGCCACTAAGCCTGACAGGTATTCCTGAGTTCTGTTTCCCAGACCCACGTGGTGGAAGGAGAGAAACAGCTCCTGCACGTTGTCCTCTGACCCTCATGTGGTGGTGGTGGGTGTGTGTAGACACAAACAATACAAAAAGGAAGAATAGAAATTTTTAAAAACTTAAAATTCTTTGCTCAAAACCTAGTGGTTGGTCTAAGATTTTTAATTCAGGGCATCTGCCTGTATTCCTTTTTCTTGTGTTTCATTGCTCCTGATTGACATACAACGTCCTCGGTAAATGATCCATAGCCTTACACGAAGATTTCAGTGGAGGTTTCAAGTGTCTTACGTCACTGCCCTGGACCTTCCTATTTCTGTCCTCTTTTTGTTGTGACAATAGGAAGCACCTCAGTCTATCCCCATTCGTTATTTTTGTTAATTGTTCATACATTGTGTTTTCTCTGAAAAATTGGTTTTAAATTTGTATGATGATTCCTTGTAGGGTAGTACAAGCAACAAGGGTCTTTCACACAGGACAGCCACGTCTCGCCCCTGTACCACCTCTTCCTGAATATGGAGGAAAAGTACGTCTTGGGCTGATTCCTGAAGAATTTTTCCAGTTCCTTTACCCTAAAACTGGCGTAACAGGTGAGCATTGCCCAGGCTTTATTAATACATTTGAGTGCTACTGTTAAAATCAAGTCAGTTCTTTTATCAGAAGAAATTGTAGTGTTTATATATATATATAAAACCTTTTACTTCTCTTTTAAATTTTGTTTCATGATTTTAATTTACTTTTATACTTTTGTTTCCATTTATTGACATGCTAATCATGCTAATTTCCTTGCAGGCATTGTTCTAACCATACAATACTGAACTAAATTTAAGTTTCTGGTATTGTACAACATATATTATAGGATAATTATTTTTAAAATAATGCCTGTATGTTATACAGTCAGGTGACGAAAGGGGCCATAACTAAAAATAAGGCAGGTGAGACTTAGAGAGAGGGGTATATGTGCACGTTTTAACAAGTAGGAGCACCTTCCCTCATTGATTGCTTTTATAAAAAGGCATAAACTTTAGAATCATGCTTATTATAATGGCTGATTTCACTTTCATTATTTAATACTTAGGCATTCCCATGAGAATGTTTTTATTGTCTGGAAGACTAGAAAAGTGATTTGTAAGGGTGTCTCCCCACTTGTGGCTGAACTCGATTGTGGCTTAGGTCTCTTGGCTGAGCTACCTTTCTTTTGTCTCTGCACACTGCCTTTCTTTCACGGAACACTAGAAACCCAAAATTTGTTTTTAGCTGTAGACTGGCCTAAAATAGCACTTCCTTATCTGACATTGAAGAAAATGGGTGTCTTCAAATCTTCATAAATTATTAAAATGTTAATATAGTGGGCCTTTTTTATGAACTCATATTTAAAATTCATAAACTAAACTAAAGACAGTGGAGGGAAAGGAACCTGAAACTTTCAGAAATCTGGGTTCAGTATAGTTGGAACTATAACTCTCACTCTTGTGATACTTGTCAAATTATTTGTCCCTACTGCAGCTCAGACTACAGGGCTGTTCTTAAAAGCCTTGTGTCCCATCCTAACATCTGGTAAGATACCAAGGGAAATGTTATGTAAATATTTGTGTTCTAAACACTATAACTTAAAAATCCTGATAGTGTAGACACTTAGGTGTACATGGTGGCACCCCTGTAATCCCAGCCAGAAGATTGCCACAGGAAGTTCAGTGCCAAACAGGGTTACAGAGCAAGACTGCCTGGGAGGTGTGGGGGAGGGGAGGATCACTTTAGTTCCACTCCTTTGAGAAGCCTAGGTCCACTCTATGCACTAGTATAAATTTCAACTTTTTAAGATTTATATGTTTATGTGTGTGTTTTTCCTGCATGTATATCTGTGCACCACTTGCAAGCAGTGTTCTTAGAGGCCAGAAGAGGGTGTTAGAACTGGAGTTAGCAAAGAGTGTGAGCCGCCATGTGGGTGTTATTCCAGCCTAGGCTCTCTGCAAGAGCAGCATGTGCTCTTGACCACTAAGCCATTTCTCCAATCCCATAAATTCCAACTTTTAAAAACCTAAAAAGAATGCCAGACATCAATAAGAAGTCTGAAGCCTGGCAGAGGTGATACATGCCTTAATCCCAGCACTTGGGTGGCAGAGGAAGAAAGATCTCTGAGTTCAAGGACAGTCTGATCTACAGGGAAAGCTCCAAGACAACCAGGGCTACACAGAAAAACCTTGTCTTGAAAAGTCGGGGGGGGGGGGGGGTGTAATGTGTGTCCTAAATCCTCTTTCTAAACTCAATCTTTTTTTCTTAAGTAACTATAATTAGTTGCTTATAGAAGTTGAGAATTTTGAGAACATAATTCTTTTTATGTGTATATATATTTTATAATAATTGGTTTTTCTCTTACGGTTTCTGTACTTTATATTATTTCTGTTTTATCAGCACTGAGAAAAAGGTACTCTTTCCTCTTTGAGGAAACAAAGTTCAGAGTTTATTTTGATTTCTGTTTCTGATAGGTTGTATAGTCATGATACAGATTTCCTTCAGTTTAGCTCTTTATTCTTTCAGCTTTGGGTACTACTAAAACTGTGTGTGTATAATCTGATTATCATCTTTAACTTTGCCTTGAAGTAACCAAATGCACAGTAGGCACAACATATAAGGTAACTTTTTGTTCTTCTAGGACCCTACGTGCTTGGAACTGGGCTTAGCTTGTATTTTCTGTCCAAAGAAATATATGTGATTACCCCAGAGACCTTCTCTACCATAACAGTAGTAGGGTTGATTGTCTATGTGATTAAGAAATATGGTGCTTCTATTGGAGAATTTCTTGATAAACTTAATGAGGTAAGAATCTTTAACTTTGTTTCCCACTTTTGACTATAGCATAAACATCCCAGTTATCTAATATAATTATTATTTATAGGAATGTTAGAGGAAAAAGTACCCCAATAACTATTGTTACCATAGTTACAGTCGTATTGCAGTAAGTTACTGCTTTGATATAAAATTGAAATTTACTGAAGTTTTCAGATTTTACTGTTTTTCTCATTTCTAAAAATGAGAGTATATTTTATTTTACCTCTTTTTAGTAAAAAAAAATGCATAAAATTGCCAAATAATACATTTTAAAAGCATGCTTAATTCTCTACATTGTATATTGGGATAAATTGGAACACAGTTATTACTTTAGACTTAAAAACTATGCTTCCATTGTGTTTGGTTGGTTGGTGGTGGTGGGACCCAGGTAAGGGCTCTCGTGTAGCACACTGACCTTACACTTTTCTGTAAAGTCAAGGCTGACCTTGAAGTCCTGAATTCCTTAATGTCCGTCTCCCTGGTGACAGAATTTTCTTTTAATTTTTTAAGACAAGGTCTTTATGTATCCATTGCTAGCCACTATGTGGACCAGGCTGATTTTGAACATGGAGACATTCTGCTTCTGACAGTTGCCCTTATGTACTTTGATTGTATTCATTCTTCATTACCTGCTTCCATCCCTCCTCCCATTTCTGCTGAACCTCTCTTCCCAGCAAGTCCTTTTCCTGCTTTTGTTTTTGTGACTCATGTTGTTTAGTGTTGCTTGCATGAGCATAGGTGGGGTTTGTGTATAGAAGCATGGGCAGTTACCAGTAGGAATACTGGTAATAGAGAATGGCTCTCCCTCGGCAACCATTCACTGCCGTAGTGAAGTGTGGGGCTTCATGAGTCCCTCCCCATCCATGATTGAATGTTGACAGCTCAGTCTTGCACAGGTAAAATAATCACAGCTGCTGTGAATTCATTAGTGCAATGACCGTGTCGTGTTCCAGCATTCCTCCATATCTACCAGCTATTAGATTCATCCCACTTCCTCTTCCTTGGTGTTCCCTGAGCCTTGGTGAAAGTAATACAGATGTCACATTTAGGGCTGAGCACTCCTCAGTCATGTAGTCTTGGCACTTTGACTGGGTAATGAGTCTCATAGTTACCACCCACTGAAAGCAAGCTTCTCTGACGAAGGCTAAGAGCTGCACTAATCTATGGGTATAGCATAAATATGCAGAAAGCAGTTGGACGCTATATTCATTTTAAAATTAAAAAAAACGAGAATATGTTATATCCTCCTCAGCCATGAACTATTGACTAGATTTACAGACTCATGCTTAAATTCCTTCCTGTGCAATAGAAAATGCAATGGTCAAATGCAATTAGAAAATGGTTGATTACTGCCATAATAGTCTATATTGTGACATTGAACATAGCTTCCTTGGCAGGTTGGTGTTGCAGATTGAAGGAGTTAGATCTAGGAAAAAAACGACTGGTGACTTTTCTTCCTCAGCAGTCTCCCTAGCACTTTCAGGCTAGATTTCTCTGTCCTGCAACCAAAGTGTCTTCAGCAGTAGCATCTTAACTATCTCATTCTAGTGCTCAGTCAAGAGCATTGGAAAGAGACTGTATTGGGGTTCTGGAGCCTTCATGACCAACAACTTTGTGTCTCATACCTGGCACTGGGATTTTTGTTTAAGTCCAAGGACTTCTAGGAGTGATAATAATACTTTAATTAACTTGCAGAATAGCAAGTTTTTGTGTGACTTTTCCAATATCCTTAGTTTGAATTAATCCTACACCCTCCTACCTTGGTCTTTTTCAGTCAGTGTTATACATCACTCATAGGCAATACTTCTGAAGATTTGTGTGTTTCTCTGTATGTGTCTTTCTTCATGGGCATTTTCATAAATGAAGGCTAAAACAGAGCATAAAATGAATCTTTTTTGTACCATTTATGCTTCCACTGACATTGTACTATCATAATTACAGGAAAAAATTGCTCAACTAGAAGAAGTAAAGCAAGCAACCATCAAACAAATCCAGGATGCAATTGACATGGAGAAGGCACAGCAGGCACTGGTTCAGAAGCGCCACTATCTCTTCGATGTTCAGAGGGTAGGTTTCAGTAACTTCTAAGGATAGTGACGTTATTCGTGTGTGTGTGTGTGTGTGTGTGTGTGTGAGAGAGAGAGAGAGAGAGAGAGAGAGAGAGAGAGAGAGAGAGAGAGAGAGAGAGAGAGAGAACACTACTGTCTGAGGAGAGAATGAAGGTCAACAGGAGATCATTTCCCTTCCATGGGCAAGAAAGCCTTAACACTATCAGAAATTCAGAATATTTTCAGCAATGATTAAATTTTTGAGATGGGTTTTATTTTATATAAAAACAAAGATTTGACTAGAAGTTAGCAGTTATAATTATGTAGCTATTTAAGAACTGCTAAGTGAAAAACTACATAGGATTGTTCTAAAATTAGAAACAGTATAAGGTATAAAAGAATATATTTTGATTCATACAAAAGGAAAATAATGAGTTAGGGCTGATTTTTAAAAAGGCATGCACTGTGTAAAAAAGGCCAAAGGTGAAATACATTCTTTGTATTTCATACATACTTGAATAAGAAAATCTTAACATTTGCTCTTAAATAATTTGATTCTTAACATAACACTCAGAAAGTATATCTAGGAATCAGTAGAGCTTTTAATTGTATCCAGAGCTTAATTAGGTTCTAAAATTAGAAATGTGTCAGGTATTTTGTCATTATCGTCTTTGAGCTCAGTATTTTGTGCCTAATACTTAAAGGAAAGTTGTCTCGTATTGAAATTCTACATTATAGAAGCACACAGTGTGGGGCTAAAGAGATGCTTCTGCAGTTGAGAGCAACAATGCTCTTAACTCAGGGGTTGTTGGATTTCCTTTTGCCCTAGCCCCACGTTGGAATGCCAAAATGTTGGGTTTTTTACTCTTTTGGCAGGGTCGGGATCTGTCTCCAAGCTCCCAAATGAATTATACATGGAAAGACTTAATCTTTCTTATTTATGCCCAGTCTTAGCTTGACTTGTTTCTAGCCAACTTTCCTTAACTTAAATTATCCCATCTACCTTTGCCGCTGGGCTTTTATCTTTCTCTATTTCTGTATATCTTTCTTTCCATTTTACTCTGTGGCTGGGTAGCTGGTCCCTAGTGTCCTCCTCTTCTTGTTTTCTTACTCCTCCTCTTTCTAGATGTCTCCTATTTATCCTCTCTGCCTGCCAGCCCCACCTGTCCTTACTCCTGCCTCACTATTGGCTGTTCAGCTCTTTATTAGACCATCAGGTGTTTTAGGCAGGCCAAGAACCACAGCTTCACAGAGTTAAACAAATGCAACATAAACAAAAGCAACAGATCCTTAAGAGTATGGGCCTTTGTAGCCTGATTGCATGTGTTCAGAGTTTAGCTTCACAATTTATTGGCTCTGTAACCTTGGGCACGTTCAACTTTCTGCCTCAGTTTCTCTCTGTAAAATAGATACATGATGTATTTATAAAACTGGGCTAAATTGACACAAACACAAGAATGTTTAGAACATAGTAGTTACTTAGTAAATATGAGCTACTATTCACACATATATACAGAGAGAGAGTGCACGAGAGAGGAAGAGACTGCGCTATTTGTAGTAGAAAACAATGGAAACAGCCTAACCTATTAGATTTTGGGTAAACGAATCCAGGAACACAAGTATAGTGGACTCCAGTGTACTTTAAAGTTGAGGAGGGTGGAATATCATTAGAAAAGTGATATGTGTCTGCATGTACCTCTGTTGGGTTTGTTAAATATTTCTGGGGAAGAATGTAAGAAATGCAGGAAAATGATAGCCTGTGCCACGTGCTGTTTTACTACCTGCATATTAGAAGAATTTTACATAATTATATGAGAAATGGAGTCTGCTAGCTAGAAAATCTCCCAGAACAGAAGTACTCCTTCATGGGTGCAAAACATTTCTTAATTAAATGCAAACCATTTCATTCTTCCCCTCAGAATAATATTGCCTTGGCCTTGGAAGTCACCTACCGGGAACGGCTCCATAGAGCATATAAGGAGGTAAAGAATCGCCTGGACTACCATATTTCTGTACAGAACATGATGCGTCGCAAGGAGCAAGAGCACATGATAGACTGGGTGGAAAAGCATGTGGTGCAGAGCATTTCTGCACAGCAGGTACGTGACCTTTTATAGCTTCTGTGGTTGGACTGGTATTCTGGCAATAATATGCTGGTGTGTGTGTGTGTGTGTGTGTGTGTAGTTGCAGGGGTGGGGGGAAGGCAGTTCCTTCCCTCTACCGTGCAGTTCCCGGGGAGTATACTCAGGAGGTTTTCAGGTTTGGAGGCAAGTGTCTTTGTCTACGGTCTTAGTTACTTTTCTTCTTCTTTGACAAAGCACCATGACCAAGCCAACTTATAAAAGAAAGGTTTAATATGGGGCTCATGGTTCCAGAGGGTAGTAGAGTCCATGGCATCATGGTGGGCAGCAGGCATGACAGTAGCTGAGAGCTTACATCTGAGCCACAACATAAAACAGAGAAAAGGGCTGGGTCTGGCATGAAATTTTGAAACTTCAAAGCCTACCGCAGTGGCAAAACACTTATACACATAAAATAAATCTTTTTTTAAAAAGGTGATGAAAAAGAAGAAAAACAAGGTCTGTCAGAATTTGATGGATTGTAACATGTACCTTATTTTAAATGCTTAGAAAATACCCAAAAAAATATAATGGAAAAAGACGGATAATTATTTTCTTTCTTTAAGTGTTTTTATTAGGCGTTCATGTGTGTGCCCACGGATGAATGCAGGTGTCTCTGTACCTAAAATCCTCTGGAGCTGGATTACAGATGGCAATGAGCCACCTGATGTGGGTGCTGAAAACCGAACTCGGGTCCTTTGGAAGAGTAGGAAGTGCCCTTGACTGCTGAGCCATCTCTCCAGCCCCAATTATTTTCATTATTAATAATTTTTTATTGCTAGTATTTGTTGGTTGGTCTTTTTCAATGAGCTATGATTACCCAAACTAGCATCAGGTAAAGGTATTATAAGCATATCTGGCCTTAAGTTCTCTGTAGATTTTACTCTTAAAAGCTGTGGGCCAGGGAAGTTTAGCTCTCAGGATTTGCTTCTAAAATAAATTACATCTTCCCTATGTTAATATAATTATTTTCTCTTATAAGCTTTTTTAGTAAGCTTTCCACATTAAGCAGTAATCTTGAGGTTCTATTCTAGTAGGGATTGAGAGATTTAACCGCATTTCTTTTTCCTTGTCACAGGAAAAGGAGACCATTGCCAAGTGCATTTCCGACCTAAAGCTTCTTGCTAAGAAGGCTCAAGCTCAGCCAGTTATGTGAATGGAGCTATCTCAGTTGAGATGGCCAGAGAGAAATGGGAAGTAGTCTGTGTGAAGAACTCTTCCTGTATTGCTGTCTATTGAAATCACAGTGTACCTTTCCTGAGAAATGATCGAGATTCATTTATTTAGTGACTTAACCCTATTGGCCAGTCAGGTATTTCTGATCCTTGTGTATCTGGAGTTGACTGAAGATCACCTTTGAATAAGTAACTTGCAGTAACTTGCTGCCCGACTAAAATTACCAAATTATAGTTTAAACTTGTAATTAGTTATACAATTTGCAATAAAATGACATTTGAAACAGAATTTATAAGTTTCATACTTTGAAGTAGCACTTTAGTTATTCTGAGTAAAAATTATATGATAAAAAATGTCCTGGGTAAAGGATTCTTGCCATGTGTTCATGAGGACCTGACTTTAAATGCCCAGGCCCATGTAAAAGCTGTGTGTGATAATACCCATCTGTAATCCTGGCGCTCCTGTGAAGAAGGTGAGCGGCAAAGACAGAAGAATCCCCAGAAGACTTGTGAACCAGGATGGTAGACACAGCAGCAAAAGATGCAAGGTTGCCTTCTTACCTCCACACATGTACATACAAACTGACATGTACATACATATATGTTAAAAATTTTTAAAGAAAGATGTCATTGAACTAATGAGTATCTTGCTTATGAGCTGTTTCAGGAGAGAGCTTAGTACTGAATTAAAGAACCACAAAAGAATACCAGTATTCAAAGAGGTTGATCAGGAATGGCAGGGAAAAAAACTGGCTGGTAGGCACATAAATATGGCTTGGATTTAATTTTACTCAGGGGCTTATGGGTGTCATGTAGTGAATTACAGTGGTATCTGGAGAAATACATCTTATGCAAAGTTTCCTTAATCAACTCCACTATCTGTCTACTTTTCCTAATTACTATGGTTACTCCAAATCCCATCCTTAGAATTGTACTGCATGTTCTACCTTGATAGTACCCAGGCCACAATTTCTATTACATGTATACAAATGGCTTCCTTGTCACAAATTTAATCAGATGGCCAGTGTACAAAATTTCCCCAAATTTAAGCAGATAAACATAGAAGAATTTGGCTTTTGCCTAGAGAATCTTGCGTAGGTTTGGGTGACTCCTCCCAGAGAAACTGCCCTCCACATAGAGAACTCAGATCTACTTTTAGACCTGTGTCAGTCTTACTAGCTCATCACAGCCTCCATAAGAGCCCTTAACGCAGACTGTGGGAGGCCATTGTGAAAGAAGACCTCAGAGTAGCGAGGGATTAGGGGAAAAACCTATCTGAATGCTAGACTTTTCCTGTATGAGAGAAAAACATAAACACAGATGCTCTCTCATGGTAACTTTCTCTTTTACCTTACCTTAAATAATCCTCTGAGACTCTGTCTTCAGGTCGCTAATTAGTTTTTACAGCTCCCTGATTAGCTCTACATAGTCCCTGTTACAGCTCTGCCCAGTCCTCACAGCCAAAATCTGAACAATTATATGTTACACTTTTCAACCCATTCTCACAGCACAAGTACCATAGTTTCTCTTGGGCTAGGAAGGTCACTTTGACCACTGTGCAATCAATCATACTGTGGTTTTCTACCATTCCTTTTGCCTGCATCTTTACTAAATGAGCCCTGCTCATTTCCGTATCTCTCCAATCACATTTTTTTTCTTAAATCTTTTTATTTATTTATTTAATATTCTGTCTGTATGCCTGAAGGCCAGAAGAGGGCACCAGACCTCTTTACAGATGGTTGTGAGCCACCATGTGGTTGCTGGGAATTGAACTCAGGACCTTTGGAAGAGCAGGCAATGCTCTTAACCACTGACCCATCTCTCCAGCCCTCCAATCACAGTTTTTATATGATGTGGTGTAACCTTCCTTAAAAACTGTATTTTCATATTGTATCCCAATCAGAACTCTTCCATGCAGGAGGGAGGGCCTTGTAATCGTCCACCCCAGCTGGGGAGCTATTGATACTGATAGCCTCCAGGGAAGGAAGAGTCAATCTTTAAGGGTGTAGCCCCTAGTAAGCTGACCATGCTCCAGTGGACTGCCCCACACCCATGAGAATATGAACAACACAAATTAGACTAGATGAATTATTTTTTTAATAAAGGACATAAAGTTGGGAAGGAGTGGGTTAGAGTTAGGAGCAGTGATCAAAATATTGTAATTCTCAGCAAAAATGTATTTTAAAACTCTTAGGCTGAAGAGTCTCAGCAAAAGAATCTCAAATGATGGAGAAATATTTTAATAAATGCTTAACGTCCTTAGTCACCAGGTAAATGCAAGTAAAAACAACTCTAAAATTTAAAAAAAACCCTTAGGCTGCAGAAATGTCTCAGCACTGACTACTCTTTCTGGGGATGCAGGTTCAATTCCCAACACCCATATGGGAGCTCACAGTTGTTCATAACTCCAGTTCCAGGGGATCTCCACAGGCACTAGCTATGCATGTGGTACACAGACATCTATGCAGGCAAAACTTCCACAGAAAAAAATTTTAATCTTCCACACGTTTTTATTTTATAAACTATAAATGCAGTCACATAGCACATACTAGCTAACATTAATAATATATGTTATAGTCCCATAGATTTTAAAGAGTCTGAAAATCATTATCATCTAGTGACGTCTATGGTAATGTCATACTTCAGACCGTTACTTATATGTTGGCAGTGATGCCAGTGTAAACAAACCTACTACAAAAATACAGCACATACATCTGACACAGTGCCCAAGACTTGGAAGTGATAAAAGGCTTTACAGTACTGTAGCTTTGACCACCATTTCAGACTGTACTACTTAGAAAGTTTACGCTGAAATAGTATGCTGTTTTTATGCTGGTAGCAACTTCAAATCTGCCCCCTCTGAGAAAAGGTCTGGCTATATAGCCCAGGCCTTAAGCTTGTAGATCTTCCTTTCTCAGCCTCCTGAGTACAGGATTCATAGATCCCTCCCCACACCCAGGTTATCTACTCTCTTGATTGTATCTGAAGGCCATACTGAGTGATTGATGCACCATCTTGAGTTTGTATGAGTCTAGGGTTTGTATGAGTACAGTCTCATCTTCACACAATGAACCCTAATAGCTCCGTATTTGCTGGATTCCAAAGACCTCCATACTCTCCTGGCTCAAGCCTATCTGTGTTTAGTGTCTCCCTCAAACGCTGCCTAACCCCAGCCACCAATCCTTAGATGGTCTACGGCATCTCTAAATGAGTGGGTTTAGTCATTTTATTAATAAATGCTTATAAATAAATGAATCTTCTTGCCCCCTCAAAAGGGATTTCAGTGCTCTGAACACACTTGAGTTCTCAGCCTGTTGTTTAATTTAGATATTTGACTTGAAAGACCCTACAGACCCCCTCCTCAAAACCGGCAGCTAGCATGCTCCCGGGGGAACGTCCTGTTTGCTTTAAAAAAAAATTCTCCGGATCAGCAGCCAGCCTGCTCTCGTAAGAACATCCCATGTGCTTGAGAGAGCAGGATATCTATGAGATAGGAAGACTGCAAGGCAGGATGTCAATAAGATAGGACATCAACAAAGCAGATTGACTGCAAAACAGGATATCTATAAGATAGGCCAGGTATCCATGCTGAGAGAGGAAACCATTCATGCCCCCGCCTCATTCCGGTCAACCGATAACCACGCTTTTGCTTCTGTAAACTTGCTTTTTGCTCTTCCCTATAAAAAGACCCCCCAGTCTGCAGGCGCGCAAGTCCTCCGAAAGACTTTGCTGCCCACAGCAAATTGTGTTTACTCAATAAACCTCTTGCTAATTGCATCCTGTGATCTGGACTCGGAGTGTCCTGGTTCTGGGGACTTCATTGGAGGAAAAGGTCCTCTCTGAGGGTCTTTCAGACTCTTCGTTTTTCTATGTCAGCGTCCTCTCCTTAATCAGACCTGATGCAAATTTGGAAGTCCTTGATGGTGATGATGTCAGTAGCTTCAGGGAGGCTAAGCAATAAACTCTTCTCTAGAAGTGAACTTTCCTTGCGGTATGGCATCTGTGTGTGAAAATGTATGCCAACAACTATCATGATTATGGGGCCTTTACAAATATGAAACTGGGGTGGGGGTGTGGCTTTATTGGTAGAGAGCTTGGCCAGCATGCTTGAAGGTCTGAGTTTAATCCCAGCACCACATAAACCAGGCATGTAATGTCCATACCAGTTTAAGGCCAGCCTAGCCTCTGTGAGAAGAGACCCATTCTAAAGACAGAGAAGCCAGGGAATGGGAAAAAAATAGCATTGGTTTCAAAGAGGAAGTCTGTGGCTTGGACTTAAACATATCTTTGCGACACAGCTAGATGGTGACAGTGGCAGTGGAAGCAAACCCTGTTTCACCATTTCTGAAAAAGACAACGAGGAAGAGAAGCAAGTTTCATCTTCGACAACTGCATCTTTTGACTGAAATTTTTCTGGAAAGGTAAATTCAAGGCCCTTCTAATCCATACTAAGTAATTTCTCATCAAAGGACATTTTAATTTTTACTTGGTGGTTTCTGGTTTCTTATTTGGTGGGTCAAGGATTGCATTTGAATGACTGTGGCACAGGTCTCATAGGTAAGTCTCTTGTGCCAGATCAGACTACAAACACCATTGTTTCTGGCTCAACTTCCTGCTTCTGTCACATGTTTGGATTACCGTTATTTTCTTATGAAATAAAAAAAAATATTTGTGGTGTGTGTGTGTGTGTGTGTGTGTGTGTGTGTGTGTGTGTGTGTGTACATGTTGTCAAGGACAATTTTAAGGTTGGTTTTTTCCTTTCACCTTCACATGGGATCCAGGAATTTAACTCAGGTTTCTAGAGCTGTGGGGTATGTGCCTTTACCCCACATATCTCGCTGGCCCTTATATTGGTAGGGTTTTTTTTGTTATTGCTTTTGTTCTGAGGCAGGGTCTCACTATGTAGCCCTGCCTGGCCTAGAACTCAGGCTGTCCTTGAACTCCAAGAGATCCGCCTGCCTCTGCCAAATGCTGGGATTAAAAATGTGAGTCAACCATGCCAGACTTGTTTTAGATTTTGGGGACAGCCTGTGTAATCCACACTAGCCTTGACCTCATGGCGATCTCCTGCCTCAGGCAGTCTCCCAAGTGCTGGGATTACAAGTGTGTGCTACCACCTCTGGGTGTATTATTGGTTTTGCCTCCTGGATTTGTAAGTATCTGTTTCTCTGTGGTGCTGTAAGATGATCTCGTCTGCAGGGTAGAGTGGCCTCAGTTATTTTTATGTGATACTATTTATTTGGATTCCCCGTTCGAATAGAGCCACGGCTGGGAAAGCAGAAAGTCATGAGTAGCTTTAAATGTAAGATGTAGTGGAAATCCCCATCCCTTGGGAAGAAACCATTTCAACAATTTAAATATATATTTATAGAAATTATAAATATGTATTATAATAAAATACAAGATGTGCTAATATTTTATGATGTTCTGAAATGAATACTATTGACTTGTTTTGTTTTTTATTTTATTTTATTTTGAGACATGATCTAGCCCTGACTGTCCTAGAACTCACTATGTAGACCAGACTGACCTCGAACTCATAGACATCCCTTTGCCTCTGCTTTCCCAAGTGCTGGGATTAAAAGCGTGTACCACCTCACACGACCGACATAAATTTCAAAAAGAACCGACAATTGATAGAAAAATCATGATCCCTGCTGATTCTGCATGGACTATGGTCTTTCTGTTTTCATAGTTCAGACTTCTCCCCAAATTTTCCTGTCAGTATTTCCTTTTGATCTGACAGTGGCAGATCTGAAAGTGCTTGCTGAGTGACCAGATGCGTTAAAGAGCTGCCTTGCTACTGTTTTAATGACACTTGGGGACAGAAAACCGAGTTTGATTCCCAGACCCCACGTAAAGATGAAAGGAAAGAACTGACTTGAAAGTTTTCCTTGACAAGCACGCCCTCCACACACACACACCCCACAAAAGTCTTCCCCTGTCTAAGGATTGGGAACAATCACTTATGAGAGCTGATAGCTTAAAACATGTGAACCGTTTATGACATTTTCTGTCTAAATAAATCACCTTCAAATTAAGCAGAAATTGTAGAGACCCCATTTTTTTGTCACAGGTTTGCCTAAATACTAATTAAAATTGGGGTCACCAAAAAATAACCAGGGTTGTAGCCAAAATTTTGTACATAAAGGCACCAGTCTCATTGTCGGTTATTAACGCGTCGGAAAACGTTTGTGTAAGCTGGGGGCTGGTTAAGAACGTCCATCCGTACTCAATAACATGCTAGCACACGAGTCTGCTGCCGGAGTTTCAGTTCTTTCTGGTCAACTCTGATTTGAAAACACGAACGGGAAATTCCCATAAATAGCAACTATGTTTTAAATAGCTTTTACCATGGTATATTGCTGTGATTACCGTGTTTTATTTTAGTTTTGGAGCCAATGCCTCTCTGTAATACTTTTCTAAAGGAAACTTCTCAGGTATGGCATGTGTACTGGTTGGTTTTGTGTGTCAACTTAGCACAAGCTAGAGTCATCAGAGAGGAAGGAGCCTCACTTGAGGAAATGCCTTCATGAGATCCAGCTGTAAGGCATTTTCTCATCTAGTGATCAATGGGGGAGGGTGCAGCCCACGGAGAGTGGTGTCATCTCTGGGCTGGTGGTCCTGAATGCTATAAGGCAGGCAGAGCAAGGCCATGGAAGTAAGCCAGTAAGCAGCACCCCTCCATGGCCTCTGCATCAGCTCCTATCTCCAGGTTCCTGCCCTGCTTGAGTTTCTGTCCTGACTTCATCACTAATGACGAAGAGTAAGATGGCAGTGTAAGCCAAAGAAATCCTTTCCTCTCCAGCTTCGTTAGTAACAGCAACGAAGACAGCATGTATAAGAAAAAGCATGGTCTAGGCTGTCCAGGTTTGGGAACTGTCTTTGGTCTTTGACACCTGTGCAACATCTTGCAAAGTATCTCTCACAAACAGGGTGGAGAAGTACTGCAGCAGAAAGGACAGTCTCCCTAAAACTGTTCTGCAAGGGTTTTAGAAGTGTGAAAGCACAAACGTAAAACGTTGAGCAAAACCCAGATCTGGCCTTGTACGGGAAGCAGTGTTTCAGGCGGCATTAATAAAGCGCATGGCGTGGCATCCACTCAGCTAGCAATGTGCACTAGGGATCCAGGAGATACTGCTTCCCTGCCCTTTGATGCTCTATCATTTCTGCATTTTGCCTAGCTGTGATGCTGTGCACCACGTGCTTGTCTGGTGCCCACACAGGTCAGGAGAGGGCATCTGCTCCCTGGGAATTAGAGTCACAGATGGTTGTGAGCTGCCATGGTGTGTTTGGGAATCATACCTGCGTCCTCTGGAAGAGCAGCAGCCAATGGTCTTAACCACCGAGCCATCTCTCCAGTCTCATCTTTGCATTCATTTTAATAATACCTAGAGACTGTTTAGTGAGATGCATACATGTCTGAAAAGCCACCATGTATCTCAGATTAAAGAAGTGCCGTATGTCATTCTGTGTAACAATGGAGGACTCACCAGGTGTGTCAAAGCCACACAGTGGTAGTGGGTTGGTGCCCCCCAAAGTTCTGGATGTTGCTTTGTATTTTTTGAGTGATAGATTGATTGGTTGGTTGCCAAACTGATTGATTGATTGACTGATTGATTGAATGAATGGTTGATTGACGTTGGGTCTTATATAACCTAACAGCTAAGAGTTTTCTTGGTCTTATTTGTTTGTTTGTTTTATTTTTATGTATGTGCATGCAGTATTGGTGCAGGCCAGAAGATGGTATCAGATCCCCTGGGACTGGAGTTGTAGATGTGACCTGAATCCTTGTCCTCTAGAAGAACACTAAATGCTCGTAGTCACTGATCCCTCACCTCTCCAGCTCCTTAGTTTTGTTTGTTTGTTTGCAATAGGATCTCAAATGTTACCTGGGCTAACTTGGACATTTGCTGCTTAGTAAAGGTTGACCTTGAACTCCTGACCCTCATCCTACCACCTCCCCAGTGCTGGGATTAGAGACATAGCCCACTACACCCAGCAGCTGCATATCCCTAAAAGCACAGAGAGCAATGCTAGGCTGAAGAGTTCAGATCTAACTTCTCTGGTCACTGAACATATCCAGGTGAACAAAGCACCTAAGATGCCCGCTTGCACCTCGGCGGTAGGATCAGCCCAGGGAATGCGCCGCCATGCCCAGACTCCATACCAAACTAAACAGTACCTGTTTTATTCTCAGGAGAAGACAGCATGGGATCTTCCTCCTCTACATCTAAACCCAAAACCAGTGAGTCCGGGACAGAAGTCACCGCTTCCCGTGGCACTTACAAAGGAAGGAATTGTGTTGAAAACTCCACAGGGGACAGTGTTCGCTAGAGCATTTCTGAGTTAGCCTTCAAGTTTTCCATAATGCAGAAATCAGGGCCCCCAAGGAATAGAAAAAGGAACCAGAAAAACCTTACTGGCTCTCCAAACTGAGTAGATCAGCTAGCAGTTTAAGAAAATCTAGTTCATGTTTCTTCTTGTTCTCCTTCCTGTGGGTTAGGCACTAAAAAAGACACAGACAGATGCATGCACGCATATACACACACACCACATACATGGTTGGGGGAGATGTCAGGAGAAGTTTGGGGAGTGCGTACTGAGGTCAAAGGATCCACATCTCCCCAGGGCTTCCCACTAGGCCTTAGGGAAACGCGGTATGTTATTTGTTTGCGTAAGGGACACAGGGCTTTGGATACTAGCCCTTGCTTCTTTAGTTCCTATACCATTTCATTATAACTCTTCATCTCATCTTAAAGGTCAGTCAGTTGGGTAACTCAGTGGTGGAGAGCTTGCCCTGGTATGCAAAAGGCCCTGGGTTCACTTGCCCAGCTCTGGCAAAAAAAAAAGACCCACTGTTCTTCCCTCTACGGAGCGGTAGCCCACTTGTAAGTCCCCAAGGGTAGTGGAGATACTTGGGGTCTTATCCAGGAATGAATGGCAGGAGAAGGGGCAGGGACACTAATTCCCCCAAACTGATCCCTCTCATGTTCTCTGCAGGCACAGTCTCCACGACAACCCCAGTGACCAGCGCTGCACCCTCTTCTTGCTCCATCCCCAAGTAAAGGAACACATTCATCCAAGTCATGCGGCACTGGTTTTTTTGTTGACTGTTTTGTCTTGGGGCCTTATGAAGGGCAGTCTGGGTGTGAAAAGAGACCAGGAACAGTGAAAGAACTCAGTGTTTGATCTTAGGAGTATATAGTTCTGCTGCTTTGAGTGGGGGGGAGGAGAGAGATTGGGCACATCTCACAACGTAGCCCAGTTTGTTTTTCTGGCTTCCATTTGCCACAATCTTCCTGCCTCAGCTTCCCAAGTGCTGGTTTCTAAGTGATATGAACTCAGCATTGCCCAAGATTGGAGAGATCACGAGTCCCCAGAACTACATAGTGATGAGGTGTGGAGTCTTGAGGGTAGGACTGGGAGAGTCTCAGATGCCCCTGGGTGGGAGCAAGTCCATCAGCCCATGAGAGAGCCTAAGCAAGACAGTTATGCCTGGTTGCCGGTAAAGGCTCCAAGAGGCCCCTGCAAGCAGTTCATCTGCTCCCTCTCTTTGCCAAAACAGAAAGGAACATTTGATCTTGGCCTTTTTTGCTGGGGTTCTGCTGACACTGCTACTCATGGCCCTTATCTTCTTCATCATCAAGAGCTGCAGAAAAAGTGAGTGGTCTCTGGGAGATGATGCCCCTGAGAACAGCATGAGCAATGAGGGGGAAGTGATGGAGAGAAGGCCTGCTCAGCCCACCCTCCCCGCAGGTCCACGTTGAGGCCCTCCCTGCTCTTCCTGGCTTCTCTTCCCCTATACCCCTACCTACTAACCTTCACCCAAGGTTGAAGGGAAAGGCTCCCCGCTTCTCTAGACCCCACGGTGAGTGTATAACCTTCTTCTTCCTGGCCTCTGCTGCAGGTAACTCCAGCACCCAGGCCCAGCACTCTCTCTCAGAGCCTTCCATCAAGGTAAGACCATGCCGTTGTTTTACGGCTGCAAGAGAGGAATGGAGAGTGATGAAGGTGGTGTGAAATTTGTTTTGGGGGGAGTTGGTTTATTCTGTGTCATCTACATACTGGGTTATGGGCTGGGATATTGGTGTCACTTTCTGGACTCTGGGCAAGTGACTCTTTTATGGGTTCTTCTTTGGGTCCTGAGTTATGGAAGCTTTTGGGACACCTTCAAAGGAACACCTTTTACTGCAAATTCACTATTCCTCCTCTTTCTCCTCATAAGCTTTCATCCGCATCAAAGGAGTCACTTACCTATGCCAATATGACTTTCAAGCCCTCAGGAGAAAGCAGCAATGGCTTGACTGGAAACGGCTCCACAGGCTTGGACCCCACTGTCTACTCTGAGATTAAAGTAGCAGACCCATCCCTGCCTCGCCAATGAGGCCGAACGCAGGACCTCAGCTCAGCTCCAGCTACGTACTGCTTTCTGGCTTTGTCCTGTGTGTTTGCTTTGGTTGTTTGTTTCCTACAGACTTAGGACCCCAGCCTATGGACAGCAGCAGTCAGAGGCATCCAGACTTGTTCTGGCAGCGCTGTCTTCTGTGAGGGAAACCACTGGTTACTTACTTTCCCCGCCAGACAAGAGGCTGCAGGTCCTTTCACTCTGATGGGCAGCAACAGCTCCTTGAGCAACTCCCCTGCACTTTCCAAAGGGGCACAGAGTTCGAGATAAAGAAAAATCACTGATGATAACCAGGGAGGAGCCCGCCAACCCTAGCGAACAGTCTAAGATTTTCAAATGACGGCAGCTCCTCCTCCAGGGTTGGCCCCTTCTTCCTCAGTTAGCACTCTGTCCCATCATCTTCTCCAGAAGTCAGTATCAGAGTTCTAAACCAACACGAAGTCCATACTGTGTAAACCACTAGTCAAATGCGGGTTTCTCTCTCCTCTATAGAGCATTCGAGATGTGTGTGACAACCTTGGTTGAGAGCCAAATTAAAGATAATTTTAATTAATTTACCCCCCAGAACAAAGGGACAATCATAGACGGCCCCATTAAAAATATCAGGAAGGTGCTCTTTAATCAGGCAAGCGTACTTTAAAGTGTAAGTACTAAACTGGAAGAAAAATAAATGATAAAATAAATGTGAGGGCTGGTGAGGTAGATGAGGACATTTGCCACCACACCTGACAACTTGAGTTCGAGCTCTGGGACCTGCATGGTGGACAGAGAGAACTGACTCCTGAGAGTCACCATATAACCTTCACGTTTTCTCTGTGGTGTGTGTGCATGTACACACACATGCCTACGCACACACATACACACACACAATAAATATCAACTCGGCTAGCGTGACAGCTTTATCGTTTGGTTTTTAGCTTTTGGCTTTTTGAAACAGGGTTTCTTTGGGAAACAGTCCTGGCTGTCCTGGAACTCACTTTGTAGACCAGGCTGGCCTCGAACTCCCAGAGATCCGCCTGCCTCTGCCTCTCCCGAGTGCTGGGATTAAAGGTGTGCGCCACTACCACCTGATGATAGCATTCTTAAGACCTGTGCAAGACCAAGCACGGAGAGGTAAATTGGGCACAATCCCACCTAACTGAAGAACTGAAAAACTGAAGAACTCTGGGCAATTATTAGCTGCTGGGAAACAAACAGTTTTCTCTAAGAGTACCTGGTAAACTGACCATGTATAAATTGAATCCGTGGCCACTGGGCACGACTGGGACTGGTCAGAGGCGGAGGCAGAGCATTTCTTGGTGTTTGAGACTCAAATGGAGGAAGGCTACAAGTATGCAGGTATGATATCCGTAACCTTCCCCTTCCCCTCGGGCTGCTGAGAGACTCGGAGTTTCCTCCCAATAGGAGGGAACTGGAACAAAGCCCAGAGTATCCTCATCAAAGGCTTTGCAAGAGGCACGAACTAATCTGACGAGATACACACAGAATCTGGTCAACCCCCAATCTCCATTCCAACCCCGTTCTGACCCAGCGGACCACTTGAGGATTCTGAGTCTGAGCCTGGTGGGCCTATACTCCATCAGACTGGACCATGGCATATTAAACTGTGGCTTCCTGAAACTAGAGAAATGCCTCAATCAGTAAAGGGCTTGTCTGGCAGGAACGGGAACCTGACTTTGGTCCCCAGAACTTGTGTAAAAATGGGGGACATGGTAGTAGTAGGGCATGCTTGTCATCCTAGCCCTGGAGAGGGAGAGTCTGGAGTGTCCCTGGGCTTCATGGTTGAGCTACCCTAGCCTAATCAACAAGTCCAGCCCAGTGGAAGAGACTGTTTCTTACAAGGTGCGCAGCTCCAGAAGAATGACATCTAAGGAATCCTCCAGCCTCCCCGTGTACAAGCGCACACATGAATGTGCACTTTCCCCCTCAGGAGGGCGGTGAAGGCCACGATGAAGCAGCCGGAGGGACACCGTATGAGGAGAGGGTTGCAGGTTGCAAGGAAGCACGTGGGGTAGTGGTAATCCTGCACCAATGACGCCACACTGCTGGCTCCCGCAGATGATGATGCCTCGTTCTTGCCTCGTGTTTCCTGATTTGAACAACCCTTTGGTTGCTTACTGGTCAGAGCAGAACCCGTTACTCTGGTGACTGGTTCCCACTGAGGATGTATTGGTGTGGGGTGGGGCACTGTCTTTTCACCAAGGGGCTATGAGAACCACAGACTCAATCTGTGATAATTTGGATAGAACAGCATTTAATACCCACTCAGAAATGTATTGGAATGTAATGCTTTTTAGGAAAATGTCAAGAAATCCTTTTCCAGTGATGCGCTAGGAGAAGTCAGTCATACAAGGGGGCTCTTTCAACACTATTCATATATTTATTGGCTGACAAAATAAAATACAAGTCATTGGTTTTTATTGTCCTGGATTCTGTGCCTCTTCTTCACGTCAGCGAATCTAATGCATGAAAGGTAAGGTCTGGAGATGTTATTCAGTGGCAGCCTTGCTTGGCGGAATCTATCGTAGCTTCCCTGACCACCGCTGCTGTCACCTTGCCATGGAAGATTGCTTTAGAAATCCCGAAAGGTCAGAAACAGTCTCTGAGATGCAGGCTGGTTGTCATGGAGATTCAACTGTAATGGTATTACTCTATTTGGGAACTAAATGAAATCTTTAGTCACGTGTGTTCAGTTTGATCCATTTCCTCGAGTCAGGACATATGTGGAAAGAACTTCAAATCGTAGCCTACTTTGTTGGGAAATAGAAAAGGAAAACGGAGTTGGAGGCTCTTGCCAGAGTGTCAGCCAAAAAAAAACAAAACAAATAAAACCCCTACAAACTTCACTTTTCTGAGCCTATTTTCCTCTCTTCTAAACTTCTAAATTAAAGATTATTATCATACTCAGGAATTTTTTTCAAACAAACCTAAGTATCCCCAGCCTCCACACTTCCCAAAGTTTCCAGACTGCAAAAGGCAAGGGATGCTGTGGGAACCACTCCTGGCACTCCTGAGCTGGCTGCCTGTGCACAAAACATCCATGTTTGGATTACTTATTTATTCTCCTCTCTCTCTCTCTCTCTCTCTCTCTCTCTCTCTCTCTCTCTCTCTCTCTCTCTCTTTCTGCGTGTGTGTGTCTGTGTGTGTTTCTCTCTGCCTCTCTGTATATCTCTCTTCCCCTCTTCCCCCGCCCCCTCACGTAGAGGGGAGAGTGGAGGATACACAAGGGCTATGTGTTCCCAGAACACATGTGGAAGTCAGAGGACAGCTTGCAGCATTTGCTTCTCTTCCTGCCATGTGAGTCCTGGGGCTTCAACAGGATTGGTGACAAGCGCCTTTACCTGCTGAGCCACTTTGGCAGCCCTGCAAACACTAAAGTTTGCTTTCAGGGCTGGAGTTTGATGTCATCTCTGCAAGACTGTAGGCAAAGCTGGGTACCCAGGGTTTGCCCTTCTCTCGCTGAGTTTTGATGGTATGAATACATCTGAACCGCTGGGCCCAAGAATAACAAAACTAGAAGGGGCTTTAGTCCAGCCTGCTAAGTGTGTCCAAGTATGAGCAACAGGGCAAGGCTAGAACAGGCTGCTGGCTTCTTGCTGAGAGAACGGCACTGGGTTCTGTTCTTTCCTATAGTACAGCATCCTATCACCTTCAATGATTCTGCTGGACAAGCTTGCGTCTGTGTTCGAGTGTGGTTGCTTGTGTTCCTCCACCTCACCACAGCACTTTATTTTTGAGACAGAACCTCACTCTGCAGTCTAGGCTGCTCTAGAACTCATTTAGTCCAAACTGGCTTTGAACTCGAGATCCTTCTACTTGGGCTTCTGGGTGCGCCATGTCTGCCCTGCTGTTTTCCTGGGTTACAACATAAGAGCCATGAAGACAGGTGCTACCTATTTAGTTTGTCTTTGTAACCTCAGCACTAGCATGTTCCTAGTTTGCAAAATGGAGGATGCATGGGTGGGGAGGTGGGTGGGACACGGGTGGATAGATGGATAGAAAACTCAGAAGCATATAGGAACAAGGAGGAAAATGTAGAGGGAAAAACTGGCTTGGGAAAACAATGTTGCCCAGGGTCATATCTTAAAGAAGTGATGATAAATTCCTGAAGAAAAAAAATACAAACAGCCAGCCGGTGGTGGCACACGCCTTTAATCCCAGCACTCAGGAGGCAGAGGCAGGCAGATCTCTGTGAGTTCAAGGCCAGCCTGGTCTACAAGAGCTAGTTCCAGGACAGGCTCTAAAACAGTGAAACCCTATCTCAAAAAAAAAAAAAAAAAAAAAAAAAACAAACAAACAAACAAAAAACAAAAACAAAACTTGTAACCTAGAAGGAGCCTAGACAAGCCTGGAGGGGTGTTGCTTTGGTCATTACTCTCCCCTCCACTGTTCCCACTGTACGCTGTGGGAGCCGCTCCTTTACTGTTTTAGATAGCTTGTTCTGTGTCTTCATGGGACCCAGTCCGCACAGGGGCAGCCTGAGACCCTGTAGCCTGTGGTCACATTTCAGATCCTGCTGGCCCTGGCCCCTCATTTGTCACTAACAGGCCTCCCATCATTCGGATGCTACTTGGATTTGGTGACAGTATTGGGTTTCTAGTCTGAGGCTTTTGTTTGTTTTCTTCATATTAATCATTATTTCCTTGAAGTATTGTTTTTCTATGTTTCCAAACCCAGGAAGGGTGACTGGAATCCATTTTGTAACTATGGCTACAATCTCTTCTTTGTCCAAGGTGTTTCCAAGGTGTCCAATCAGAAAAGGCCAAAAGCTAACAGCATCGCCTTGGCCAAACAAAGGTGTTCATGGTGTTCTTTTCAGTTCTTTATGGTGACCTAGAGAACTTTCCAGATGATAGGACCTGCCTGTGTCACAGGTAAAGACAGACGACCACACAGTCTCCTCTCTATGAGTGGAAAGAACTAACGACTGAGTTCCGAAGGCACTCACGACTCAGTACTGAGGAATCAAGGAGGGAACTTACCAAGGGTATGGAGATCACAGAAGGAAATTGGTTTGGCTGAGGGCTTCTAGTGATGCTTTTACCAGTAACTATCCAAGGAAAAACAAAGACAGAAAGCTGAGGTCCCTGGGCCCAACCACCTGCCGAACTGGGGGAGGGCGTTACAGAAACCCCATCGTTAGACAAGAGCCTTGACCCCAAATCCCTACAAGTGAACAAAAAGTTTCAAACAAAGAGTAAGGCTATGCCCCAATGCTTGTGCCGTGGTGTCAAGGATTCCCACAGATACGGGTCCTGCAGTGTGGTTATCTTCCTTCTTTCCAGCCCACACCTACTTCCACTTAAGACTAAAGTGTTCCTTCAGTTGCTTCCCATGATGCCTTTGTCACTATGAGAAGGTTCTATCCTCCTCAGCCTGTGGACTGACCAACTGCCTTGGTACCTAAGTGACCAGGCATCAAGGGGAGGGGCACATTTATTCATGACTCTACACCCTGCTTGCTTACCTCCTCCTCTATTCCTCATTCCTCTGGCTTCTCCTTCCCTTGGACAAACACTGATTATAAAGATGATCCCCAAATGAATAATCATTATGCAAAAGATCAGAAGGAATAGTCTAGAAGAAATCACATCAGATATCAGGTCATTTGGAAGGAAACCCCTTTTGGTTTTCTTCTCACACCGTCACGCCCGTCCCAGCCCCAGTAGCTCCTGATGGCTACAGTTTGGAAAGCGTAACTCTGTCCTTTGTATGAGTAATTCATTCCTTGGATCGGAAGGGCAGCTAACCAACCTGGGCCAGTGAGTCCTTCCCCAGAAATGAAGTAGGGATGAGAAGTGGAAAAACTACAGTCTTCGGTCATTCTCTTGAATGGGGAGAAATAAACTGAGCAACTATAAATAGGTGAAATCTACTGTGTCAAAGAGAAAAAGAAAGATGGAGGGAAGGAGGAGGGCGGGAGAGAGAGGGAGATGGAAAGAGAGAAAAGAATACAAGCTGGAGGACATAGCTCAGTTGGCGGAGTGCTTTTGAGCTGGGTGTGGCAGCACACACCTGTATCCCATTGCTCAGGAGGAGGAAGCAGGGGGAACAAAGGTTTAAGTCTACCTAGGAACTTGAGGGGAACTTTTTAAGTCTCAAAACAAAACAAAAGAAACAGAGGCCTAGAGAGAAAGCTCAGAGGTTCGGTTCCCAGCACCCACACTGCAGCCCATGAATATCTTTAGCTCCAGTTCCAGAGGATCAGGCTCTCTTTTCTTGACTCCACAAGGCTCCACGCACAAACGTGTTGCACATATACATATATGTGTATAAAACATTCATACACACAAAATAAAAATGAATCAGACTTTTTTAAAAAAAGAAACTAGAATTAGCCAAGACTGACATAGAGAAGGAAGCAAACGCACTCGAGACCATCAGATGGAAACTGAGCTAGAGATGAAGATAAAGTCCTTGGCTCCTCTTTTGCCCGCATGCCTGTCCTGTGTTTCAGACAGATATTCTCTCCCTCTGGGGGGTAGAATGCCCCCTTTCAAAATTAAAATAACTAAGCCGGGCGGCAGTGGCGCACGCCTTTAATCCCAGCACTCGAGAGGCAGAGGCAGGCAGACATCTGTGAGTTCAAGATCAGCCTGCTTTACAGAGCAAGTCCCAGAACAGCCAGGGCTACACAGAGAAAACCTGTCAAAACAAAAACAAAAACAAAACAACAACAACAAACAAGAAAACAAAAATCAATTGAAGTAACCAGAAGCTATTTTCTGCTTTCAAACAGAAATAGTCATTTTTAAGAAACCAAACAATTACAAGTAAGATACTTTATTTAGGCAGAGAAACAATACACAGATGCAAAGTAGAAGGTGTGAACTACTGTGTCGTGGCTCATCTCACCCCATCCCATCCCACCCCACCCCTACCCCATCATCTCCTCAGATCCCTACTCACTTGGAGTCTTCCACCTTTAGGATAGTTTTGGAAGTCCTACAGCTCCGGGTCCTGTTCCCTGGAGGGTCTGAATCAGGAAGAAAGTGTTGAGAATAAAGTCCATTTGGGGGCCCTTCCTTTGGCTCCAGCTGTATCCCCATCCCGTCTTTCTCTTGCTCTCCAGAGGGGAAGTGCCTTGCTGGCTTTTTGCACAAGACAATGACAACACTATTGTAGAAACATGCCCTGGACAGGGAGCAAGTCTGGGGAGAGAAGTAGGGGCTGGAATCCAACTCACAGTGCGCTAGCTAAGTCATACATCCTGCTACTGGATCCTCTGCACCCGGAAGAAGGGACGCTTTTCCCAGATTTGCACAAAGGCCCTGTGCAGTCTAAAAGCATTCATGGTTAGAGACCCAGACTAGGGTCACACCCAAGGGAAAAAAAGTCTTGATGTATCAAATAGCCAGACCCATCCTTAGGGGAATGAGTCAATCTGTGACATAGTTCCTCTGATAAGAAACTAACAACCCATTGGGGAGTCCCACATCACCTCCTCCATGTTTCTTTAAAGGAGCAAATTTAAACAAGACCCCTCTCTTCCTGAACTAAAAACTCCAGAAACGCTATAAAAAGCAGACACGTACAAAGTGAAAACACAGCCAGTATGGATGTTACCCACTCAGCGGGATGCTAGCCACATCAGTTACCAGTGGACTAAATGTGAGCAAGGCATGAGAACTGGAGAGGCGGTGTGGGGGTGAGGCTTCCCACAAGTCCTTCTGGTGGGGTTTCCTATGGTCACTGCGCTCCAGCGACCGAAATCACATCACTTTTCTAAATGGGAACAACGGGAGAACAGCTAGTGCCTTCCACATTTCTCTGCCTGGAAGACAGGGGCTCACTGGTACTGAAGAGTTTTCCAGGCTCCGGAGAAGGGGGCCTGAGAACACGAGAACACTGGGAGAGGCCGAAAGTTAGCTCCAGCTCAAAATCGCAGTTTGGCTTAGGCAGACTTTACCCCCCTGGTTCCTGTCCCTCCCAGGATCCTCCTGCATTCCACATGAGTAAAGATGGGCGCTGGCAAGTTTGACCGCTCTATTTAACTTATATTAATTACTGATTTTTTTTTTAACTGTCCAGTTTCGAGAAACCTCTCTTTGCGGCCTCAGTTACGTCTCAAGCCAATCTCCAAGGTTCTAGACCTGCAAGGCTGAGATTTCACTACAACCTCAAAGCCTTGACCATCAGGTCAAAGATCTCAAGCCTATGAGACCTTCCAGAACCTTCCAAGGTCTGCGAGCCAGGCTGTTGTGAAGAAAGGGAAGTTACAAGCACACCCAGGGCTCAGATGTGCTTCTTTCCTACAAAATTCTACCCAGCTCTCACCCCCCACCACAGAGTGGAATTGAGAGAGCTGGTTACCTCAAGTAATACAAGAGGAACTTGAGTTGGTGGCCTCTGCCTTCAGTGAGGTGGTTTTTGTGTCTTTATTTTGAGACAGGGTCTCACTTTATATAGCTCTGCCTCGTTTGGAACTCACTCTGTAGACCAGGTGGCCTTGAACACCCAGAGATTCACCTGCCTCTGCCTTCTGAGTGTGGGGATTAAAGGTGTGCACCATCAGACCTGGATCCTTTGGTGAGTTTTTACTGCCTCAACGAGCACTTATTGCCCTTCAACCATCCCTTGCCAGTCTCTTTACCAGGTGGAAAAACACTGGCCCAGCCGTCTCTGCTGTCAGTTACAATCAGCTGTGTAAAATCCATGACATCTCTGGCAAAGTCCCGTTGGATGCCACACCAGTACCAGTCTGTGTCCTCCTTGACCAGGTAGGACACAGTGATGGTGAGTTGGCTTCCTGTGTCCTTCAGGGCCACAGGGTTGGTGCTGTTAGGGGTAAAGGCGATAACGTTGCACGAGTCCCTGAAATAGCCTCGGCACCAGTACTTGGTGTGGTTCTTGTAGTGGGCATCATAGCTACAGTTAGCAGAAACTGTGTCCAGTTCAATACCTGTCTTCACCTTTTCATCCATGACCATGGTGTCTGTGAACACACAAGCACACACACACATACACACAGAGTTCATTATTCTTGGAAACACACTGAACCCCCTGCTCTCCTGGAAGATAATTGAAATTTGGGTTTTGTCCATTTGAATTTGGCCACTATTATGAGTATCCTTCACATGCTGATCCCTTAATCCCTATACAGAATGTGATGTGACTGCATTTGGACACAAGACTTTGAAGAAGAAATTATTTAAAATTAGAAAATTAGAGTGGCTGGCTTTAAGAAATAATTTTAAAGTTTTTTTGTTGTATTTTATGTGCATAGGTGTTTTTCTGCATGTATGTAAGTGCAGCACATGTGTATGTGACTGCAACACATGTATGTAATTGCGACACATGTGTGTAAGTGTATCACATGTATATAAGTGCACCACACGTACGCCTGGAGCCCAAGGTCATAAAAACATGTCCAGTCTCCTGGAACTGAAATTGTAGATGGTTGTACGCTACCTGTTGAGCCATCTCTCCGGTCCCCATTATGATATTGAATTTAATATAATATGACTGGTATTCTTATTTAAAAATTTAAAAACAGATGAAGTTAGACAAAATCATGTGAACACACAAGAAGGCAGCCGTCTTCAAGGCAGAGAGAGTCCCCAGAATGACATCAACTCTGAAGAAACCTTTAGTTTGAAGATCTGTGAGAGTTGATCTTGATGTGGGCTTGATTGGATTTGGGATGCCTAGATTAATCAAGCATATGTCTGGCTGCCTCCACGTGGGTGTTTCCAGAGAAAACTAGCTAAGGGGAAAAGACTCCCCTAAACGTAGGCAGCCCCAATTCATGTGCTTAGAACCCATAACTGTTGGAGAAGTCTCTTCTACTAGCCTGAGAATGCGTGAGATGCAAGGAGCCTTGAAGAACTTGAGGTTTGTTTTGCCATCTAGCCCCTTAGCTCTGCCCCTAAAGGCAGCCACTAAAGGGAAGCGAAAGGTTAGGAGGCTCGCTCTGACTGAAAAGGACTAAAAATAAAGGGACCTGTGATTTTAGGGGCTGAGAGCTTGCCATGCAAGAGCAGTGTGGGCATCTTTATCATGTCAGGACATTGTATAAAGAGGAAGTCACACATGCAACATCCGGCTTTACCGTAGCTGGGAAAATATCTGATCAGAAAGGAGAGGTGAGACAGAGCCCATCGCTCTCAGCCTTCCAAGTGTGTTCTGTGAAGAACCCACACACATCCACCAAAAGGCTGCTTCCGCTGTGTCTTACAGGAGATAACACATTCCTACAAGTGTCAGTCTCTTCTCATCATAACCAGACAAGAGGATCTTGTGATCCTCAGTTCATAGTCAAGGATGCTGACTCACAGAGAGCTGCAGTTAGGTCTAAAGGGAGCGCAACTGGGAGGTGGGATAGCTTGGGGCAAGTCCCATTTCTGGGTACCATCTTTGGTGTCAGACTTAGGCAGAAAGGAGATAAGCATGTCTGCCTAAATCCAGGCAGACATATGAGGGAAGAAAGGAGAAGAGAATGGGAATTGGGGTCATTGGGGGGGGGGGAGGAAGCACCGCAGAGCTCCAACTTTAGTCAAGGGATACAAGTTCGCCATAACTCCTTTATCAGAGGTAAGGATCTAAGATCTCGTAATAGGACCTGTTAACAAGACATATTTTCACCTTCTCTTATCCCATAAACAGCTGAGGTGCTTTAAACAGCTACCCTGAGGAGGGGCGTTAAGTAGAGGAGAATAATGCTGCCCCAGAAGGTTGTGGCTTAGAGGGCGAGGTGTTCCTTACCAACATTTACCTGAAAAGAGGGCCAAGGAGAACATGACAAGCTCCATGGTGAGAAGGAAGCAAACTTCAGCTGTTAAGAACAGAGGATCTCAGGGATGCTGGATCTGCATGAGGGAAACATATGTTTAGATTTAAGGTGGTTTTAACCCGCGTGAAGGGAGAACCGCCGGTTATTCTAAGCAGTGCTGTTGTGCAGGAGCCGGCCGGGTTGTGTCCTGGGACACACCAGAGGGATATCACTCATGAATAAGATGTCTTTGCATCAATTGTGAAAATCTGCGCTCCCAGCACTGCCCAGAGCAGCAGGAGAACCTTGATTAAATCCACTTGGCGTACACACTTTATAGACACCCAGAAGAGGTATACACATCGCTACTGGAACATGTTCATTTGGGCAACTGTACCCTCTCTTGACGTGTGTGGCTGTGCCTCTTGTCCCTCCATCATTCTGAGAGGCCCAGTTCATTTTCACATGGGAGCAATTCCAGCAAAGAAATCCTTAAGTAACTTGAGTCCCAAGCTACAGTGAAGACCTAGCGAGTGTGGTTAGAGGTGAAGCTCATGCCAGCTGCCAGAAGTACGTATGCCTGCAAGCCAGAATACATGAGTAGAGCAGTCAGCATCCGGGGCTGGGGATTCCAGACTCTGGAAAGCTTTTCTGAGTAGAACTGGGACCCACCAAAGAGGTCTTTCCATGCGGTAGCAGCAGCAGCTTCTGATTCCTGACAGATGCATGCCTTCTGACCACTAGTTTTGCAGGTTCGAATTCTTGAACCACCCTAAATTCCCAAATTTAAACTAGGTGCTCCTTATCACACCCTAGAGCTAGCACTTCCTTCCAAGGGATGGATGTAGATGACTTTTCTATATTGTGCAATATCATCCTTTCCTGAGAAAAGGGGAGCCTCCCTTTAATTCAAGGGAATTCAGCATACGCGCTTGTGCCAAGCTTGCACCACAATGGTTTTTTTTTTTTACTTACATTACATTATCTGCTCCTCATTGGTGATCTCTGTCTCAACCAACAAAATGTGTTGGAGAAAAAGAAGACTAGAAAGAAGAATCAATAGATTCAGTGAAGTTGAGTGAAATGTATTGGCTAATGGCAACATATGAAACTCATTACGGTGCCAAGACAGTTGATGCTGCTAATTGTTCATTTGTTTTAGGTATGTTAATGGTTTCATCCCAGCCTGTTCTAGTTAGCCTCTCTGTTGTCATGGTCCAAAAAACTGGCCAAAAGCAACTAGGGGGAGGAGAGGGTTTATTTAAGCTTAGAGATTACAGTCTGTTGTTGAGGAGAGCTGGGGCAGGAGCTCAAGGCGTGAACTAAAGCAGAGAAGACCTAAGGAAGCCACTTCCTAGCTTGATCAGCTACCTTCTTATATAGCCCAAGACCACCTGCCCAGGGATGGCACGACCCACAGTGAACTGGACCCTGAAACATCAGCTGACAGTCAAGAAAATACCCTCAGCTGGGCGTGGTGGCACCTGCCTTTAATTGCAGAACTGGAGGCAGAGGCCCAGGCAGATCTCTGTCAGTTGGAGGCCAGCCTGGTCTACAAGAGCTAGTTCCAAGACAGGCTCCAAAAGCTACAGAAAAACTCTGTCTCAAAAAAAAAAAAAACCCAAAACAAACACAAAAAAAGAAAGAGAGAAGAAAGAGAGAAAGAAAGAAGGAAAGAAAGAAAGAAAGAAAGAAAGAGAGAGAGAGAGAGAGAGAAAGGGAAAGGAAATACCCTCATAGATTTTGCTCACAAGACAATTTGATGGAACCAAGTCCTCAATTCAGATTTCTTACTCTCAGATATATGTAGGTTTATGTTGATAAAAAACTAACCAATCACACCAGTCAGGCATACCATGTCCTTTGATATAAATGATCTTATGTAGCCCATATGAAGGTGAGTCTGGGCTGGCCTTCAGGATAAACAAAATTTGGCAGAAGTATGATGTGTGTCTTTGAAACACAGTCCAGCTTCTGCCCCAGTCTCTTGTACCTTGAGTGAGTCAGCCACCATTTATGAGGACTCAAGCAAGCAACAGAAAGACTTACATGAAAAGGAAACACCTTGCCAATGTCACCTTATCACTAATGCCAGAGTCACCTTGGTAGTGGCCATGATCAAACTTTCAGGTGTCTGACCCAGTAATCTCATGTTCCTGAATTCCTGACCCATACAGACCAGGAGCAGATAATAAAGGCCTGTTGTCTTAGGTTCTGCAGCAAATAATAATTCTAATTTTTTAAAATGCGGTCCTTATCTTTGTCAATACTTATATGCAAAACTGATTAGTTTGTTCAGAGATGGCACAAAATGGTCAAAGAAAATGTCATTAGAAATAGAAAAGAAGAGAATATGGTAAATATCAGCAAATTGCCCAAGACAATGGAAAAGTTACTTTATAAATAATGAGAGTACTGGGTGAGGTGACACACACTGCAATTCCAGAACTTCAGAGATGGAAGCAGGAGGATCAGGAGTTCCGGTTCATCCTCTTAGATATCAAGTTCAAGGCCAGCCTGGAGTATATGAGATTCTGTCTCACACTGAAAAATCAAATAAATAAAACAGATAAGAAGATGTGGTATGCAGATGCCGGCAGTCAGTGTTAGCTGATACAAGTACTCCTGTTCCTCTCTCTTAAGGATACAATTAATCTTTAGATTCAGGGAAGGAGAAAATACATAGGTATGGAGAATAAATAGAGTAATACTTTTTTAAAAAAAAAAAGATTTATTTATTTATTATGTAGACAGTGCTCTGTCTGCATGTATGCCTGCAGGCCAGAAGAGGGCACCAGATTTCATTACAGGTGGTTGTGGTTGCTGGGAATTGAACTCAGGACCTCTGGAAGAGCAGTCAGTGCTCTTAACCTCTGAGCCACTTCTCCAGCCCCCGAGTAATACTTTTTAGAACATCTTTGATAAGTTTTTACAGAGGAAATAACTTGAAGCCCCAAAGTCTAAGATAAACAGGGCAGGGTTAATAAATGCAACAAGAGAGACCATAAATTAATAAGTACTAAAATAGGATAACAGGTAAACTAGAGCTCCTTCTTCTACTCATTCCACTTCATGACTTTTGATTCTGACAAAATGAAAAATAGCAAAATGAGGGCCCAGGAAGATGGTTCAGCCAGTTATAGGTGCTTGCCACACAACCTGACAACCTGAGTTTGACACCAGAACCCACATGGTAAGTGGAGAGAACCAGCTCTACAAAACTGTCCTCTGACCTCCACGCGAGTGCTGTCACGTATGCGCCTTCACACACACACACACACACACACACGCACGCACGCACACACGCACGCACGCACGCACGCACACACACACACACGCACGCACACACACACACGCACGCACACACACACACACACACGCACGCACACACACACACACGCACGCACGCGCACACACACACACACACGCACGCGCACACACACACACGCACGCACGCGCACACACACACACACACACACGCACGCACGCGCGCACACACACACACACGCACGCACACACGCACGCACGCACGCACGCACACACACACACACACGCACGCACGCACACACACGCACGCACACACACACACACACACGCACGCACACACACACACACGCACGCACGCACGCGCACACACACACACACGCACGCACACACACACACGCACGCATGCACGCACACACACACTAATAATATACATTGTTTAAGAAACAAAAGAACTCTGACATAAATGTTATTAGTCCCTTGTTACAAATGAGAGCAGACACAGGAGCTTAAGGGGTCCAAGTTCACAGAGTCAGTAGAGTAGAGTCAGTGTGATCTGATGTAAAATCTGGCTGGTTTGGAAATTAACAGCAATAAAACCTCTTTCCATTGTGTTCTCGCTCTCCTCTCTCTCTCTCTCTCTCTCTCTCTCTCTCTCTCTCTCTCTCTCTCTCTCTCTCTCTCTCACATACATACACACACACACACACACACACACACAGAGAGAGAGAGAGAGAGAGAGAGAGAGAGAGAGAGAGAGAGAGAGAGAGAGAGAGAGAGCAATAATCCTGCAAAGCTGTAGGGCACTTTAGAGTTAGCCAAGAGAATTACATGCACACTGCTGTCTGAGGAAGCCAGCTTTCTCACTCCTCTCCTACCCAGCTATCGCGGTTAGCAGAAGGATTTCTCTTGAAAACGTGCCTGGAAATTATGCAGATGAATGATGATTATCAGCATAAGATTCTGATTGACAACCTGCAGCATGCTGCCCAGGAAAGCAGCCAATCACCCACAATAAGCAGCAGACCAGCCTGCGGTCTGAGGGATTTTTAAGGAGTCGGGTTATTATCTCTAACAACAGTCTCCGGAAGTCAGGCACTAACTGCTCCCAACTATCCTCAAATCACCAAGGCTTGTAGAGTAGAGTAAGCGGTGGCTTCCTCTACTGTGGTTCTCATTGCAGTTTAGGACCAAGCAGATGTGCTCCCTGTTCAGAGGCATCTGGATGTCCTGGTGCCTCATCCTCCAAGCTGTTCAGAAGCATCTAAATGTCCCACACAAGGGCACAGCTCAAGGCCCACCCCTCCCTTCTGCTTTAAAAAACTTACTGGATTGAAATGGCCCCAAACACCTTGGGCTCCTACATCATCAAATTGAAGATCAACTCCATGTACACTGCAGAATCACATTTACCACTTAATCTGTCAACTACCACCAAAGTTAATGGACCAACTGCCCAACTGACCTTGTAGCAATAGGCTTATCACCTAACCAATTAAACACATTTTCTTTGCAGTGCTGCCAAGACTCAGTAAAAGCCTCTCCACCTGCCCCCTGTGGCAGAGCCACTTGCAGTCTGCAGATGCTCTGTTCATGAATCCTCGAATACTCAAGACAAACTCGTTAAAATTTCAGCGTGTTAAGCAGGAAAGATGGCTCAATGGTTAAGAGCACTCGCTGCTCTTCCAGAGTCATGAGTTCAATTCCCAGCAATCACACAGCAGCTCACAACCATCTAATGGGGTCTGATGCCCTCTTCTGGCATGCAAGCATACATGCAGATAGAATACTGATACATAAAATACATTTTTTAAAAATTCAGTATGGGCCAGAGGGTGGTCCTAGCACTTGGGAGGCAGAGGCAGGCAGATCTCTGTGAGTTCTAGGCCAGCCTGGTCTACAAGAGCTAGTTCCAGGATAGGCTCCAAAGCTACAGAGAAACCCTGTCTCAAAAAAAATATTTTTTTTCAGTGTGTTTTATTTTTGTGTGTGTGTGTGGGGGGGGGAGAATGGAGCTCTTACACAGTCTGTTCTCTTGTTCTCCTGCCTTAGGCTACTAGTGCCTCTGATTACAGGTGGGTACCGCTACACCTGGCCTCTGAGTCTCTTTTAAACACCACTACAAAGCTTCCCTACTCTTCTGCTGGCCTGAATCTGGGCCAAACACTACAGCAAGTTCAGAATAAACTAGGTGTGGTAGCTCGTGCCTATAATCCTAGTACTGGGGAGCCTGAGGCAGGAGGACTACCATGAGTTCTAGTGATAGATTAGGCTACATAGTGAACTTCAGTCCTATCTGAGCTGCAGAATCTCTAACACACACACACACACACACGGAGAACAGACAGACATTTGGTGACATTTGGGAGGCTAGTCTCTATTTCTACTTGATTTATTTTTTAAAAAATCCAAGTAATAAAGCCGTGTACTTGGTTGGCATCTACATTTGTTCAGTGTCTTCATAGGGAAGAGGAGAAAGCCATCTCTGAATTTGTCTGGGCATCTCTGTACCTTTTCCATTTAGATAAAAAGCCCTAGTTAGCTTTCTGGTTTCACCGAGAGGGTGTTGGCTAGAGGCAGGCTTCATGGGAAGATCCCTGCCACACTCATCTCCAAACCTGAAACCAGGGTGGGTCTCTACTTACTTGTAGCCAATGTTTTTTTTTTTTAATTTGACTTATTTATTTATTTTTTGGAGAGTTTCACATCATGCACCCCAATTCCACCCACCTCCTGGTACCCCCCATATCTCTCACCCTAGCAGCACCTCCCCCTCCACATTAAAACCTCTTTCTTTCCTGCCTCTCCAACACCTCGTCATTCACACTGCTGCCATTGGGGACCTTGGAGTGTTCCACAGTATGACCCTCTTGTCCTATCAGCTTTACTAACAAATGTTCACTGCAATGAGCCCCTGGTCTGGTTCAAGGCCTCTGGTGTCTGGTACACCATCCTCACTGGATCCTCACCAGAACTCCTCTGGGAGGGATATCCTGCGGCTGCTCCAGGTCGTAGAGATCCTGAAGGTGTTGTTCCCCAGCACCAGTCCCTTCACAAGCTCCAGCAAGTCCTAGATAGGCTAGATGGGGTGGGCCAGCCCAAGGCCTGGCTGTGGGCCTGGGTGGTCAGCTGGTCAGTTCAGGCCTCTGGGGCCACCTGCCTCAGGCAAAGGGTCAGAGTTAGCTCCCCTCCATCCATTCCCTCGGGGTTGGTTCACCCTCTGGTGAGGAGTGGGGCCATGTCTCCCGATTGCAGGGGCCATCTCTCCCGATTGCAGGGGCCAGCTTCCCGATTGCAGGGGCCAGCTCTCCTGATTGCAGGAGCCTTGTCTCCAGATTGCAGGGGCCATCTCTCCCGATTGCAGGGGCCAGCTCTTCCGATTGCAGGGGCCAGCTCTCCTGCAGGACTCAGAGCCAGTTCTCTTGCTGCTGTGTCCCATGAGAGGTAAGGCCACCTTTCCCTGGGCCAGCGAAGGGCAGGCCGGCTCAGCATGGCCCCGTGATTTCATCTCTATTGGTTCCTAAGGCCCCCTGAGGTGACACAGGCCACAGACATCAACATGAACTCCAACTGCAGCTGGACCATGGACCCAGACATGGCTCTCCCAGCAGAGGCCTCAGGTTGCAGCCCCAACCCTGGGCTACTATGTGAGCTTTGGGGGCAATGTGGAACTCAGACAGATCCCAACTCGGTAGGGCCACAAACCCAGACATGGCCCTTGGTCTGGATGTCACCAGTTCTCAAGGTGGCAGTTCAGGTCACTAAGATTGGCATGGCCCCAGAGGCAGTGTGGCTCTGGGACACCGACATGACCTTAGACCTCTGGTGTCCGCACAGCCTTCAGTGGTAACAGGAACCTCGGTCATCAGCACAGACCCTGGCTGCAGTAGGACCACTTATATGACCCAAGCTCTGCTTGGGATGTCACCATGGCATTGAGTAGCAGCACAGCCCCCCTAGATCTGCATGCATCAAGGCCCTTGGACACTAACCTGGGCTCAGGTCACTGACCTGACCCTGGGCATCCTTATGGCCCTCGGTGGCAACAGGAGCCATATATGTCAATCCAGACCCTGTCCGTTTATAGGGTCATGGACCCAGACAAGGCCCTTGGCAGCACATGGTAACCACAGACACTCAGTTCAGGATGTTGCCAAAGTTTTTGGTTCACCTTATTCTTGGCTTCATGCTAAAAGGGTATCTTTACACGTCAAGGCTTCGGCTTCTGACTATGGCTTTAGCTTCTTCCGAGCTGGAACAGTCCTGAATCTCAGGATATTCCCACTTGGCAAAAATGAGACGGCCCAGCTCCCAGCAAGCCACCAGTGGCAATCAGAAGGGCAAAGAAGTAAAAGCAGTTCTCAAACTTCGTAGCCATGACCTAACGATACCTACAGGCCCAGCCCAGATTTGAAGGAAGTGTTCGCTTTAAATTGTCTTTTAAAACGGGGAGACTGGGTGTTGCTACAATACAGTGAAGATGATCAGGAAACCAAGAATCTACAGCACTTCCCCCTTACTGTCCAGCTAACTGGGCAGAGGTTGTGAAGCCTTACAGCAAACCCAGGGCCTCTTCCTGGAGGCAGACACAAACCAAACCAGAGATTCGGTAAGGGGAAGCCTTGCATGCTTGACTCTTCTGGGGCAACAGGAAGAGAATGAGGGGCCTCTGCTGAAATAATAGCTCTGGGCTAACATTAGGATCCAGACAAACTTCAGGGATAGCTATGGTCTAATTCCACTTTCGGGTCCCCGCTTCTCTTGGCTTAGTTGGAACTGTCATCTTGAGGCTCTCATCAAACCAACACTTTATCTTGGGAATGAGACTCTATGGGGAGCTTCAGATTTGGACAGGAAAATCAAGGGTGGGCACTGTGAGTGTCTCGAGCTGCGGGGCTCGGATGATGTGGCTGGCTCCGTTCACTGCCAGCATCCATCCTGATGAACCGGAGGATGGGGTTAGCAGCCAAGAAAGGAGCCACAGGGGCACTGTGATGATCAACCTTCTCTCATTTTCCTCCCTGCTCAATCCCAAGGTCTCACCATGTAGCCCTGGTTCGCCTAGCACTTCATGTGCAGACAAGGCTGGCGTTGGACTCCCAGAGTTCTCTGCTCCACCGCCCCTCCCACCCGTGTTGGGATTAAAGGCGTGCCCATGCTTGGTCAGTGGTCAACCTGTTTTCCAAACTGAAGAAACAATGTGACCAGCTGTCTCACACCCACACCATCGCGCCTTACCTACCATGATCGACTGCACCCTCACACGGAGATAAAAATAATTGTTGTACCCGCTTCAGCTTCAGAGTCTAACGGGCACCTAAGATCTCAGTGCCTAGAAAATGATTGACAGGACTAGGGAGAGTTTAATACACACGTACACACACACACACACACACACACAACTGGACACTAAGGCCTATGCTCATAATCATAGCCCTTGGGAAGCCGAGGTAGGCTGATACCTGGGCCTTGCTGACCTACACTAATTGTTGAGCCTCGAGTAAGGGCATTTACTTCAAAAAGTAAGGAGGAGAGCACTTGAGGAAAAAGGATATCTGAGTTTGTCCTCTGGTCTCCATATGCAAAATTTTATGTACACCCACCCCCTGCCCCAAGACACGCACCTTCACACCCAGTAACATGTACACACACAAAAGTGATGAGAGCTTTCAGTTGTCTCTTTTTGCCTTATAGTCAGTGTTAGAATTATAACAGGCACCTAAACATTGTTTTTGCTAAAAAGAGGGGACTCTTCATTTGGGATTATAAATAACTAGGAGCCTGGCACTCTGCCTTCATTTTTGGTAAGCAAGATTTGGGCAATCTGCTTACCTTTGTGTATGGACTGATTTTTTTGTTTTGCTTATTTTATTTTATTTTTTGGTTTTTCAAGACAGGGTTTCTCTGTAGCTTTGAAGCCTGTCCTGGAACTAGCTCTTGTAGATCAGGCTGGCCTTAAACTCATAAAGATCCACCTGCCTCTGTCTCCTGAGTGCTGGGATTCAAGGCGTGTGCCACCGCTGCCTGGTGTGTATGGACTGTTAATTACTCAAGGAGTATGTGGCAGTTTGGATTAGGAATGTTTCTCCATAGGCTCAGGCATTCAAACACTTGGTCTTCTCTCTCTCGGGGGCACTGTTTTGAGAGGGTATGGAAAGATGCAGCCTTGCCGAGAGGAGCATGGTGCTGACGGCTGACTTGAGAGTCTAAAGCCTTCTGCCACTTCCAGTTCACTCTGTTTCCCACTTATGGATGAGCTACACCGCCATGCCTGCCCCTTGATGCTATGCCACCTCCCCACCGTCATAGCCTCTTATCCCTCTGGAACCAGAAGCCCAAATTAGCTCTTCCCTCTCTGCTGTCTTGGTCATGACACTTTGTGATAGCAACCGAGAAGTAACCAAAACAGAGCCGCTGTGTAAAATCTAGATACCCAACTTTCACTCCCCCTTCCAGGCTGAAATCACAAAGCCATGGGTTAACATCTTAGTCCCAGCTTCCTTAAATGTCCTGTTCCAGACTTAAACATCTCCAGTGGTCCTAAACCCCCAGTTGCCTTGGAGTCTAAGAACATCAGAGTCTCGCAAGGCAGACGACCTTCCAGAGAGGACAATCACCTATGGTGAGGCTGCATCTTGGAACAGCGTTCCAGGAAGCGAGCAGGACAAATGCCGAGAGCAGTCACCTGTGGCTCCAAACCCCAAAGGATCCCAGCCAAGAGCTGCACAACAGTTGGCCATCGTCTTTTATTTGCCTAAATACACCCACACAGGTCAGCTTAGCCGGTTAAGCCCTCTTTAAACTCAGCCCACTCCCTCTGTTCTCAGTGTCTTAGGAATCTTTCCAAGCAGATTCTGTACATCCAGCTCAGCTAGAATTTTTCCTCAGTAAGTTGAGACACCCTCAAGATTCCATTACTTCTTGTGTCTGGGAAGGAAGAACACAGCACGTGATGCATGGTCTTCATGTCAGGCTCCCGCAGAACTGAGCAAGAAAATAACTGAAGCAGAGACCGGGAGGAGTGGAACTGTGTGGCCACCAGTCAGCTGATCCCAAGGCAGTGGAAGGAAACAGGAAGGTCTGATAAGGCCTATGGGGCTCGCTGGTGCTGTCCGTGAAGGCTGTGAGATGGCTTATGTGTCGGTAGTCTGTTCAGAGTTGGAGTCCAAGGAAACTGAGCTTTGACAGACCCTAAAAGCTTTGAGAATCACAAGGTAGGTTTCCTTGAACTTTTTTATTTTACAAGCGTAGACAATAGGGTTCATCATTGAGTTCGCATGGGACAACAAGATCCCCAGGCACCTTGCGACCTCTGGTATATTAACTTTAAAGTAAGAAACAAAGTTGATGATGGACAATGGCAGCCAGCACAAAGCAAACAAGAAGAGAACCAGGAACAGGGACTTGGCTGTCTTGAACTCCCGCCCGTAGAATGCACGTGTCTCTCGAAAGCCAGATAAGTTCTGGCTGAGTTTCTTACGGAGGATGCAGAAGATGTCCAGGTAGATGACACACATGACAAGGAGGGGGATGAGGATCCAGGTGATGAAGCTGAAGAAGACCATGTAGTCCAGAGACACGACCGAACGGAAATGGCACGAAAAGGTGGTGATATTTGGGGCGAGCCCTGAGATCACTTTTTTATTCCAGCCAAACATGGGGGTCAGTCCCACCAGGAAAGATATTACCCAGCAAAGGCCCAGGGAGAGCCATATTCTTCTTTGAGTGGTGACCACCCTGTATCTGTTTGAATGGGAAAAAAAGTTGGTGAGTTTACAGAAACAGGAAATGTCTAGCTGGGAAAAGGGAGGAAGAGTAATAAGCTTCCCAATTCCCTCATCTTCCTCTGAGATGAAACACCCACAGTGTTAGGTGCCATTAAAAAAAAAACTAGAATGATCAGCAATATGTTTCTAAGAATCAGGTGCCTACATGCCTCCTCCACTCAGTTGTGGCTCCAAGAATTCTTTTTTTTCATATTTATTTTGTGTATATGAATGTTTTGCTTGCATGTATATCTGTGTACCATGTGTATGCCTGGTGGTCAGGGTAGTCAGAAGAAGGCACTGGATCTCCTGGAACTGGAGTTACGGACAGTGCTGGGTGCTGGGAATGGAAGCCAAGTCCTCTGTAAGAACAGCAAGCCTTTTTCTCTATTGAGCCAGCTGTCCAGCACCTCTCTGTCCTGCAATGTAAGCACTACCTACATTTTTGGACCCCAGAGCTGATGATAATCTCCCCAAAGCTTGCTGGTGTGCTGTACTGTGCACTGCTTCGACTGGCTGTTGAACTGGAGCTCACAAGTTACACTGCCCTTCCACGCTTCTCTCTACCTGCACCCGCCCCATCTTTCGCAGGGGCATCAATGCTGCTCTTTGAGTTAATCAGTGTTTTCTTAAGGTTTCTCAAGTGCTTATGGTTTCATCCTGGGGAGGCAGAATTTCTCCTTAAATCATCCTTCCTAAATGGCCTCAAACAAACTACAAAAGAAAGAAACCAAGACTTACCCCAACTAAACCGCAAAGCAAACTAGAGATATTTTATGACAATCTCTATTTTACTGGTGACAGTGGCGTAGTTACCATTTATTGAACACAGACTCTGTAGCAGGGTTTTCCTGAGAACTTCACATTTATTAACTTTAGTGGCTTCACCTTATAAAGATGAAATTATCACCTTCATTTTAGATTTTAAAAATGTAAAACAGCGTTAGGTAACATATAGCAGCCAGAGGTGGTACAACTGAAAGGAAGAAAGCCTGGTTCAGATGCACAGCTACTCAGAGACGTGGAGACTGAAGCAGAGAAAGCTAAATAACTTGCCCCACGCCAGACCACAAGACCAGGGAGAAGACCTCAGACTCGTTTTCACCTCCGGCTTGGTTGTAGTTTCCTCATGCTCTTTCCCCAAGAGGAGCCGGAAGAAACCAGGAAATGTGATTTCTCATTGGCTGCCTGCTCTCTCTGCATGGTCATAGGAAGCTGCTGCCATTTTGCACAGCATTTTTACACATATTCCAAAAATATTTTTGTCTCAGAAGTGCTTTACATGTCATTAAAAAAAGATGAAAAGGAAAATATACATTTATTTTTTACATTCCTTGAGGCAGAGTTTCACTGTGTAGCCCTGACTGTTTTGTAACTCACTCTGTAGACCAGGCTGGCCTCAAAGTTACAGAGATCCGCCTGTCTCTGCCTCCTGAGTGCTGGGATTAAAGGTGTGAGTCACCACCACAGGCAATGGATATACATTTTTAGGACTTTTTTTTTTTCAATAACTGGACAGAGACAGAAGCAACGTTAAAATCTAACCTATATCTGCAAAACCACCCAGTCAGCTGCCTATCTCTTCTTACGCCCATCTTTCTACTTCTCCTAAAACAAGATAATCTACTAAGGCTCTATTATCTTGAAAACTTGAGATCAGATTTTTAAAAACCAAAGATACATCAGGCTTTCATCATCTTTGGCTATCTTGGACGGTAGTAGACAGCCATGCTCAACGGAGAAGGGCTCAGAGTGTCCCTGTTTCCTATTCCTGAATCCCTGCTCTTCATGCCTAACCTCTTCACAAACCATACGGTGCAAAGACATTTGCTGCCCTTTGTAAACATCGAGGGCCAGTTTGGGTTCATTTCTACTGAACAGGTCCAGAAGACAAACTTGATAGCTCTACTTTCCTGCCCCACCCCTCCCTCTCTCTCCTCTCTCTCTCTCTCTCTCTCTCTCTCTCTCTCTCTCTCTCTCTCACACACACACACACACACACACACACACACTGCTGCCCCACCCTTCTACAAACAGGTTACCTGACTGTCAGCTTGACCCGCAGGTAACGGTCTACAGCGATGGCCAGCAAGGACATAATGGAGGCATGGGTGAAGATCAAAATCACGCAGGCCATGAAAAGGCAGGTATAGAAGTGCATCTTCACTTCCAGGCTGACAGCAATAGCCAAAGGCATGACCAGTATCCCAACGGCAATGTCAGCCAGTGCTAGGGAGACTATGAAATAGAAGGTGGTGGTCCTCAGACTGGGGTTCAGCTTGACCACCCAGATGACCAGCATGTTGCCCACGACAGCGCAGAGCCCGATGATAACCTCCATGGAGATGTAGGTGATTTTCAACCACAACGTTGCTGTGGTGTTGTCAGGTGTCATGCTGTCTCGGAGACGCTGTGGGCTTGTTAGCAGGGCACGTATGGGCCAGAGGACCTAGCTCTTGCCGGACATCTGCCCGCAAGTCCACACGCAGCAGCCGCTGAGAACTCACAGTTCGCTCAGTCCGTCCAGGGTGATGCTCTCTTGGACCATCAGCTTCAGCCGCGCATCCCTGGTCTCCCAGGAACCTGGAGGACACGGTTCTGCGCAGCTAAATCTGAAAGTGCTACTCTTCTTACTTCCCCAGGCACTGTCAAGGCTTCTGTCTTCCTCCCCTTACTGCCCCGCCCCCAGAGGGCTCTTCAAGCTCCATCAAGATAAGCGCCCCTCTTTAAAGAAGTGAGATAGGCCATGAGGAAGTAGAGGGCCAGGAACCCTCAGGGGGGGAAAATGATGGGAGAAGCAGAGAAGGCTGGCACTAGTTGCGTGCAGACAGTTCAAAGAGAAGATGCCAGCTGGGGTCTGGTAGTGAAAGCTGATACTCTTAGCTACATGGAAGTCTAAGGCAGGGAGATCATAGGTTCAATGCCTGTCTCAGTTACAGAGTGGGTTTAAGGCTAGCCTAAGTAACTCAACAGACATTTCTCAAAAAAAAAAAAGTCTCAAGTGGGGCCATGGGGAGCTAGAGATATATCTTAGTAGTAGAATGATTGTTTGGCATGCATCGGAGCCTGTGTACCACCCCATCACAACAGACATACGTCACAGACGCGCGCACACACACACACACACACACACACACACACGGGGTGCAGAGTGGAATCAGGGACCACATGAGTGTAGGGATAGGATTAGGTAGAAGAAGAGACGGAAACACCAAATAAGTAATATTTCCACACTCTGCCTACTTAGCACAAAGTGACAAAGGACTTTTCTTGTGATAAAGAAAGTCGTGGCAGTGCATGCCTTTAATTCCAGCACTGGGGAGTCAGAGGCAAGTGGACACCATGAGTTTAAGGCCATCCAGGTCTACCTAAAGCTCAGGTCAGTCAAGGACAGAATCAAATGTACACACACACACACACACTTTTGTGTTTGTATATATGTGTGCAGGTGCCCAGAAGAGGGTGTTAATTTCCCCTCTGTAATAGCAGCAGGCACATTTAAACCACTGAGTCATCTCTCCAGCCCCAATGTTTAATTGGGTTGGTTTTTGTTGTTGTTTGGCTTGGTTTGGTTTTTGCTTTGGCTTTTGCTTTGGCTTTTGTTGTCATTGTTTTGAAGGTTTCATTAGCCTCCCTTGTGGCCCTTCATCTTACTTCTGTTCTGTTTTCTTTGTCTCTCCTTCATTGGAGAAGTTACTGAGAGCAATTTCTACCAAGTGGCAAGAAAAATATCTTTCTTACCAAAAGCAAGATGAATCTTGCTTGGTTAGTGTTGTGATTTCCTGTCGCTTTAAGGGACAAGCCACGCCCACTCCCATTACCTCTGACCTGCCCGAGGCCATCTTGGGCCCTTTCTTTTCTGCTTCCTTGACGTGCACGCTTTTTATTATAAGGAAGACCTGGGAATGTTATGGTTTTGGTCCCTTTAAGAGACAAGCCACACCCATTCCCCTCCTCATCCGCTGAGGCAGGCTGATCTTCAGCTTCCAGCCTGAGCTCGTTCTCTTTTTTCCATCTTCCTCTGGGAGAGGCAGCTTCGCTTCTGCCTCCCTCCCCACTTCTCTGCTTCCCCCCTTCTCTGTCTCTTTCTCCTCTTCTCTCTCTCTCTCTCTCTTTCTCTCTCTCTCTCTCCCTCTCTCTCTGTCCCCCCCCCTTCACCCTTCCTCCTCCATAACCCCCTGAATAAACATTCAACCTCACCCTGCATGTCGTGTCTATCCATGTTTCTGTCTTCTGCCCGCCTGCCATGTGTCTCCCTGCCTGGGACCAGCCATTGCTCAGGGACCGGCAGCCATTTCTGCCTGGGACTGGCTGCTCCCAGAGCCCGCTGCCTGCCACCACATGGCCCGCCACCACCATTTGGGACCTACAGCATTTCTGCTGCCTACTGCCGCGGGGATCTTGCAGCATTTTTAAAAAAGAACAACAGTTGGTTTCTCTTAAACTTCTCCATCCTTTGCCGCTCAGTACCACAAAGTAACCTTTTGTGAGAAACATACCTTCCTGGGCATGGGTGGTTCATACCACCTGGATGTTGTGGCCACAGTACACCAAAGAGCATCTTTCTGGAGAAGTTCGGATCTCCCGGCATGGCTGGCAGCCCGGCTTTAGGAGTGAGCATGGACGGAGGTGGTAGAGATGAGACTTCCGTCTCTATGTAAGGCATGCTGGTCATGCAATGGGCAGCTGCTACATAAACACCAGCAGAAACAAGATGGCAGTCCACATTCTGTGACCACAAAAGCTGAGTGAACAGGCTAGAGACGTGGCTCAACTATTACAAATACCAGATACCCTTCCAGAAGACCCAGGTTCAATTCCCAGCACCCAGATGTCAGCTCATAACCACATGTAACTGCAATTTCAAGGGGTCAGGCTTCCTCTTCATACATGCCATGCATAGACATACATGAAAGCAAAACACCCATACACATGTAATAAGTTTTTAAGTTGAAAGGAAGTGAAGAAGATGACAGGCACCATGAACGTGGTTCTAGCCCACTGAAAGCAGAAGGACATATTAAAGACATAGTTAAAGGATGTAGTTAAAGACAGGTGGATCAAAAAACCTGGCCATCTGTGATTTCAGATCCTCCTCCCCGCCCTGCTTTATTCTCTTGTGGAGACTGAGTTCTTTTGAAACCAATTCATTCCCATTGGGTTCGGGAAGTGAAGGGGACGGCCTAGGTCTAAGACCACACAAGCTATGAGAGACCAACCCATTGAGTGAAGAGGGACAGGGGACACACCTACAGCCACCAACAAAAACCACCTCATCCCACCTAGAAACATGACTCCCGGAGAGCTTTGCAATGTCTTGGGTTTTCCTTGAAGGACAAAAGCCCTTTCTGTTTTCTGAATAAACAGAGCACCATGCTTGGCCTATGACTGGGCTGTCTGCTCGCTGGAGAGTGAAATCAAAAGGCAGCAATCTGGAACAGGAGACAGAGAGACGAGGGTAGGCAGCCACCTCTCAACCTTCATCCCTCGCTGGTACCCATGGGCGCATCTCCTCCCATTCCCTACCATCAAGTCCTGTCTCCTTGAAAGTGCTGTCATTACAAGTCCCAGGGTTCTGAGGTCTCAGCCTCTGCAGGCTCCTGCCATCTGCATCTCTTCCAGAAGCCAGAAGCCCCCACGACACCTAAAAATTCATGGCTTGCTCATTCTCTTTCACTTCCTCCTGTGCACACACTCTTGGTCTAGATGGAGGGCCTCTTTCTTGGCCCATCTAGGACAACAAAAGGTTTCTCTTCAAGACAGTTCTCCAGCAAGACCTTAAAGGAAACTTCCTACACCACCTCTCTGTCATGTGGGTCCCACCATGTCGCCTTCACAGTCGCCCCGTCCCTATCCCGTAAGCCTGTAGTTCCCGAGACCAGACCAGAACCTCTTTGGTTTCTGTACCACAATGCCTGGCAGAGGGCAGCACACTGTTGCTAGATGAGTGACCAGAAATCTTCTTAGCAAGTCAGGTGGCAGAAACCTGCCCCTGGGCTCACAATGACAGAAACCCTCAGCTAGGACCTATTAGGTACTCTCCAGGACGCCAGCTACTGGGGGGGTGGGGGTGGTAAACAGGTGATTATTTGTGGTCTTCTGGGGGTGGAGATACCACTTGTTAATGATGAGCAAACAGAGCCTCAGAAAGGTTAAATACCTTGGCCCAGATAGCACAGTGAGGAATTGACAAGCTGACATTTGAGCCCATATGGCTGGCTGGCTTCAGAGCCTGTGCTCTGAATGGTAGCCTTCAGAAAGTGGATAAGCAAATGAGCAACCACAATGTGAAGCCGTCACAAGTGCAAGGAGCCTCTCGTTTTGATGGCACGTTGTGATCAATATTAGCAAGAAATTAATATTACAAAATGTAGGTGTCTTGGCCACCAAGAGCATGAGAGTAAAGCTCACATATAAAGTAGATGCAGGGTCTTCTCTGAGTCTGGAAGAGATGGCAGGACCAGAGAGAGGGTCACATAAGCAGGCCACTGGTGAGCCTCTGAGTCACACGGATAGCCATTTCTAGGGCCAGAACACCAAAAGATAAGTTTTTAATAGTGAGTTGAAGAGTAAGTGAACCGCAACTCATATTTCCCTGCCTTTCTCTCCCATAAAAAGAGGCCATCACGATGTTCAGTTCTACTAGAAGAGCCTTGTCTCTTCAAGGGGAAGGACAATGGGCTGTGGAGAATCATCAGCCTAACAAAGTGAAGGGTATCCAGGGAAAGGCCTCCCCCGGAGCTCTGGCCTGGAGCAACAGAACACAATTCAACCACAGGCTGCGTAACATCTGAAGAAGGCTGACCAGAGAGAGAAACTCATTGGCTCTTTGGTAGCTTCTCGGAAAACCCTAGAAAACCTCAGATTCCAGTCTTCAACAGCAAGGAGACCAGAGTTAGGTCTCCAGAACCCAGAGCTGGCCTAACCCAGAGCCAAGACAGGATGTCGGGCAGCCCTTAGGTAGAAACCGCGGCTTGGAGCCCTCACTGACTCGATGCTGCCGGCATACTTGCATAAAACCAGTCAACTCGCTTCCTCTTGACACGGTTACCACTTCCCCCAAAGCCTTATACTTTTACAGACGTTTCCATATGCCAGCGAACAACAGGGGCTTAGGAGGAACCAGTGCCCGTCATCCTTGAAGGTGCCTTCTCCTTGCCTGCCCCCCCCCCCTCCAACAAGGGAGTCTTTCAGGCAACTTTCCACAGGCGCTGATCTAGGCTTCCACACCAAGACCCCTGCAATTTACAGGGCTCGGCAGTCAATGTGCAGAGCTTGCTAGGTATCAGTGAAAGTGAGAGGTGTTCATGAGGCTCAGAAACCTACGTCAAGGTTCCCGGAACTGGAGTTACAGAAAATCGCGCTCTGGGAAAGGGAACTGCTCCATCCCAGGTGCCCACACCCTAGCTATCATAGCCCGACCCACCCCTAGTGAATGAGGCCTTCAAGCCCAAGAGAGAGTCTAGAGGGTTCACCTAGCCCTAACGTTCTTCCAGATTATAGACTCTAAAAACGTGAGTATGCTTCTAAACCAGCTGTGTCTTACAAGGATAGGGGTGGAGTATTAGTGTTTTTCTGGCTAAGGCGCTATGCTCAAAATGGCCACCAGGTGGCAGCACATTTCCATCGTCTAGTGGAACAGGCGATCGTCGTCGTCACGTGTCCCCCCCATCGTCATACCCCCTTCCGTCCCCCTCCCCCCCCTCTCCCCGCCAAGAAAAGAAAATGGGAGCTCCAAGTTGGCCTTAGACAATCTCAGACTTAATGTAGTTAGAAGCAAAGGCTAGGGGAAGGCAGGAGCGAGGAGGGTAGACAGGTCTGCCTATGGTCAGTCCAGTAGTCCCACAGAGTTGTGATCCTCTGAACCCAAGAAGGTTGGCAAGCAACAATCATCCAAACAAAAAAATTTTGCTTTTTGCTCCAAAAGACAGACACAATTACCCTTACCTCTCAGAGGAGGAATCTGCTTAGTCCCGTTCTGGTAAAGAGCCCGTTCCAGGATGGAGACCAGTTCTGTCTGGTCTCCCGACTTACCAACAGGGAGGACTCATGAGGGGTCTGCTACCATGAGATGCCTGCCATGAGGAGGTCTCGCTGGGTGTGCATCATAGGTCCTTCCCTTAATAGCCTCTGGTCCCTAATCTATCCTTCTGTGGACACAGGGCCCTCTGGCCACTCACGTTTTCTAGAGAACATCCTTCCAAAGCCTGTGATTTCTTCAGATGTCCTTGGGTCTCTTCATAGCCTGACTCGGGCTTCCAAGTACCCACGCTGGTATTTCTCACTACAGTCACGGACACCCATGGTGTCTGAGGCTCGTCTGACTTACACAGGTCAACCATGGGCCCTGACGTTGCTTTCAGTGTTCTTTGTGTAAACACTAGCAGGAATGCCTCAGGGCTATGCATCATAATGTATCCTTATCCTTACTGATTTGAATGCAGGTCTCCCTGCTACAGCAAGAATCTGCAGCCTCAACTACTTTGATGACACGTCTTCCCCTCCTACTAGACAAGGTCCTATAATTAGCGTATGGAATCTGACATCGATAATTGTTAACAGACACATGCCAGGCTCCTTGACAGGAGCTTCGTGCATATCCCTTATAATCATTTGCCGGACCTCGTAGTAAGTATAGCTACCCCATTTCACAGGCAAGGACACTAAGGCTTGAGGATCGGTGGTGACTTTGGGCTAGCAAGCGGCAGAGCCAGGATCCGAACCCATGTTAGTGACTGCTCACATTTCTTTGACCAAATCCTCAGCCAAAGTAACCTCAGGAAGGAAGGGAGGATTGTTTTGGCTCCCAGTTTAAGGGTGCAGTTAAGCATGACGGGAAAACGTGGCAGGAATATGAAGCAGCCGGCATATTTCACCCACACTTAAGAGAGAATAAGTGCTCATTCTCAGTGCTGCCCCCCCATTTTAGTCAGTCTGGGACCCCAACCCATAGAGTCATGCCGCCCATGGTTAGAGTGGGCCCTCCCAATCTAGAAACTCTCACAGACACGTCTCTTAGCTGAATCTAGATTGTCACGGCACAGTCTTGACTTCACAGAGCACAAACTATCTAAGTTTCAAACCCAAGCCCATTGCAGTGGATTACACAACAATAGACCAACATCAATTATACCAAACCTAAACTGCCGCGGGGCAGAAACTCTTCATTGTCTGAGTGGGTGTGGGTGATTCGTGGGTGGGGCCAGCTACAGGGGACAGGATATTTTGCCAGTTTTCTGGTTTCTGGCTCCTCCGCTGAAGTTGCTGGGTGGTGGAGGACAGGCAGCCAACCCCTCATCCCTCTCCACTCCATACCCCTCCATCTAGTCCATGGTCAGACAACACCAGGAAACCACATTACTTTACTTCCTTCTGAAGCGTTCTCGATAACTTTATTTCCCTCTGCTTTTCATTAAAGCGATTATATGGAGTATGTCTCGGCATTTTATTATGATTAAAGGTACTGTATTGTTATTGCCTATATAAGGTCTCAGAGACCGATTTCCCTAAGGAATTTAGGGCTAGGGGGGAGATTGTTTTTCTTATTACTTCCTTTGCTCTGTTCATCAGGTTTGTAAAGAAGCTTCATGGGGGTCACTTGTGCATGGGCAGCCAGGAGACTTAGTGAGGCAGCCCAAGCCAGGCTTTCAGCAACGATGTGGCACTTAAGACTTTTTTAAAAATCTATATGCATCTTCTCAATTTCTGACTCCTAGTGTCTTTTACAAGATTATGAAGCTTTTACCCCTACACATGTGTATGTGTGCATACTTATATGAGGATACCATAAAAACCAGAAGTCGTCACTGGCCCTCTTGCAACTGGAGCTACGAGAGATTGTGAACCACCTGGTGTGGGCATTGGGAACTGAACTCAGGTCCTCTGAAAGAGTGGCAAGCGCTCCTAACCACACTGAGCCAACTGTCCAGGCCTGGCTCCTGGTGTCTTTGCTCTGTCATGCCCTGTTCTTTTACAGGTGCCACGCGCTTTTTGGAAGGATGCGAGTCACAAATAATGAACGCATAAAAGGAGAATTAGCGTTTGTTGCCAGGGCACTACAGGGATTAGTACAATTATAAAAATAAGATACCCAGCCAGATGCAGCATACACATGTGTAGTCCCAGAACTTGGAAGGCAGAGGCAGGTTGATCTCGGTAAGATCAATGCCAGCTTGGACTGTGTAGCAAGTTCAAGCCAGCCAAGGTGACAAAGTGAGACCTCATCTCAAGAAACAAGAAATAAAAACAAACAGCTCCATAGCTCTGTCATCTTAAGTGAGTGTTTAGAAGAGGATTCAACACAGGGTACTGATGCCCAGCAGTGCCCAGGACGGTGCCACCTGCGGCACAATGCGATGGTCCTCGCGGCAAGAACTCCTCATTGCGAGTACACACCACTCCCGGGAAGGAGCAAAGTCACTGCCGGGCAGTCAGTGGCTTCTCTCTCTGAACAGGATCCCTCGGCAGCTTATGTGGTCCTCTCTTTGAGCACTTTAGGCTACTTCAGAGCGGCTTGTTTATACTGCTTCTCCTACTAGCTGGTCAAACCTCTTGTTCAATTTTGGACCACACCAACTCCCTTATTTCATTATCGTAAAATCACTGAGAGCCTAGACCAGCACCTGGTAAGTGGGAGAGCTGCCTCACGTTCAAGCTGAATATGTAGACTACGAGCCTCATGTTCAAGCTCATGTGTAGACTATGAGCCTCACGTTCAAGCTGACGTGTAGACTACGAGCCTCACGTTCAAGCTGACGTGTAGACTACGAGCCTCATGTTCAAGCTGATGTGTAAGACTATGAGCCTCACGTTCAAGCTGAATATGTAGACTACGAGCCTCACGTTCAAGCTGACGTGTAGACTACGAGCCTCACGTTCAAGCTGACGTGTAGACTACGAGCCTCATGTTCAAGCTGACGTGTAGACTACGAGCCTCATGTTCAAGCTCATGTGTAGACTACGAGCCTCATGTTCATGACGTGTAGACTACGAGCCTCACGTTCAAGCTCATGTGTAGACTACGAGCCTCATGTTCAAGCTCATGTGTAGACTACGAGCCTCACGTTCATGACGTGTAGACTACGAGCCTCACGTTCAAGCTCATGTGTAGACTACGAGCCTCACGTTCAAGCTGAATATGTAGACTACGAGGCTCATGTTCAAGCTCACGTGTAGACTACGAGCCTCATGTTCAAGCTGACGTGTAGACTACGAGCCTCACGTTCAAGCTCATGTGTAGACTACGAGCCTCATGTTCAAGCTCATGTGTAGACTACGAGCCTCACGTTCAAGCTCATGTGTAGACTACGAGCCTCACTTTAATGACGTGTAGACTACGAGCCTCACGTTCAAGCTGATGTGTAGACTACGAGCCTCACGTTCAAGCTGACGTGTAGACTACGAGCCTCATGTTCAAGCTCATGTGTAGACTACGAGCCTCACGTTCATGACGTGTAGACTACGAGCCTCACGTTCAAGCTGACGTGTAGACTACGAGCCTCACGTTCATGACGTGTAGACTACGAGCCTCACGTTCAAGCTGACGTGTAGACTACGAGCCTCACGTTCAAGCTGACGTGTAGACTACGAGCCTCACGTTCATGACGTGTAGACTACGAGCCTCGTGTTCAAGCTCATGTGTAGACTACGAGCCTCACGTTCATGACGTGTAGACTACGAGCCTCACGTTCAAGCTGACGTGTAGACTACGAGCCTCACGTTCATGACGTGTAGACTACGAGCCTCACGTTCAAGCTCATGTGTAGACTACGAGCCTCACTTTAATGACGTGTAGACTACGAGCCTCACGTTCAAGCTGATGTGTAGACTACGAGCCTCACGTTCATAACGTGTAGACTACGAGCCTCACGTTCAAGCTGACGTGTAGACTACGAGCCTCATGTTCAAGCTCATGTGTAGACTACGAGCCTCACGTTCATGACGTGTAGACTACGAGCCTCACGTTCAAGCTGACGTGTAGACTACGAGCCTCACGTTCATGACGTGTAGACTACGAGCCTCGTGTTCAAGCTCATGTGTAGACTACGAGCCTCACGTTCATGACGTGTAGACTACGAGCCTCACGTTCAAGCTGACGTGTAGACTACGAGCCTCACGTTCATGACGTGTAGACTACGAGCCTCACGTTCAAGCTGACGTGTAGACTACGAGCCTCACGTTCAAACTGACGTGTAGACTACGAGCCTCACGTTCATGACGTGTAGACTACGAGCCTCATGTTCAAGCTCATGTGTAGACTACGAGCCTCATGTTCAAGCTCATGTGTAGACTACGAGCCTCACGTTCAAACTGACGTGTAGACTACGAGCCTCACGTTCAAGCTCATGTGTAGACTACGAGCCTCACGTTCAAACTGACGTGTAGACTACGAGCCTCACGTTCATGACGTGTAGACTACGAGCCTCATGTTCAAGCTCATGTGTAGACTACGAGCCTCACGTTCAAACTGACGTGTAGACTACGAGCCTCACGTTCAAGCTCATGTGTAGACTACGAGCCTCACGTTCAAACTGACGTGTAGACTACGAGCCTCACGTTCATGACGTGTAGACTACGAGCCTCACGTTCAAGCTGACGTGTAGACTACGAGCCTCGCGTCTGTCCTCTCCCACCCGTAAGCGTGCTCACACTGTCACGTGTTCAATAGAAACTGGGAGGAGCAAAGAAGGCAATGTTTGTGTGTTTGTTGCATCTTTTTTATTTCAGTCCTAAACCAATGCAGGCAGACAATACCATGGGACTTACTTAAGAGGCCCTTGGAGAGAGTGTCTAACAAAACTGTTGGTGGCTTCTGCATGTTTGATTACCATAACAGAGTTTGTTCTCCTCTCTGTGACCTGTCTAACACGATGCTACCGGCACCCTGTTTTCTAGGCTCCACGCTCCACGATCAGAGCTGCTTTGTTTGTTGTCTTGATGCTGTTCTCTTGTCTGCTTCATGCTCTTTCTGTGGGGCCCAGAGCTACTTCTGGCGGTTTGTGGTTTAACCTTTCCCATTGCTGGGCTCATTGCTTTTCTTGTCCTAATTCCACAGTCACGGCGACTTGAGCAGGAGAGGAAACTGCTGTCTAGAGTGGCTCGTTCAAGGTCAAAACCGGGACGCAGCAAGTTTAGCCCCTTTCCCCATTCTGGTGCTCACCTCTCTGAACCCCCAGCTGAAACCCTGGGGTCTCCCAGCCAGGCATGCAGCTGGTGCTTTCTCCTAATTCACTGTGCATATGTCATGGTCAGTCGGCCTGGCCTGTCCATCCAGGGTTCTGTGCCAGCCAGTCACGCCGCCTCAGATTGGCAGCACCTTCCAGGCCTTCAACACTCAAAGCTGTGCCAAAAGTTCTCCTCTGCCTCAGCGAGGTGCCTGCAGCCATCCCTGGCTCACACAGTGTGCACACTGCACTTCTGCCTCCGGGTGGCAGATCTGTCCTACCGTCTTCATACCCCGAGGACCAGCCCCAGGGAAGAAATCACTCTGGGCTGTCAGCAGGTAACTCAGAAGTTGAACAGGTCCCACACATTGTTGTCTTGTTTTGTGAGTTCTTTTTCTGCGCGGATAACCTTGGCCCCACTGCCTAATCTCCCACATCTTAATTTCCTCTTTGGTGAAGGAGGGGAAGATTATTCTCTGGAGACTGTAGTAAAAAGGGCCTAACAGCTACAACAGGGGCCTGACCACTTGGGTGGTTACCAGAATCCTGCCTCCGTGTTCTTCCGCGTGGGCCTCACTGGCATCCAGCCAGTAACTCTTCATGAGGTGCTTGGTGGAAGCTGAACCAATAGAAACTATACAAACCACCTGTGTGCTGCAGGCTTTCTGGGCACCTAGGGGTCGCCCTGTCTACATTTGGCTTTCCCTGGCCCTCATCTCTTGAGAGGTTTTTGCTGGAGAAGCTCTTTGCTCCAAATCCTCCGTTGGTTCTCCTGGTTTCAGAAACTGGACTCACCCAAAGGCGATGACAGGAAGGCAGTGACGTCTTCTCCTATCTTTTCCACTTGCCAGGAAGTGAGTAGCTTGTCAGCATGAAGAAGCTTACGCCCGCCCGAGTTCAACCATGGCTCCACCCTCCTTTGTGAGCCTCGGGAGGACAGCCTGGGGGTCTGACGAGGACAGCCTGGGGGTCTGACTGCAGGCAGTTTCCAGACAGGCAGGATGGAGCTCCTGCTGCTGCAGGGGCCCCTCAGGGGCTGCAGGTGAAGCCTTCCCAGGGCTATCTCAAGAGCCAGCCCTATTCAGAACCATAATCACAGTCTCTGTGTCTCACCCGTCACTCATTGTGGAGAGCCTGGCAGAGTGCTTGGCACTCTTCACCGCTATAAAAAGGCCACCTCCAGGGTAGGGTGTGAAGGTTGCTGAATATTATGGTCACCTCCTGCCAAAATAGCCGCTTGACGAACACGAAGCACACGCAGCTTATGATTTGGTGTGCATTACATTCATTTGTGTTTACACTAGATCCCGAATACCAAACACCCTCTAACCTTCCATTAACCCTCGAACGGTTCCTGGTTGTTAAGGGGCACGGAAGCAGAATGCTTTCCCCCCAGAGCCAGACTCTCCAGTCACTCCCAGGCCTCCAGGAGAATGAGTCCTCCTGACCTGGTCCCTCCAAGATTGACTAAACCGACCCACGCGGACCCTCCCAGAGGGAAGCTGGATAGATGCTGGTTCAGTGGCCGTGACTTCCCGGGGGCAGCAGGAGTCTGGGTCACTGCAGATGGTCCAGTCTCTGGTCCTTGCCAACCCTCCCCCCCCACCCCTATCTAGTGCCCATGACTGGGGCTTTTTGTGTCATCCTGAAGTTGGCACTCTCTCATTTCCTGACAATAATGCTGGCTGTTGTTTCTGAGCGAATGGAACAAATGACCGATGTGAACCTAATGCAATCTGCAAACTGGAAACATCTGCAGCCAGGCAAGGAGCCCTGCAGGGAGGCAAGGGCAGCTGCTGGCTGGGCAGGGCTACCGGGAGCGAGGTCCGCAGAGGCTAGGACTGCTCCAGAAACCTGCAGGTCCTTCTGGGAGAAGGAAAGTCAGTTTTCTCTAAGGCCATGACCCCTGGAAGGTCAACCACACTCCAGTGGACGGACCCACACCCGTGAATATATGGATAGCACAAACTAGACTCAATGGGTTATAAGAATAATTTCTAAAGGACGTTAAGTTAGGAGGGGTGGGGTGGGAGTAGACTTGGGAGGAGTTAAGGGAAGAAGTAGGAGTGAATATGATTGAAACACATGCGTGTGTGTGTGTATATATGTATACGTGTGTGCGAGTGTGTGTATATGTATATGTGTGTGTGCGAATGTGTGTGTGTATATATGTATACGTGTGTGCGAGTGTGTATATATGTATATGTGTGTGCGAGTGTGTGTATATGTATATGTGTGTGCGAGTGTGTGTATATGTATATGTGTGTGTATGTATATGTGTGTGTGCGAATGTGTGTGTGAATGTGTGTGTGTATATATGTATATGTGTGTGCGAGTGTGTATATATGTATGTGTGTGCGAGTGTGTGTATATGTATATGTGTGTGCGTGAATGTGTGTGTGAATGTGTGTGTGTATATATGTATATGTGTGTGTATATGTATGTGTGTGTGCGAATGTGTGTGTGTATATATGTATATGTGTATGCGAGTGTGTGTATATGTGTGTGCGAGTGTGTATATATGTATATGTGTGTGCGAGTGTGTATATATGTATATGTGTGTGCATGAATGTGTGTGTGAATGTGTGTGTGTATATATGTATATGTATGTGTGTATATGTATATGTGTGTGTGCGAATGTGTGTGTGAATGTGTGTGTGTATATATGTATATGTGTGTGCGAGTGTGTGTATATGTATATGTGTGTGCGAGTGTGTGTATATGTATATGTGTGTGCGTGAATGTGTGTGTATATATATGTATATGTGTGTGCGAGTGTGTGTATATGTTTATGTGTGTGCGTGAATGTGTGTGAATGTATATGTGTGTGAGTGTGTGTATATGTATATGTGTGTGCGAGTGTGTGTATATGTATATGTGTGTGCGAGTGTGTGTATATGTATATGTGTGTGCGTGAATGTGTGTGTGTATATATGTATATGTGTGTGCGAGTGTGTGTATATGTATATGTGTGTGCGTGAATGTGTGTGTGTATGTATATGTGTGTGAGTGTGTGTATATGTATATGTGTGTGCGAGTGTGTGTATATGTATATGTGTGTGCGTGAATGTGTGTGTATGTATATGTGTGTGAGTGTGTGTATATGTATATGTGTGTGCGAGTGTGTGTATATGTATATGTGTGTGTGCGAATGTGTGTATATATGTGTGAATGTGTGTATATGTATGTGTGTATGCAAATGTGTGTATATATGTGTGAATGTGTGTGTGTGAATGTGAGTGTGTGAATGTGTGTGTATATATATATATGTGTATGTGCAAATGTGTGTATATATGTGTGTGTGTGAATGTGTGTGTGTATATATGTATATGCGTGTGTGCAAATGTGTGTATATATGTGTGAATGTGTGAGTGTGTGAATGTGTATGTGTTGTGTGTGTGTATAATTCTCAAAAAATTAATTAACACCATTTTTAAGGTTTGCCTCACAACCCTCCTCTCCTTTCACTTACAGAGGAGGAACTCCTGGCCCTGTCCTGACCAGATCAAGGGAGCTGTACAGCCCCTCTCCTAAACGCCATTGGGGTGTGAGAGGCAGCAAAGCCGAGGTGGCTCTCATTTCACAGACGAGCCAGAGGGCGCAGGTGCAGGGAGAGACAAGCAGTCTGTACTGAACGAGTCTGCGAGGGCACAGGTAGGAGGGATACATGTTCCTCAACGCACACACAGTACTGTATCACCTTCCTTAACATTGCTGTCGGTCAGCCTGGCCTCCCTTAAAGCCGAGACTGAGGACAGCCCCATTCAGGACTGTGCTAACTCCCGGCTCTCTGAGCCTGACACGCTCACCATGCTTTAAATCTCTGTTGCTAGCGTTTCCCTGATGCTTGGTCCACGGAGCCTATCATGCCTTTCGCGACATCTGCTTTCACTGTTACGGACACTGACATCACACCAAGTTAAGGAGCCCATGGTGGGTTGGCTAGCAGCTGCTAGAGGAGCGCAGCTGAGGCTCTCGCATCTCTGACCTGCCTGTCTACCCAGAGCAGGTCATTTGCTCCAACTGCAACTTCGAGAGCTGGATTTTCTTCAGTTCTACAATGTCTGAGGCTGAGCGTCAGAAGCCTGGATTCAACAGAAAGACAACCTAGAGCCAGCTCTTCGGCTACAGAGGGCAGACCTATTTCTCAACACAAGACTCTCTCCTGGAAGGAATTTTCCAGGTATCAACCAGAGAGTTACTCTGAAGGGACACAGACCAGCTTGTTCTGCCTTAGTTCACAGGGGCTGGCTACTCAAACCGGGACTGCCACCTGCCGGAACTGAGCTGCGTTCCCTTGGGCCTTGGCAAGAAAGTACTAATTTCTAAACTATCCCCTGCCAGGCCACAGCTTGCACGTATAATGAGCCAGAGAGAGATCTTTGAAATCAGAAGAGAGCGGGGCTTCATCATCTCTGATAGGAGCTCAAGAGAACGCTAAGGAGAGGGGCCCTGCCGGGAGGTAGCCATCCCTTGTACCTGAGGCCACAGAGATGCAGAATTGCTGTGGGGTGCCAGCCACACTTCAGGGTCTCCACTATGCACTGAGGACTTGAGCAAGCTTTCAACAACTCTGAGGTCTCCCAGTAGTGGTTTACCCTGGGGCCGCCCCGCAGGAGCCGAGGTGATCTCAGCTCCTCTCCTTTGCACGTTGTGAATGGCGGAGGGAGTAACAGGACCATTGCTCTGATTCAGCTGATGGTGCACCTGACCAAACCTACTCCCCTGGAACTCGGTGACAGTAGAGGGACAGGGGCCCTCACAGACCACAGAGGGTAGCCCAGCCTGGCCCCAGAAAGGAGAGCTCCCTGGAGGACAGACCAGTTGATACTGAGGTGTTCTTATATTTATCTGGGCATTGCAAACTGGGTCACGGGATTCCTCAGTGAGTGCTCTGGCTACTCTGAGACTAAGACCTAGGCCTGAAAAGCGGGGACTCTTCCACACTGGCCTGTCTGTCGCGAGCCCAGTGGGTTTGTGTTCAGCCTGTCAGGGTCAGCACCCTCCTCAGCCATTGCCATTGCCCGCACAGAGACAGTTCTCACCTCCCACAGACTGGCAGGCTGGGCCAGAATTGGTCGACCAAGGAAGCAGAGGACACAAGCCAAAAGGAAGTCACAAAGATCAGTTTAAAAATAACCCTCTCATGTCAATCATAAGGAGGAGTTTGCAGAGAAGCCAAGTTCTGAGGGCGATATAGCCCACAGTAATGTCAGAAAGGCTCCCACAGCCAATCAGAGGGGTTGGACTTCCAGCCCCCACCTCCTTATCAGCCTGAACAAGCCACTGCCTGAGCCTCTGCTCTCCTCAGATACTTCCGCCCAGCCAGCATCTGTTTCCTCTCCTATATTTAACACCAGGTTAGTGAACTTTCAATGCATTTTTTTCCACCAGGGTAGAGCAGGGCCTTTCAGAGAGCACGTGGGCCACTTTTACACGGAGACCCCCGTAGCCCATTCTGCTGCCGCCGGGCTTCTCTGTTGGATATGTGGGACCCAGGCATCCTGAGACAGTTTCCAGCTCCCTCTCTTACTTTGTGACCCATCCGGAGGGAGGATGAGCAAGCAGCTGGTAGATCTGCCCAGATGCTGTCCTACTATGGACAGTGTGTGACTCCTACGGCTATAATTTGAATGTGAACTACCCCCCCCCCCACGAGCTCATGTTTTAATTCCCAATTTCCCAGCTTTGATCATTTCAAGGCTACAGAACTAGGTGAAGACTTGTCAGCTTCAGTAGATGTATCAGTGTGTCTGGATTTTTGAAGGCCATACCTGTCCCAGGTTCTACACCGCCATTGTGTCCCGAGAAAGAGCATTGCTGCTGTCTCAACTTCCCTGCCACAGTGGCCCAAAACCCTTCTGAAGCCAAAAGCCAGAACTGTTATTTTCTCTAAGTTCTTCCATCCAGAAATTCATTGAAATAGCGAGAAAAGTAACTCAGACATTTGTCCAACACCAGGAGAGGCAAAGGGGCCCTGCAGGACACCAGAGATGCAGATATTGTCACCTACTGCACAATTCCAAGGGCTCCCTGTGCAGCCTCTTCACGGCTGGACCCCCAGGACTTCAGGCTATTCCTGGCTCCATTTCCCACTCCACTAAATAGAGCTGTTTGGAGGAAGGCCACCGTCACTCTCCAGTTCTCCAGTCTAGGTCATTCAGATGTTTGTGGCCCTATCTCAGCACACAGAACACTTGCTGGGAATTGACACCAGGACCTTTGAGAAAATCTTTCCTTGGGGTGGGAAATAACCCTGAGAAACTTCGGAACCCATATTCCTTGTCTCCGGCCAGCAGGCCTGACATTGCTAAAACCGTGCTTTATGGGTAACTGTGTGCTGCCTTACATTGCAGGGTGGTTTGCCCAGGAACCAGCAGCTGCCATTGGAGTAAAGCAGAGAGGACTCCTGATGGAGGAAGGTCATTGGTTAATTAATAAAGAAACTGCTTGGTCCTGATAGGTTAGAACATAGGTGGGTGGAGTAAACAGAACAGAATGCTGGGAGGAAGAGGAAGTGAGCTCAGATGCCATGCTCCCCACTCCCGAGCAGACGCAATGAACTCCGACCCAGGATGGACGTAGGCTAGAATCTTCCCGGTAAGCGCACCTTGGGGTGCTACACACATTATTAGAAATGGGCTAGTCCAGGTGCGAGAGTTAGCCGAGAAGAGGCTAGATATAATGGGCCAAGCAGTATTTAAATGAATACAGTTTGTGTGTTGTTATTTTGGGGCATAAGCTAGCCAGGCGGCCGGGAGCCAGCAGCAGGAATGCAGCCCGCAGCTCCTTCAACAGACTCCTGCCAGCGGCCTCCTGCTCTCAGCACTGCATACCCGGGCTCCCTGCTCCAGCCAAGACACAGACGCTGGCCTGGACTTTTGAGTCTTCCTTTCCCTCAACATAGACACCTCCTAACTTGTTCGTGTTTTGTCTTCTGGGAATTTGCCCTGCGTTGAGCCCTGCTGAGCGTCAGCCCACGAAAACCCAGGCTGGAGTCACCCTGGGGATCCAGAAGCCCCACTCTGCCCTGCTCCAGCTGTGTGATCTTAAGGGAGTGACTGACTGTTGCGAGCCCATTTCCGTAACTGCCAAACGAGACCTCAAAAGTGGACTCATAAAAGCCACTACAAAGAGGTGTGAGGAACGTCATGGAAGTAACGTTTATGAACCCCCAGCTCCTGGCCACCGGGTCCTCTGATGCTCTCTACGGCTCTGTGGATTCTCTGTTTGCTTGGTTTATGTAGCCTTCATACACCGTATTAAATTCAAAAGAGTTCCTTATTAAAATCACCGCTCTTCTGAGCTGACGAGAGGGCTCAGCAGCCAACGGCACTCACAGTCAAGCCTGACAACTGGAGTTTTGTCCCCAGAATCTACATGGTAGAAGGAGAGCACTGACACCTGGCTCCTGCAGGTTGACCTCTGACCTCCACACAGGTGCACTGCTCATGCATGCCCACACACGCTCAACTACAAACAAAGGTTAAAGAAAATCCCTCAGAACATTGTTCCTAACTACTTCCCTGCACGAGTAGCAAGCACCAGTTGAACGCTTGCTATGCTCTGAGGACTGGTCCTGTGTGTGCCTTAATGTATGTCTGATGTGGTGGGTATGATGATTGCTATTTTATAGACAAGTGGGCTGAGCTAAATGGTTTTCCCGAGACATGTATACTCAATGGTAGAGCCAGGCCTCAGAGCCCCCACTTTAAACCTCTTGGCTGGGACTGTGCTGTAGTGGAATGGAATGGGCTGGGTACCACCGAGAAGAGAATTTTTTGAACTCTATCCAGAAGTGGATGCAGTCCTTAACTTTTTCAGTTGTTTGCTTTATCAACCCGTGCTAAACTGATCATTTGCTGATGACAGTAACAGTTGGTTTGGCACCTACCCATCTTGTGCCAGACTCTTAAAGCACCTAAGTCTTTAAGAGTATTTGGTTTCCACCCCACTGCCAGTTTGGACTAAGTAATTCTTGTCTTGTGAGGGTAAGATGTCCACTGGGCATTACTGGGTTGCTGGATGTTACCATCGCCCGTGGCTTCTACCCAAAACTACCAATAGCAGTCCCTGTTCCCCATCAGAATGTCCTCAGATATTGCCAAATGTTTCAGGGTGGGGTGCAAAGTCACTACTGTTTGGGAAGTGCTGTTCTGAACACAAAGTCTGAACTTTACAGAGGTTAGGCTGTTTCCCAAGATCACAAAGGCTGCCCTACGCTGAATCTGAGCCAAGGTCTAAGTGTTTACTCTGGAACCACCCTTTCAGTTCCTAAATAAAGAAAACTCAAACGTGGTACTGTAATGTGTTTCCCCAAAACCAGTGGTATCAATGCACCATGATTTCCCTCCCCCAGCACGGTCCAAATTCACAAGCTCTGGCGACTACTCACCAGAGCATGATCTAAGTATAAGCTATTGAGAGGGAAATCAGCTCTGAACTGTGAGTGAGGCCATCCTGCCAAGCCTAGGAGTTTAAGCTGTCATTTTCAATCTTGTGTCCTTTGGGTGTGCCACAGAATCTGGCCCAAGCATCCATCTATCCTGCTGATGTTTTCTAGGATTTCTATAAAGGTTTTGGGAAACAATGACCATTCTTAACTTTGACATCTTTAGGCACTGTTTAAAATTTTAAAAAGCCAAAGCCGGAGCCATCCCTCTAACTTCTGCCCGGTTTCATCCCCTTAGGTTTCAGGCTGTGTATGAAAATTGGATACAAAATGGACTTCTGGCAGAGAAAGAATCTAGATGAGGCTCTGCCTTCTAGCCCAGTCCTTCTGCCTTGGCTTGACAAATTCTAGGACTACAGGCATGTGCCGCCATGCCCAAGCTAATTCAGACTTAATGTGCAGATTACACTGTTGCTTGTGACCCAGAGAGATGTGTAATTGAAGGGACCACTAGGCACGTAATTATCAAGTTGCAGGAACACTAAGTCATGGAGGAATGAGGCTATCCCACGAGCCTAGGTTTCTCACAAACGAAAGTAAATTCTCCAGGAAACCACTAAGTTGTTTCAGGAGAAACAGCAGCCAAGAGTAGGCGTCTCCAATCTGAAGACTTTGGCCCCCTTTAGCAACTGTGCACAGTGTGGAAGGGTAAAGGTTTCTTGAAGGAGTTGGGGAGAGGAGTGAGGGATGAATGATCTCAAAATACATTGTATGTCATATGAAATTTTCAAAAAATATTTTAAAAAATGAAAATAAAAACTAACAACCCACTCTCATTTTTTTTTAAAAAAGAAAGCCACAAATTAACAATATTCTATAAAAGAATATTTTACAAACAAGTCATGTACACTCACCCCCTCCCTTTCAATCTGTGCCCATGTTGCGAGGGGAAATTCCTTTTGCATTTTGTGTTTAATAACCACTTAATTGGGCAAAGAAGAATGAAATTAGGCATAGAAAGACAAAGACACCTTGTACAACATCAACCCAGGGTTATTCAAGTTTTTAGTGGAGTTGCTTTTTACATATTTTAGATACGTATTCCTGTCAGATAAATACGAGATTAGCAAATATTTTTCCTCGGCCTGTGGCTAACCCTTTTCTTTATAATGTGTCTTTGGGAAGAAAGCAGACTTCGCTGTGGGCATTTCCTTTCTCTTCTACAATTGCTGCTTACTTAATGTTTAAGAAATCTTTGCCAAAGCCAAAGCCACAAAGCTTTCCCCTGTGTTTTCTCCTAGAACGTCCATGGTCTTAGCCTTACACTCATGCCTACGTCCACCTCAAATTAGTTTTTGTCGCTGCTGTGAGGTGACGGTTGAGCTTCGCCCTACTGCATGCTGCGCTGTTGGCTGGAAAGATTCCCCTCTGCCCACTCAGGTGCTTTGGCACTATTCGTAAAAATCAGTGAGTTGCGAATGTGGGGTCATTTCTGCGTGTGTTCTGTGTGCAGTTCCACCAGCCTATTTGTCCGTCTTCACACCAGTACCACAGCATCTTGGTCGCTGTTAGTGTCTTCTAAAGTCTTCATTCCTTAAGGCAGTTTCAACCTCACAGGAAAACGGGATGGACTGTACAGAGGGTGCACAGTGACCTCCTGACCCCTCCACATACAGTCTCCTGTCACCAGCTTCTCAACCATGCTACGTTGCTGTGGACAGCACCATCCCCCAAAGTTCATAAGCATTGCATCAGGGTGCCTTCTGGGTGTTTTCCCTAAGGGTTTTGACAGAAGCATAATTACATGCATCCACCATTACGTTAGCACACAGGATAATTTCACAGCCCTAAAAACATCTCCATGTCCCACACATTAAGCCCCCATCTGCCCCCAATTCAAAGAAACCGTTGATCACTTCACTACTATTTCCGCCATCTTGGCATCTCTAGAGCGCCATGTAGCTGAGGTCTGTCTGTGGCCTTCCAGACTGACTCTCACTTGGGCACGTACGCCTTCTCTATGTATTTCCATTGCTTTGTAGCTGATTCCTTTTCAGTCCCACTGGCAGCTGCTCCACATGGGGCATTAATCTAGCCAGCTCCCAAAGGGCATTCTAGAAGGCTGCTTCCAAACTTTGCCTCCACGGTGGGTACAGCTTCATTGTGGACTCAAGTTTTCGGACACATTTGAATAAACTCCAAAGATCAGTTTATAATCCTGGGATACATTCAATTAATTTGCGTAAGTGGATTTCTCTGGAGACCATAAGGAGAGTGGGGTTTGGTGAAAACACACATATTTTCTTTAGCCAGTCTTGCCCTGTATCCTCACAGGCTTTTGGTCAGAGTTTGTGTACTGATTATTCCAACAGCTGTGTGATGTTGTCCTGTTAGCCTGCAACCCTCTGATGGCATATGAGGTACATCATGGCTCACCTGCTGATTTGATATCTTTTGTATCTCTTTTGGAGAGCTCTGGTCCACTTGCTATAGGGTTGTTAATTCTCTTATTATTTAATTTTAAGAGCTCTTTGTATGTTCTAAATAGTAGCACTTTATCGGGTATGTTGTGGTTGTTTGAATAAGCATTGCCCCATAGGCTCATGGATTTGAATGCTTAATGACCAGAGAGTGACACTATTTGACAGGATTAGGAGGTATGACCTTGTTGGAGGAAGTGAGTCACTGGGGGTAGGCTTTGAGATTTCAAAAACGCACGCCAAACCCAGGATCAATCAACCTCTCTCGGTCTCTGTCTCTCTCTCTCTCTCTCTCTCTCTCCCTACCTCTGCAGGTCAGGATGTAACTCTCAACTACTTCTCCAGCACCATGTCTGTCTGTCTGCTGCCATATTTCCTGCCATGATGATAATGGACTAAACCTCTGATACTGTAAGCAATTAAATGCTTTCTTTTATAAGAATCGCCTTGGTCACAGAGTCTCTTCACGGCAATGGAACAGTGAATAGACACACCTCTTTGCAAAGGAGATCCCCCCCCCCCAAGTCTAAGTTTTTTTTTCCATTGCAATTTGTAGACCAGAAAACTTTCATCTTAGTTAAGCCCTGCTTATCAGTGATCTCTTCATGAATCGTGTCTTTGAAGTTGTAGGTAACGAAAACCATCACTGTCAAACCCATAGGTCATCTAGATTTGCTCATGTTCTCGGCCAGGAGTCTTACAGTCTTGTGTTTTGCATTTCAACTTGTAATTACCTTGATCTGACTTTTAGGAAGAAAGCAGTTTCCATATTTATTTATTTATTTGTCTTGTATAGGAATGTACAGTTTCTTATTACCACTTATTGAAATACACTTTAAAATTTAGAGTCTCAATGCAGCACAGGCGGGTCTTAAACTTGCTATGCAGCTAAGGATAGCCTTGAGTTCCTGAACATCCTCCCCCACTTCCCAAGCGCTGGGATGCTGGTGAGTCTCCACACCTGCTTTATGTGGTGCTGAGGATTGAACTCTGGCTTGTGTGCATCCTTAGTCAGAGCGACCATCCGAACCCCATCCTCCCTGGCCCTGAAAAGACAGTCTTCACTGTATTGCTTTTGTTCTTTTGTCAAAAAACCATGGTCTATATTTGTGTGTGTTAATTCTAGGGCTCTGTTTAATGATGTAAATGGGGCGTTACGAACATTTTACATTCTTGAGAGAGGGAGAGAGACAGAGACAGAGACAGAGACAGAGAGACAGAGAGAGTTGGGCTCTCATTTTGTAGCTCTGGCTTGGGACTCACTACTAGAACAGGTTAGCCTTGGACTCACAGATCTGTATCTATCTGCCTTTGCCTCCCATGGTGGAATTAAAGGTGTGTATTATTTGTATTATTGTAGCTGCCCTACAGTCTTGATTACAGCAGCATTGTAGTAAGTCTTGAAGCTGACTGTGGCAGTCTGTGACTTTATTCTTTTCCTGTTGTGTTGGCCTCTATCACGAGGGGCCATTTGTCTCTTTATGTTTGTTATCATCTACAAAACATTTGGTAGATTTTTCTTTGAAATTGGATTTAATCTATAGATCAAACTATGAAGAATGGAAGTCTTGATAGTATTGAGTCCTTTCTTTTCAGGAACATAGAATATTTTTTCCAGTTCTTTAATTTTTGGTTGGTTTTGTTTTCTGTTTTAGCTTGTTGTTCCCTCGCCCCATGTCTCCCCCATTTCCTCTTCTCAACTCTCGGGAAAGAACCCAGGACTTTCACTTCTTAGGGAAGTGTTCACAGCTGAGCCTCAACTCACCCCAACCTTTTTTTTCCTTTAATTCTTTTCATCTGTGTTTTATAGTTCTCATATAGACTTTTTTATTGTTGTTTGTTTGTTTTTTGAGTCAGGACCTTACCTATCTTTACCTGCCCTGGAACTTTGAACTCTCCATGTAGACAAGGGTGGCCTCACACTCAGAGGCCTGCCTCTCAACTGCTAGGATCAATGGCCTGCACCACAATCCCCTGCCTCACACAGATATTAGGCATATGCTGTTAATATATAAGTACTCACCACTGAGCATGCTAATATAAATGATAATGTGTTTCTATTTCCAAAATCCAATTACTTGACATTAGCATACAGAAATTATTTACTTTTATGATATTGACCTTGTATCCTGCATCTTTGCTATAATCATTTATTAATTCCAGAGTTTGGTTTGGTTTGATTTGAGAGGATTATTCCATATCAACAGTCATGTACTCTGCAACACAACTTTAGTTCTTTTTCAATCTTTATTTTTATTTCCTTTTTTTGTCTTCCTACATTAAGACTTCCAGGACAATGCTGAAAAGGAGAGAGATATTTTGGCCTTGTCTGTATAATTATCATTAATGACTTTATTTAGTAGTTTTTACTTGATTCCACTCATTGGATAATCAGCAATAATTCTTTGTTCTGCAGGTTTATAGTAAAACATTTATAGTATACAGGCTACCCTCAACATTATACCATTCCACATCTAGTGTAACAGCCTATGTACATTTTGGTCTTTGTCATTTTGGGTCCTTGCCTAATTGCCATAATTTTACTTACTTGTGGTATAAACTCATACATTGTTACTATTTTTGCTTCTTACCATAAAGTAGTTTGAACTTTTCAATAATAAATAACGTTAATATTTACTATATATTGACAATGCCAGTGGTCTTTATTCTCTTTTATATACGTAGATTTTCCATTATTCTCTCCTGCATGTAGATATTCCTTTAAGATTTCTTAGATTTTTTTTCCCTTTTGTGATGATCAAACTCAGGCTTGTATACACTACACACGTGCTCAACCAAAAGGCCAATTTCTAACACTGATTTAACATGGCTTCATGTATAGTTATCAATCAATTCCTTCCATTAGCATGCAATTGGGAAATGTTTTTAATAATATGCGTGTCTATATGTGTGTGTGTTAATGTGTCAGAAGTAACTGGTGGATGTCTTGCTCAATCACTTTCCACCTTATTTTTATTATTTTTATATGTGTGTACATGACATGTGTTTGTGTTCACGCATGGACATGCGTGTGGTGGTCAGAGGTTCTTTCCTACCTTTCTCCATGAGTCCTAGGAATCTAACTCAGGTTGCCAGGTCTGCACAGCAAGTGCCTTTACCCAGGGAGCTTTCTTGCTGACTCTCCATTCTTATTTTTCCAGACAGGGTTTCTCACTTGAACTTGAAGCTTACCAATTTAGCTAGACCAGCTGATCAGGAAGTCCCAGGAACCCTCTTTTCTCTGCCTCCCTAGTGCTGGGATTACAGAGGCAGGCTACCATGCCTGCCTTTGTACACAAATTCTGGGAATCCAAACTCAGGTCCTCACGCTTACACAAGCAGGCTCTTTATCAACCGAGATATTTCCCCAGCCCCTGGAAAAGTCACTTTGCTGCTGCATTTTGCTATGCTTTGGATGTGTTCCCCATGGTTCATGCACAGTGATGTTGAGAAATGAGAAGGTAAGGGATGGTCATGAGGGCACGCTCGTGCGTGGATTAGTGCCAGGATTATAGGGGTGGGTTCCTAATAAAAGGGTGAGTTCCACACTCTTCCTTCTCTCGCTCACATGTTCTTTTCTCTTCCTCTTCCCATCCAGGGATCTTGTAAGCAGGGAGGCCCTCACCAGTTGGTCTCCATGCCTTAGACTGTTTGGTTGAAGGTATCACCCCAGCTCCCTAACACCCTTTAGACAAAGAGTCTGGATTGTTTGCCTGGGGGCTTCACCCCAGCTCCTGGAATAAGACCCCTCCCCAGGGAGGGTCAACAAAGCCTGCCAAACTGTAACCTCTACCCAGGGAAGGTCAAGATCACCCCCACAGGCTGCTTAAACTGTCCCCCAGAGAATGTACACATGATCTCTGGGTTTTGCGTGGTCTCCCCTTCTCTCTCTTCCCCTCACCATGCTTTCCAGGTGCCACCCGGGAGCGCTGCATTAAACATGGGCGTCTTTTATTCGGTCTCATTTGGTCTGATTGGAATTATCTGCATCGGCAGAGAAGCTCGTCTTAAGAAATATTACACCCTACCTTCTAAAACAATATAAGGAGGAAATCTCTTCAGATGTGAAAACCGACCCATCTTGGGTATTCTTTCATAGCCAAATAAAGCAGATTAGACCAATTTAGTGTTTGGGTTTTTGGTGTGTTTGCTTGCTTACTGGGTTGCTTTCTTGCTTGGTTTGTTGTTTGGTTGTGGTTTTCTTGGCAGTGGGGAGGTGAAGTGGGTGTTATGGTAAGACCAGGTTTTACTTTGTAGCTCAAGTTGGTTTGGAACTTGCTATGTATGATGGTTAGTATTAATTATCAACTTGACAGAATCTACAGTTACTTGAGAGACAGGCCTCTGGGCATGCCTCTGGGGGCTTTTCTTGATTGTGTTAACTGAAGTAGGTTAGGTGGGTAGCTCCTGATTATGTTAATTGGGTTGGGAAGACACGCCCCTGAGGGTGGCACCATTCCTTTGGCTTGAATCCTGGACTGTGTCAACAGAGAAAGGCACTGAACAGCAGCACGCGTGCTCATTGCTCTCTGATTGTAGATCTCTTGGATCAGCCAAGAAGCCTGGGCTTCCCTGCCAAGATGAACTGCACCCTCTGGGCCAGAATAAACCCTGTCTTCCTTAAGTTATTTTTGTTAAGAGAGTTTGATCACAGCAACAGGAAGAGAAACTATGTAGCCCAGGCTGCATCCACTTTGAGGCAATCCTTCTGCCTCAACATCCCAAACTCTAAGATTCTGTGTGTATCTCAACACACTCAGCTTGGGGTTTTTTTTTCCCGTTTATTTATTTATTAAAGATTTCTGTCTCTTCCCCGCCACCTCCTCCCATTTCCCTCCCCCTCCCCCAATCAAGTTCCCCTCCCTTGTCAGCCCATAGAGCCATCAGGGTTCCCTGCCCAGTGGGAAGTCCAAGGACCACCCACCTCCGTCCAGGTCTAGTAAGGTGAGCATCCAAACTGCCTAGGCTCCCACAAAGCCAGTACGTGCAGTAGGATCAAAAACCCACTGCCATTGTTCTTGAGTTCTCAGTAGTCCTCATTGTCCACTATGTTCAGCTTGGGTTTTGACTGCCTTCCCTGTCTGTTCTTTACATGCTTGGGTCTTCGCCTTCCTTAGCAGGTAGGATACATTAGAACCATCATTTGGAAAACTGTCACCAGGAACGGGGGCACACACCTGCAATATTTTCCAATACTTGAGGGGACGCAGCAGGATTGTGACTTCCGGTTAGTCTAGATTATAGGAGACCTTGTCTAAATCAAAAGCAAAACCACACAAGCTTTCTTTACTGATTCTATCGGAAGCGTTCCATCTGGTCTCTGCTTTGATAGCCATTGGTAGTCATGTTCATGACAGCTATGTTTTGGATCGGATGCCAGGCCTGGAGGACTTTGTCCTGTTACTGTTAGACAGTTTTGTAGTGTCATAAATACATCTGAGCATTGTTCTGGAGCACAGCCAGTGACATGGGAATAATTCCCTCCTTCCCAGGCTTGCAGCATTAGGGGAGATCACAGCCACCTTTTGTCTAGGAATAATTCTGTCCCATGACTTAAAGTCGTAGTACCTTTCACTCTCACCCAAACCCCACTAACTGTGAAGTTCTTGGCTCTGTCCTTCCTGGGTTCTGCTTTCCTCACTCATGTGAGCTGACAGGCATTGAGCTAAAGACTTCAGAGTGACCTTCTGATCCCCAGAGCTTTCCCTGGGGACACCACTGTCATTTTCAGTGCTTTGTTTTGTCCTCAGACTCCCTCAGCTCCCAGGTCTGTGTCCTCAACCACCCTACCTGGTTTTCTCCTCCCTGTACTGCAGTGGGAAAGTCCCCCCCCCCAAGAGTAAGAGTAAGTTGGCTAACTTTTGGGCTCACTTACTCTGATTTCTCTTCCTTAGGAAACACCTTCCAATACAGTCTGATAAGGTTAGTATCATTCCCAGAGAATATATACAACAATGAGGATCCTAAGAGAGACATACCTGGAATTAATCTATGTAGGAAACAGAAAAAGATAAGATCTCCTGAGTAAATTGGAAGCATGGGGACCATGGAAGAGGTTTGAAGGGGGAGGGGAGAGAAACAGAAAGGAGCTGAGAAAAATGTATAGCTCCATAAAAATCAATAATTAAAAAAAATTAAAAAATAAAATTAGATTAGCATCAGAATATTGTTGTTTTACATATTTTGTCCAGTTTATTATTTGGAAGGAAAACTTGGCCGCTCTTATTCCATCTTGGTCAGAAGTAAAAATCTCAAATATATTATTCTTTCTATGTCTGGATGTGTATTATAAAGAGTACCATCTGTGACATACATTCACAAGTAACGCATTTCCACCCATACAAAGGCTCAACCAGGTGTGAATAGCACCCTTTCTCAGAACCGTCCTAACTTGTACCTCTTGGGGACTCGGTAGCTTATATAAAGATTAGGCTTGAGTTTAAGTGGCTTAAATAATTAAGACCCTGTACTCAAGGCCAGGAGGAATCAAGTCTAGCCCTTACAAATGCACAGATCAGTTTTACTAGGAGTAGATACCATCGGCAGAGAAGCAAGTCTCAGGTGCCAATCAACTTGATGGACAGCAGTGCCCAGGCAGGGAGCAGCTCAGAGGGCCATCTGGCTTGGCATGGGAAAGAGAGAAGGATCAGCCTGGCATTCCTCACAGACCTCCAGAAACAACTAGCATGAGTTAAAGTCTAGACATAAGGAAGGAATGTTGAGGCTTTGAGTCATTTCTAGGATCTCATGGCACTTAGTAGCTGAGTGAATGTCACTTCTAAGACACATATGTAAGTGGCATTTGTAGCGGGCAAGGTGCAGAAGAACGGACATTATGCCCTGAAGAGACAACTGTTTGTACTACAGTTTGCTCACCGATTAGTGGCTGCTTGACTAAAAAGCCATTCCTATTTGTGTTTGAATGGACCACCTAGGGAGCACAATGTAAACTATTAGGAGATGTCGAGCTGAATAGACCCGAATTCAAATCCCACCTCTGACACAAATGAGTGAGACTCTTAGCATCTCTGAGTCTCCATTTCCTCATTTTTAAAATAATGTAGCATTTTGTTGTGAAGAATGCTTTATGGGAGTCTTGGCTCATCATGTTCACTCAGAAAACATAGCTATTATCACTATCCTGACAGTTCCTTGAGGAAGAAATGGTGACAAAGGTGGCAGCTCTTCACTTGTCGAATGAGGACATGCAGTGTCCTGCACTGAAGTCCGTCTGAGCCTAGTCTTGTTTAGGTGTCAGAAAAACCACAGTTGTCGGGATATTGTAAGGACGGTTATCATCAGGCCAGCTGACAGTCTTCAGGTCTACCTTTCCCTGAAGACTCAGTTTTTCCCACGACGGTGGCCTCTGCTCCAGCTCTGGAAAGCAGGGCCAAGGCCGCTTTGGCTCCCCCGTTGAAGGCTGAGCATTGCCTGGCACTGTGTGTGCCAAGGGCCCTCCAGAGCCCTCAGCCTGGTTAAAGGGTGAAGGTGGTTGAGCTTGAGAGCAGACCAGGCCTAAGAGCTACTGGGATCTGCTGGCATGGGACCAAGTCAAGATACCTGTTAGGAGAACAGCCAAGTGTCCTGACAGCTGATGTGTGACCCCTGACAGGCTTCTGTGGCTGTGGGAGGCCCTATTCATCCAGAATCGTCAACCTTCCTTCCAAAAGGACGCTTGACCTCAGAGCGGAGCCAAACCCGGTAAGACTAGAATTCTCCAGAGGGCCCTCTGATGACCCTCCGCATCCCATCTAGAGAATTATAATTCCTGATAAACTTTATAAATGGGCTAAATATTTTATTTCTATGAATACCATACACAGATCTCCCCACCTCAAGCATTTATATTGAAGTGTGGGTCCTTAAAGTTGAGTGTGTTGAATATCTACCTCCTGCCCAGTGTCAGTTCAAGCCCTTCTCTTCTTGGCTGTCCCTGCCAGCTCCTCAGTTCTTCCTCCCTCTCTTCACATCCTGCTTTTCCTCTCTACTTATCACCCTGACCCAGTTCTCATTCTTGCTACCTAGAAATGGATCCCAGGGGTTTTCTTCTTTGGCCTAAGGTACCACTGACTCCACAGCTGTCTGCATCCCCTAATGGAGGTACAAAGTTGTAAATAAGTTGCAATCGAATTTCAGAATAATTTCCTTCATGAGGCCCTGGTTGCTATCTCCAGCACTGCCAAAAGAAAGGGAAAAAAATATGTACTGTAAAAAGAAAATGTCCTTTTCCTACACCCCACCCATTTTCATACCTCTTAGTCAATAATAGTTGAGAGTTTGTTGTATGTCTATCGAGATTTTGTTTATACGTACACACCATTTATAGGTTAGCCTATTGGTTAATAGTAGACACTTGGGAGCCAGGACACCAGAGACTGAATTCTGACCTTGCCATTTACTAGTTAAGGAATTTACAGATGTGGCAACGTTTCTATACATCCATATATTTATATAAGATTGGTATAATAAATAGTAATATCTACTTCATAGAGTTCCTTTTTTATAAATCACATTTTAAGAAAATTGTATGTTTCTCTCTGTCCCTGTCTCTGTCTCTGTCTCTGTCTCTGTCTCTGTGTGTGTGTGTGTGTGTGTGTGTGTGTGTGTGTGTGTGTGTAAGAATGCACATGCCACCCGTGGAAAACTTGAAGAATCCGTTCTCACCTTCCACAATGTGGAACACAGGACTAAAACTCAGATCATCAGGCTAGGGGGCAAGTATTTTGTTTGTTTCTCTGTGCAGCTTTGGAGCCTGTTGTGGAACTTGCTCTGTAGATCAGGCTGGCCTTGAATTTACAGAGATCCGCCTTCCTCTGCCTTTTGAGAGCTGGGGTTAAAGGCATGTGCCACCACTGCCCGGCATGGGGCAAGCACTTTTATCCACTGAGCTATCGTTGGCACCCACAGAGTTCTTTGGAGGGTCCATGAGTTAGAATAATGTTTGTTATATGATAAGTGCACTGTAAGCATAATTATTATGCATTTTATTGTTATTTATGTATCTTTTTTTTATCTTTGCTGCACAAGTGGGACCATAGCATGCAAATTGTTCCACAAGGGGGTAGGTGGGCTGGAGAGAAGGCTCAGTGGTTAAGAATACTTGCTACTCTTCAGAGGACTTGGGTTCAATTTCCATCACCCACCTGGCAGTTCATCACCATCTGTAACTCTAGTTCCAGGGGATCTGATGCCCTTGACTGACCTCTGTGGGCACTGCATGTGGTGCATGTACATACATGCAGGCAAAACACTCATATACATACAATAAGAACAAATAAGTCTAAAACAACTTTTAAAAGAGAGCAGAAGGGATAAATGACATCATATCACAGACTGTGGCCAGAGAGGGTGATCTTGGGGTCCTGGCTGTTTTCTCAGTTCTGTGTTCCTAAGGGACAGGGCTGGTCTCCTCCGATACACTAAGCTTCTGAGTGCACCCTGTCACGCACAGAGACCTGGTTAGCTGTCAAGTGGTCTTATTGATCAATTTTTATGTGTTCCTTTCCAAACATGGCTTCCTGGCAGGCCCTGAAAAAGGAAGTCTTCTCCCTTTTGCCCCTTCCCATGACCTGAAGTAGGAAAAACTGATCCCTTGGGGAAGGACTATGTTTAACCTGAAACATAGCCCTTTCACATCATTGCGGAGCTCCCAGAAAGCCTCTGGGAGCTCCGCAATGATGTGAATACAAAATTAAAAGGCAGATCTGGGCATGGTGGTGAATGCTGATAATCCCAGCTCCTGAGACAAGATCATCGGGAGTTCAAGGGTAGTCTCAGCTACATAGCAAGTTCCAGGCCAGCCTAAGATATGTGAGAACCTGTCTCAAAGAAACAACAAAAGGAGGCTACTGAGATAGTTCAGTCTGGAAAGTGTTCGCCTTACAAAGCATGAAGACCTGGGTTTGATACCCAGAACTGTGTTTGGGGGCGGGGGAAGGGAAGAAATAAAGATCAGGTGTGTGCATTTGCTTGAGATCCTGGTACTGAGGAGGCAGAGAAAACTGGATCTTTGCTGTGAATCCAACCCAGCCAACTTGATGAGATGCATTCCTGTCCACTGAGAGACTCGGTCTCAATAGAAAAGAAAAACAAGTCAGGTGGCACCTGAGGTTGACTTTTGGCCCCCATGCACACATTATGCATGCGCACGTGCATGAATATGCACACACACACACACACACACGCTGTCTCTAGAAGAATAAATAAAAGTGTATACATGGATACACCTATGGTCCTGTGTATGTTCTCAATCACATGATTATCCCTTACCCTCTACCCTGTTTATTTTTCCATTATTTCCTTCTTAAGCCTGGAAATCAGAAAAAAAAAAAGGCAACAAACAGTTAAGAGCTATATTCAGAAGTATATTCATGGCTAGCCTGAACTCAAGAGGCACAAAAATTAGAGAACATCTCATTCACTGGAAATCAGTCCGGCATTTGGCTGTAGGTAACAGATTTGGGAACCTGGCTCAATGATCTATCAACTTCCTTACTTTAATTCTTTTGTGCTTCAGTTTCTCCATATTTAAGGTGATGGCGATAATAACACTTAGAGTCACATGGAGGGTTATACAAATTGAATTCATTACGTACTTTTAACAGCACCTGGCAGAGTCAGAACCAAACAAATGCTCATTTAATTATCATTGTAGCTAAATGCATCTACCAACCGTCCCCTGCAAGATTTACTCTGTTTAGAGAGAATTTAAGAGAAACCACACACAGAGAGAGAAGAGAGAGAGACAGAGACAGAGAGATACAGAAAGAGAGAGAGAATATAATATGCTCAGAAGTTTAGTGAGGGAGAATATTTATCACTTTAGAAGTTGTCCCCAATGAAAGGGTCAGGTCCATTTCAAGAACCATCTGATTAAACCTGTAAGCAGTAGGCACAGAAATCCCTCTGGACTTTGCAAATCAGATGGGCATCTAGTCAAATCATTCCTGTGGGGGGAGCTTACAAAATTAAAATAACATAGCAAAAGGACCCAAGCAGTCCAGGAATTCAGTCACCTAAAATGGTTGTTGGGGGCAGGGCAGATGTTTAAAAGAGGGATAAAGTGTTCAATGGCTCCTTGGCCTACTGAGCATCTTCATTCTCTTATGGCTCGGCCACTTTCGGAAGCAGTGTGCTAACAGAGCCGACACTCCCACGCAGGAGCAGCCTCCCCTGCTTCCTCGAGCTTATGGTGTGCCATACCAGAGGTCTGTGTGTCCTGTGAGGTATGTCTCTGTTAGGGAGCCCAAAAGGTACTGGCTGTTGGAAATCCAGCTGCCTGCTCCAGCCTCTGGCCATACAACGGCTTCATTGTATGAGGGCAGAGAACTTAAGGGAGGCTTGCCTGCGAGCATATTTGAACTTGGACCTCCAGTGCAAGGGCTAGCAGCCAACTCCCATGCCCAGACAACCCCCTCCTCTCCTTCACTCTCCTCTCCATCTTTGCAAGAGCGTTTAGTTCCATTTAAGTCCAGGAGACCTGGCAAAAACAGCACTCCAAACGCCACTTCCATTTATGGCAATGGGATCCTCTTCTTCGCCAGGGAGACACAGCTTGTCAGCGCTGGAGTCCTTTAGACTCCGTGCTGCGCGCATCTGTCTCCTCCGCTCACGCTGGGGCAAGAGCCAGACCTGACGGGGAGGGGCTGCTTTTAAAGCGTTGTTTATCTGTTTATTTGATTACTTTTAGGAGAATGACGTGCTTAGGGTCAGCAAAGGAACTGGATTCTGGATTACTAACACTAGAGTACTCTTAGCCAGCCACATGTCAGCTCCGGCATCTTTCAGATGAGGAAACTGAGGCCAAAGACGCACTTTGAGAAGAACCCATGAGATATGCCCCACCCTTGCCCTCCCTGCTTGCTCCGTGTTGGCTTTATTAACATTTGCTGTTCAGTGGGCGTGCCAAGTCCTGGGCTCGGGCAAAGGAGAACACTTTTACCCCGCACAGTCGACAGTGACTGGTTAATCTCTTCGTCTTTGAATCCACAGGCTCATATCTCTCAGCCTGGCACTGTGTGTGTGTGTGTGTGTGTGTGTGTGTGTGTGTGTGTGTGTCACTAGGGTTTGAATTCTTAAAGGGAACTTACAGTGAAGTCATGTTTCAGTTCTACCCCTGTGGCTCGTTTTTTGTCAACTTGACACAAAACTCAACATATCTAGGAATAGAGAATTACAAGTGAGGAATTGCTTCCATCAGATCGTCCTGTGGGCATGTCTATGAGGCACGTTCTTGATTCATGATTGATGTGGGAGGGCCCAGATCATTATGGGTGGTGGTACCACCCCTGGGCAGATGACCCTGGTTGTATAAGAAAGCAAGCTGAGCAAGCCATGGGAAGCACCTGAGAACCCAGCCTTCCTCCAGGGCCTCCACTTCCATTCCTGTCTCCAGGTTCTTGTCCTGAGTTCCTGCTATAGCTTCCCATAGTAATGGATTGTGAGCTGGGAGTTTTAAGATGAAATTAATCCCTTTCTCTCTAAGTTGGTTTTGATCAGTGTCTTATCAGAGCAGGAGAAAGTGAATTAGGACACCCTTTTCAGAACATCAGTGGGGCCTGTGGGCTTTCTCTTAGTATTTGGCCAGTCTCTCAACGGTTTTCTTCCTCCACAGGCCAGACACAGTCCCCTCACTTCCCCTCCCTGGCGGTTTGAATGAGAATGTCCCGTGCACGCCCCTACATTAGATCACTTTGTCCTTGGAGGATGGTGGGTGGTGAGGACGTTTGGGGAGGTGTGGCCTTGTTGGAGGAAGTTAGTCACCGCAGGCGGGCCTAGAGAGTTTAAACACCCACCATTTCCAATTCGCGCTCTCTTTTTCTCCATTTCATGCTTGCAGCTCGAGATGAGCACTCTCAGTTTCCTGTTCTCGCTGCCATGCCTGCTGCCTTGCTTCTCCACCGTGATGGCCAGAGGCCCTTATCCCTCTAGAACTCTATGTCCAAATAAACCCTTCCAAACAGCCTTGGCCATGGTCTTTCAGTAGAGCAACAGAAAAGCAACTAAGACACCTGTCAGCCCTTCTCATCCTCCAGGCTCAGACTATCTCCTTCAAAAGTTTATCACATTTCTTTCCTTATTGTGTTTTGTGTGTGTGTGTGTGTATGTGTGTGTGCATGTGTACATGTGTGTGTGCATGTGTACGTGTGTGTGTGCATGTGTACGTGTGTGTGCATGTGTGCATGTGTACATGTGTGTGCATGTGTACATGTGTGTGCATGTGTACATGTGTGTGCATGTGTACACGTGTGCGCATGTGTGTGCATGTGTACGTGTGTGTGCGTGTGTACGTGTGTGTATGTGTGTGTGCATGTGTACGTGTGTGTGTGCGTGTGTACGTGTGTGTATGTGTGTGTGCATGTGTGTGTATGTGTGTGCATGTGTGCATGTGTACATGTGTGTGTGCATGTGTACGTGTGTGTGTGCATGTGTGTGTGCATGTGTGTGTGCGTGTGTGTGTGCATGTGTGTGTGCATGTGTGTGTGCATGTGTGTGTGCATGTGTGTGTGCGTGTGTGTGTGCATATGGTGTGCATGCACGCCATAGTGCCCGTGAGGCAGGAGTCCAGTCTCTCCTTCCTCTATGGTTTCTCCAGGATTGAACTCAAGTCCTCAGGCCTGGGAGCAAGCACCTGTACCTCCTGATTCATCTAGCCAGCTCCTGTTTTACCATAATTCATCCCCTCTCTCTTTCTCTTCCCACCCCCACCGCTCTGAAAAGCCCAGGATGGACAGACTTGAACTCATGATTCTCTCTGCCTTGGCCTTTCAGTGCTGGGATTACGGATGTACCACCTGACACTTCCTGGTAGAGGCACACTAATTCTTCCAGGCCAAGGGTCAGGCATCACTCTCCCACTGTAAAATTCTTTTTCTCCAACCACAGAGTCATGGCTCCCCACACTCTGAGCAGTCACTCCTAGTTCCAGACCGCTTACCTTGCTGTGAGCGTCTTGGATTACGGTCTTTCTTACCTGGGTTCTGAGCTGTTGGACTCGGGGACCATACTTTCCTCACAAAAGTCTCCTGGCTGCGCGTTAACCTAACACTGAGCTCTCCACGAGTGTTGATGAGGACCAGTTAAGCACCCGGAGGCAAGCTGACACCCAAGCGTCCTCCTGTGATGCAGGCTGCCACGGCAACAGCATTTGTGACACACGTGCCTGGTCACAGAGCAGGGGTTTAAGCAGGAGACTTCTCTCTGGAGGAAATCAAAGGCAAAGATGCCGAGAATCCCAGCAGCACTGTGAGCACTCTTAAACAGTCCGAGGACGCCAGGCTTCTTGTCGAGGGTTACTTTGAAGAATTAGAAAGGGGGAAAACTACACTTACACTGTCCAAAATAGGATTTACAAGAAAATCAGTTTTATTTTACCATGACTAAGGAAGACATGTCTGACCTGGAATTCATAAATGTTAAGGGAAAAAAGGCAATATAATAAGAGACGTGAGATACGTGGGTCCGTGATAACCAGGGTGAAAATAGAACCTATGTTTATGATTTATTTAAGGGAATTCCTCCAACCATGTACCCTTACTACCATAACAGTCCTATCATTTTCCTTAAACAAATACTAAAGCATTCTTAAATTCCAAAAAAATCCCCAAAAAACCAAAAACCTACTTTAGATAACATTGTTAGTTCCTGTGGCATTTTTCTCAATTTTTAAAAAGAATGAGTGGAGCCAAAAACTGAACATGCCAGGTTGATACTGGCAATTAAAAATTCACCCCCTGGGCTGGAAATACATTTTAGTCGGTAGAGTGCTTGCCTAGCATGCATAAAGCTCTGCTTTGGTCTACAGTGCCGCGTACACAGAAATACAGGCTGGAATTGCGATACATAAAAGGTATAGGAAGGAAGATCAAAAGTTCAAGGTCATCCTTGACTAAAGACATTCAAGGTCATCATGAGATACGTAACTCTCTCTCCCTGTCTATTCTCCTCCCTCCATCTCTTCCTGTCTCTCCCCTTCCTCTTTCTCTCTTCTTTTATATAAAAAGATCTCTTCCTGCCTTGAAGTACATCCTAGACTTCCTGTCTAGATTGCGTAAAAAAAGTCCTCAGCTAAAAAACAAACCACACACACACACACACGCACACACACACACGCACGCGCACACACACACGCACACCCTGCCATGTACACAAGTAATATCAACTTCACTGAACAACAGAATCATTCTGACTCTCATTTGCCATGTGTGTGGGGGATAGTGTCCTGGGAAAGCCACCACGTATGCCTGCGTGTCTTCTGTGTTACCGCTGCCTTGGCAAACACCCCTTACTGGCCTGTGACTGCTCTGGGAAAATGGTCTTGTACCCTGTAAAGATTTGTCTCATACTTCTTTAATAAAACACTGATTGGTCAGTAGCCAGGCAGGAAGTATAGGTGGGGTGACCAGAACAGGAGAATTCTGGGAAAAGGAAAGTCTGAGTCTACACTCATCACCCAGACACAGAAGAAGCAAGATGAGAATGCCTTGCTGATAAAAGGTACCAAGCTGCCACGTAGCTAACATAGACAAGAATTATGGGTTAATGTAAGAATTAGTTAGCCGGGCAGTGGTGTTGCACGCCTTTAATCCCAGCACTCGGGAGGCAGAGGCAGGTGGATCTCTGTGAGTTCGAGGCCAGCCTGGTCTACAAGAGCTAGTTCCAGGACATGCTCCAAAACTACAAACTGAGGGACTGGGCAGAAAAGAAAACCTCTGTCAACACGTGACTACACATCTTTCATCCTGGTTGCTGAGCCAGCCTACTCCCCTCATCTTCGGGCTAGACACTTGCCACCACTCCCTATATTCTACATGGGTTGGTTTTCATCTTGGATGTCCCAAGAACCAAGTCCATTGGGTCTGCTTTGGATTTAAAACTATTTCTCCCACATAACAATCATAATAGCTACAGTCTCAAGAACTAAAATTGCGTTAACCATGTCTCCACTATCTCTATGTGCTGGAGAACCAAAAGGTCTTCAGGGCCTCTGGCATTGCTCCAGGGAAAGGCTACTATACCAGAGAATGATTGGATGGTTGCCCAGTGGCCTTCGGAGGGCCTTGAACTTTATATAGGTTTTCTGAATAGAAGTTCTGTGTGGTGACCTGGCAAGAGGGGAATGTTCCAAGCCTCCTCTGTAGAAGTCAGCAGACACTGCTATTATGTAGCAAGCATTCATGCATTCTGAGTCCCAGTGTTCCCGATCCCCAGAGCACCACAAGGCCTCTCCCTCTTGTCCTTCCTTTAGCCCATAGCAGCCACATCCATTCTTAGAGGCAGGCCTTTTCCTGGGTGATTCCAACCTCTTTTAGTTCTGTTGAGTTTAACAGAAGTTGTTTGTATACCATAGACTAAATTTATACACTGGAAAAAAATAGAGACTCTAGCTTCTGGCTTTGAAGAACTACTGGTAAATTATGACATAATATTTATTATCCACACAGCATGATAACCTAATTCCTAAAGAAAAAGCTAGGGAGAATTTGAGGCTGAGGAAACCTGGGAAGCATTTTTGGCAGAGAGAACAGTGAAGCAAAGGCACAGTGATGCAGAGAGAACTAGCCATGTTGGCTTGGGTGACACAGACCTGTAGGATATGCTGAAGAGAACTAGCCATGGTCCAAATATCTGAAAGTGACTAGGCGTCAGTGAAAAGGTTAGAAAGCAAGGGGGTGACAAGGAAGAATAACTCTGCAGAAGATAGCTGTGGAGAGCTTGAATCACTTCACAGTGGGAGGTGGGGGAGGATTGATTTGGTACAGAGTGGGAACTATTGGAGAATTATGGTTTGGTAACATGGGGAGTCATTTGGCTACAGCTTTCTGTTAAATTTGCCTTTTAGTAGCTTGTTACTATTAAAGTTAATATTCATTTGATTTTTAAAAGCTAAAGACAAACCCATGTAAAAATGGTAACCCTGAATAGCCAAAATCAACCTTAAATGGTGAAAAGAAAGTCAAGTTTCACAGTTCTTGATTTCAAATATTACTGCAAAACTGCAGTCATCTGAACAACATGGCAATAGCATCAAGACAGATTTACAGACCACTGAGAAGAACAGAGAGGCCAGAAGCAAACTATCATGTACACAGTCAATTTATTGTCAACAAGGGTACCAAGGACATTGAAAGGCAAAAGGGGAATAATTTCCAACAATACTGGAGCACTGAATATTCTCAACAAAAGTTAACTTGAATGGATTAAAGACTGAAGAGGAAGTGCTAAAACTTAACATCTCTTGGATGAAAAGAAGGAGAGCATCAGACATTCAATTTGTCAGTGATTTTATTTTATTTTATTTTTTTGGTTTTTCGAGACAGGGTTTCTCTGTAGCTTTGAAGCCTGTCCTGGAACTAGCTCTTGTAGACCAGGTTGGCCTTGAACTCACAGAGATCCACCTGCCTCTGCCTCCTGAGTTCTGGGATTAAAGGTGTGCGCCACCATCACCCGGCAGTGATTTTTTTTTAAATATGACATGGTGTAGGAGGTCCTTCTGTATTTGTGTTGCTTTCATTGGTTAATAAAGAAACTGCTTTTGGCCTGGTGATAGGGCAGAACTTAGGTAGGCCAGTAGACAGAACTGAATTCTGGGAGGATGAAGGCAGAGTCAGAGAGCCACCATGGAGATGCCGGGTCAGACATGCTGAATCTTTCCCGGTAAGCCATGACCTCATGGTGATATACAGATTATTAGACATTTTTCCAAAAAATCCACACATAATCCAGACTCTCTGTGTATTTTCCATCTTTATGTGTCTTATTTTTTTTCTTACTCAAGCACTTTTTAATATTTAATTATCTTTACTCTTTTAATCTATGTCTTTCTGTATTCTCTCATAAGCCCACATATATTTATCTAACTGTAACCAAATCTGTCTTTTTTTCTTTTCTTTTCTTTTCTTTTTTTTTTTTTTTTTTTGGTTTTTCAAGACAGGATTTTCCAGTAACTATGCAATTAGTCCTGGAACTCTGTAGAGCAGGCTGGCCTCGAAGTCACAAAAATCTACCTGCCTTTGCCTCCCGAGTCCTAGGATAAAAGGCAGGATGGTGGTTTCAAGGGACTAGAGGAAAAGAAGAGGCTTGTTGCCTGATAGAAACAAAATTGCAGCTAGGGGGCTAGAGAGATGGCTCAGAGGTTAAGAGAACTGACTGCTGTTCCGGAGGTCCTGAGTTCAATTCCCAGCAACCACATGATGACTCACACCCATCTATAATGAGATCTGGTGCTCAGAACACTATATACATAATAAATTAAAAAAAATTGAAGCTAGAGAAGATGAACAAAATGCAGTGACAGGTAGTTATAATGATTCCACCGCAGTGAATACGCACTTAATATCGGTGCATTGCATATTTGAAAAAGACTAATGGTAAGTTTTATGTGATTTAGATTCAATCATTTTTAAAACCCAGGAACTACAGAAATAGGCGAAACATCTTACCCTTTCTAGGCTCCACTCACAAGCACAACACTAATTCTGAAGCAGTGAATGGCAGAGTGTACTGGTTGTTGGTGCATGGTGTAGGTGGCAGGGGTGGGGAGTGATAAGGGGGTGCACGTGGGGGGGTTCTTCCCAGGTATAGAAAGGAGGACCAATAGTGAAGCACACAGATGCTAACAAGGTCTCCCCGAGGCCATATCTATGCCCTGAGGTAAAGATGGGCCATGGCCGAATACAGAGAGAAACAAAAACACTCACCTAACAAGACATCTGAACTCTATCAAATACAATTCAGAATAGCTCAATTAAAATTTAGTGGCTGGAGATATGGCTCAGTGGTTAAAAGCACCTGCTGCCTAATCCTAAAAGCTGGAGCTAGGCATGCTGCTTGCACCAAGGGGAGCTGGGACAAGAGAGTCACTGGGCCTTCAAGGCTTTCAGCCTAGGAGACAAAACGCAAGCCCCAAGTTCAAGCGAACAGATGGGGAGTGAAAAAAAGACACCCAACACCCGCTTCTAGCTTACATGTATGTGCACGGGTATGCACATGATGCGCTCATACACACAGAAATTATAATAAATTCTTTAAAATCAATTAAATGAAATAAAAATTAACCATTGAAAATGTGGTTGTGTTTTTCTCATTTGTCTGCTTGTTTGTTTGTTTGTTTCCAACTCTATAACCCTAGCTGACCTGATGTTGTGTAGACCAGCCTGGTCTAGAACTTGTGGCAATGCCCCTGCTTCTACCTTCTTGGTGCTGGGATGATTGGTATGCAGAACCATCTCCAGAAGGTATTTTGCAATTGTTAGCAAAATTGTAAATTTTTCTCAGAACATTTTCCCTTGTGTGTCTCTGGCTTTTGTCATCATAAGCAACTTTTTTTCAGGAGCCTTGGAGGTGGAGATGAAGCCATAACGCCTTGGTGCAGAGAAGGCTGGTGATGGAGTACTAAGCCACTGATGCTGACACTTGCTAGTTTCTCCACTTGGCATATATAGGTCATAGCCTATAGCTGCCCCACCTCCTTCCAGACCTTCCTGCCATCAGAGTCAGGCAATCGCTCAGCTCCTGTGGACACCACAGCCACATACTGGGGACAGTGACGTGCTAAAAGAGGCTCTATCCGGTTTTGTGTGGACCTGTTTCCCTTCCCCACCTTACACCCATCTTCTCTTCTGGACTGCTTTCTCTTCAAACCTCACACTCCAGCACCACACACAAAGGCAACATGCCTCAAAATCCTATAAAATCAAATTTCAAGAGGTTTGGCTACTTTGATCTAACCCTGACGGGGAAATTTGACATCCATCAGAAATCCAGGAGCACGAAACCTTGAGGAGAAATGAGCTCTGTCAACAGGGTTTGGGGTTAATTTATTCTCTGGCTGAACTAGTGTCAAAGGCACTAGAATCCTGTTTCCAGTGGCAAGGGGACACTACTGCTGAGCAGCAGGCAGTGGCAAAAGAGTGACACCTTTGATCAAATGTCTAGAGACCAGGGAAGGGCAGCTTCTTCTAAAAAGAGACAGACAGCTAGCCTGTGAGATCTCCTGAGCCAGATGGTCTCCATAGCAACTGTTCGCCACTATGACTGTAGCATGAAAACAGCCATGGACAATATGTATATGAACGGACGTGGATATGTTCCAATACAGCTTTATTTTCAAAAATGGGAAGCAAGCCAGATCTGACCCAGGAAGCGCAGCTTGCAGACTTCTACCATAGAAGGTAAAGTTGGGAAGGAGGACTCACTAGCTGGTGTGGGGTATTTCAGTGAGAATATGAACTATAATGGGGTTGATTAATCGCTTCTGAGAGCGCTGGAGAACTTGAGGCGGGAAAGTGATGAGCTCAAGGTCCCTCCATATAAGGAATCTGAGCTCCCCTGCGAGCGAGAATCCCCGAGAGACTCCTGACAGATCCCGTGAAGAGGGCAACGGAGTCAGCAGATGATTTGCAGGCTGGATGGCAAGGGGTAAGGCGTTCACAGAGGAGGCAGTCCATGGCATGCCAAGAAGGAGCCATCTGAGTGCAGATGCTTGGCAGGCAGGAAGGCAGGAAAGGAAGCCTTCACTTCTGGGAGATGTGTCAGTTTGGAAACTCCTCCCGTGGATGTGATGGTCACTATCACAGGCATGGAAGAGAGCCCAGACAGGCAGGTGAGAGAGCACCCACAAAAGATCTGAAACTGAAAGGCCGCAGTAGAGAATGGTGCCGCCAAAGCCAAAGAAACAGCAACTAAAGAAGCCGTGTGACTACCATAAAACTGGACATGGTTTGGGCCGGGTGGTTTGCACCTGTAACCGGAGCACTGGGGGGGGGGGGGGTAAAGGCAGAAAGATTTTGAGTTTGAGACCAGCGTAGGCTACACAGAAAGACTCCATATCAAAACAGACAAAAACCTAAACTGTGTGTTTATAAACATACTTACTGCTGATAAAATGCGGTAAGTTAAAAGTGAAAGAGATTTTAAAATGCCCACTTCTTTCCAAAGAAGCGTCTGGGAAAGAGAGCAAGACGGGCAACTCTGGGAGGTGTGTGTCAACAAGAACACCTGTCCATCCACCGCTCATCCTTTCTTTAAATAGAAGCACCGCTTGGGGCTGTTTTACTTGGGGAAAGAACAAAGAATTGAAGAAGGGTTCTTTTCCATGAGTGTGGGAGGCTGTCCTGGCTGAGGGGTGGAAACAGGCAGCTGGCCACTGCCTCCGTTTCCTGGGTGGAGCACCAAACAGTTGTTCAGAGAGGAAGATGAGGGTTGAGGGAGAGAGAGTTCGGGGGGAGGGGGACACAAGAGTTGTGTGAGGGTGGGGACATCTGGATGGATATAACATGGTCACGTATGTACCTTTTCTCTTGTGGCAGGAGCTTTTCTCCAACACACAATACTTACCAATACTGGTCACGTGTTTGCTTCTAGACTTTTCCCTAAGATTTAAAAATTGTCATGAATATTTTCCATAACCATATATAATAAATGAATAAACAATCTTCTTGCGTGGTTGTTTAGCATCTCTGAGAACATCCTTTTAAATGTCTCATTCCCTGAGGACAAAGTCTAACTATTATGCTGAGAGCTAACCAGACCTGCATAGACAGAACAGTATGGACTCCTCCGATGTCTTAGCTCCTTGCTACTGGACATCCTCCGTGCATTTCGCTGTAAAACTGCATGGGCGAGGGTGGTGGCTCAGGCCTGCCATCCCAGCACTTGGGAGGCTGAGGCAGGAGAATTGGCATAAGCTCAAGGACGGCTTGGGTAGTGAGACTCTTGTTTCAAACAAACGAGCTTTGTGGGGATTTGGTCTAGTAGGAACTCCAGCCCTGCTGTGTAACTGCGGGTCTACTCCCTCACGAGGAGACGTAAAAGCTCTAAATTTGGAAGGTGGTGAGACACTGACACTAAAGTCTACCTGTAGACATGGTTAAGGGGAGAGTTCTTTGATCCAACGGTGAGATGCCGTTTGTACAGCCATGCCCCCAGGAGCCAGAGGAAGCTAGAATGATTCCATGGGAACTCAAATATAGGTGGGTGCGTTTTTTGACTCCTAAAATCTGATTGGGGGGATTTCCCGAAAGAAAAACTTTCCTCTGAATGCGTTTGTTTTCACGGAGAGCCACTGCCAACAGGAAAAGCACAGAAGCAGAAACACACCCCGCCACTAGTCTCCACAAACAGCTCGTCATCCGTTTTCCACTCGGTGACCCAGGCACCATGGAGAAACAAACTTATCTGGGCCACATCCTTCTTTTGCTTAAAACTCCCAGACACCGTGTCTTGATGTCTCGGTGCATTAGGAAAATGAAAAGGGGTTCTATCTCAGTAAAAGATGCGGCACAGCCTCGAGGTGAGCGAGAAGTCCAAATTCTAGGTCTAACCCTGCATTGTCACGAGGCGTCAATCAGACGCCCCAGCCAAACACAGTCTTCGGTTTGAGCTTGGTGTGCTTCAAGTCAGTTTTGCCATTTGCCCTTCAAAGTCAAGATTCCCTTTCTAAACTTGCTCGTCTCTGTCAGAAAGTGATTCTCTAAACTGCCCGTGCTGGAATCCTCGTGTTAACGTACTCCTTTCTTTTTTGTGTTGAGATGGTCTCACAGTGTTGTCCACAATAGCTTTGCACTCCTGATCCTCATGCCTCAGCCTGTTGAGCATTGGGATTATAGGCCTGGACCCACCCCCCAATTTTCTTCTATAAAATTAAAACCAAGCACAGGCCCGCCTTGGCTACAGAGTGAACTTTTGGAACAGCATGAGATACTTCATGATACTGTCCGGAAGAGGTGGGGTCGGGAAGCTGGACCTGTAGTTCAGTGATAGAATGCTTGCCCATCATGGACAAGGTCCTGGATTCCAAGCCTGCTGCCCTGATCCATATCCATGTACGGCTGTGCCACACTGGTAGCATGTTTCCTTACTGACCTTGTCATCTGCATACACTAAGGTCTCTGCTTTGTTAACTTAGTCAGGTAATGGTTGGAAGAAGATTTCCACAAACACCCGGAACAAAAGATAATCTCCCAGTCTTTTCAGAGGACTTCTGTGTCTTTACTGAGTTGTGCCTTCAACACTCAGCCAAGCAGTTTGCCATGCTACCTGCATTTCCTGCTATACATTTATTCCCTAAAGCATCTCACCCCAGCCTTTCTTCCCAGGGTATTTGGTTTAAATACCTTCGTTTCCTCAACTGTCATCCATTGTCTTAACGTTACAACAATTTGTCTGTCTCAAGAGATGATCCTGGGTAGTGGTGACAGGTGTGGGGAAGTCACGGCAAGAGAAAGCCTGCCATTTGAGCTGTTCCTTTAGGGAGGTACCAGAGTTACCAGCGCGATCTGCTGAGAACAAACAATGGCATTCATTATTCTCTCTCTGGCATTGGTCATAGTATTGAAGCGGTTGTTTTCAAGGCCACCATTGGCCTGGAGAACTGAAAATGGAACTAAGGCAAGTTAAAGGCATGCCAAGTCTGGAAGGTGGAGCTCATGAGTAGTGTGCACACTTAGTGTGTGTGAGGTCCTGGCTCCCATCCCCAGCGCTGGAAAAACAGATGCTCCCGTGGCTAGGAGAGAGGTACTGCTTGGTAGTAGAGTGCTTGATGAGCATGCTCAAGGCTCTGGGTTCTCTTCCCATTCCGGGCTGTTTGCCTGATTGTTTGGGGGTGTTTGCTGACTTGCTTTTATTTTTTACAACTTTAAGTTTTTAATTTTTTTACATACTAACCCCAGTTCCCCTTCCTTCCTCTCCTCCCATTTCCCCCATCTTCCCCCCACTCCACTCCCCATTTTCTCTTTAGAGAGGGTAAGGCCTTTCCTGGGAAGTCAACTAAGTCTGTCTCATCACCTCCTTGAGGCAGGACCACACATCCCCTTCACCCCGACCCCCCTCACCCAGTGTTGGCTTGCTTTTTGAGGCAAGGTCTCACAGTGTTTAGCTCAGGCTGGTCTGAGCTACTCATGCAGCTCAGGCTGGATTCAAACTCACAACAATGCCCCTGCCTCTGAGATTACAAGCCTAGTCTACCATACCCAAATTGCTTATTCTGGTTTTAAACAAAATGGGAACATGTTGGGTACCCAGCAGAAATGGAATGTGCCTGCCGGGAGGACTTAAGTGTGGGGATACTGACGCTGAGTTTCCATACTCAAACACCCGCCACTTATGGACCCCGACCTCTGGCATACTGCTCTGCTTTCTTATGCCTCCATTTTCTGGTCTTTAACATGGGAACAGGGATGATAATAATAATGCTTATCTTAATCACTTGTTAAGATAATTAAAACAATATTTATAAAATATCAGAATATTAAGTCAACATGTTACAGAATTCAGAGGTCTGAGGGCCTGTGGACATAAATGGGTCAGAGAGTTCCATGTCAGAAATGCCTTTCTTATAAATCCCTCAAATTACCAGGTAGACCTATGCGCACATCTTTTGTTTGAAAAAAAATGAAGAAAATATTCAAAACTCAAAAAACGAGCCCATAACACAAGACTGAAGAATAGGTCAAATGCTAAACTTCTGTCTATTCTAGAATATTTTCTGGTCCACAGTAATCTATATTTTTTGTTATACCAGAAGATAGGGTATTTGCAGATCCACATTAGTTCAAAAGTAAGATTAAAGACCCAACCATTTATTCAGGACCTGCAAAGGATTCTGACAAGCATGATATAGGAACCTGAATCCATATTTTTTTTTCATGCTTCTAAACACCCAGACCAAGAATTCTGTTAAAAGTGTCCCCAGGTTGGTTCCCACAAAATACTGAAGGATGTTACCTCTCTCTCTCTCTCTCTCTCTCTCTCTCTCTCTTCCTCTGTTCTCTCTCTCTCTCAATCACTCTTAATCTCTCTCTCAATCTCTCATTTTTTCTCTCAATCCTTCTCTCTCTCTCTCGCAATCACTCTTAATCTCTCTCTCTCAATCTCTCATTTTTTTCTCTCAATCCCTCTCTCTCTCCCTCTCTTCTCTCTCCCTCTCTCTCTCTCTCTCTCTCTCTCTCTCTCTCTCTCTCTCTCGCAATCACTCTTAATCTCACTCTCAATCTCTCATTTTTTTCTCTCAATCCCTCTCTCTCTCTCTCTCTCTCTCTCTCTCTCTCTCTCTCTCTCACACACACACACACACACACACACACACACTCCCAAGAAAATATTTTAAGGGAGATGGAGAGGAGAGACATCACAGCAATAGGCCTGCAAAGACTGTAAATGTAGGTATTAGTGACTATAGAATACCAAATAAGCTGGGAAATAATTAAAAAGCATGAGAAAATAATGAGACTCTCAACAATTGCAAAATATATGTGAAAGAAGCCGGGCGGTGGTGGCGCATGCCTTTAATCCCAGCACTCGGGAGGCAGAAACAGGCGGATCTCTGGGAGTTCGAGGCCAGCCTGGTCTACAAGAGCTAGTTCCGGGACAGGCACCAAAGCTACAGAGAAACCCTGTCTCGAAAAACCAATGTGTGTGTGTGTGTGTGTGTGTGTGTGTGTGTGTGTGTGTGTGTGTGTGAAAGAAAACTCAACAGAAATGAAAAAAATATTACTTGAATTTAAAACTCAGAGACACTGCTGGAAATGCATCCTAATGGTAGTGCAAGGCTAGGGGGTCAGCCCTGAACACTGTCTGCATCTTCCATAGGCAAGTTAAATAGTGGGGCTGATTCAGAGAATGGATCAGCAAATTGAAAAGCAGAGCTGGCCGGGAGGCGGTGGCACACACCTTTAATCCCAGCACTCAGGAGGCAAAGGCAGGCAGATCTCTGTGAGTTTGAGAGCGAGTGCTAGGACAGGCTTCAAAGCTACACAGAGAAGCCCTGTCTCAAAGGATGAAAGGAAGGAAGGAAGGAAGGAAGGAAGGAAGGAAGGAAGGAAGAAAGAAAGAAAGAAAGAAAGAAAGAAAGAAAGAAAGAAAGAAAGAAAGAAAGAAAGAAAGAAGAAAAACAGAGCACATGAAATCACACAGAATTTGAGGCTGGCAAGATGGTTTAGCAGATTAAGGTTCACATCGTAGAGCAAGAGAACTGACTCCCACAGTTGACGTCTGACCAATACTGTGGCTTAAGTATGTACACACACACACACACACACACACACACACGAGCATGGGTTCATACTTAAATACAGCTAAAACAGCTGATGGTGCATGGTGCCGTTTGTATTTTTTTTTAGCCTGTACTGAGGATTGAACTGCAGCCTCATGCATACCAAGAAGACCACTCAGCAACATTATCAGCCCTTCTCTTCCTTCCTTCCTTCCTTCTTTCTTTCTTCCTTCCTCCTTTCTTTCTTTTTCTTTTCTTTTCTTTCTTTCTCTTTTCCTTTTGGACATCAACCTACATTTACTTTTACTACATAAAATGCAAAGCTTTTACTGTACATTTTTTTAATAAATTGGAGAAAAAAATGTTCAGGAATTTTCCAGAAATGATAAGCTACAACTATTTCACTTGGGAAACCGCAGCGTGCCCCTGGTAAAAAGAAATTCATATCAAGACATATCATATTTACATAAAACCATGTTCCAAAGAGAAAATGCTAGAGCAGTTGATGTGAAACTGTCACTTAGAGAAGGGGGACTGGGCAGCCAGGGATTTCTCAGCACCATAAGGAAAAGCAAAGCAGAGAAGTGCAAGTTCTTCAAAGGACCAAGACAAAACCAAACCTACCTCACATGTGCCTCATAAAAAACAGTCTCACAGAAATGAACGTGGAATGAGAAAGGTTTCAAGTAACTAAAAACTGGACTGTTGGGCATGGTGACTCAGGCCTGTAATCTGAGCACCTGGGAGACTGAGGCAGGAGGATTGCCACACGTTCAAGGTCCCCTGGGCTACAGAGTGAAGAGCCTACCAAATAAATAAATAAAGCAATAATTCCAGTGAGCAGACTAAACTCTTTTGGTTAAAAATGAATATGGACCTGGGGTGCAGCTCAGTGATACCGAGCTTGCCTAGCGTGCATGAAACACTACAAGCAAGGCAGGGAATGTCAATACAGGAGGAATTTCCTTTAAGGACTTTAAAAGCCCACTCTCTTTGCTATTTACAAGACAAACACTAGAACATGAAAAGCAAAGAGAAAGCTGAGGGTGTAGCTCTGTGGAAGAGTATTGGTTAGAATGTATGAGATTTTGTGTTTCATAGCCAGCACTACCAAAGTGGGCGGGGGCGGGTGGAGGAAGGAAGGAAGGAGGGAGGGAAGGAAGGAAGGAAGGAAGGAAGGAAGGAAGGAAGGAAGGAAGGAAGGAAGACAGGAAGACAGAGTGAGAAATGTACTCTCTGAAAGCTGGTTTACCTATATTAATATCTGACAAAAACTCATGGCAATGGCACTCACCCTCCATGATGCTACAGCCCTTTAATACAGTTCCTCATGCTGTGGTGACCTCAACCATAAAATTATTTTAATTGCTACTATATAACTGTAATTTTGCTACTGTTATGAATCCTAATATAAATATCTGTTCTGTGACCCCTGTGAGAGGGTTGCTCAACCCCCAAAGGGGCCAAGACTGACAGGTTGAGAACCCCTCCATTATGGAAATAAATGGGGCACTATATGACCATCATTTCTTTTTCTTAAAGATACACAAACATCTAAAGTCCTATATAACTAATAACATTGCTGTAAACTATATAAAGTTTTAAAAAAACACAGAATGGCATAACAAATTAAATAGAAGTAACAGTTTCTAGCATACCAATTTCATTAATTGACATAACAACTATCCAAAATATCAATAAGGAATTATTCAAACAACACCATAGGCTTCAAACTGATTGCATATAAACATAGTCTTTGCTCATGCAGATTACTCTTAACAAAAACTGAAGCATGTTAAGCATACACCACATCATCAATTATGCTCTAATGTGTTGAAATCAGTTCCCCACTAATCAAGTTATCTAAGCATAAAACAATAAAACTACATATCAGTTATTTCCAGGATGAACATAGATGCATTGAGAAAAAGTGAGAAAGAACTCATGAGAGCGGAAGGACTTCCAAGGAATAAATACCTCCCACCTCAAATCTTAAAGATCGATTTACAAGGTGCCTTCAAATGTTAAGAGCCTGGGTGGTGATTAGGTCCACTCTTGTGTATGCTTATGACTCTAAACAGTGCTTTTCCACTGTGCTAAAACACTGCCAACTGTCCTCATTTCAGACTAAGATTTTTTGTCACATCAAACACCAAGTTCCCAATCAATCCTCAGAACAGCCTTGGTCATCACAGATACCCTTTTACTCAGCGTTTCTCGGTGACAGCCCTTGTACTGGAAATTCAAAGACCACAATTGGAGGGGTGAGGCTGACAGAGGTGCCTAGCACTCTCTCTCCACACTTTATTATGTGGGCTTCATAAAAATGAGGCTTCCACACCCACCGTAGCCCCACCTTGTCCTGCCAGCCTTAAAGCTAGCAAAGAGAGTGAAGGCAGCGGCTGATGATGCTGGCTTCATTTCTTATTTCATATTCCTTGGACACTGAGGGTAGCCGAAGTGGGTTCTTAGTACTTGTTTAAAAGCAAAGAATGGGTTGTTCAGACAAGATGAAAAGAGGCCTTGGCACAGTTACAAGTCACCTGAGAGACACTGTTGGTTGCCTTGGAGACCAAGGAGGATGTCAACTCCCCTGCATCCTCTCAAACCCACATCAAGTCCTTTCATCCTGCCGTGGGGCACCTGACCCAATTAGCTCCAACTTGTGTACCTCTTTCAAGCCCACACTGGATCTCCAGCTAGTCCGGAAGGAAGATGAATGTTGTCACCTCTGAGCACCTGTCCTCTACTAGATTGAATTTAGCCATTTCTGAAAAGTGTCCAGGGAACTTTTCAAAAATGCCACTGGAGACTAGGTAACATTGCTACATCCATCACTATGCCCCACAACCATCTCATCAACATTCGAGACTAATGCTGGCAATATTCCCTCTCTACCTAAACCCACAGCCTATTTCAAATGAGATTTATCACTTGTCAAACCAAGAAAATAAAGTGCCCTTTTATTGCTGTTTAAGTCTCTGCCTGGGTCGGGAAGCCATAAACCTTTCTGTTTGTATTGACTAAACCGGGTTTGGCTTGGAGTCGCTCTGCTTTCTCAGTTTTATTTCTACTTCTCATTCAAGAATTTGAGGAAAATCCAATTCTAGCATCACCTGGCTTTATGCTAATAGCTCTTGTTAATAAAGAATCATTGATTAGTGCCTTGCTGTGTGCTAGGTCTAGGTCAATACTTTAGATGCATCAAGTACATCTTTTAATTCTCGCACCTCCACTATGCAAAAGATGTTACCATGTCAACACCTGGGATGAGAGGATTAGCACTGAAAGAGATTAAGTAACCTCACTCAAGTCCTATAGCACCAGTAAAAAAACAAAGTTGTAAACACAGAACTAAATGATGTAGCAGTCTAAATCTGGGTAGGAAAGATATCCATATAAGAAACAATTGACACACGGTAGTCATGGAAGCACTGAGTTATGGCTCCTGAGATCACAAGTTATGATGGTGCCTGAAGGTTGACATTTGATTTTCTGAATTTTGAGGGGCATTGAGGAGGAAAGAGCTGGAGTTCTACAACAAAATAAAGTTTATCAGAGTCCTGAGTTATAAGCAGTCAATAAAGCCAATGATTAAAGGTGTGTGGTGGGCAGACAAGAGAACTCATGGGATATGTTTCCCATAACTGTCAATCACTCTGTGGCTCACAGATTGCTTTCACTGCGTCATGTCAGGCTGTCTTCACTGTGCTGTGAATAGAATTGTCTCGACTTTGCAGAGAACACTGAGCACTGAAGAAGTCGCTTGCCCTTGTCCCAAGTGATCAACACAGAGTCTGGCCCTCTTCTCCTGTGTTCTCTGCACTGTGCCAATGCTTGTCAAGGCTGAGGGGAGCAAACTCCAGTGTGGCTGCTCTGCATGAGGACTCTCCTACCTGCCCTTCTTGTTCAGTGAGTCCTGCTGAAGTCCTGCACGTCCATCTGGTCATCTTTATCAACCACCACAGAAGCTTGCAGTGGTCACATTCCATCCCTACAACCCTTCTCTAGAGAACCAGGCATAGCCTGGTTGAAGGGGCAGAGAATCAGACACACTCAGATCTTTCTAGCTGTTTGGACACTGTGAAACTTTAAATGAGAGAAACAAGGAAGCTGGAATCAGGTTCCGAGAATATCTCCACTATTCTAGATACATTTTCCTGCTGTCAATCAGTATGTGTGAGCATATATCTACAAGATATCAGACACTACACGAGGAGAATACATCACCAAACACAATAGATGAGCTTTCTCTTGGGAAACTTGTATTCTAGTGGGGAGATCAGATCAACAAAACAACACTCCAAATGGTTAAAAAAAATGCTTTATAAAAATATAGTGACAGAGTTAGAAAATGACTGGTTATGGGTGTTTTCTTTAGAAAGCTTTCAATGAAGGAAGCTTTAACGAGGTGCCAGAGGCAATAAGAGACCCCACCATACCAACAGACCCTCACTGGAAGGGCTTTCCAGAAAAAAAGCACACAGTGCAAAGGCCCTGAGGTTAGCTCAGACTTCAGTTATTCAAAGAATCGAAAGGAGGCCAATGTGTTTGGGGCAGAGAACAAAAAGGCGTGTGGTCAGAGATGAGGTCATGGTGAGTGAGGGGCCAATCCTGCAGTGCTGTATTGGGCCATAGAGGGCTGTTGTTTAGGCCTTCAAGCTCCTTCAAACAAACAAACTAAGCAAATATTTTAGGCTTGAATTGTTGAATGCTGATGATACAGAAATGAATTAGACAAAGTCTTCATTGTCAAGAAGCTCAGAGTCTAACAAGGAACAAAGGCAAGCGAGCAGGCAGCTGCATCGCAGTGCAGTAAGTAATGTGATCAGGTTAAACACGGGACGCTGTGGTGAAAGACAAGGGTGCTTGATACAGGCCAGGGAGTGTCGGAGCAAGTGACATCCAAATCTGATAATCAAGAAGGTTGGCAACCAGATGGTGGGAGGAGAAAACGGACTTTGGCACGTGGTTTTCTTACTGTCACATATTTTCCCCCTAAAATAAGTAAATAAAATATTTTAAAATTGGAAAAAAGAAGGTGGCCATGGTCCAGCAGTGTTATTAAGATGAAGAAGTGAATAGAATAACTGAAGAAATTCAGCACAATCTCTAATACCAGGAGGGCTTCATCCACTTTTGCCTTTGCCATGTCTGAGATTTAGTTGTTATTTTATGTTTACCCTCTTTTAACTTATTAAAATGTCCCTACTAGACAATTTGTAGTGAAGTGAGCACATGGCTCATATCATATTTCTAGTGGACAGCACTGATTCGGACAGACAATGTTTCGTTTTTTTTTAAAGATTTATTTATTTATTTATTTATTTATTTATTTATTTATTTATTTATTAAGCATACAATGTACTGCTGGCAAGGAAGGCACCAGGTCTCATTACAGATGGTTGTGAGCCACCATGTGGTTGCTGGGAATCGAACTCAGGACCTCTGGAAGAGCAGTCAGTGCTCTTGCCCTCTGAGCCATCTCTCCAGCCCCTCAGCCAGACAATGTAAGGTACAGCTGGGGACATGGAAACCTGTATGCCTTGCTGTTTACTATGCAGACGGCAGATAGCACCATCCTTGAAGAATAGGAACCCAGCTCAGAGCATCCCGAGGACAAGTGAGGAGAGGCCAGCGGAGGGAGGAAAGGTGAGCTTGCACAGGGCTTCCCACAGAACAGAGCAAAATCTGAGCTTCATCTTGGGTTTAACTGAATAACCAGGAAGTCACCTAGGACTGGAGCCTTGGAAGCCACCCAGACATCGGGAATTGTTTAAAGAGGCCAGTGTGGCTCTCATATAGAATCTCTATTGAAGACAAGTAGAACAGAAGGAAAAACAGCTGTTAGTGTCGCATACAAAAATGAAGAGGACCAGTAAAGCGATGGACGAGGAGGTAGGAGCAGAGTGACGGCATATATTAATGAGGCCGGGTTAGCTTCCCTCCAAATAGAAGGTCCAGGCAAATGACTGAGCTCCTAAAGGACCCCAGGGAGCTTGGAGGCCACACCTTCCTTCTCTATAGAGATGGTGAGCGGTAATGAATGGGAAGAAACACTCCCTGGGATCATCGGACTGGGCATCTCGCTGTCTTTAATATAGAAGTCAATACGGTCCTTGCTGCCAGTACCAAGCTCCAGCATTTTCATTTCCTTTGATCAAAGGGTAGCTGAACTGCCGGTCACATCTCTCCAAAACTGTCAGGGCAGGAGAGAGGTAGCTAAGGTGCTTCTTTCTCCTGGCTTCAGGGATAAGTAAGGAAGAAATATTAAGTATACAGAGAATTAGCAAATCCAGGGCACCCCAGATTTTGTATAGCCTAAACTATATCTGTGTGTTTCCCTATTTCTCTGTCTCTCTGTCTGTGACTCTCTCTCTCTCTCTCTCTCTCTCTCTCTCTCTCTCTCTCTCTCTCTCTCTCTGTATATGTGTGTGTGGTGTGTGTGTGTGTGTGTGTGTGTGTGTGTGTGTGTGTGTGTGTTTTAACATAATCTCAATGCATAGCTCAGGCTGTCTCTGGATACAAGATCCTCCAGTCTCCATGTTGCTGTGCTGGAATGTATGTGGCTTTTTATGGAAGAGAATACCAAGTTATAAATTCCAAGTCCATAGGTTTCTCCCCTTACAAAGGAGCGGCCCTGAGTCTTCAGTGCCATGGCCCTCATAGCACATCTATCTCTGCATCACTAGTGGTTTTGCTTTGTTTTGTTTCTTATCCCATCCATCAATCAAACTTGCATCATGTATCATAGGTCATAGGACATGGACAGTGTCCTTATTAGTTTTTATCAACTTATACAAGCCTAGGCAACCTTGGGACGAGAAGATCTCCACTAAGAAATGTCCTCCATCGGATTGGCCTGTGGACACGATTGGGGGGCATTTTCTAAATTGCTAATTAATGAAGAAGGGCCCAGTCCATGGTAAGTAGTACAACCCTTAGGCAAGTGGACCTGGGCCTGGGGTGTATAGTAAAGGAAAAATAGCTGAGCATAACCAGGAAGCAGCATTGCTCCATGGTCTCGGCTTCAGTTGTGGCCTCAAGGTTCCTGCCTTGAACTTCTGCCCTGGCTTCCTTCAGTGCAGGGCTGTGACATGGAGTTGTAAACCGAATAAACCCTTTCCTCCCCAGCTTGGTTTTGGTCAGTATTTTATGGCTGCAACAGAAAGCAAACTAGAATAGGCTGGGAATATGTCATTGGGGGTATAAACATGAGACTACGGAGTGGCTGCCATCAAGAAATCTAGCTGCAAGTTGTGGTGAATGCCTTTAATTTCAGCACTAGGGAAGCCTGGGCAGGCAGATCTCAGTGAGTTCAAGGTCAACCTGGTCTACAGGGTGATTTCCAGGACAGTCAAGACTTCATGGACAGACTCTATCTTTAAAAAAATAAAATAAAATAAAGAAAAGAAGAAAAGAAATCCACTATTTTGTCAGCTGCAGTACATACCTATAATCCCAGCACTTTTGTGGGGCAGAGACAAGAAGATTATGAGTTCAGTTCTGGGCCAGCCTGGGGCTATGTATAAGACCCTATCTCATAAAAACAGAAAAAGAAACGAAAGAAAAGAAAATTAAAAGAACAAAACAAAAAAAGCCTACATTTCGAAGAGATAAATATGAGTGTAGAATTATATTATGAATTCATGAATAAGAGCTCCAAGCAAAGGATTATGTGTACAGAGAGGAAAGGCAATCAAGTCACCTGAAAGGAAGGGAAGAATGGTTGTGAGGGTCCATCTTCATTGTCAACTTGACTAGATTGGCATCCTAGGGGACACACTCTGGGGCCTGTCTGTAAGGGCATTTCTATAGAGACCTAACTAAAGAGGAACTATCTGTTGAGCAGTAGTCTTTCAATCCACAGACCAGGCCTCAAACTCACAGAGATCCGCCTGCCCCTGCCTACCGACTGCTGGGATTAAAGGCATGCTCCACCACACCTGACTTTAAGTTGTATTTCAGTGGTACAGTGTCTTGTATCTATGAGTACTACAAATTAAAACAAAAACAGCCAGGATTTGTGGCACACACGTGTAATCCTACGGTGTGGGAGTCAGAGGCAGGAGCAACAAGAGTTCAAGGCCAGCCTTGGCTGCACAAGCCGTGACAACTGTTCCCTGGGGGAAAAGACACTAGAAACAAAAGAAGCAAGACAGGCAACACTTGGAAAGTTAAGTTAAGATGGGAAAATCACTATGACTGCAAGGCCAGCCTAGGCTACAAAGTAAAGTTTCAGGCTAGCCTGGGCTACAGAATGAGAAGAAAAGAACCATAATAAAACGAAGCATGATGAAAGGCGAGCATGGCCAATCAATCTCCTTTTCCTTTGACTTTGTGAGAAACCTTATACCTCTGTCTGGAGAATTTACAGCCCCAACTCTCTACATAGTCTTGAATTTTGTTGATCGAATATATAAAATGGTATACGTTTTGACTATTTGTTGTCATTGCTATTAAAGAGCTAAATTTCTTCATTTTTGTTTGTATGGTTAATGGTTTTTAGTTTTTTGAAACAAGGTTTCTCTGTATCCCTGACTGTTCTGAACTTGCTCTGTAAACCAGGCTGGCCTTGAGCTCAAAGATCTTCCTGTCTCTTCTGCCTCCCGAGTTCTAGGATTAATGGCGTGCTCCACTGCTACCAGAGTTAAGGGCTAAATGTCTCTGTTTGATGGTTTCCATAGCTTTAGCTAATTAAGATGTTCTCTGACTAGCGAGGCCTTTTCCCTCCCTGCTTCAGAGGAGACTTGAAAGCTAACAGAGGCAATGACAAAGTTGGCATCCAGTGGTGCTCAGTATGTCTACGTGACAGAAACCCTGGGATTGCCATATGCTGGAACTTGCCAGAAGCTGCATCTGAGTACCCTGAAGAGAGCGACTGTAGCAAGATTCTCGGCACCTGGAAAGCACCAGGGGTCAGCAGGCTGTGCTCAGAGCTCAGTTGTGAAGCAGGGTTTGGGGACTTCTCAGCAGCGCCTTCATCACTCAGCAAGGGCTCTCAGGAACTGCAGGTCTGTCTTCCTTGAGATGGCAAACTCAAGAGAGGACCACTTGCACCACCAGACAGCATCTACCCTGGGTGTAGACAGATGCCTGCTACTTCCTCATCTCCTATCCTGTCAAGGTTTTAGCATCAGGAAGGAACAGGACTGACTATCCTGGGGCAGGTGGGTTTGCTGAAGTAGCAACTTTTAAAAAGAAACCAAGGCGGTTGCAGGCAAGCTCAGATGTATTCCACTGGAAGCAGCCGAGACTGGCAGAAAAGCAGCGCAGCCTCGGGTAAGTTTCCCTAAAGCTGCACTCAGAGCCTGGTTTTATTTGGAAGGTAATGACTCTGCCATAGTGTTCTCTTGAACTTGGCAATCAATAATGCATGACTAGGCAAAAATAGATCTCTTCAGCAAGAGAGGGAAGGCAACTGAACTCCAAAATGAAAGAGTGTCTGTAAAAGTGTAAATTTTGTGAAAACGGAAGTCACGATTCTTTATTCTTGTATAAACGCGGAGCACACATCAAGGCTATACACAAGTACACAAGGACTCCCAGCGCCGGCGTTATGATTCCCAGCTATATGACATTAATTTTTATGGAACACCTTTAAACCTGTTTCACTTTTAAGGTGGTAAGAATTTGCCACTTTCTAATGATCTTGAGCTGACTCCTGTCCCGCTACTCCAATCATAGACTGAAGTCCTAACCAGCAATATCCTTGTAAGAACTGGAAATCTGGGCCAGGCAGTGGTGGCGCACGCCTTTAATCCCAGCACTCGGGAGGCAGAGGCAGGAGGATCTCTGTGAGTTCGAGGCCAGCCTGGTCTACAAAAGCTAGCTCCAGGACAGGCTCCAAAGCTACAGAGAAACACTGTCTTAAAAAACCAAAAAAAAAAAAAAAAAAAAAAAAGAACTGGAAATCTGGACACACAGGCACTAGATTCGTGCACAAAAAGACAAGAGAACATGCAAGAAATACAGCAAGGGACTGGGCCTAGAGCTCAGCTGGTAGAATGCTTGTAACCCCATTGAGACCTTGGGTTAGATCCCCAACACCATATAAACTGGGAGTGGTTACACGTCCTATAATCCCAGCGCTACGCACGTGGAGGCAGCAGGATCAGAAGTGTAAGGTCATCCTTAGTGACATAGTGAATTCAAGTCCAGACTAGGCTCTTTGACACAATCTCCAAACTAAACAAAAAATAAAACCAAACAACAACAAAAAGGAACTCCATGAGGATAGGGCCACCAGCAAGTCACAGAGGAGAGGAGCCTCAGGGGAGAACAAACCTGCCAACACTTTGATTTTGACCAGCTAACTACCAAAACTGTGGGACATTTATATTGCTTGAAACTCCCTGCCTACAGTATTTTATTATGGCACACTAAGCAAACACAGGTACAATGGAGATTTAAAAACAATACACACAAATTCCTTAATACGTGAGAGGTCTCAGATGGAGGAATCAAGGAGATACTGATATGAATTTGGGGGTATGAAGTTAATTAGAAAAATTATTAGCCGGGCGGTGGTGGCGCACGTCTTTAATCCTAGCACTCGGGAAGCAGAGGCAGGCAGATCTCTGTGAGTTCAAGGCCAGACTGGTCTACAAGATAGGCACCAAAAGCTACAGAGAAACCCTGTCTCAAATATCAAAAAAAAAAAAAAAGAAAGAAAGAAAGAAAGAAAGAAAGAAAGAAAGAAAGAAAGAAAGAAAAATCAACACCCTGGTCAGACAGATAAACAACAAGGATCTAGGGCCCAGCACCAGAAACAGTATGGCAGACTCTGAAGAAAGGAAATCATGGACCCCATGGCAAAAGTTGAGCTCTCCTTTTATCTTTCTGAGGATGGGGAAGGTTTTACAGTACATGCCTGTGGCCAGGCTCTCTGCTTCCCAGGCAGGAGGCAGGGAAGGGCTGGGAAGCAGGATGTATGCCCACTGGTACCCCTTTTGATGTCAACCCACTTCCTCAGGTGAGAAACCTCCAGCACAGGAAGCCTGTTAGCCAGAGAGTCACACACAATGTCTCGGTCGGGTGCCTGTGTGTATCTGTGTTTCAGAAATGACCACTGCCAGGATTGTGGCCAAGTGGCAGCAACTGGATGCTAACATTACATTCTTACACTTACTATTATTACTAATGAAAATATCTGAACGTGCCATTATGTATAATATATACATGTGTAATGTATACAAGGACACGCAAAGAGGAGAGTGGTAGCATTACCTACACCCAAAACCTCGATGGACAGAAGATGACAAGCCGGTCCTACCTACTATTTAGCACACTTAGGATCATAGACCTTGTTTATTTGTTAGTCCCATTCCGGTCCTGGCCACCTCAAATCTTAAATGGCAGATGAGTCACCTGGAACCACATTAAAATGTGAACTGACTCAGTGAATCTGAGGTGGAGTCCGAGAGGCTACACTTCTCAAACGCTCCCAGTGAACTCAAGTGTACTAGGCAGAGGACCACACCAGGCAACACCGGAGATACAGGATGTGGAGTCCTAATGCGAGCTATTGTTTGATACACAAGACAGAACCAACATCAAAGGGGTTGGAAAACACTCGCTAAACCGGATCCTATAGCCATATAAACAGCGATTAGAGATTGCGGGCTCCATTGTGGTATGCTTATAATTCGAGGCCAAGTTAAGGTGCTGAAACGGGGGAGGTTATTTGAGGGAGTTGTGAAGAAATCAAAGAATGTACCCCCATTCTAGGGTGAATGAAGAAACGTTTCTCTGTAGGAGAACCCACCTGGTCTAGACGAGTCTCTCAGCCAGGCTCTATTCAGTGTCTTATTTTCCCAAGTCAGGACAGGGGTAACAGGTTGCTGCTTCTCCAGGGCTGGGAGAGGGGAGGAGAAGATGGTGTGGGTGTGTTTATGGTACTGTTTACACTCCTGCTAGCTAATATTTGGTTTCCTTATCTTTGAAAAGTATACTGGCTGCTGGTGCCAGCTGAGAGGCCACCTGATCTCAATCAGAACCCGAAGTCCTTAAGGAAGCTCCAGGGCCTCCTTGTGGGTCTGCCGTCAGGGCTGTGGGAAGAGAGTGCCAAGGGGCGCTTGACCTCAAGTTACCTGGGATTAACATCTTCGCCAGAGGCCCCACATCACCATTAAGACTCTCTCTGTGCTCCGAAAAAAATAGACCCTTTATGAACCTGACCACAGAACAGTGAGATTTTCCAAAAGTCAGGAAGATCCATAGGCCAAACGGATGTGGATCCAGCAACTGGGGGAACCTTGCATTTTGGCTGTTTTTCTAGATTTGGAGGTGGGAGGATGGACCCAGGGAAATAGCCCAAACCTCAGCCTCTGAACACCAACATCCATTAGCCCCTCACTGGGCACTTCGTAAGGACCCAGAGGTTTCTTGTGTGCTGAGTGGTGAGAATGACCTGACCCCTGATGGAAATTTTCCCCCAAGAATTGAGGGGCTCATTCAATGGACAGGGTCAATGACATTAACTTTGAAAGCTTACTACCTGCTTCATCCCGGGCAAATTGCTTACCCTCTCTGAGGCCTCAATTTCTCATATTAGAAAAAATATGGCCGGCATACATATTGTATGTATGTCTTGTCTCCTAAGGCTCAGGGGTCATTGCAGAAGAAGGAGGAGAAAGAGTAAGAGCCAGAAGTGGTGAAGCCCACCAGGAAACATTGTCTTCGGGACACAACAGGGCAGCTGCACACATGAACTAACAGCAGTTAGCGCAGCGTTCACAAACCCGAGGCAAGCGCAAGCCAGACCAAACCCCAGCTTGGAAAGAGGAACTGAACACACAACCTTACCCTTAGCCGTGGATCTGTTTGCAGTTGTCAGCTCCTGGGAGAGGGACAGTTTCATCTAAGTGTTGCTGGGAAGTCAGCCATGCTCCAGTGCAAGCCCAGACATCCAAGAGTATTTGGGCAGCACAAATCGGTCTTAGAGGGTTTTTTTTTTGTTTGCTTTGTTTATTTATTTTTGTTAAGTGCACAGAGTTGAGTGGAGAGGGAAGGGGAGTTGGATCTGGGAAGAATTAAGGGGTGAGTGTCGATCAAAACACATTGGATGGAACTTTCAAAGGACTAATAAAAAAATAAACATAAAAGTACAACTCAAAAATCATTTCCAAATAAATCATGGACCAAATAAAAGATTAAAACATATAAAGTGTGTGGAGATTTTTGGTTGATCAGCTGCATTTTTTGTTTTTATCTTTTTGAGTCTCATATAGCTCAGGCTGGCCTTGAACTCCTGATTCTCCTCCATCCACCTCCCAAGTGCTAGAGTTGCAGGCTTGTGCTACCACACTAGCCTAGCGCTTGACCTTTATCATAGTTTCTTCTGTCTTGTTCAGGAAGTGGTTGACAGTCTCCCGAGAGCAGATGGCACTGTGGGCCTATCTTACCCCCTCCTTTTTCTCCTGAAGTTTCATTTTATTTTACTGATTTTGTATGCTAAGGGATTGACCCTAGGGCCTTGTGCATGTCAGCCAAACTCACCACCCTGACCTACACTCCCCAGTCTTCTGTTAAAACTCAATTATCTATCTCCTATAAGCCACATTAGAACATAGTCCTTCCCCTTAAAGATTTTATAGTCTCTTAGAGGGAGACAATGTGATTCAAATAAATACGGGTGCCCCGGGTGCTCTGGCAAATACAGAAGTGGGCAATGGAGACAACATAGAGTATGTCTCTTTTTGATTAGGAGACTTCAATAAGAACAGAGTTTGGAGAGGACAGGCTTGGGCTGAGTTTTGAAAAAAGTGAGAATTAGCCAGAAATCCGGAACGTATGTACGTGGACCAACTAGTGCGTGAGAACTGGGCAGTGAAGGGTTTCAACATCTGCCAGGTGTGGAATACTTTTTGTTAGCCAAAGAGCCCCTAACAGTACTCCCCAAACCCTGCAAACCGTTGGCTATTGCTGCTGCTCTTGGTTTCCCACCAGAACTAAACAGTAAGCCCTGGCTGCTGAAGAGAACACGCACTTTAGATACAGAGCACAGAAGAACGGAGCTGGAACTGAACTGGAAGCATCACTTGCTGAATAGCATTCATAGGGCTGGAAGGTGCCACTTAAGCTGCTAGTGGAGAAAAGTTAGCAGTGATCTAACCCAGCTGTGGACCCGCCAGGCGAGATACGTTCACTGGTGTAAGAGTGGCTACCCAATCACTTTCTGATCTGATCTGAGGCTCACTGCAAGGGAAGAAGTACATGCCTCTTACTATAACCCTGCTCAAAAGCCTATAGCTTAGGGAAGAGTCTACTACTGATGTTTTGCTAGATGGACACGTACTTAAACTGCCTTCTAAATACTTATGCTTATACCCATGGGTTGGTACAGGCCTTAGTCAGCGAAGCCTCTTTTAGTGCTGGGTAACAGGCAAAGCAGAGACTCATAAATCATTGAAGTGCTGAGAATAAGGAACTGCTGATGCACTATTTGGGACATCTACATCACCCCCTTAAAGGCCCAGAGAAACTTACAGAAGAGAAGGTGGAAAGATGTAAGAACCAGAAGATGGGAAACAGTACTAAAAATGTTGTCTTCTAGATATGACGTAGCGATTACACTGACAAGCACACAACATCTGTGATCACCTGCATGTACACACACACACACACACACACACACACCATGAAAGTTAGGAGAGACCAGTTAGGACTGGGAAGGACACAAGAACATGCAATCAGAATGCATTTCATACAAGTAATAAACAGTCAAAAAATTAAAAAATATTTCATAACTAGACAAAAGTCACTCGTGAGGGATCTTACAAGCCACATTTTGAGGTTTGTACTTGGCCAGGAAAGTAAACAAACGGCCAGCAGAAAAGGAATGGTATGGTCAGGTGTATGTGCAAAAAAGTGTTTTGATAAAATGTTTATCTCTAGTTGCACAGTTTCTTTTCAAAGGAAAAATGCAGAGAACACACTCAACATCACTTATAATCTCACTACCAAAACACAGCTCTTAATGTTCTGGGTTGTGCCTTTCGGAGAGACTAACATGGAGTCAGGTGAAAAGGCCAACCTTATTTCCTTCTCTCTTCCCACCTATTCTACACAGAGCACCCAGCATGGATGCGGTCTTCCCCATAGCTAGCTGTTCTCAACCAGGTACCCACTGGGTACTCAGCAACTCAGTTCTGACACTCTGCCATAGGCCGAGAGCTCGGCCCCACAAACTCCCTCTCTTCAGCTGTGGATCGTAAGTCCCAGCCTTCCATATTTCTAAGCAGCAACCTATGAACCAGGGTTCCCTCAATGCCCTTCTTAAGTTCAGTTAAGTTGCTAGGGTGGCGCGTGACTCAGAGGAACACCCACTTGCCGGTTTATTACAATATGATGATGAGCAGCTGGGGAAGGGTGTTGAGGGGCGTGGGGTGCACAGTTTTCCTGGGTCCCTCGCAGCAACACTTACTGTCAGCTGTTGAGAAATTTGTTCCACAGTTTTCACAGTGCTTGATCTCCAGCCCTGACCCTGCAGGGTGAGTAGAGCCTGTCTTTCTAGGGTCTAGCCCCCTCCCAAGCTGTCTGGGGACCCATGCTAAAACATCCCATCCACACACAATCAGGGGCTTTAAAGGGGCTGATTGAGTATCATCGCATCTTCTTTAGGTAAGTGCATTCTATAGGTCTGGGAACCCGGTCACTTAGCAGATTCCAAGGGTTGTAGGAGCTCTGTGACAGGAGTCAGGAACAAAGACCAAACCTACTTCATGTAGCTTATGAGTACTTACTGTGTGCAAGATTCATTATAGATGTTTTCATATTTACTACAACACTAAGTTACCTGGTTTGTGTGTACCAGAGCTGTGAGGCTGTATTTCTAGGTAATGTAAGAACATCTTTATTGAAGTATCACATATCTGTAACACCAGAGTTTGACACTCTGCCTGTGTGCACCACTGAAATAGTTGATACGGAGCATGGAAAGGTGGACCTTTGCAAAAAAATAAAAAGGATATGGAATAATAAGTTTCTTGCACTTATTATCATGTGAGAGATACATGTGAATGTGTAGACTTCATACTCAGGAGAGAAATCTGGGCTTGAACTAGAAACTTTGGGGTTGATACTTCCCCTGGAACAGAAACACTGAAAATAAATGGCCATGCCCCAGGAAGAAAAGAAAATAGGGCATGTCATAATTTAAGAAGAAGAACACAGAGCGACCTTACTAGAGACTTCCTCTGCAAGGGAGGGTGAAAGGAGAACCATGAAGTCAGACATCCTGGACATCATCAAGTGTTGGATGGTTAGAGGCCAATCAGGTGATCATGGCAGAGAGAACAGACTCAAGGCTTTTACAAAGAGGGCGAGGGACCATGCCTGCAAAAGTGGATGGAAAGTGACAGTCAATTCAGCCTGCAGTTCTTTAGGAAACTTGACCAAGAAGGAAGGGTTCTTGTGGTTAATTGATTTTGCTGTATTTTTAAGGACTGGAGAAAGTAGCCTATTTTTATGAAGGAAGGGAGCCTGAATATAGAATAATAAATATAGAGGTTAGAGAAGGAGTGGGCAAGGAGAAAGATCTTAGGCGAGGGCTGTGTCAGGAAACACTCTGGTTGTCACAGCTAGGCAGGGGAGCTGCTACCAAGCATTTAGTAAGCAGTGAGCAGACCTTCTAGGAATGCCTCACAGTGCACAGGACAAACCCCCAGACCCTCACATGTAAGAGTTAATGTGGCCCAAGTGTTAAGTGTTGAGATCAAGACACCTTATTCTACAAGAAGAAATCTTAGGTTAAGACAAAATGTGGGTGCTGACACAGTAAGTGGAGTGTGAAGATATAGAAGATAGGTTGGCCACTTAGGGGTGTCTTTTAGCAGGTGAACACTGCTGGAAGCTTCTCTGAGGGGCTCCTGGTTTGTACAGTCCAGTGGTCAGGGAGTCTGCTGTGAGGATCTGCTCACACATCAAGGGGACAGGGTAGCAGTTACTTGGCATACCCACCCATACTTGTGCCTAGGTCAGATTCCACTCTGGCCTCCTCAAGGGCCTCTGTGAGCTTTCAAGACGGCATTTCTGCCACCGCCCGGCAAGACGGCATTTCTGAAAAATGTGAGTTCAAGTTTAAGACAGACCAGGGTTTGAGGCTGGGCTCTGTAACTTGATTTCTCAGGCAAGATTCCCCATCATGATTTCCCAACAGGATTCATACTATGTGAAATGGCCAGAATGCCTGCTTTAGTGGGACCCACAGCTGTCTTCTACCAGAACCTCTTTTTCTGTAGTCTACCACATGATTAATTAGTAATCATCATTTAAAAAAAAACCAAGAAGACTTTTAGATACAATTAATTGCTCGGTGATGTTGCCCACTTCTTTAATCCCAGCACTTGGGAGACAGAGGCAGGTGGATCTCTTTTGAGTTCAAGGCCAAGCTGGTCTACAGATTGAGTTCCAGGCCAGCCAACACTACACAAAGAAACCCTGCCTCACCCCACCCCCCACAAACCAACAATATTAATTTTTATAATTCGTTAAGTCCAATAGAACCAAAAGATGTTAATTTCAGATTGTAATCAGTATGAAAAACTAATGAAACGTCTTGCATCCCACACGGTAGGAAAGCTGAAAGACAAAGGGAGAAAGATGAACAGCTGACACTACTTTTGACAATGTACTTAATCTAATGTAATCAAAATGCTAATTCTCAGCATCAAAAAAAGCCAGCGAAGTGTAGGGTGGCACACACCTGCAATCACCATATTTGGGAGTAGAGGCAAAAAAGATCAGGAAGGAGTTCAAGGTCATCTCAAGCTGTAGAGCAGTGAGTTCACGGCCAGCCTGGGCTATCTGAGAGCCTGCCTCAAAAACTGATTCAGGATCTCACAGTCTTTTACTCTCAAGCAGTTTGGTGCTCTGGTGTGAGCTGTGTATTTCTAGCATTTTTGACACCGGGAATGCGCATCTCCATTTTTATCTGGTCTTTTAAGTCTTATGTAGCGTACAGTTGAAAATGTAGATTTGAGCTGGAAAGACGGCTCTGAGGGTAAAGTACTGTGGCACAGTCATGAAGAGCTGAGTTTGGGTCCTCAGGACCTCTGTGAAACCCAAGTGTGGCAGCATGCACACACAAAACTCAGTGCTGGGGGTGACTGAGACGGGGGGGGGGGGGGAGGACGGTGCATGGGCTCATTGGAAACCAAGTTTCACTTCAGTGAGTCCCTGTCTACAAAAAGTAAGGAGGAGAAGCAGTGATGAAGACATCCTAACGTCAAACAAGGGTCGTTTACACCTCTTTGTGAGCATACACACATACACACACACACACGTACACACGTACACACATACACACACACACATACACACACACATACATACACACACACACACAAAAACGTAGGCTCATTCATGTACCCCAGTTGTTCCCCATATACTTAGAGGTTTTCCATAATATTAAATAAATAATATGTCAAAGCCTTCAAAGTGGCATGTTTTCTTAATGTTTTATTTTAATTAATTAGAACTAAGTCTAGTAAAACATTCTACTTCGTCATTGCACTTAATTAAAAACCAAGTCAACCCAAAAGCTCCATTTTATACTTGGAGCCCCAGCCAAGTGCTTATGAGTGAGTCTCCGTGACAAGTGGCTACTGTATTGCACAGGTGAGGTTTTAAGACTAATCAGGTAACTTAAAAAATAAAACACTTACTTGTTTGTTTATTTACTCAGTGTGTATGTGTGTGTGTGTGTGTGTGTGTGTGTGTGTGCGTGTGTGTGCGTGCGTACACTCAGGTCAGAAGATAATTTTTGAGAGTCACTTTCCCTCTACCTTGTGGGTCCTTGGGATTGAATTCAGGGCATCAGATGAGGCAGTAGGTGCCTTTACCTGATGAGTCAGCTCTTCAGTCCTAGTGAGCTCTCTTCTAGGAGAGACTATTATCATCAAGACCCAACCAACTTCTCCTATTAACTACCCAGCCCCAACTTTCCAACAGTCAAATTCACCCCTTTGGGGGCAGAAATTTGACTGACCACTCCCAATACAAAACATCTACCCAGATCTCCATCCTATGTTCTTTCATTGGGAAACTGTACCTTAAGCAGAGGGAGAAGAATGTGAATCCTATACAGACAACCACAGGTATCCCACTGTGGATAAGACACAAGCTCATTCTTTAAATTTTGGCTAAAATGATGCCACTAGAGACTCCAGGGAGAGGTTGGAAGATGTGCATGGAGGACATAGACATTGCCCAAGTGTTTAATTCACAGGAGCATTTTATATAGTTGTATGATTTAATATTAACCACAGTCTAGTGCCCAAGACATTAGCTCCCTTTGCAGAGGAGCAAGTTGACTCAGAGATTACGCTATCACAAGGTGACTCATCTAGTGTGAAATGGAATGAAGTTTGAACACAGTTGTATCTCGCTCGGCCCAACATCCCAGTTCTTACCTCTGTACAAGGCTTTCAGACACTAACCAAGTGAGAGCCCAGACAAGGATGATCAGGAATTTGCCAAACCAAGAGCAGGAAAGGGAGGAAATGGCCCAAACCAGATGCATGTAGAACTCCCGGGAAGACCTAGAGATGGGGCTGACTAACAGGTGGTACACACATGTCAAAGACGGTAGGCAGGGTGACCCTTGGGTAAGGAGAAGTTTTGGGGTATTTTTGTTTTGCTTTGGGTTTATTTGAAACAGGGTTTCTCTGTATAACCACCCTGGCTATCCTGGAACTCACTCTGTAGACCAGGCTGGCCTTGAACTCACAGAGATCCGCCTGCTTCTGCCTTTCAAGTGCTGGGAATAAAGGTGTGCACCACCAGACCCAGATAAGAGTGAGAAGTTTTACGGTCACGTAGTTAAATCTTCTCTAGAAGTTATCTGACCTTGGCTGATGCCGCCCCACTGGTGAGAGCCTCCTAGGTCCTGCTTTAAATGATTTTCCTCTTTCCTTGTGTTCTAAGCACAGAGGTTGTAGCAGGGCCCAAACCTTAGCTGGTCCCCAGACCTCAGCACAACTGACTCCATGATGGAAGTACCACCCAGGCCATAAAACTCAGCACACAGACAGTTACCACTTGCCAAAACAAAAACAAAGACCTAATCCATCAAAGTCCATAGTTCTGGAAATGTCTCTGGGTCAAATGGGTAACCAAGGGAGCACTGGGACCAGCTTGGGAGGGACCCTAACCTTGCTTTGTAGCTTCTGCAGTTCTGCTTCCGGCTAACTGTTCTTGTTGACTGCAGTATATTAACCCAGAACAAGGATTTGTGCTTTTAAACTCACCCCGAGAAAGGTTCAGCGCTACACTGGGATCCCAAACACCCAGGATAGTTGCCTGCAGGCTAATAAAGATTTTCTATCTGCTTAAACCCACGTCTGAGCAGTCTTCTCTGGTGAATACCCCACAACAAGGTGTCTAAACAACGGTCCGACCTTTAGTAAATCTTTCCCTGTTTGGTGACAGCAAAAACGAGCTATGTGACTAACCAACTCCCTTGTCTGAGCTACTCATATTACAAGATAAAATGAGTTATAGATTAATTTGGAGATATTTAAGCGCCTGTTGAGCAGCAACAGACACACAACGGCCCAAAACACAAAACCAGGGCCACTAGGGAGAAGCTCCAGCTTGTTAATGATAATGCCAGATAAATGTCACTCTCGGCGCAGACTTTTTAATAGTTCTTTAAAAATAAAAATGACAAGTATTCAGTTGTGTTTCCTAAGACATTTCCTGTTTACAGGGTGTACATTCTAACAACTGTGTTAAAAATTGTGGTCTAAGAGCTTCAGGATCAGTTTGCCTTTTGAAGTTCCTGGGTGCCAACCTTGGGGATTACTCCCACAGAGGTGAAGACGAGGCCTCCCAGCTGTTCTGAGATACACCCACAGCATCCTGTGATAACTCCACGAGGAGGACAGGCCCCTGAAGGTCCAGAGGTCAGTCTACCTCTGTGGAGCGTGTGATTGAATTGGAAAGACCGGAAACAAGGGTTTTCACGGTACTATATTTTTTTCTCACGGAAGTCCGGCATTTCACGGCAGCTGAGCAACATTTACCAGGCACAGATCAGTACTAAACCTCTCAACAGGCCCTGCTTTCTCTCACGGCAGTCTCCCTGCCCTGGAAAAGTACAAAACAGCAGGCTACTTCCCTGGCTTCTGGAGCCATGCCCAATTATTTATTCTCTGGAACAAGGAGTCCACCCCTGGAAGTAATGGGTAAATTGTTATGCTTATTTTTAAAATTTATAAACCAGGCTTGGTGGCACATACCTGTCTATAATCCCAATGTTTGGGAGACTGAGGCAAGTGGCAAAAATAAATACAAACTCATAATCACAGGTCAATGGGTTTAAGAAAAAAGTTACATTAACAGTGAAGTCTTTTCCCGGTTCTAACAGGTTGTACTTAGGAGGGGGTTGGTACAAAAGAAAACAAAGAAGACCAGCAGGATAGGCAGCTCCGGTGTGTAAAGACATTTGCCACAAAAGCCTGGTGACCTGAGTCTCATCCCTGGAATCTAAGCGAAGGTGGAAGGAGACAGCCAAGAGTACAAAGTTGTTCCTGACCTCTGCATGCAAACTATGGCAATGCACCCACACATATCAATCATACACACATATGCACAGTAATAATGACAATTCCAAAGGAACTGTTGCATAATAACAATGAGTAAGCAAAACAAGATACGCAACTGAAACCGTGCACAGAAGCTGGGAATGCTAGCAGCAGGAATTTGCTTGCCAAGCTCACCCAAGGCCCCCCTGGATGTGAGTACCAGGAAAAAAAACATAGAAAAATCACTAGAAAGATTTTTTTTTCATTACTTTGAACTGACTTAGTGCTTCACATACACTAGGCAAGCTCTTTGTCAATGAGTTCCATTTCCAAGATTTTGCTAAAAAGATATCAGACTGGTGGTAACCTTAGTTTATAGAGGGCTTGCCCAGAATGCAAAAAGCCCTTTGTTCAATCCCCAGGACCGCCTAAAGCAGGCGTGGTCACTCAGGAGGTGGAGACAGGATGAGAAACTAAAGGTCATCCTCCCCTGCTGTGTGAGTACTAGGCCAGCCTAGGCTACAGCAGACCTTATCTCAAAATAACAGCAACAACAATAATAATTAAGTTAATGTTCAATCGATACATTTAAAAGGATGAACTAAGGTTCATGGTTTTTAATGCCTCTGAGGCAAGTCATATATGAATAGGGAAGCATTTACGACTAACTCCTGGTTAATTCTGGTATGGCGGGTCACCAGAATGCCATCCTATCATAAAAGAAGAAAAAGTAGTATCTCTTAGACTCGAGGAGGTTAACACCAAATTTGAGTCTCATTCAGATCAAATCCTGGAACTGAAAGGATGAGCTATTTGTTGATCATAAAAAGCTCTTTATCTGGAAAGACAGACAGCTCAGCAGTAAGAGCTCTCGCATTCAGTTCCCAACACCCAGATGGCACCCGTGACGGTCTGGACCTCCAGTTCCAGGGACTTTCTACACTGCTGTCCCCACAAGACTCTGCAACTTCCCAATGAAAACCTAGAAAAGTAGGCAACTAGTAGCTTCTTCCCTTCTTCACTATATTATCTTTCTAATATTGAAAGCAGTAGGGGTGAATAGAGATGGTATACGTGCCAGGGTGGACCAGAAGGGATGGGTACTGAGAGATAAGTCTGTTCCTAGTTGCTCCATGCTGGCCTCATTAGTTGTGGGGGATGGATGTTGTGTCTGGTCTTAGTTTAATCCTTTCCTTTCAAGTCTGGACACCTGCTTTCCTTACCTATCTGAGATCTAGGGGAAGGACTGACAGTGAGAGACTTCATTTTTTAGATATTGAAAAAAAAATCACATCAAATAAAAAATTGCTATCTATAGCTATTTTAAAACTACATCACGTGATTTTAAAATGTCATGGGGGAAACAAAAAAGGAACACCGAGAGAGTATGCTACATGAAATATTTAAACTATAAAGCCAGCAAGACTGGTGGCTAGGGCGTTGAATTAGATAGAGGTGGTAAGCTTAAATCGGAAGCATGTTGCTAAGGATTAATAGTTACAGATACTTACTGAAGCTGTTTATCCTCCCCCTGATGGGGGCAAAGCAATCATAGGGTTTGTAATGGAGGTATAGGCCACCAAGACATGATGTAATTTTTATCTATTTTTGCCACAGGCAAAACAATTTTCTCTGTAGTGACTAAATCTCCTCCTGCCTTTAGCAAGTGGTGGGTGTCCTCATGCCAACCAAGAAACACTCGGGACTCAATTTCCTCATATTCTAATGGGAGAAGCTGGTTCTTTGAGTTCTGATTATCTGTGTTTCTCCAAGAGGAAAAGTTTAGATAGGTGAAGGGGATGGATTTTGTGTCACACTTTCTCTAAAGATATTTTTAATTATAAAGCGCATTATGATTTTATGCACCACTAACAAAGAAAAATCCCCAGCAATAAAACTGTGGCCTGATGCTTTACCTATAACCCCAGCACCCCGGAGTCTGTCACACCCACTACCTCCACGCTCTGAAACAGGAGCCGGCTCTTCCCACTCACTCTCTACTGAATCGCCTTGTGTTTCTTAGATTATTGTGTATGTGTATCTCGGTAACAAAGCACAGCGCAATTTCAGTTGTGGGTGTCTTTCTTTTTCAGTTCCCTTAACACATTTAGCTCTTGCTTAAAAATAATAATTTGTAGAATTTTAGTCTTCCATGACTATTTCCCTTATTAACATCAAATCCACATGCCATTATTTATTTGCCTTCAGCAAACACAGTGACTTTGCCTCTTAATGCCAACGCATGGTGCAATTTTTTTGTAATTTAAACAGCAACTCAGCCCAACATGTTATTACCAACAGTGTACTTAACTCGATTGAAGTCATGACAGCCTGAATGGCGATGACTAAACTTTAAGCCTGGGCAGACCATGACAATGACGTCACAACTGCAGTCTGATATCTGTATAAGCAATTTAACTGCAGAGATGTTGTTGCACGCGGGGGACAGCAACGTGGGGAGAGTTGCAAGTGTATTTTAAAACCGGTGAACAGAGAAGTCTTATTCACCGTCCGTAATGGCATTCTGACAAAGAGTAAGTTTTCAGCAAGCATTTTCAGGTTGTTGAAGGGCTGAATGAAAGGGTGGGCAAGCAAACAAGGGAGCAATTGATGGGGAATTCTGAAAAGCACCCCTCTACTGTGTTTTTATGGTTTTGTGTTTTTTTGGTTTTTTTTTTTCCGAGACAGGGTTTCTCTGTGGCTTTGGAGCCTGTCCTGGAACTAGCTCTGTAGACCAGGCTGGTCTCGAACTCACAGAGATCTGCCTGTCTCTGCCTCCCGAGTGCTGGGATTAAAGGCGTGCACCACCATAGCCCGGCCTTATGGGTTTATTTTTATTTTAAAATTATCCTTGTGTGTGTGTGTGAACACGCAAGCATGAGGGTAGTGCTCACAAGGCCAGAAGGCAACTGTAGAACCCCTGGAGCTGGGTTTACAGGCAGTTGTAGACCATTGACCATGGGTACTGAGAATCAAACTCATGTCTTCTGGAAGAGCAACAATCACTCCAAATTGCTGAGCCATTTCTCCTGCTGTCCTCCACCCCTATCCCATCCCCCTTTAAACACAATCTCTCTTTGAAGCTCTGACTGGTTGGGAACTTGCTCTGTAGACCAGGCTGGCCTGGAACTCACAGAGATCTTCCTGCCTCTGCCTCCTGAGTGCTGGGATCAAAGGTGTGTGCCACCACACCTGGCTTTCCAGGTTCTCAATCTGCAGTTGCCCTGGAATTCGTGGTGGTCCTCCATCGACCTCCTGAGAGATGGGATTGTAGACGTGAGATAGCACACCATGAGAGTCTCTTTTTCAATGGGAAATTGCCATCCAACCTGAAGTCACCAGATCACGCTGGGGCCTATTCACCCCCGTCTGGGTCACAGTTTTGCTTATCTCTCCCTCCATGTCTTGAACAGACTGTGAAACTCTAAGGTCTGTGTGGGTGACGGTGTAACCTTAGATAACTTGCTTCCACCAGTAGCCTTGACTTGTCCAGTTCTCGGATCTCTTCTTCCTTGACCTTTTCAACCCTTCGCAGCTGCATTATACAGGCAAGGGCCACTCCGCTGCTCAGGCTCTGTCTTTGGGTAACCCTGGAGCGGCTGCTAAGCTGCTCTTCCCGCCTCCCTTCCCAGGTGCTAGCTAGCTTAGCCACCTCTGTTTTGCCTCAAACCCTCAACACTGTCACTTTCAAGTTGAGAAAATCAACTTACTTCCTATTTCATGAGAAAATGACAGTCACTCAGTTGACTCCCCCCACTGCCCTGCCAGCACCTAACCATGCTATCAAATTCTCTTTTCCTTTTTCTCTCCTAAACTGTGCCTGTGCCTCAAGAGGATCTCGCTCTGTGAGCTCACCCCTCGGCTCTTTTCTTCCAACTTTCCCCTTTGCTTGGTGTTTTCCGAGAGTACATAAAGATTCCCGTTTCTACTCTCATTAAAAACAGGACCGACAGCCGGGCGGTGGTGGCGCACGCCTTTAATCCCAGCACTCAGGAGGCAGAGGTGGGTGGATCACTGAGTTCCAGCTTAGCCTGAACTACAGAGCAAATTCCATAACAGTTAGGACTATGTAGAGAGACCCTGCATCAAAAAAAAAAAGTAAACAAAAGTAAAAACTGTTGGCCTCTATTCTCCTGGCTCTAGCTGCTTCTCTTTCAACTTTGCTGTCTCTTACTGTCGTCTTCATGTTCACTTCCCACTCACTCAAAAGTCAATGTGCCCATTTTGCTGACAAAGTTGTCCTCCAAGGTAACAAGTCACCTAGGCCTGGTATATCTTTCCCTGACCTGACCTCTCCGTTGTATTTAGTAATTTTACAAACTTTCCCTTTGACATTCCTTTCCTTTGGCTCTCTCTTCGTTTTTCCCGTATTTCTCTGCTGTTTTGAGTGTGTGTGTGCGCGCGCGCGTGTGCCCACGCACGTGTGTGTGCTATATATGCCTGCTATGTTGGCTGTGTGCACAGACTCAGGTGCAGATGCAATGGAGGCCAGAGACAAACCTCTGCTGTATTTCCTCAGTCATTCTCCCCCTTTATGTTTCGAGAAAAGGTCTTTCACTTAACACGCAGCTCATTTAGTAGGCTATGCTCGCTCACAAGTGAGCTTCAGGGTTTTGCCTGTCCCTGTCAGACAATCCCACCACCAGTGCTGGGGTTTCAGCTTTTTGCACGCATTCTGAGGAGCCAAATTCATGTCCTCATGTTTGAGAGACAGGCGCTTTAGCAACCAAGCCAACTTCCCAGCCCTGCTTTGTTCCTTGCTCAGACAAGATTCTCTGCTTTCAGCTTTTGGCACTGCCTGGTTAATTTAAAGGCTTTTTTTTTGGTGATTTTCTATCAAATAAACGAATTCTGCTTATCACCTACAGCTTCAAGCCTGCATGCCCTACCAAAAACTCTCCCTCCATTGATGACAAGAAGTCTCAAGTTAGACGCATCATCTTTGCCCGTCACCCTGCTACTCTTCATGCGAGGGGCTCAGCACCACCATCCACACAAGGGACAAGTTGGAAATGCAGCCATTCCCTTGGATTCACTCCTCTGTGCCCCGCATCTCTGGTCAGGTACAGGGGTATCAGGGTCCGTGGCCTAAGATCTTTGGATCCACTCTCGTTGCGTCTACTTAAGCTGAGGACTTTGTTCACTGACATTTGGATCATAGTGCTTGACTAATTGCTCTTTCTCTGACCTACCTGCCACACTATGCCAGTGGCCAGACGGCTTCTAGAGTAATCTTTCTAAAATTTATAGGAAACTAGAGAATGTTGTTTCCAGGCTTAAAGTACACTGCTGTTTTCTCACCTTAACTATGTACTTGAGGTTCTCCAAGATTTTATCCCAACCTACCTTTCACCAATACCCTGTCCTGGGCCATATTCCAGTGAAGCTGAGCTTCTAGGCACTTCCCAGCTTTCCCAGAGCTGCTCTACTCTCTGCAGTGAACTGTTTCCTCTGCCTGCGCCTCCATTCACTCCATGGAGAATCCCTTTGCTTCATGCTCACCTGTTCAATTACTTAAGCCCAGCTTCGAGACTTAGCATTTCTCTTATTCCTTCTGCACAGATCAATTTTTACTTTCTCTAGACTCACATGCCATTTGGTACCTCTTACCATATTCAGTTTCATTTTTAACTTTTCTGCATCAAAAACCATGGCAAATTGGGCCAGGAACGCAGCTCAGCAGCAGAGCGATAGGTTACCGTGCATGCACGACACGGGTTCAATCCCAGCAAGACCAAAATAAGTCACTGTAAATCATTAGTTTTAATTTTATATTGAAGCTATTTTTTTAACTATTTGAATTCTTTTGTTTGTTTGTTTTTGAGACAGGGCTTCTCCGTATAGCCCTGACTGTCATGGAATTCGCTCTGTAGACCAGGCTGGCCTCAAACACAGAGGTTCACCTGCTTCTGCCTCCTCAGTGTTGGGATAAAAAATATGTGCCACTACACCCAGACTCTATTTTAGTTCTTAAAGACAATATGTAATTCTCAAGCACAATGAAAAATATCCTTATTCACGTTGATACCCTTAGTTCTACATCACTCATTCCAGTTGACACACACTACTCTAGTATATGAATATTCCATAATCTACATAATCTATCTGGTTTTATTTGCTGCCGTTTTGACACAGTGTACGTATTGGGGCATGATCCCTGGCACAGATGTGAAAGAAGCTTCCTGCAGCTTTCTTGGAGACTCACACTCCTGCCAATGGGGAGCTCTATCTGCTTTGTCAACTTTCCTAGTTCCTGCCCGCACCGCCCCCAGTGCCAGGCACTCTTCTGTGGTGTGAAGATTCGATGTGAATAAAAGGAGGTTCCTGGTCTTAGGCAAATACATTCTAAAGGAAGTGGAGTGGGATGTAAATAATGACCCATAGAGCTATAAGCTCCCACATACATTCAAACGTTTTCTTCCTTAGTTTTAATAATCTGGTGTATAGAATGATATGTGAATATTTTAGTTTAGCTTATAGCCACTTCTTAATACTCTTGACCAGTTACTTCTAATTTCAATTCACCACTATAAGTATGCCTTTTAGGTTTGTTGTTGGGGAGCTTTTTGAGATAGGGTGTCAGTGCGTTATCCAGGCTGGTCTTGAACTTGTGATTCTTGTTTCTCTGGTGCCAGGGCACCAGTATATGATGCCATACTCACTAGAAAACATCTCTAATAATGAAAAAACTTTTAAATTCTGTGTATGTATGTGTGGAGTGGGTATGTGTAAGTGTGTGCAGGAGCCCAAGGAAGCCAGAAATATTAGAACCCCTGGAGATGGCATTACTGGCAGTCGTGAGCCACCTGATATGGATGCTAGGAATCAAACTTGGGTCTTCTGCAAAGGTAGTAAGTGTCTTGACTATTGAGCCATCTCTCCAGATCCTAGAAACATGTTTTTCTGCAGGAGTGAGGGGTTTGGGACTGGGTCTAAGTGTGTGGTTTTAGGTGACCTGGGACTCACTTTGTAAGTCAGGCTGGACTGGAAATCAACAGAGGTCTGCCTGCTACTGCTTCCCAAGTGCTAGGATTAAATGTCTATGCCACTATGGCTAGTAAAAAATTCATATATGTGTACACATGTGCACACACACCTTACAGTTTCCAATTATTGGTTTCTCCTATTTCGGAACACAACTATTATTTACATTTTAACTTTGTACGTATGGGTTTTGATAAACTCTTACTAATAATTTGTAGTTTGTCTTAAACTTCCTAGGTAGATAACCATATTGATTGTGAATACAATTATTTATTAATTCCTTTCAAATCCTTATACACTTAATTTCTTTTCATATACAGTTCTTGTTTCGACCTCCAGGAGTAAGCCAGTAGATAATGAGGGATGGTCTTACAAATATTCCATTATTAAGTATACCTATATATTCTATTGTATACGAATGTATATCACCTATCAAGTTAAGAAAGTTTCTTCTCTAAGTTTGCTGATACTATTTACTGTGAGCTGAATTGCAAAAAATGTTTCCTCTTCATACAATGAAATGCTTGACATTTTTCCTCCTCCTCTCATAGAGCAGTGAATTGGTGGATTAATGTGCTGTCTAATGTAGTAATTACGTGCTGAGAGAAGTCTGAACAAATGGTAATTTGAATTCACCGCCGAGTTTACTTTTCTAAAGTTTAGCATCTGTATTAAATCAGGGATGGCTCTACAACTGAGTCTATAATTTCTCTTCCCTTCTCTTTCCTTTGGGATCAAGATTCTACCAACATCATAAAGCAGGTTGCGGCTCTTTTTCTTGCTTCTTTTCTCTGGTGCCTTATTTTCTACGTGCAGGACTAGATTTTACAAGACTGTGGTGAGCTCTTAGGGAGTTGACTGCATTTCCGTACAAACCCTCGGGCCCTGGTGTGCTTTACTTATATTTTATTTTGTTTTGTAGTAAGAGGTTAAGTTACCAGCACAACCGCTTAAAAATAGCTATAGTTCTTAAATTAGATTTTCTATTTCTTCTTGAGTCCATTCTGGTAAGTTACATTTTTCTACGGAACTGGGTACTTCACGTAAGTGTTCAAATTTACGTGTGTGAAGTTTACGATATTCTTATTTTATAATTTCTATTACATATATAAGAATTTTCCCTTTTAATTCTTCTTAATTTTATTAGTCTTTACAGTGTGCCAACCTTTTTATTGACCCTTTCTATTATAATTTATTGAATATTATTGATTTCTATTATCTATCATTTATATTCTTCTGTCTTCCTCTGTGTATGCTATTATCGCTATATCCTGAGCTCAGCACTTAACTCTTTAATTTCTGATGTTTCTCATTTTTTAAACAAGCATTTCTCCTTAAAACAGATCTTCATTTGTTATTTACCACTGTATACATTTTCTAACTTTGGTTTCGATTTGTTCTTTCACTTGTCAATTACGATTATTCCTAGAGTTACTTAAAATTGCGCTTTAGTGGTAGAGTCAGGTGGACCTTGACAGAGGCTAACCTGGTCTATGGAGGGAGGTCCAGGCTGTCAGGGCTACATAGTGAGGCCCTGTCTTAAAAACAGAACAGATAATTTTAAAAAAAAACAACAGTATTTTGGTTTTGTGTTGCAGTTCATTTTCTTTTCCCGAGTTTGAACCTCGAGTTTTACGATGCTCAGCAAGCCGTCTGCCACAGCTCCTTATCTCTAGGGCATGCTATTCTCCTAAAGCTATCTGAAAGTGATTTTTTTTTTACATTTCTAAATGTATGGTGTTGTTATTTTTATTGACCAAAGGATGTGATCTACATGATGCTAATGTCTTTTTGCCGGGGCCGTGACAGTGGCATGAGTCCTCAAACTCCTGCATTCTTCTAGTTCATCAAACGCACGGCTTCAGTCACACATCGTTCTGTATTTTTCTGTTTCCAGTAACGTGATTGCTCTTAGCAGCTATATATGTTCTCTAAAGCGTGGACATACCAGCCTCATAAGAAGGAAGGAAAAGTCCAATGTAAATGACCTCAAAATTCATCACGAATCGCATTCAATAGCTTCTTTTTCTCAGAACTCAAGAGTTCCATTGAATTCTGCAATCACTTCTCAGAAGTGGCCTCTAGCCCATGCCCCAGCAGCTCTGGACCTAGACAGCTGCCTCTGGCATTAGGTATTTCAGAGAATATTTATCTGATAAAAGAATGCATAATTAGAAAGGAATGAATATCCCCCAGTGGGTTTGCGCTCATTTCGCAAGCCCTTAAACTACAATCGAATGACAAATGTCACAAACAGTAATTCAATAAATATTCTTTCCGAAGAAACTTGAGCCAGCACAAGAAAGGTTTGCAGTACCAGCAGAAGCACCAGGCATGGCACATTCCTAGGGAGAACGATTTGTAATAATATTCTGGAGCCTTTCAAATGTATACTCACCATCCTTCTGGAGGACCTGACACATGGTCTCTCGGTCTTGTTTGCTTTGTGGGTGCTGGAGAACTGAACCTAAAGCATAGTAGGCAAGCACTCTCCTATTGAGCTGTAACCCCAGTGCCACACACGCCTATGTTCATACCACGAGCAACGTCAGACTGTTCTGAACAGCAGCCACCCCATACCAGAGGTGGTTCATAGACTGAATCTAGATGATTGTGCAAAAGGCACATGTGTATTTTGGAAGCAGGGGTCAAAGAATAAGGTGAACGATCAGACAATGTGTTGTAAGCTGTGCTTAACTGTCCTGTAATTGTGCCTTCCACCCTGTTCTTGGCCAAGTCAGCATTGTCTGGGTGTGGTTACTCAAAAATATTCCCAAGGAGCAATGACGCTTCCTCTGGATTCCTGAACACATCGTCTCTGTTGTTGAGAACTTGGGGCTGTGTGTCCAGGACTCTCAATGAAGTTTTAATCAAAGCCCTGTTTCCTTTCCATTGTTGCTTTTGGAGTGGCCTTGCTCGGGAGTTCTGGCACTGACAACAGCACCTCCCTGAACTTTTCCACAGCGGTCCTTGGATCTCTGCCCCACCCCTCCCATCTGCTGGCCCTACTTCCTCTCTTCTCTATTTTGGCACCATTGGGAGTGGCTCTTCTCAGTAAAGTGGCCGAAGAGTAATGAACCCAAAATACCTAAGTAATAAATGAGTCACAGAACTTCCACAGCTGCCTGTGTTGAGGGTAAATAGTAGAGAGGAGGTAGCAGCAAGGGTGGGGGCGGTAGAGGTGGATGACAGAAGGCTGAGGGGGATGGAGGGGGCAGGGAACTTGGTTGGCTCGAAAAGGTGAGATCAGCACTGTGGCCTGTCACACCCTGGCTGACTCAAGCTAAGCCGGGCCCCTTGGGAACTGCTAATACTGGGCTGTCTAGTAAACCTCAGCTGGACAAGACACTTCACTGATCCCCCTCTTCTGTTTCTAAGCTCTGAGTCCCGGAGTCAGGAATTCTCAAAGCTGCTACAAGGCTGCTAAGCCGGGATACAAAATGGTATTTCTCCAGGCCAGCCCATTTCTAGATTTATAATATCTCAGTATCAAGGATTAGGACCAAATTTAAGTTTCCTTTGTACTGTTTTGTTTCCTGAGCTTTTAGAAATGATCGTATCGTGTGTGTGTGTGTGTGTGTGTGCGCGCGCGCGCGCGTGCGCGCGTGTGCGCGCGCACATGCACGGATGATATTGAATATATGTGAATGGCAGAGGAAAGCTTCTGGAAGTTGGTCCCCTGTCGTGGATTTTCTTCTACTCCAGCCTCATGTTGGAACACCAAACGTTGTTGGTTTTTTTATTCTTTGCCTCCTTTTACTCTGGCTTTTTTTGAGGGAGGGGGTCTGCCACCCAGCTCCCAAATCAATTACTATGGAGTCTTATTCTTTCTTATAAATGTCTGGCCTTACCTTGACTTCTTTCTTACCAGTGTTTTTAACTTAATTAGTCCATCTACCTTTTGCTTTTCTCTATTTCTGTATACCTTTCTTCTTACTCTGTGACTTGCTGTGTAGCTAGGTGGCTGGCTCCTGATGTCCTCCTCTCCTTCTTTCCTTGCTCCTCCTTCTTTTCCTTCCCAGATTTTTCCTCCTTTCTATTCTGCCTGCCAGCCCTGCCTATCGTTTCTCTTGCCTCACTATTTGCCATTCAACCCTTTATTATACCATCAGGGAGTTTTAGACAGGCAAAGAATCACAACTTCACAGAGTTAGACAAACACAACATAAAAGAATACAGTGCATCTTTGTATCAATAAAAAAAAGTTCACAGCATAAACAAATGTAACACATCTTAAAATAATACTCTACAACAGTCCTTTCCTTCTACCATGTGGGTTCTGGGGATGGAAGTCAGGTTCTACAAGGTAGGCAGAAAATGCTTTTACCTGTCGGGCCATCTCATGAGCCCATGTTGAGCTTTTTAGAATTCACTGTTTGCCTAAAACTTTAACTTGGAGTATAGTAGAGCAGTTGAGATGACCATTTCAGCATCATGATAAACAGCTAAGAAGTTGCTGAGACATTTCTGGGTGCTGCCTCAGCAGGACCTGCTTTCCTGAAAACCTACTGGGCATCCATCCTGGTGTTTCTAACTATAAAAGGAGCGGAGTGGGCTAAGCCATTAGCATTTGTCTAATAGTCGGATTTCATGGAGACCAGCCTCGTCTGCCACTGTACTTCTATAAGACCTAAACTGAGAAGAAAAGACAAGGGAGGGAGGGAGGAAGGAAAGAAGAGAGGAAGGGATGAAAGGAAGGAAGAAAAAAAGAAAGGAAGGAAGGAAGGAAGGAAGGAAGGAAGGAAGGCAGGCAGGCAGGAAAAGACAGACAAAAGCTAAAAAAGCACCTATGCAAGGCAAGGAATAGGCACTAAGATGCATGCAGGACTGTTAATGTAATATTACTACAAGGAGAATTTTGAAAAAAAACTTAAATGTCCTCTGAGAAAGATCACAGAGAAGATAGGGTCTGATCACCAGCTATTTGCTTCTCCTTTAGCTCAAAACCAGGAACTTCAGGGCTAACTTTAAAGAAGAGACAGAGTTAGTTGATTCAGGCTTTTAAGCCAGCAGTGCTGTTCCGCTTGGCTTGCCCTGCCGCGGGGGTTGGTGTCAGGCTAAGGCTCTTGGAGTTCTCCCACCCCTAGCCCGCATAAGTAGAAAGCCTGATGCCATGACTTGGAAGAAAAAACCTTGATCTCACCAGAGAGTGGGAAGATAGAAGACAACATGACTTGGCAGCGAGAGCGAAAACAACTCTCTTCCCTGCAAAAAAAACCCCAGACCCGAGACCTGGCTAAGGCATGCTTTCCGGCTCCTATACAGTTCCTGAAAACTGCTTTCTTTTGCATACCATAAATGGTTCATGAAAATCATCTTGAGGAAGTCTATTTTTCATTTTGGAGGTCTCGATTTAAAAATGCTTTTCAAGACTAAACAATATACGTTTGCAATGGAAATACAATTTTTTTTTCAACCAGGTTTTGCTCCATAGCCTTGGTTGTCCTGGAACTTGCTAGGTAGACCAGCTGGCCTTGAACTAAAAGCATCCACCTGTGTCTGATGGGATTAAATACATGTGCCACCACACCTGGCCACACACGAACTTTTTTCTTTTTTGAGTATTTTCTTCCAATCTTGTCATGGGCACAGATTTAGTCTTTTAACACAGTTAAATTACTTCTGAATATACAAAATTATACACAGTTTTTCCTCTGTTATATGGAAACTTATCCAGTCATGATTGCTTTATTACTTTTAATTATTATTCTTTTGTGTGTTCATGATGTGTAGGGGCATGCTATGGCACATGTGTGGAGGTTGTAGGACAACTATGTAGAATCAGTCTCTCCTTCTACCTTTGCATGGATTCTGGCAATTGAACCCAGGTTGCCAGGCTTGCGTGACAAGCATCTTTACTTGCTAAGCCATTTTGCTGATCCACCACCTATGATGTTACTGGGTACCTAATAATCAATATTTAACTTAATCACCTTTTGTGTTTTAGACACTAAATTTATTTCCCGATTTAATAGTTGTATGATTTCTTTGATGCTCAAACTTTGAAGACTCAAAAAAAATTCACATCATCTTCACAATTCAGCTATTTGGCAAATCCTACTAGTATCTGTTTCAGTGACACAAGAGTTGCAGAGGAACCTTGAGGATAGATTGGTGGAGGAATCTAGTGCCTCCTGAGAACACAGTAATTGCCTAAGAAAACAGCACCAGCCACACAGCTTGTATCCCCCTTGCATTTGTGACCACAAAGCTGATCTCTAGCTCGACATTTTTCAAGGACCTTAAAGAAAACAAATATACCAATTCACTCTGAAAAACATAATAAAGCAGAGGTAAAAAGCCAGACGTGGCAAGGCTGAGGGCCAGACTTGCTTATTCTGATTTCTTATTGGAGTGTCGTTTCTTTGGGGTTTCCTGGCTGAGGCACTTGCAGGAAAGTTATGCTTTCGAGTTCCAGTAAAGGCAGATAGAAGTAGGTAGAATTTGGCACCATTAGGAAGGGGAAGAGTCAGCTATGGATGTAACTTTTCATTAGCACTGAACTCCCAGTTATATGGTTGTCGTAAATTATTTTAAAGATGAACTTGGTGTCATACAGAGCACAGCTCCCGAGTGTGTACTTGTTACTGTTCTCATTGCCATAAGAAAATGTCTGACCAAAACAAGGAAGGAGGGCTGTATTTGGGTTCACAGTTTGAGGGTACAGTCAATCAAGTTGGCAGTCGATATTAACCATCATAGTGTTCTATGCTAAACACTTCTCAGGACTATTTCAAATAAGAATCTCCGAATCCCAGAGATAAGCATTTTTTTCCGTATGAGGTCATTAAAGAGCAGAAAAATAAAAATTATTTAGTCGGAAAGCACATGACTAATAAATATTTGAGTTAGGATTTGAAGCCAGGACTGACCTCAAAGCTTATGGTCTTTCTATGACATAGTGGTACCTCCCTTGTTAAACTTTATAGATAAGTAGCAATGTAACTTCAAGAAATTCACTAATACTTGTTCACTCAAGGTGACACTTTATGCAAGACACAGGCATTGCCATAATAAGCAGCACAGTTTATAAACTTTGGGGGAGGGACTTTATTTTTTTAACTTTTTAAAATAATTTATTTATTTTATTTCATGTGCATTGATGTTCTGCCTGTGTGTATGTCTGTATAAGAGGGTCAGGCTCCCTGGCACTGGAGTTACAGACAGTTGTGAGCTGCCATGTGATTGCTGGGAATTAGGCACAGGTTCTCTGGAAAAGCAGTTAGTGCTCTTAACAGCTGAGCTATCGCTCCAGCCCTTGCGGGGAGGACTTTAAAGACATCTCATGAAGACAGAGGTCAACCAAGTCAACTATGAATCATGGACAACCTTTGTCCTGTGGAGACTCTGACAACAAGGAGGCCGCAAGGCGGGGCTGGGATTTTGCTAGAGCCCTTGCTTGCCTGGGTAGCAGGTATAGGCCCTGGGTTCCTTCCCAGCACCACAAAACTAGATAATAAACAAAAAGATGTAACAAGAAGCCACAGGGCAGCTTCTATCTATCACTCATTTACTCAAAAACTGGTCCTTGGAACATATTGTGGTTGATGGTAATGGAAACTATTGCTTCTGCTGCGGTTTATAAATGAATCATTAGCTCATAACATGAGTGGCTGTTTTCCCACTGGAGTTCAGTTTTGGAAGAGTAGGGACCATGCTTGTCTTCTCCATCGTTACATTTCAATTCGTAGGATGGTGTGGAATGGCTATAGTATAGACTGGTTGTCTCCAATGGGAACTCCTCTCTCACAATTCTGGAAGCTAAGAAATCCAAGATTAAGGTACCAAGAAACTCTGTCTCCCGCCAGCTGGTTCCTGGTTTGCAGACAGCAGCCTTCTCATTGCTCCTACGATAGGAAGAAGAGAGATATCTAGTCTATTCTGTGTGCATGTGGGCATCCATGCATGCATGTGCCACAGTGTGCATGTGCAAGTCCAAAAACAACTTGTGGGTGGGCGTTGGTTCTTTCCCTCAACCACGTGGGTCCCAGGATGAAACGCAGGTCATCCATTTTGGCAGCTGTAAGCCATCTTGCTGGCCCTGTCTCCTCTTTTATAAAGACGTTAAAGCCATTCATCAGGGCTGCACCTGGTCTAATTACCTCCCAAAGGCCCTGCCGCCAATACCATCAACAATGGGGACTAGGTATCAACCTATGAGTTGGGAGAGGGGATGAACATTACTAGTTAGTCTAGAACCTAGATGCTCCAGGAAATTGGTTGTATGGATGACTAAAAATATTATCTGGGCCAGAGGCATGGGTTGGTGTTAAGGAAAGCTCATGATCAGTCCTTCATGGATAAATACACCTCCTGGGGTGTGTGGCTTAAACCAAAGTGGCCCAAATCAAGGAAAGTGAGGGAGTCTGTGCAATCAGCTCCCACGCTTAGCATCCATTATAGACTCTAGAACACAAGCAGGAAGCCATCTGAAACAGGAAACGAAGGCTTCTTTCTCCCTTGCTCTTGCACGGGGTGAAGATAAACTCCTTTCTTTTTTCCATGATTCCCGCATCAAACTGAGTTTATGCTAGACTCAAGCAGGCACTCCCTCTTAGAGAGAGCGCTTCCAACTTCCTGCTGGTTTCCCCAAGGGGAAACCTGGGCTGAAAGTGCGGAATAAGCCAAGCCTTTAAGCAATTAATATCGTGGCTGAGAAATCAAAAGCAAGAATATTGCGAGTGGAATTTTGTCACAATCCTCCAGCTCCCGGATGTGGAAAGTCCAGGAAAGTCCAGGTCCCACAGACGTCCATCTGCTATCTTTCTAGTGCCGTACTTGTCTGTTTATATTTGCTCATTTCCCTCACAGAGTGCCGGGAGAGAAAAAGTGATATTTAAAAAATTCATCTGCTTGTATTTATGCAAACACTTTTCTCTCCAAGTGTGGGTTGAGCAATGCGACTGAAGCAAACACAAATGCTTCCAACAGGCCCTGGGGTAATTTTAATGAAGAAACAAGGTTGTAGGGAGATGTGCCGAAAAATGGCTGAAGTGCTTGCTGAAGGGGTGTGACTTGTTGTCTGTCCTCCAACCGGCAGCATTCAATAGAGAAAAAGTTATAGCTTGGAGCCCTGAGCTTTGGGGATTCATTTGAATCTGTTACACAATCTTTAGATCTTTACCGAACTTCTGCTATAGGATACTGTGGCAGTAACAAAATCTCAAGCTCTCTGGCTGATAACCTAACAGCCATTAGTTAGAAGACAGCACACTGCTGACAGAGGAAGAGCACCAAGCCTCAGCTGGGCATCACTCTTCGCTAAATGCTCTATAGACAGCGTGCAATTTGCTTTTTATAGTGTACAAGTTACATTTGTTGTGAAAAAAATACCTGTTGGAAGCAGCTTAAGGAAGGAAGGAATTTTGGTTCTCAGTTTGGGGCAGCAGTCATCATGGTGGTGAAGGTCTGCTGAGGGGAGCTGGTTACATTGCACCCACAGGCAAGGAGCAGAGAGAGAGGCTTAGCTTTCTTTCTTCTTTCTTCCCTTAGTTGACTCAGGACTCCAGTCCACGAGATGGCACTGCCCAAACCCAGTTAAGCCTCTCTTGAAACACCCCCACAGGAAGTACTAGATGTGTGTCTCCTGGGTGATTCTAACACACTCCAGTCAGGCTGACAAGGAAGAGTTACCATCATACACACCTATCCTATGACGCATGCTCTAGCTTTTTCAGAAAGGCTCACAGCGGACACATAACTTGCGTGGGCTTACATAACTTCAGTTATTTTGTAAGCTCACTCTCTTCAGCATCATTCACGTTTCTGAGGTTTGAAGTATACTATATTCAACTTTTTTTATGGTATTCAGTTTTAAAATCCAAATAGCTACGCCGTTTGAGTGCTTCCGTCAAAACAGGCAAAAGTCTTAAGTTGTGGATGTATCGTAATGGCCTTACACTTCGGAACTGTGCAGCGAGGTGCGTACTGCGGTTATACCATTTTAAGGATAGGGAAACTGCGTTAGTACAAAAATTGTGTAAAACAAAAGGAAATAGCAGAGCCCTTGTCTTTGAGAATTTTGAAGCATATTCTACTACTACTACTACACACACACACACACTACACACACACACACACACACACACACACGTAAGCAAGCCATTCAATCTTCCCAAGGCTACCTTGACATCATGGGGACAATATTCACCAAACACAGTATTTTCATTGCTTTCTGAGTTCCTCTAACCCACTTCCCCCTGAAAGCCTGACCTGGAGGAGATCCGCTACTGCAGGAAAAAAAAATAAAAAGAGGGGGGATCCTCAATACTTGTTTCAAGTTCACAAATGAGTCCTTTGGTTTCTCTGGTATCAAAAGAATATCCTCTGCCGGGGCCAGAAGCCAGTAGACCTCCACTCCAGCTGCCATTAAGAAAAGAAGTAGGGGACAGCCACATGCCAGCCAGGGAGGCCAGTGTCTCTGATGTCACCCTCATTCAGGTTTCTACCCACGGGATTGAAGTACACTGGCAACACCCCACTCTTGCCCCACTGTGTTGGATTCCTTTGCTAGGAGACCACGCTGTTCTAGCCCCACACTGCCATGTTTATGAGGGCAGAGTTGTGGGGGAGGTGACCTTAGAACAGTGGGTACCACTTAGGAAGGAGCAAGCAGAATGGGAGAATCGGAAGGACTTTACCTTATCTCCAAGACACAGAAGTCAAAAGGCATTGTTCAAATAGCTGAATCAGACTAAGTTTGAAACCCCATGGAGCTAAAATTAGTCTTTTCCCCCTTGCTACTCATTGGGTGAGGGTTTATAAGGGACATCATAGTGATTTAGAAGAAAAGGAAACTGTTTTCTTTACACATCTGGGCAGAATGAGTAATTTTGCAAGCCCTGTCTGCAGACGAAAGTAGAGCAGATGCAAGTTTCAGCTGCTCAGGTCAAACCAAGCCGCTGAGGCTTGTCTCTCTCCAGCTCCATGATGGGGGAGCAGGTGCCAGCATTAGGCCTCTCTAAGGGCTCAGTTCCTCTCCAGTGAGGTCCACGTGCTTATTTTTAGACAACGTAAGAACTCACTTGAGTCAGGCGGTGGTGGAGCAGGACTTTCATCCCAGCACTCGGGAGGCAGAGGCAGGTGGATCTCTGTGAGTTCCGTGACAGCCAGGGATACACAGAGAAACCCTGCGGTGAGGGGTGGGGTGGGGGGACCGACCCACTCATCGCCCTCACAGTGCTCAGTATGAATGACTTGTCTTGTCTCTCCCTGGTGAGGCCAACGGTGATAGCACGGTCTTCTATGTCTAGTTCCTGTGCCCCGTGTTCAGGCATTGACTATTCTACTATTGGGAAAAGAGGTCTCAGTCCAGAGTCACCCCTCACTCCCAAGGGCTGAGGAGGATGCTAGAGACAGGCTGAGAAGGAAGGAGAGAGACAAGGAGACATGATGAAGGACTCAAGAGTGATCGTCTGTAGACTTGTCTTGAAGTTAGTATGGCTCAGTACTGCAAAAGGTTGCTATTACTCTGTGAATGGAAAGAGAGGAAAGAAGAGTTTTTACAAATATGGAAACAGACCTTCCTGCCTCTCTGTCTGATCTTCCCCAATGGCGGGTAGCAGAACAGGGGACAAGAGTCCAGAACTGGAAGTGCAGGTCCTGTTGTCACTTCCTTCCTGTGTCACTTTGGGCAAGTTTCTGTGTGTGCTTTTTACCTGGGCTTTCAGCTGTAAAATAACTGTATCTTCTGCACAGGATCATCGCAGCGCTGAATGACCCTTAAAAACATAAAGAATAATGCCCGGCAGACGATCAGTCTTTTATAAATTCCGCAGTTTTATTCTTTTTATGACAAGAGTAAGAATGGTATGATTTAAGGCTTTTTGTTTTCTTTGGGTTTTTTTGTTTGTTTGTTTTTTGTTTTTCAAGACAGGGTTTCTCTGCAGCTTTGGAGCATGTCCTGGAACTAGCTCTTGTAGACCAGGTTGACTCTGAACTCACAGAGATGCGCCTGCCTCTGCCTCCCGAGTGTTGGGACTAAAGGTGTGCCCCACCATCATTAAGGCCTTCTTAAATTTACTGACAAGTCATTAAGAATAACTACATTTTCAACAAACAAGTCATAGCATGTTCCCTTCACCTTTGCATGCCAGGACTAGACCTTCACACTTTGCAGGTGAAAGGCGTGCATTCAAGTCATCAGCTTCCTCAGCCAGCCAGAACTTGAATGCAGCATTCCTTGCCTCCCTGACATCAAGGCAGGCCTGGTGCATAGGGAACAAGAACAGCACTCACTCATAGCCTTCACCCGTGGACAGACTTCAGGATCCAGCTCGTCTTCATTCATTCAGCAGGACAACTGGAAATCAAGTGGACTTTGGAGTCAGGAAGCCTTGGGCTTTAAAGTTTGACTTCATAACTTACTAGCTACCTACAAGCATTTAATAGAGTTCTTTTTTAAAATGGAAATAACAATGCTGACCCAGTAGGGGTTTGTATCAAAGTATTCAACACAATTATTTAGATAAAGCGTAAGTGCTTAAGCAATTTGAGTTAGCACTAGGTAAATGCCAGTTGTCTCTTCCTCCTCCCCATCACCCTGCTGAGGAGATGCCAGGTTAGACTGTGCTGAGTGAGGGGCACTCACTGCCCATTCAGTCTCCTCCTTCTGAGGCAAGAGATCATGAGAAGGAGGGGGAAGGGACAAGGAACTTAGCGGTCTCACCTTTTCTACCTAGCCAATATAACTCATTCTTTCCCTACTTCAGAAAATCCAAGTCCAACTGCCTTGAAATTATTTAGCTACTGTGTCTGCCTGGAATACAGGTGTTCTCTCTCTCTCTCTTTCTAAGACAGAAATAAGGCTTCAAGAAGATCTGCCCCAACACACGCTCTTCCAAAGTGGAAAAGGTGTGTCCAACATGTACGGGGCAGGACAAGTGAGTTAGGTCATGACGGCACGGTAAAGGCCTTTTACTAAGGGAGATCATAGTGTAAGCCATGTCAGGTCTCTGTCAGAGTTGAAAGAACAAAGATGAGGCCGAATGATGGTGGCACAGGCCTTTAATCCCAGCATTCAGGAGGCAGAGACAGGCAGATTTCTGTGAATCCGAGGCCAGCCTGGTCTACAGAGTGAATTCCAAGACAGGCTCCAAAGCAACAGAGAAACCCTGTCTTGAAAAAACTGCAAAACAAAACAAAAAATAAATATGACTTCTAACCCAGTTACCTCCCATTTGTCAACTCAGTTAAGAGTTTTCCCCTTCCTGCTCTAGATTGCTGTTTAAGTACCCAACCATCTGCTTCACTGAGGCCTCATCCTCCCTCCCGCCTGAGCTCTTTACACCAGCGCGAGCATTTTCCCAAGATGAAAGACGGGTTGAGGAGGCTGAAGACATGGGGCCCCTCAGAGCAGAGTCTGAGCTGCTGACGCGACGCAAGTGCTGACACTGGAAAGTACCGCTGCTCAACCAAGAGCCACTTCCCACAGATGACAGCTGGGCTGGAGACTGGCTTCCTGGAGTTGGGCCAGACCCCTGAAGCCCAGTCTTGCCTGTCTGTCCTTCCCAGCACGTGGGAAGAGGAATGACAGCAAAAGGGAACTGTGGCCACTGCCCAGTTGTGGCCATGTTTGAGTGAACTGACCAACTTCAAGGTGTCGTGAATTAAATACTGTTTACTGTTCTGAGTAGAAAGATCCCAAGTTAGGTCAGGCTGAGGAGCTCAGTAGGGCATTCTGGGGTGCAGCAGAGTATCAACAGAGTGTATCTATACCTTAAAAATTAAGCTTCCATTTTTGTTCAGGTAGAAATGGTAGGTAGAGTGCCATTGTTACCTTCTCCTTTATAAAAATAATCTCACTAGTTCTCCTCCAAGTTTGGGGCATGAACATCTGAGAATACAAACACTTGGGCTGCTCAGGATGGTTATCTAAAAATCACAGGGAACAGGGCTACTCAAGGAGACATTATCTATGTTCTGTTTGTTTGTTTAAAAAAAAAAAAAGAGCAAAACAGCGTGATTGTGTGTTGGCAGACTCCTGCTCAACTTGACCCCTGGAAGTGGTCTTTGCCTCCAGGTCATGCTTGTGTACAGAGCTTCATTTCAGACTCTCTTAAAGTGGGGGCAGGCATCTGTTTACACTAGGTCCCTACTCTTTATCTCTCTTGAGATAAGCCTGAAAGCATAAAAGGAGCACTTTGCAACGATTCACTCGCAATGAACCATCCCCAAAGCCACTGGAATGGGCCCCCCCATGCCCCACCCCCACCCTCCCCCCTCACTGATGAGAAGCAGTTTGAAAAAGAGGAAGTGGGTACGGCAGGAGGAGCCTGGGGCTGCTGTGGAGATGAATCCACCTGCACCGTCAGCATCCACGTACCCACGAAGGCGGCCCAGGATGTGCGCAGCGTTCTGCAAGAAAGCCGGCCTATCTGTGACCATCAGAAGGGCCGGCAGCCAAGTCCCCGTGCAGATCCTCAGTGCTGTCAGTCTTGTCGCGAGCTTTGAAGTCTGGCAACTGCTTCTTGTCAGCCTAAAGCCTCTGCCTTGTTCACACCTTGTCACTGCTCCTTGCCCCCACCCCCACCCCCACTTGCTGCCATCCTTCGGTTCAAATTCTTAAAGGGAGGTTGCTGGTATACCCTGCTTATACTAGGAATTAATTTTAGTAGAATGTCCAGAGTTCAGATTACACCCTTTAGAAACAAAAACAAAACATCACCATCATCCAAATTGTTCGACACAAACGAGTTCTCATCTCTTGACGTTTGGGGTTTGAAATCTTTGACAGTACTTTCAAAGCTTTACCCACTTCCCACCCACTGTGGTCTTCCTTGGATGTATTTTTTTTTTAATTCTTTGGGGGCCTGCTACCCAGTTCCTAAATAAATACATAAAGACTTATTCTTTCTTATGAATGCCCAGCCTTAACTTGGCTACTTGGCTTGTTTCTAGCCAGCTTTTCTAACTTAAATTGTCCCGTTTCTCTTTAACTATGGTTTGCCTCTGGGCTTTTATCTGGCTTTAGTCTATAGATCTTTCTTTCCTTCTTACTCCATGACTGACTGTATGGCTGGGTGGCTGGCCCCTGGTATTCTCCTCTCCTTCTCTTTCCTTGCTCCTTCTTTTTCTTTGTTTTTCTATTTAGTCTTTCTGCCTGGCAAGCCCTCACACCCCTGCTGACCGGTCAGCTCTTTATTAGACCATCAGGTGTTTTAGACAGGCAAAGAATAACAGCTTCACAGAGTTAAACAAATGCATATAAAGGAATGCAACACATCTTTCATCATTAAACAAATGTTCCAAGCATAAACAAATGTAACACATCTTAATCTAATACACTTGGTACCCATTTTCCTTATTCTTCTAAATAGCATCAACTATTGACAACTATGTTACCAAGTATTTGGAGGCAACTTTTCCGTCTTCTGAATTAATCCTCATAACCATGAATTAAGGCAGTCTTGGTCCGGGCATGGTAGTGCACGTGTGTAATCCCAGAACTTTAGAAGCAGATTTAAGACCAAGTCTGGGCTTCATGAGACTCTAGCTCATAAAACCAAATGAGGGCAAAAGTCAGTCTTAGGCTCTTTATCTAAAGTGACATCAAGGTATTTCAAAGCATCTAGGTCTGTTGACTCTTTGGGGCCCTCAAGATAGTGTTCATCTCCATTTCTGTGGCTCCACTCTGCCTCTCTGGCTCTGTATGACTGGACTGCCCTTGGCTCAGGTGCAAGGTGCGGATCTACTGCTCAGAGTTCAAGCCCAGTCACAATAATTCCTCTCTGACGCACACAGAAGACCGACATGGCATCCCGCCAGAAAGCAATTACTGACCACAGAACTGAAGAGGCTAACAGGATTTAGGATTTGTCTGAATGGTCCTAATTGCTAGTAGCTAAGAAAGTGAGGCCCAAGCCCTGTTTTTATGAAGACACAGTCTTCTGAGGATGGTGGAGTTTCACAATTTTGTGTTTTGTCAATGATTTGGGCAAGTTAAAAATCCCTAAAGACCAATTTACCTCACAGACTGATACAAAGGAATGCAAAACAGACCTCATGTATGTCTCAGACAGGATTCTTTCTGGTGCTGGTGATTAAACTCCAGGCCCCTGTGTGTGTCAGGCATGTAGTCTACCACTGAGCTACATCTCCTTCCCTCTTATATATGTTTATTGAGTGACGAGAGAAGGACCCAAAGTACTTATCAAAATGGCCAGAGACACAAACATATCATAGGCCAAAGCAAATTAGATGTTGCCTTCTAAGGTGGAACTGATGTATCCGGGCCCAGCCTCTGCTTGCTATGAATATGTTTGTTTAGACAGCCCGGCTGGGGCAGCAGGATCCAGATACAAAAGCTTTGATTGGTAAGAGGAAATCAAAATAATCTCCATTAACCTCCCATTATCTCAAAACTTAGAAACTCGAATGAAAGGCTTCTGAAGGGAGGAGAGCAGCAGGAGGGTACACCTGATGGATGCTGCCCTCTGTGATGATGTCACTGTCATCACCATGGGCGAGCTGAGTGCTTAGTGCCACCAAACAGCTGCCCTGGAAGCAGCCAGGACTGATCCTATCCTTCCCAACTTGGAAGCTATGATGAAGAGGCAGGGGAGCAGCTGGGGAAGTGGGCTGTATCTTTGTATTTAACCAAGACTCTTTGATAATTGTTCTTCAGTATTTTTTATTTTATATTTTATTTTTGGACTAGATTTAACTTCTATGGCCTCAGATCATTTTGGTTTGGGTTTAAAAAGATAAAGTTTTGTGTAGTCCAACTTGGCCTCAAATTCACTATTTAGGCAGGGGTAACCTTGGATTCCTGAATCTGCCAGGATTACAGGTATGCACCCCCACACCTGTTTTTATGCAGTGCCGGGGATTAAGCCCAGGGTTTTGTACATGCTAGGCAAACACTCTAGCAACTGAATTACATCCGCAACCCCAGACTCAGGACCTTTGAAGTGTGGTGCTGTCTGAAGACAGAGAAACTTTTCCAGTTAGGCACCATTGGTCTGTGCCTGGAATCCCAGCACTTGAGAGCCTGATATATAAGAACTATTGGCAGTCGCAAGCTTGGGCTATAGTGAAAACTGTCTTGAAAACAAAAACAAAACATGACAACAAACAACCAGAACCTGGCTCCACCTCTGTGAAAAGACTGAGCTCTTGTCGTATTCCAGACTGAGGGGCCTTATAGAGAAGTTAGCAGGGGAATGCTGTTTTCCTCTGGCAACAAACAGCTGTGGAAACACTTCTATCACCGAACCTGGAAATGGCTTCTGTTCTTGCTTATCAGAGAATTACATCTACCCAACCGCTTTGCATTGCATCTTGGCTCTGTACAACCCAGTCACACCACCCCCTCTCCACATCTCCAGCAAAGTCTGTGTGTCCCGGCACACATAGGGTCTGGAGGGCCAGCCGTGTTCTGTCCCTGATACTCCTATGAGATTATCAGGCGGCAACATTGTGTTGTTATTATTACCCTGATGTGTTAAAAAAAAAATCTGTGTGTTGTGATAAGTTAAGACCAGGCCCTGTTTTCACTTTTCTGGCTGCCAATAGTTTTAGTGTAACAGCTGGGAGATGTGAGTTTTCCTTCTCAGGCAGATTGGAGGAAGCCTGAAACTTTGAGAAAGGAAGGCTACTCAGGGGTATTATTTACAGTACTGGTATTTTCCAGAGCCAGCTCATCAGGACATCCAACACCTAGCATTTGGGGCTTAAGGGCATTAGAGAACTAAGGTCTTAAAAGGATCCACAGAATTCCTTTGAATTCATTTCCCTATCAATGCCTCATGGAGGAGCTGCCCTCTGACACCTCACTTACAGACTCTTTCCCTAGTGAACCTGAGCTGACAGTAAGATCAAGAAGGGGTTCTGGAAATCATTACAGTCAGCAAATGAGCATTAGTAAGATACTTACATGGGCTGCATGTGCTCATCTATTTTGGCAGTTACAGTTCTTGAGGGGCTGAAAGGGGGGAACTGAGAAACCCTGCAACCCGAGGGAGAACATTATCTGTTTCAGAGGTCTGTGAGAGACATGCACACCCTGGCTTTTCCCCTTTACACCACATGCCTAGGTTGCAGGAGGCAAGGGGAAAACTTGAGACATGCATCACCTCTGCTTCTGACTATATTCAAAACCCAAACCAGGCCTTTAATTGCATCCTATGTGTACCTAGAACATCATCATCATCATCATCATCATCATCATCATCATTGTCATTAAAACAGCTTTCTCTCTAATAGCAAATTCAAATTTTAGTCTCTGTTGGAGAATTTGGCCCTTATTCCTTTTTATTGAACGCAAATACTAATCCCAGGCTGGGGAGATGGCACAGGGGTTAAAGTGCCTAGGGATCAAGCTCAAGGACCTGTGTGATTTCTCCCAAAGCTATGTAAAGCTGAACTTTCATTCAAAACTATGCAACAGCATACATGTGTAACCACAAAGCTTCCACGATGAGCTGAGAGGCGGAATAATAGAATCCCTGAAACTCATATCCAGCTAGCCTGGCCCAAGCGACTGCAAACAACAGAGACCCTGCCTCCAACAATGCAGACATCGAGAAGTGACACTTGAGGTTAACCTCTCCACACTCTGGTACTTGAGTCTTGAGTACATACGCACACGCACGCACACGCTTGCACACACACACACACACACACACACACACACAGACAATTTGTTGAAACTACTCACTATTTCTTAAGCTTCTAGTCACTGATCCTTTCTTCTACCCTTCCCTTCCGTCTTTCTCCTGACTCACGCAGGTTGCTTTCCCCCTAGAATGCCAGCCAGCACTGTGCTCTATGTAGCATAGCGTTCCCATGACATATGAATGCATGCACGGCTGCGACACAATGTACAGGTGCTGACTCATCAACTTTCAGAATTGTCCTCCAGTTCATTCCACAGCTGCCAGCTCTGCTCCTCTAGTCCACCATCCCTGCAATGCCCTGAAATTCCAAGCAATCCTTATGACCTCCCAACTCAAAATGACCCAACCCCCTTGGTAAACCCTTCACACACACCCTTCTCCTTAGAACATAGCATACTCTGCTGTGTGAGCCTCATTTGTTAGCAGCAAATACAAACGCAGAGCTCTGCATTCTTTTACTTTAATACCTCATGAATTCTCTATTTTCTTTATTTCTCTTTCTAGTATATTTGATCTTAGTTAATCTATAAGAAGCATAATCAAAAAAAGAAGCATAATCAGTAGAAACTCTGAAAAAATTCTGAATCTGGTTTGAATTTGAGATATGCTTTTTTCAGCTCAAGATTAACATCATCAGTTTACTGGCTGCGTTTTCCACTTTCTGGATCCTATTTGCAAGTTTAGTGTCTGGCTTAACATGCTATCAAAAGGACAGTTTTTAACCCCTTTTCTGATCTTACATCCTAACTCTATTCCACTACCATCTCCCCGTGCTGCTGACTCAACACATATGTGTTTGCACACACACACACATAGACACACACACACACAAGTACTGAAGATGAAGAATATGGATGGAGTCCTTCCTTGCATTCCCCTTAGGTTGTATCATTGTTTACAAGTTACTGGTCCTCATCCATAATTAGACATGTACAGAGTAGGGAGTTTCAGCTTAGCCATATAAAGCAGTGAGCTCCAGGCTCCTTCATGTGTATGTATATGTGTGTGTGCTCACACACACATATCCCTAAATGTGCACAGGTACACATGTGCTGGAATGCATGAAGTAAATCTCTAGTGCTATTCCTTAGGAGCCCTCCACCTTTTTTTTTTTTTTGAAATGGAGTTTCTTATTGACACCTTGGGCTCCTTGGTTAGACTAGGCTGACTAGCCTTAGGGAACTACCTGTCTCCACGTCTGCAGCCCTTAGAATCCATGGGTTCTATGGGTTGAACTCAGATTCTCCTGCTGGTGTGGTAAGCATGTCACTGACTGAGCCATCTCCTAAACTCCTTGAATCTTTCTTTAAAGACTGTCTGGCATCTTTCTAGGAATCAATAGACTGATTCTAACAAGCATTTATTGAGTGCTAACTCTATACCCAATACTATAGTGTCTGAAATGATAGACTCTTATTGATTCTTCGAGGCAAACATTGTTATTCTTACATACCAGGAAGCAAATATACAGAAGCATACAGTTGACTGACCCTGAGGAAGAAAACCAGGTTTTTAGAGTCTAAACCTACAGCTATTTCTAGTGTAATATTTTGTATGCTAATAGAATTCTATAAGCAAGAACTGGGGTGTTCTGCTCAAGTCGGTACTTTTTAAATGATTTGAAAAGTACAAATCCTACAGCAGTGTCTCCACACTTTCTTTCTTTTCTTCTTTTAATTTTTTTTACTTATTTTGCCTTTCTTTCTCTTTTTCTTCTTCCTTCCCTTCCTCCCCCCTCTCTTTCTTTCTTCCTTTCTTTTTTCCTTTTCTTTCTTTCCTTCCTTCCTTCCTTCCTTCCTTCCTTCCTTCCTTCCTTCCTTCCTTTTCCTGTTCTAGGGATGAAACCAAGGTCTTACACATGTTAGACAAGCAAGCACAGTACTACTGAGCTATGTCCCCAGCACTCTGACTTAAGACTTCCATCTTGTAAACACTTTAGGAATATTTCACAAATATTTAACCAGATCTCTTGCTTGAGATTTGAAACATAGAACACCTTTAAAACTGAGCTCAGTCATTAAATATCAAGGGAGAACTAGGAAGCATATTGATACTATTAGATATTGGCTGTGTGTTCCTTCTGGATAATGATAGTGAATCTAAAATTTGTATTAGTTTAGTTGAAAGCACCATGCAATCATGAGGGGAAAAAGCCTTTCATTCAGATCTTTTAAAAGGTATGTGGAATATAAACCCAAGTTTTAAAAGGTAGTTTGATTACCAAAACATTTACATTTTCTGTAAGAGAAGCTAATATCTTTGGGCATTAATTATGTATCTGTTCTCGGGTTAATATGGTCATTATTTAGTCTTATTAACAACTCTGTAAGATCAATTTTATCCACAATTTATATGTAGAGAAACTGAAGCTCAGAAAGGTTAAATAATCTGTTCAAGGTCACGCGGCTAATAAATGACAGAATTTGAACTCATAGTCCAGATGTTGCATGGTTAACCACCCTTCAGATTTACAGACAAAATACCTAGTTATAATTGAATTTCAGATTTGAAAAAGAAATCTTAAGCATGACATGAAATGCATTTGTACAAAAAGTATATTCACTTTTCCAGAAATGGAACTTTAACCAGGCATCTTATGCTTTTCTTTGTGTATCTACCATCCTTACCCCCAGTCTCCTGCCCACTGTAAGTTCCTCTGATTGGGATAGATTAATCGGTCCTTTGCATGTGCCTGCATTTTGCTACAGAATAAATAATGCTAGGTACTTCCATGAAGCTAGGCAGACCCTTTTGGATTCCGTTTCCCTCCATTTCTGGAGGGTTGGGTTGGCCTGGTGACTGTCTGTTCCCTGATAGTGCGAGCTTGTGTCTCCTGATAAGGGAGGCTTTGCTGATTCCTGGCACACTCTGCCCCCCTGCCTGCACTGGACTATCTCCCCAGTGGCCAGCTGTATCCTGCCTGCGGGCACTCAGCACTAACCTCCATGTTCCTAGAATCCTTGACTCCTAGGAGCTCAGAACCCCATGGCTCTGTAGCTGTTTCTTACCAGGTAACCAGGTTCACTGGAGGAAATGCAAATGACCCAATAGGCTGAAGCACAGGGGAAAGGATCTTGTATGTAGAAATCTGTTGCCGAAAGTATATCAATGGGCAAAATATATGCCACACAACAAGCAACACTTTATTTTTCAGTGCTGGGGATAGAACACAAGTTTTGCACAATGCTTGAGCTATATCCCAGCCCAATGAGGGGCTCTGACTTGCCTGTGTGTGCCTATCATTCTGTACATCATGCACCTGCCTTCCTGCCTTCTGACATCACCCAGATAAAGCAGCTGAAGAAACAGGCACTGTTATTATTTATTTAGCTCTATTTCACATAAAAGTCTGTGCGACAAAGCTTCTGACTACTACTGTGAAGGGTTTATTTATTTTATATTATTTTAAGGCAGACTTTCATGCAGCCCAGACTAGCTGCACAGTTGCATGGAGCTAAGGATGATTTAGAACTGCTTATTTCTCCTGTCTAATCTCCAGGACTGTGATTAGGGGTGTATGTCACCACATTTGGCTTGAGAATAGCCTGCTCTTAATAGCCACCCAGAAGTCAAATGCTTTGCCCTTCGAGATCACACACAATGTACTTTGAAAAGGGAAAAAAACCCACAAGAGACTGTGAAAGTAATTTATTTTTATTATGCTTGAATAATGTGATTACAAAGCTATACATCTCAACGTACAGACTTTGGGGCTGGTTAGTTTCAGTGTGTGACTTTTGTTGTTGTTGTTGTTGTTACTTGCTTGCAAGATTTTTACAATAAAGTTTATGTGAAAGATAGTGCGGATGACTGAGAAGAATGTTTATACCCAAGCCTGGATGTTTATAGAATTACCTTTAATGTGAAGATTTTAAAAATCTTTTGTCAAATAGCATGAATTTTTATGACATCAAAATGAAATATCAATGACAATATGTGTTATGACATAAAATGACATTTTGTCATTATATGTAATTTTCTATGAACAGCACTTTATATGTTTCTCTTAGTTTTTAAGCCAGATGTGGTGGCACTCACCTTTAATCCCAGTACTCGGGTATTTCAGGCCAGCCTGGTCTACACAGCAAGTTCCAGGACAGCCAGGACTACATAATAGAGATACTGTCTTTAAAAAAAAAAAAAAAGAAAAAGAAAGAAAAAAAGACATTTCTCTTAGATTTTATCGAAAAGGTGTTTTGCATATCTCAGTTTTTACTAAGGCCCTGTGAAATTGTGAACTGAGTTTTTATGAGGCTAAGCCACCTGCCCAAAGCCATACAGCTGGTCTATGACAGACTGCATTTAAACCTGTGTCACCTCCTTCCAGGAACCACATACGTAATTACTGCTCAAGGATGCGTCAGTAGCAGAAGAGCCGTAGCTACAGCTTCTGCAGTGAAGAAGCAGTTTTTAGAACCCCCGTGTGTTGCTGACTTGTCCTTCCAAGGCACGACCCATTCCCCAGGGGAGGAGCAGGTGGGCGGTGAATGGCCTGGGTAAGATTAAAAATTAGATGCTGTGACTGGAATACAGCCTTCCCCCTTGTGACTCACGGCGTGAGCTGGACAACACCTGAATTGATTTGTGGCCAGGTTCAACCACAGAGGCCCACGGACCACTTGCTTGCATGTCACAGCTGTGTCGCATTGATGATAAAGGATTCTAAATGCTTACTCATTTCTTTACACAAAAATTAATCAAGGCTCACTAACGATAAACAGTTTGTGGATGAGTAACAATCTGTGGAACACATATTAAGTGTGTGAATATATTTACAATTATTATCACGCAATCAAAATTGTCCCCTGACTAGTCTATTAGCTGGCTTATAGTCTCCCCCTTTTTCTCCATATATGAATATATGGTCTTGAGTTTTTAAAATTAGATTATTTTATGTGCATGAGTGTTCTGTCTGCATGTGTGTATGGACACCCTGTGCGTGCCTGGTACCCGTGGAGAACAGAAGAGGGTATCAGATCCCTTGGAGCTGGATGGAGCAACAGATGATTGGGAAGTGCTATTTGGGTGCTGGGAATTAAACCCAGTTCCTCTGTAAGAGCAATAAATGCTGTAAACCGAGGAGTCATCCCTCCCACTCCTTGAATATTTACTGAGAAAACGGAAATGAACTAAACAGATGAAGTTGATTCCTTTAGGGAATTTACATTTTTAGTCACCAGGGTTTCGATGGCTTAAGCTTCAGGTCATGTTAAAATAACTCACTCTACACATCTTGGCAATTCACTCAATCCCTCTGAACAAATTTTTCTGTTTGGAAAATGAACACAAAACTATCTATTTGATATGGTTAATCATCAGATTAAATTAGTTATAGCCTCCCAATGCCAGGTCATAATTTTTGAGTATCAGTACCATATCTTTATATTCTTGGCAATAAGCACAAGTCCATAGCAAACACACTCCTCAGTTTAGGGTAAATGAGTGGATATGGATGAGGTCCTATAAGTGTGGACAACATTTTGTCTATAAAAGTTAACCTGGGGCTGGGGACATGTCAGTGGTATAGTCCTTCCCTGGTATACACCTAGTCATTAGTTTGATCCAAAGCCCAGAACAATTTACTTAGTAAAGTATTATACTGACTTTTCAGTTGTTTAAAATCCAACACAGAACCAGAAAAAGTGCAAGAAATACTCCTGAACATATGCAATTCTGCTCGTTTCTGAGAGTTCAAGCTGTAAAAACACTTTGTAAACACGCAGAAGATGAAAGGCCCTTTCTGGTGATCTGTGTGTAGCACAGTCTCCATGCTTCTTAAAGGCCTTTGCCATAAGTTGGTCCTCAACAAAGCTACACTGGTCCTGCCAGGTCTCAGCATAATCAGGCTCTCTAGGGTTACAAGCTATAACTGCATTGTAAAAGCATGCTAGGTTTGGGAAGCATTTGAAAGAACTTCTCAGCCAGTAACAACATGAAAAACAAATAATTTCATTCTGCCAAATTCACTTAGGGTGTAAAGACATTCTCTCTGAGAGCTGTGGCATTACTGGCGGAGCTAGAAGGGGGTGCAATTATTCATGTTTCAGGAAAGCATGTAACGCACTCAATGGCTGTTTGAGCTATACTTCATTCCGCAAGATGCAAGACTCACACTGCCGTGAATACTAACTTCACTCAACAGAGTGATATTCAGTAGCAAGACAAAGAAAAGAAAAGAAAAATGCAAAATATACCCCAAGGCAGCTCCAGATGCCATAGTGAGATACAAACTGAAAAGGACAGAGAAACTTCCTAGGTAAGAAAAGTCCTTCAGTTAGGAGCTGCAGTGTGAGACAGACTTAGGGCTGGTACAAGGGTTGGGAAGCACCTGAAATCTGCAGAGATGCGGTTGAAAAGTTAGGAGGAATTATAGCAAATAGCTCACAATACATGTACTAGTGAAGTGGGTAAAAATGCTGGAGATGTATGACTGACTGAGTGTTGGACTGCGTAGTTTGTACTTAATTTAGTGTTGAACTAATGAAAGCTTTTAAAATGGAGTGTGGGTCATGATTTGACTATTACTTGGGACGATGTTTCTGTAAGAAAACAAGACCGGAAGGAAAACAATTGAGCAGGAGACCAAAAAGAGAGTACACACAACAAGAATCTAGAGCAGAGGTGATCAATATCCAATCAAAGGTGATGGTGATGGAGTTAGAGAGAGCTGGCAGATGGGAGAGCTACGGGCTAGGAAGTATCTATTCCTGGGCTGAGCAATATAGCAGCCTCTAGCCATATGCAGCTATATAAATATAAATCTAATTAAATTTAAGTCAGATTTAAAGTACAGCTTCCCAGTCACATGGTCACATTTTAAGTATTTAGTCGCTACTGAGGATTATGCAGATAAAGAACAGTGTAGGTCAGGAGTGAAGACCCAAGCCTGTAAACCCAGCCCTTGGGAGGGGGAGGCAGAATGACTTCCCTAAGTTTGGGGCTAGCCTGGACTACACAGCAAGTACCAAGCCAGCTAGAGCTGAAAAACAAGATCTTGTTTCAAAACAAAACAACAGCAGCAAAAAATAAAATTAACTATAAATAACATTGCCATCAAGACAGAAGAGTAATTTCCATCCTGGCAGAGCATTCTATTGGACAGGGCAGATGGCTTCGAGGGTGATTGGCATAAAGATAAAGACGAGGGATTAGAGGATACCAAGGCTTGAGTCTTGGTGACTGAGGAAGGTGGTGAAAGGAGTAGCCAATGGGAAGACAGGTGGACCTACCAGATACTTCACATCTGTCAGACTCTAGGGACAATAAATGAGCCCTAGGTGCAAGGAATGTTAAGTGTCCAGTGGGACTCCCAAAGCTGTGTATGGGAGCCCCGGTGGATCGGGCTGGCTTATTCCTCCCTGTGCTCACTGTCTCCCAGAACTGTGGTGCTTCCGATGCTTATGAGTGTGAGGTCCATTCCTCAGCCCTATCAGGTCAGTGTCTGACACAGCCTACGACGAGGACAGGAGCCCGAAGACTGTGCCATTACTGAAGCTTTTCTGTGCTGGTCTGAACCCTCTTCACAGACACGTCATACTTCCCTTCCCCAGTTGCCTCGCTCACTTCTGCTTGATCTAGGAAAGTCCCCTCACCCTCACTTATTCGATTGCTTCCTCTGGAAAGATTCCTTCCCACAGGGGTCACTGCTTTTTTACTTGACCTCCTTTCTTTCTCAAGTTAGGTTTCAGAGTCTCTCAACCACTCTCTTACCTACCCTTCATCTCTCTCTCAGTGTCTTTCATCAGCAATGGAGGGTGCCTTTTTGAGTGACCTCGATCTAGACATATGGCCACCAACTTAAGAGAGAGGAGTAACAGAAAGGCACACACACCAGCTCTTACCTCATTCAGACATCCGTCAGCAGCCAACACAGACAACACTTAGTGCAAACTGGGAAAATGTGCACGTGAGGAGTGGGTAGGTATGCGTGTGTGTTGCGTGGAGGATTGACAAAAGGTACCACTCCTAAGGGAGAACAATTAGAAAAGTGCCCTTTCCCCAAAACTGAATTGAGTTCTGGGTACTCAGCTTGGTGGGCAAAACAAGCACTAGACTTTAGCTCTCACTGGTCCCCTCTGCTCTGCAGTGCCCTGTGCTCACCACAAATATTCATCCATGCTAACCTACATCTGCGCCGGTGTTCTGTGCTTTTGCGGCATATTGACTGTGCTGTTCTTGCTCCTGTCCACAGACAGCTCCTTCAGCACTGTGCTAGGAGCCATTGCTTCTTAGTTCCTGTCTTTCTCTAGCTGTCTCCTCTCGTCTCTTCTGTACTGTAACTTTACTTTTCTAAAGACCACCCCAACACCACAAGGGAGCAGCTCCACTTTGAGACAGCCTCCTTCGATCCCCTTCCCCTTCCTGCTGCTGCCTGTTTCTCAGTTGCTAGGCTCAACAACCTCTCCAAGAGCTCTGTCTTCCTTGCCTCCCACTCTCACAGAAAGGCCTAGGCAGAAAAGTTCCCATATGATCACACTGAGAGGGTTTTCCTCAAGCCCTCAGCAACCTTCATCAGACCAGACTCAGTCAATGGGTAAACTCCTACCTAACTCTTGACTAGGGATGTGACTCAGTGGCAGAGCTTGTGGAGCATGTGCAAGTCAGGGTGGTGGGGGTGAGCATGTGCAGGTCAGGGTGGTGGGGGTGAGCATGTGCAGGTCAGGGTGGTGGGGGTGAGCATGTGCAGGTCAGGGTGGTGGGGGTGAGGATTGTGCTGCTGGGGCTGGAGACTGAGACTCGGGTGTCTCCTTAGCTATTTCCGCAGTAGGCAATGGGACTAACTATTCCTTCCTTCCTTATATGCTTCTGTACCAGCTTCCTTCCTTCCCTGGTGTTCCTCTAACCTGACTGCCAGCTCCGTGTCTCTTTAACCTCCACTTCTGCAGTGTCTCTTGGTCCTCTCTTCCAGCTACAAGCCCTCCCTAAGGGAGTTTATGCAAACCTGAGGCTCTATGTCCTGGGATACCTCAAGTTTATATCTCCAGAGTTATAACTCCCACTGTTTATTCAGGACATCCACTTGGATGGAAAACAGGCAAGATGGAAGTTTTTATAAGTTTTATTTATTTTTATTTTATGTATATGGGTGTTTTGCCTGTATATAGGTAGGTATGTGTACCACAAGCATGCAGTGCCTACAGAGAACAGAAGAGGACATCGAATCCCCTGGAACTAGAGTTATAGCCTGTTGTTTAGCAGCCATGTGGGTGCTGGGAACCCAGCCTGGACTAACTTCTGCAAGAGGAACAAGTGCCCGGCATCACTGAGCTTTCTCCAGATCCCTAAAATAGAAATCTTGATTCCTCCCTTTGATTGGCTCTTACCATATCTTCTCTCCCACTAAATGACACCAGCCAATAGCCCCAGAATCTAAGAGTCATCCACAATCCTTTTGTTCCTCCCACTGCCTTCTCAAGCCCAACTCCAACATAATTCAAATGTATTTAAGAAAACAAAAATAAACAAAATCTAAACTAAAGGAACACTCTGCACTCTGTTGCCACTCTGACACCAACAGTCACTTACTATGCTCCCCCACACACATTTGTGTTTCTATTGTGCATTTCACACACACACACACACACACACACACACACACACACACACACACACACACAACGAGACTCACTCTAGTCCCCAGAGGACCTGGAACACACTGCGGAGTCCAGGCTAAACCTCAAATTTGTGGCAATCCACCTGCTCCAGTCTTCCCAATACTGGGATTACAGGAGTGAGCCACCACACCCTGCATAATGCTAACCTCTGAAAACGTGAACTAGAAACAGTCGTTTCTGGGCCCACCCTCTCCTCAGGGCTTCCTGTTGCCATTACAACAGTCCACAGGCTCCACAGGTTCTGGCCAATCTCGCACACGTCTAAGAGTCTCAATGCTCTGCTCTTTGGATATAGACCTTGTCCATCCATCCTTCCACTTGCCTTTTGCCATTCATACAATATGGCGGACACATCTCCACCTCTGGGTTTATGGCTGATTTTCTCTCATCCTGGAAGGGCTGTTCCTCTCATCCAGTCCCTGGATTTGCTAGACTTGTTTCTTCACAGCATGAGCAAAGGTGTGCAAAGCTCTCTCTGGTGACCTGCGATTTTTGCTACTTGCTTATTGTTCGTGTTGCCTCTCCTAGCTCAGAAGAATGAAAGCTCTAGAAAGTGATTTTCCCTATATACTCCTAGAACAGCAACAGACTCCTATTTGGTGCTCAACTAGTAACTGTCAAGTGATTGCAATCCCTTAAAATTCTCCTCTCTCTGAATTTTTTCGTCCTTCCTCATTTCAATTTTGGACGTAACTACCTCCCCTAAGGCGAGGCCCCAGTTCCCTTCTGTACACTATTCCTCCGCAGTCCCCACCCTTTGAAGCACGGCTCCTTTAAATAGACTCGGGAAACGCGGCCGGGAAGGCGGAGCACGGACTTGGGGGCGGAGCCTGCGTGCTGCGTGCGTGCGCGTTCCGGAGGCGCCGCCGCCGCTCCCGAGGCCGCTGCTGCTGCCGCCGCCGCCGCGCAGAGCCCGAGCCCGAGCCGCGGCCGAGAGGAGGGAGGAGGAGGTGGAGGAGGCGCCGGGCCGCGGGGTGAGTGCGGGGCACGAATGGGGGGGGCGCCGGCTGGCCGCACCTCGGTAGCCTCTTCACAGCCGCCCGCGAGTCCGGGGCGGTGGCCGGGGGCCTGGCGGGCGGGAGGGGCCGCGGCTGGAGGCCGGAGCCAGCCACGCCCGCGGACCGAGGCGGCCCGGCTGGGCCTGCGGGACCGGGCCCAAGGGGCGGGCCGCGAGAGGGGACGCGTGTCTGCGCCCGCTCCGAGGTGTTGTCCCCGGGACCGGGGAAGTGCAGTGCCCTCCGTGCGGCCTTTGCCCCGGCCGCCGGGCGCTGACACCTCCGCGTCCCAGTCCGCCGCCAGCCGGGTTCCCGCCCTCCCTGCCCTCTCTCTGTCTTTTGCGGCTTGCCATGTGTTCGCCTTTGCAGCGTTGCTCTCCGCTCTGGTTTCTGCTGCCTCCCCTGAATTTTGTCATCGTAGAGGCCACGGTGTGATTCTTGTCTTCCTTCCGTCGAGGGTGTGTGAGGAGTGTCGGGGTGGTGGTATTGTGACTTGTCTCCTCACTCAGAAAGTTAAGGACAGTGGCTTCTGCTGAATTGTGTAATTTGCTGTTGTTGTTGTAAGGAGAAGAGCGAGACAGAACACTTGTGCCTAAAAAAACAAAAACCAAAAAAAAAAAAAAAAAACCCCGAGATTTCCTCACAGGATGGAAAACCAGAGTTTAGGGAACCTTTGATCCCTTGGAAAAAGAGCCAGCGTTGAGGAACATTGGGAAGGGAAAATCATTTTGTCGCTGCTTTGAAGGAAGTACTGTGTAAGAAATGGAATAAAAGGGCAGGAGGTTAATGGGCCAAGCGTTACAGGTACCAGCCACCGTTTTCTGCTTCTTGGGTGACAGAAGATCCGTTCTGTTTTCAGTAGAGTCGGAGTGTCGACCCTCAAAATGAACCAGGGTAGTTTGCCTTCCAAAGCAGCCTGTTACCAGAGATGATGCTGGAAACAGGATTTGGAAACTTTCTTTACAGAGTTTCCTGTCAGAATGTGTGGGGGTGGGTATGCCTCTGAGTAGTTTCTCTTTTCGTTTGATGTAACTGATTTCTGCAACACTTTGATACAGTAAGTGCTCGATCAGGCCCCAGACTCCTTTCTGTCTTTAGGCTTTTCTGTAATACTTTGTTTCAGAATTAAATGTATATTGTTGAATATTCTTTTTTAGTGTGGTGTTTCAGTGACTCTCGTTCAGCTTCCTTGCCTCTTCAAATTCTGGGATGATTGTGTTCATTATCAACGATTAAATGTGTTCCGAAATTTGTTGACTGAATTGAGCGGTTCGGTTCCGTGCCTGATTTACGTACATCTCATGTCTTTTTGAGAGGTACCTTTCAGTTAAATGTTTGCATTTCACTTCCAGTCTATAGAAATGTCATTCATAATCTTTTCCAGGCAGCTGATACTTTGAGACTATGGTGAAATATATGAACTCTTTCTTTGCCCAGGAAAAACAAAATAGACATTTTTGCGCAAAATTTTGCATTCAGTGTCTGGACTCCTCTAAATTCACCAGTATTTTTAAAATAAGTTCTTTTAAAAGTGAAGTCCTAGATATTCAGTTTCTCGTTAGAACTTTTTTAAAGTGCACACTTTTTTGGTGGCCTTTGGATGTGATTGTGTCTTGACCTTAAATTCTGGGGATCTGGGAATAAGGTTTAAGAGTGATTGTTCTTACAATTTTATGGGGGAAATTCTCAGTAACTACTACCCCTCAAACAGGTTTCATGTATAGCTCAATATTGCTGAGGAAGACCTTGAACTTGCCTCTTCCAGAGTGCTTGAATGGATAGGTGTTTGCTTCCATGCCTGGTTTGTGTGGTGCTGGGGATCAAACCCAGTTCATGCATGGTAGATGATCGATCTGTTAGCAGTCATTTTGTTTGTAGTGCTGGGAGTCTAACCTGGAATCTCAAGCATAGTTATTTGGCAAGCACTTTACTACTGAGCTGTGTCCCCAGCCCTAGCCAGCAGTCATTTTAAAACCAACACTCCCTAGTATCTTTTGGCCCCTTAAAATTATAAGCATGAATAATCAGGCTTTTACTTGTACAGTATACTTTTTAGTAATATGACAATTTTAAAACCAAATGGTTTCTCTTTCTTTCAAGCTTGCTCGTATACATGGTTTTCATGTAGTTAATTCTGAAGACCTGCAATATTAATTAAGTAAGCAGGTATACTGTATGGATAAAAAAGTTCTTGCTGTCATCCCTTCGGTCATGAGGCATAGACCATGACCAAGTAAATGTAGAGTGTTAGGTGATAGAGCTGTGTGGAAGAGTGAGGACCGGTGAGGACTGGAGAAAAACACTGCCAGGGAAGACCCGAGACTTGAGCAGAGATCTGAAAGGAAGTGCGGGGTGTGTGTTCCCTTGTGTTAAAAAAGATCACAGGAAGAGAGGCCTTCTAGTGCAGACTCCAGAGTATACATGACCTTTCTGAGAACAGCTAGGAGGCTAGTGTGGTCTAAGAACAGTAAACAGGGAGAGAAAGAGGCCTTGAGATTAGAGAAGTAACTGCGGCAGCCCTTTTAAAATCTTGGATCCCATAGTAAATCTTTTGGATTTTACTTTGAATGAGATGGGGAACCCTTGGAGTAGAAGAGAGACCTGATCTGACCTAATTTTGTAAACAGCATTCTCTCTATTGTATGGAAGTCTGCTTGGGTTGGGGAAAATCAAGAAAAACATGCAGGGATTGAACCCAGGTCCTTATACTTGCTAGGTAAGTGCTCAATAACCAAGCTATATCCTGCCCTTATGTCTTCATTTCAACCTTTTAACCATTTAAAACAATCCATCTTCTTTCTGTTGGGCATGTAGGTATCTTCCCATCTCCATTAAGATAGCAGTGAAATTTTACAGCAGTCCAAGCAATTTTTTTTCCTTTTGGAATATTTCCTTGTGATGTATTTCTAAAAGGATCACGATATATGAATAGACTTATCTGGTATATGTCTAAATTGCCTTTAAAGAGTTGGTTATCCTAGTTTCAACAGCCATGGTTGTTGAGTGTAAGTTTTATGACAATTTCTTGTTTTCATTGGGTGTTCTTAACACAAGCAGTTGTTTTGGTCGTCAAATGAGATCTTTTAGACAGGTTGAATTTAGCTCACCTCACTCTTCAGCTTTTAACTACCCAGTGCTAATTGTTAGGGATACAGGTAAATTAGAGGGCCTTTGCTCTCAGGGAGCTTTTACATTCTGCTGTGTTTCATAAAAATCTAATAGTGAAATGACTGTGAGTGTTGCCAGTGTTTTCTGTGGCTGTGAACTTTGCTAGTGGATGTTGATAGTCTCCTACAAAATAAGCACTTAGTTGTTCATAAGGAGTTTTTGACCTCTGTTATTTATGTTTTAATGATATTTTAGAATCTTATATGTTTGACAATAAGTTACACCAAGTAGTTCTTAGTTAAGAGCAATTGAATTTTTAAATTGTAGTTTGCTGTTATTCAGAAAATAGACTGTTTCGTTATGCAAGGTCAACTTTGACTCGTTGACATTTTGTTTAGGTTTAACAAGAGGATGATATCACTGTTTTCATAGAAAATTATACCACCAAGACTTTGTTCAGCATTTCTGGCTCTGGGATCTAGATGGCTTGACTTGGTCTGACAAAGCTGTGACATCTGTAAGGGAGGGAGAACAGCTGAGTCCCCAGGAAGCACCTAGCACTGTGGCGTGTGCTAGAGAGCCAGGGGGTGTTCACCAAAGCTCAGTTGTCAAGGCTCCTGACTCCAAACAGCTCTTGTTTTAGATGTCAATATGAATAATTTGTATAAAGCATTTATATTTATTATTGTGGTACATTTAAATTGTGAATATAAACTTACTTCCAATGTTCTTTTTTCAAATTAAGCTAATCATTTATGAAAAGTTACTGCATAGTTCAAGTATTTTATGCACATTTCAATGTCATGGAATTACTATATTACTTAACGTACTTTTTATCTTGTAGAAAATACTAGCATTAAATAGAAATATTTAAGCTTTCATATGTTAACGAGAGGAACTTGAAGCATCCTTTGTGTGGTGATCACAAGTAATAATTTTATGTACCTTTTAATACTCCATACACTTTAGATAATTCACATTTTGAGGGTTTTTTTTTTTGGTAGTATTAGTTATGGGTTTGTAGTGAGTGATTATGACCTTTCTCCCTGAGCATTTGATTTTGAGATGACTGGCAAATTTATTTCCCAAGTTAAATGATCCTGATGAGAACTGAGCCTGTAATGTTAACTTTCTTCGTTATTATGATCAGCAAAGCAGTTCAGCAAAGAACTGTGCCATGCTCTCATTTCTGCTGAAAATAGGCCTTTCTGAGCGAGGGGCGGACACATCGTACCTGCGCCAGTGGAAAAGGGGAAGTCGTGTGATTATTTAAGGTAAAACTGAAACAAGAAATGGTGTACTTTTATAAAAGGAATAAAAATAGTCCTTTTAGTATTATTTTCAGAAGTACCTGATGCACACCTAGGAAAATAGCTTGTTTTAGGAAGTAAACTTGAATTGTTGTACAAAGGAATGGCTTTTTAAAAGTCCTTAACTTAGCCGCGCAATGGTGGTGCACGCCTTTAATCCCAGCACTCAGGAGGCAGAGGTAGGCGGATCTCTGTGAGTTCGAGACCAGCCTGGTCTACAAGACCGAGTTCCAGGACAGGCTCCAAAGCCACAGAGAAACCCTGTCTCGAAAAACCAAAAAAAAAAAAAAAAAAAAGAGTCCTTAACTTATTTAGGGCATGCAAATTTATCATAGATAAATCTGAAAGAATTTAATTTTGCCAGTTTTGTATCTCTAGCTTATTTAGATCACATTGATAGGGAGTGATTCAAATTGTGAGGTAGCAAAATTAACAAAACTTAAAGTGTGTAAGTCATATGTTTGGTTTCAGGACATAATAAAATTTAGACACTTCCTGAGTATATTAAAGTACAGATAACTAGTAAAAGATGCTTTTGAATTAGTTAGCACTTTTGCTAACTCACTTTGAATTCACATGTATGTATCAAACATGTTACTTATCAGTCTTTAAAATTTTTTATGTGCCTGGCGGTGGTGGCACACGCCTTTAGTCCCACCACTCAGGAGGCAGAGGCAGGCGGATCTTGGTGAGTTCAAGGCCAGCCTGGTCTAGAAGAGCTAGTTCCAGGACAGGAACCAAAAAGCTACAGAGAAACCCTGTCTCGAAAATCAAAAAAAAAAAAATTATGTGTGTTATATTGCCTCAGTGTATGTTGTGAACCATGTGTGTGCCTGATTCCCAAGGGAATCAGAGAGGTGTCTCTCCCCGGGGCTGGAGTTGTACTTGGTTGTGAGCCGTCATGTAGGTGCTAGGAATTGAACCTGGGCTCTCTGGAAGAGCCGTGTTCTGTCCCTTATTCGTGATTTTTCTTTGCATTACTGTTTTATACCAACTTACTGTACATGTGAAAAAAATAATTTTGCTCAGGATAAGATTGTGCTTTAGCTTTCAAAGCAACACTGTAGAAGTTAGAGAAATGATGCAGCTGTTGAACAAAACCACAATAGCATTGGCACTGTATTTCTTGTAATATTTTTAAATTCATTTATAAATAAAATTCATTCTGTTCCAGACAGGTTAGTGTTATTATGCAACATAATTGTTTTAATAGTTGACATTTTTTACTAATTTTACAATTACATGTAAAATTACTGGATATGTTTGGAACTATCCTTCTAGTTTGAATATAAAAGTATTGTATACTTACATTAACAGACCCATTTGGCCATTGAACCGATGTTTTAAATTAACTTTTTAAAAATGTATCTTACTTTATGTTTATGAGTGTTTTGCCTGCATGTACGTCTGTACTCCAGACGGATGTCAGGTGTAGTAAGCTAGAAGAGGTTGTCAGGTCCCCTGGAATTGGAGTGATGGGTGATTAATACCCACCACATGGGAGCTAGGAGCTGAACCCAGGCTCTCTGGGAGGGCAGTCAGTGTTCTTAACCTCTCAGCTATCACCAGCCCCTGGAATGTTTTATTATCTATATTTGTGACCTCATGTGTGTTATGCATATGCCATGGTGCATGTGTGGAGGTCAGAGGACAACTTGTAGGAGTTGGTTCTCACCTTCCACCACGTGATTCTCAGGGATCAAACTCCTCAAGTACCTTTATCTGCTTAACCATCTCATCAGCTGAGTTGTTTGAGTCAAAATTAAACTCTTTTCTGAACACATGTAAATGTATAGTGTTTTTTAAACCAGGAGTTTATAGTCTAGTAATCTATGTGTTTTCATAGTGGGTTAAAAATATAAGTAAATTTTTTAGGTTAAATTCTTCTTACTAGTGAGCTATTTCTGTATGTTTGTTTTCTAACAGCTTTTTAGTACTTGGCTGTCCATTAAATGGTAGGTCTGTGCAGCTTCATAAATACTATTCCTTAGTTGTCAAAAATATAGTAATATAAAATACAGACTGTGATCTAGCTCAGTCCTTAACACACACACCCCTCATGCATGTGCACACACACATATATACACACATACACCCACACAGAAACCTACATTGTTGTTTCCTTGTTAAGATAGCCATTTTAATTTTATGTTTAACATCAAGGTTTAGGGTTTTCTTGTTTTTGTAGAACAGATTTTTTTCAAATTATTTTTTTCCTACATTGATTAAAATCATCCTGTGCCACTAAAATGTCTACTTAGGTTGGATGTGTGGCTGGACAGAGTGCATCAGTTTACGTTCTTAGTGAGCACCAGGAGCTGGCCAGTTTTATTTTCAAGTTTCTCCCTCAGTCCTGACTGACATGCTTATAAGAAATAATACTGCCTTTAGTTTGCAAAATGAGGATAGTTATTCTGGTTTTTCTGTTTTTGCACATTGTGAGTTAGAATTAATTTGACTTTACTTTCAATCTATGCATAGAAAATCTGCTTAACTGTGGTGCTTTCTTTTGGGATTTTGACTGTTCATTAAATGGTAGGCCTTGTGCAGCTTCATAAATACTGTTGAGTTTTGGACAACATCCTTTATATAGTCTAAAAGTAAACATGAACATAATAGAACCTGGCAACAAAACAAGGCTGATATTTCTTTGTCCTGAGAAATGTAGTTCCTATTCCAATTAATCTGCCATTTTACCTTCAGGATTGTTATCAGTGGATATGAAATTCCCTCCCCATTTGTGTGTGTGTGTGTGTGTGTGTGTGTGTGTGTGTGTGTGTAAGAGAGAGAGAGAGACATTGTTTGAAATTTTGAAAAGAACATAATTGGAAAGAAATCTTGCATTATTGGTGATCCAGTTACACAGAGAAGACTACCAGTAATGTTTCAGTGTGTATTTTCCAGGTCTTTTTGTATACAGACTTTTATTTTTAGAAACATTAGAATTGTGCTTTATATTATTTAGGTATGACTTTTCCTGTCTATGTGGGATATTGGTCCCTTGGTTTAGAGCTTTAAGGTTGATCTTTACGATACTATTAACTTAATTAAAGGAGAGACATTTTTGTACATTTATCTTTGATTGCATCTGTTTTTGTCTTTTCCTTCCTCCTTTTGCTTTAGGCTAGGTTCCCAGAAATGGGATCTCAGGCTCAGAGAGTAGTTGCCCTGTATGAGTGTCTTGCTACACCTTCAGTGGCATATAACAGGTTAGTTTTTATAGTTCTTGTTGGTGGGATAAATCCCGGTTAGGGTCTTTGTGGTTATCTACAGATATCATTTTACTAAGAATGTGGAACAACATTATTGTGTATGCATGGAAACTTAATAGTTCTTTTGAAAAAGTTAGTCGCAATGAGTTTTTTAAAAAATATTTTATTTTTGGAGGCAGGGTTTCTCTGTAACTTTGGAGGTTGTCCTGGAACTAGCTCTTGTAGACCAGGCTGGCCTCGAATTCATAGAGATCCGCCTGCCTCTGCCTCACAAGTGCTGGGATTAAAAGCATGTGCCACCACCTTGCTTCACCACTTACTGAGTACATGGTTTGATTACTCAGTACAACTTATTAACTTGATGATTTGGTATTTCTAAACATTGGTTTCTTATTTTTAAAGAATAATAATAGTTGCCGGGCGATGGTGGCGCACGCCTTTAATCCCAGCACTCGGGAGGCAGAGGCAGGCGGATCTCTGTGAGTTCGAGACCAGCCTGATCTACAGAGCTAGTTCCAGGACAGGCTCCAAAGCCACAGAGAAACCCTGTCTCGAAAAAAACAAAACAAAACAAACAAACAAACAAACAAAAAGAATAATAATAGTACTACCTACATCATAAGTTTGTTGAAAGATTATAAATAAAATGTTAAGACTGCTTGGGTTATAATAGACATTAAATAGCCAACTATTTTTGTTAGTTCTTTTGCAAAGGGGAGTACCTCACTTTTTTTTCCGTTTATTTATTTATTAAAGATTTCTGTCTCTTCCCCGCCACCGCCTCCCATTTTCCTCCCCCTCCCCCAATCAAGCCCCCCTCCCTCGTCAACCCAAAGAGCTATCACGGTTCCCTACCCTGTGGGAAGTCCAAGGACCACCCACCTCCATCCAGGTCTAGTAAGTTGAGCATCCAAACTGCCTAGGCTCCCACAAAGCCAGTACGTGCAGTAGAATCAAAAACCCATTGCCATTGTTCTTGAGTTCTCAGTATTCCTCATTGTCTGCTATGTTCAGCGAGTCCGGTTTTATCCCAGGCTTTTTCAGACCCAGGCCAGCTGGCCTTGGTGAGTTCCCGATAGAACATCCCCGTTGTCTCAGTGTGTGGGTGTATTCCTCGCGGTCCTGAGTTCCATGCTCATGCTCTCTCTCCTTCTGCTCCTGATTTGGACCTTGAGATTTCAGTCCGGTGCTCCAATGTGGGTCTCTGTCTCTGTCTCCTTTCATCGCCTGATGAAGTACCTCACTTTTGTAACCTCATGAACTAATGTAGAACTGATGTACTAAATTAGTAATGAGTGCACAGTGATTTGAGAAGAGCGCCTCAGACATTCTTTGTGTTAGGAGGTTCAGAAGATGGACGACAGGATTTTTAATTTGATAGAGGTATGAACTTTAGTATGAAATAAGGCTTATTTGGGATTAGATTTTTTTTTTTTTGAGTCATTGAATACTGGGTTGAGAAGGGAAAGCCTGATTGTGGATGTAAGAATTTTTAATATGAGGACTAGTACTTGACAAAAGCATTTCATTTATTGAAAGGAAAATATATTTGGCTGGAGAGATATTTAGTGACTAAGTACTGGCAGCTTTTGTAGAGGGCCCAGGTTTGGTACCCAGTACACACATGGCAACTCATATTGCTTAACTCTAGTTCCAGGGAACTCAACACCATATTCTGGCCTCTGTGGGCACTGCATGCATGTGGTACACCTGTGCGGGTTGGGTCCCATAAAGTCACGGAGCAATCTAAGACAGTAAAGGGGTGGCTCCCACAGCCTTCCTGCCTTGTTGCCCTAGAAGCTTTGGGAACAGTAGAGGTGAGGGATATGACCAAAGCAACACCCTTCAGGGCTTGTCTGGTTCTACTCCCTCTATGATACAATTTTTGTTTGTGTTTTTTTTTTCAGGAATTTATCATCACTTCTTTAAGATATGACCCTGGGCAACATTGTTTTCCCAAGCCAGTTTTTCCCTCTACATTTTCCTCCTTGTTCTTATATGCTTCTGAGTTTTCTATCCATCTATCCACCCGTGTCCCACCCACCTCCCCACCCATGCATCCTCCATTTTGCAAACTAGGAACATGCTAGTGCTGAGGTTACAAAGACAAACTAAATAGGTAGCACCTGTCTTCATGGCTCTTATGTTGTAACCCAGGAAAACAGCAGGGCAGACATGGCGCACCCAGAAGCCCAAGTGGAAGGATCTCGAGTTCAAAGCCAGTTTGGACTAAATGAATTCTAGAGCAGCCTAGACTGCAGAGTGAGGTTCTGTCTCAAAAATAAAGTGCTGTGGTGAGGTGGAGGAACACAAGCAACCACACTTGAACACAGACGCAAGCTTGTCCAGCAGAATCAGTGATAGACAACGTTTAGAATTTGAAGGCAGTCAAAGAGCAACAACAAAGGGAAGTTGAGTGAAAGGCCTTTAGAAAGAGTATTACTTTAAGTACTCTCATTCTTTCTTCTTCCTTTAATTTCCTTTTTTTCTTTTTCTTTTTTTTCTTTTTCTTTTTTGTTTTTGAGACAGAGTTTCTCTGTGTAACAGTCCTGGCTGTTCTGTAACCAGCTCTATAGACCAGGCTGACTTTAAACTCGCAGAGGTTTGCCTGCCTCTGCCTCCCAAGTGCTGGGATTAAAGGTGTGTGCCACCACCGCCCGGCTATTTGTCTGATTTTTACATGAGGTGACATGAAGTATGTGAAATCACACTCTAACCTCTGTATGCCAAAATTTCAAAGCAAATGAGTGAGGAACAAATCACACTGAATTATGGGAAATGGTTTGGATTTTGTGATAGATAGGAAGGGAAGGCACTCTTCACCACCTTCCCGTGTGGATAAATACCTATAACTCTTGGATTTGAAGGCAGGGTTACTAAGAAAACTAGCTGAAAACCAAATCTGTAGGGTCAACAGTAGTTTTGTTTTTTTACACCCCCGCTCCGTGTGTTTACCCATGTACAAGCACTGGCAAATGAAGCAATGGCTCCTGTGTGAAGGTGGAACCCTTTGGTGTTGGTCTTCACATTCCACCTTGTTTTGAGATAGGGCTCTCTTGTTTGTCATTGTGTATGTCAGGCTAGCTGGCCTGTGATTTGCCTTTGAGGATTCTCCTGTCTCCCTCCATAGGGATTACAGAGACCCTTGGCCAGGATAGCTTTATGTGTGTTTTTGAGGCTTAACTTAGGTCGTCTCACTTACTCAACTGAGTCCTCTCCCCACCCCTGTAGAATACATCACTTTTTTGAATACATTATCACTATTTTCCCATGGGTCTACAGAGATCAGAATAAATTACTTTAAGTATTGCAAAAACCTAATAAAATAGTATGTTTTTGGTAATCTCAGCACTTGGGAGTCAGATTCAGGAGGATCTCCTGAATTCAAGGTAATTATAGTTTACATAATGAGTTCTAGATCAGCCATTGCTATCTAGCTACATAGAAGACATTCTGTCTTCAGAAATAAAAGCAACACCCCCTCCCCAGATGTGTGTGTTTTAAGATATATGTATGTATGTATGTTTATAGGCAAGCTATTGTATATTATTTTTTTAATATTTTATTTTTATGTGCCTTAGTATTTTTGCCATGGGTGTCAGGTCCCCTGAAACTGGAGTTACAGACAGGTATGAGCTGCCATATGGATGCTGGGAGTTGAACCTGGGTCCCCTGGAACAGCATTCAGTGCTCTTAACCCCTGAGCTATCTTTCCTTTAACCAGTAATATGTAGGCTCAAGTCTTTGGACCTGATTTATACCACACATTAGCTCATAGTTAAGCAGCAGAGTGCGTGCCTAGCATGTGAGAGCATAGTGGGTTTGCTTCCTCAGTATGGGAAAACAATGTTGTTTATGGTAGGGAGAATTTAGCATTGACTTACACTAGTTTTAAGCCTGAAAATTTGAGAATTCGGATTAGCCTTTACTTAATCTGACTAGTAAAATATCAATGTACTTGGTACAAAAAGCTCTTTAAGGACACAGCATCCATGTAGAATAAAAAAAAATTTCATAGAAAGGCTCGAAACCACTGATAGACTTCGTAATATTCCATTTAAATTGCACAGTAAGTCTCTGAAGTGGGTATTGGTTGTCTTAGTTAGCTTGATAGTGTTGTGATACAGTCGTGGAGGGGGAAAAGGTATAGTTGAGTCTACAACTCTCAGCTCACACTCCATCACCTGAGAGTGACAGGGCAGGAACCTGGAGGCAGGAACTGAAATAGAGACCAAAGAGGAGCATAGGCTTGCTCCTCCTGACTTGCTTAGTCTGTTTTCTTATACATCTGAGAACCACATGCCCAGGGGTACATCAGCCTCCTACATCAATCATTAATCAAGAAAATGCACTCTGGACTTATCTCTGTCTCTTCAGGCAATCTGGATGGAGGCATTTTCTCAATTGATGCGCCTCTTCCTACATAAGTTTATTTTGTATCAAGTTGCAAAACAGAAACAAACCACTCTCAACAAGGACAATTTAAATTGTCCTTGTTAAGTCAACATATATACATACCACTATTAAACATAAACTTTCCGGACTGGAGAGATGGCTCAGAGGTTGGGAGTACTATCTGCTCTTCCAGAGGTTCTGAGTTCAATTCCCAGCAACCTCATGGTGGCTCACAACCATCTGTAATGAGATCTGGTGCCCTCTTCTGGCCTGAAGGGGTACTTGCAGGAAGAACCCTGTATACATAATTAATAAATAAGTCTTAAAAAAAACCTCGTAAGCTTTCCTTTCTTGTTTTCTAGGAGCTCATCTTATTACTACAAATATAAAACATTTCAATTTTTGGAAGTCCTGCAATCTTTTAAGAGTTCACATTAAAAGTTGTCTTTAAAGTATGCAGTCTTTTAAAGTTCCAACCCTCTCAGAAATATCTAGAGCATCTCTAAAATATCCAAACCTCTAAAGTACCCACTTTCTCTCAGATTCCTAAGTCTCTGTCAGATTATTGTGCCTTTAAAATTCTAAAGTCTTGTTAATCTGGGCTCTTGTAAAATCAAAAATAAGTTGCATGCTTCCTACTTCATGGGGGAAGAACCAAGGCACTGTCACAATCAAATCAAAGTAGAACCAAACTTCAACAGTGTAAAAAGTTCAGTACTTCACATCTGGGTTGTACTCATGATCATCTGGACTCCAAAGGGCTTGGACCACTTCTTTGACTCCACCCTCCTGTGCAGCACACACAGCTTGTTTCTTAGGATTAAAGGCCAGGTCCTCTCCAAGGCTCCTGCTGTGTTTGGTCGTGGTCCCATGGTACTGGGATCTCCCAGATACTAGAATCTTCCCTGCAACTGAACTGTACTTCATCAGTAGCCCCTCCTGTGATCTCGTCAGGACTCTAAGCCTGCTGTATGGTACCAAACCTCAACTTCTCTCTGTGGGGCTCACCATTCTGAGACTTCTACTGCAACTGAAGCTTCACCTTCACCTATGGCTTCTCACTAAAGAGTGTAAAATGTAAGATTGAGAGATATTAAAAGATAATTTGATAATGCACATTAGAACAAAAAGTGAAATAGGTACAACCTTTTGACTCACCAAGATAGGATAAGACAATGGAGTATTTTCTCCAACTTTATCAAGTGCAAATGGGCTAGACATTGTTGATGTACTTATTGCCTGTATATATTATAATATACTTAAGTTATTATACTTACAGTTTTTCTTATATTAGTTATAACCTTTTTTATATTATACAGAAAAGGAGAAATGTGGTGATATTTTGTTTATGATCTAACAAATAAAGCTGCTCTCCATGACCCCTTGATGCCTTCAAAACCAGTACCACCTGGGAACTCATTCACATTACCAATTTTGGTGGCCATCACTCTCTGGACTATAGCTCTGTAATTCTAGTTGTAGGAGTTCTGACACCCTCTTTTGACCTCTGCGGGCATCAGTACACACGTGTATATGCCACAGATGCATATACACATAAAATAAAATCAATCTCTTTCTCTCTCTCCCTCATCCCTCTCTCCCCCACCTCCTTCTCTCCACTCTCTTCCCCTACCCCTTTTTAGTAGCCAACTCCAGCCTGCATTTGGAGCAGTGGGTAAGCACAGTTTTAGAAGATGTAGTTTTCCTGTTGTTCTCATTGTGCTTTAGACTTGGACTGCTGTCATCAGTAGAACAGGCTTGAGTTTGTGTCACCACTCAGTGCCATCTGCTTACATGTGTTTATAAGAAATAGTAGGCCTTAGAGAGTGGCTACAAAGAGTCATTGCTTCATTGTTCCTAGCTTGCTTTATTTAGGTTTACATATGCTGGGCTAAGTTTGTGTCTTATAGTGAGTTTTCACTCTTTAGACCTTTCTTTAGCATACATAGTACTTTCATGACTATTGCTTGTATCCCCTTTGTGCTGACATGCAGAAAGAAGATGGTCAGATAAATATTTTTGAAAGTACTTAAACAGGAAAAAAGTTAGTTATTTAAAAAAATAATAATCAAATATCTGTAAAAGAACTATCTTTATATGAAGAACCATCATCCCTTCCCTTCCATCCTATGGTTAATTTTCACAATATATTAAATTAGTTTTTAGTTACATAAGCCACTGTGTTTTGTAGACAGTAAGCCATAAAAAGTCTCTGTTGTTAAGGGAAGAAAGATGTTCTGTTAGGGTTTTCACTGCCATATTTTGCAAAATATGTATTAGTGTAGGGTATAGCATTCAAAGAAATAATAAAAGGCCCTAAATTGTTACCTCTAAATCATGGGATTATGAACAGCATTTATTTTGATACAGGATCTCATTCTGTAGCCCACAGTGGCCCTGAGCTGGAAGTCCTTCTACCTTAACCTCCAGATTGCTGACATTCCAGGCATGCACCCTTCCATCTCTGGCTCACACATTCTTTTAACCTTTTATTTTAGGAGCTTTGTACATTGTTCATATATTGTATATTCAGAAAAATAAAAGCTCTAGTATGAATATTTATAGAGTATGAAATTAATAAATCTTTAAAGATGAAGGTTCTCAGATAACATGAGTTAAACACTGTACATAATTTAATAGATATAATATTTGAAGTAGAATAATGAGAATTTTTATATGATTAGAATTTGCGATAAAACTAAATGAGCAGAGTAACTTGCTAGTTTGTGAATATGAGGAATGAGAGAACTGGGACAGGTCTGAAGTCTTATGATAGCATGCTTGGAAACTTTCATCATTCTAGTTGCCCCCATTACATTGATTCTCACCACTCTATAAGTAACTGTTAGTTACAGAACTTAACTTTTCACTCTGAGTCATCTGATAATGAATTGTGACCAACAGAAAGAGTATTTTGCAAAACTTTGCATATGGTACTTGGTAGGTACTTTATAACCCTATTTTTCAGTTTTCTCATCTGAAATGGAAAAAGAATGTCTATACTTTAGGCATGTTTGAAATTTAAGTAAGAATGCCTGGCATACAAAAAGCACTTAAACTTTATGACTGCTGCTATATTGCCCAAAAGTTGGCATTCACGACTCTCAAACACTGAAGTAGAAGGTCTTTAGAGACTGGAATCGTATGTGTACACATGCATGGAGGTCAGAGGTCAACAACAGATGTTGCCCTCATTTGCTCTCAAAAGTGTCTCTTCATTGAACCTAGAGTTCACAGATTGAACCAGCCAGTCAAGCCAGTGAGTTTCAGGAATCTACCCTTCTCTTTCTACTCCCACAGTGCTGTGCTGGAATTACAGATGCTGGCTGTTGTGTGTGTCCAACTTTTGCGTGCATACTGTGAACCTGAGTTTAGTTCCTCATGCTTACAAGGCAAGCACTTTGCCAACTGCACTGTCCCCAGGCAGTCCCCATTAGTTAGCAGTTACATTTAGGCAGGCTTTTAATGCAGAAAATGTATCTTTGGCATTTATATCTTAACATTTTTGAACTAAAATATTTAACATGGAAAATCTGTAACACAATATAGGCAGTGTTGGATTTGTGTGTAGTACTCATACACTGAATAAGATCTGGAGTAGAGCCAGGAAAGCCAGCTATGTTTGACTCTTCCTGGTGCTCCTCTGATGGTTGTAAAACTTTTTCAGTTTTTTTTTCTTTCCATGATTTTAGTTTTAAAATTGAGTGTGTGTGCTTGATGGTATTGAGAGAGAGAGTGTGTGTGTGTATGGGGGGAAGGGGTGGAGATTGATTTTCATTGTGTTGATTTGACCTATAATTTTCTGCCTCAGCCTCCTAAGTAGTTGTGATTATAAACACAAGCCACCATATCTGAAGAGACCTGCACTTTTCCAAGCAGGTTGTATTTTATTTTTGAAGCTGTAGAAATAAAAGTGGACATTTTGCATTCAATAATAAATTATATATTCTACTCATTTTTACCTTTTAAATTCATTAAATGTACACAGATGCAGCTCAAACTCAAGTTTTACCAAATTTATTTTGAGAAATAAAGTGTTGCTGGAGCTGTGTCTCAGTGTAGCGTACCTGTGGTCCATGCACTAAGTCCTGGGTTTGGTCCCTGTATCGTTAAGTACTTGTGGTTCATGCACTAAGTCCTTTATTGTTAGGGAAAGAAGAGAAGCAAAAAACATAACCAGCGAAGCAGACACAGTGAACATTTACTTCTTTTGTATGTATCTGTGCTTTATATGGAAAAGTAGGGTTTATTTTTTGCCTCAAAGAACTAAATTTTCTGTCACGAAGAATGGATTCAATGAGCTAAAAGAAAACAAACAAAACCTTCAATTTCACCTTCTAGCCTGTTAATATTTTGGTGTACAGTTTTCTCAAAAGTATATGATGTAGTTCTTTTTTTTTTAACAGAATCCAAATCAGATATATATTATTTCATATTTCTCTTTTCATGTCAAATAGATATTAACTTTGTTTTTAGTAGACAAATAACAGGTGCAAAATTGCTATTTAAATGATACTCTGTAGCTTTTTTTTTAAGTTACTCAATGAATATTCTGGTTGATTTCTGCCCCCTCATCCAACCTAAGTTACTTCCTCAGGATAGTTTCAAAAAATATGAATTATTTATTTTAATATTTTTGGTAAATATGGCTTAGAAAGTCAAATTAAAGTTTTGGTCCAACAGTTTCTCTCTCTCTCTCTCTCTCTCTCTCTCTCTCTCTCTCTCTCTCTCTCTCTCAGTTTTTTGAGATGGTTTGTGTAGCTCTGGCAGTCCTGGAACTCATTCTGTAGACCAGGCTGGCCTCCAACTCACAGAAGTTTGCCTACCTCTGCCTCCCCAGTGCTAGAATTAAGGGCGTGCGCCACCACCCAGTCCAGCAGTTTCTTATGTATATTCTAACATCGTTTTATATAGCCATGTTCTTGAAACAGAAAAGTAGACTATAACTTCACTCTGAGTAGGTGCTTGTTTGTTGAACGTATGCTGGTCATACTTTATACTAGTATGTGTCTAATCCTGCCTGACTCTTTAAAGCAGTGTGTCCCCTTTTGTTGTTGAAGTGTTGAAGGATCCTTTGAGTCCTACCTTCTTGTTCACTTGTTTCTGTCTTATAAATTCCTGTTTGTGAGAGATGCAGGACCATTTAAGAATTGGAAGTGCTTTGTATGCTCATTATTATGTTTTTTTGTGTGTGTGTTGGCACCAGATTTTAATTGCAATAGTTTTGTAGTTCTTTAAATAAGGAGATAGAAAATATTTTGTGTATAATTTTCATGTACAGATTAATTTTGGCTGTAATTTTAAAAATTGTTTTTTAAAGGCAAGTATATATATTTTAACCAGACTAGAATAATACATGTATTTGATAGCTTTTTAGTGCCTAAAGCTATCATTGCATTTATTATCTGTACTATAAAGTACTTGTAAGCACAGTAAATAAAAAGACTACCCAAAACCACAGCATACTATCTTATTATACCTTTTAATATTTATTGATTGAATAATTAGGTTTTTACCATGTTTTGGAATTCATTTTGTTTAAAGATAGATATATTCCCCCACCCCAGTTTCTGGTGATGTGTTTATTTTAAATATCTTATATTGTTTTCTTTCTGCTTATTTATAGAGTTATGGATTTATTGCCTTTGGGTATTTCTATGCTTTCTTGAAGTTTAGAGTTCGACCAATACCATAATAGAATTATCTTAGGTGATAATTGTGACTCAATATTTGATTCTTTATACAATCTTAATCTAATTAGTAATTTGCTACATTCAAGCAGATTTCTTTATGGGAAAACAGTAAACATTTTAAAAGAATTATATTTTAGCTTTTAAAATAAAAATGCTCTTAGTTTTTAGAAATACACTCATTTCTCTCAGAGCCATTTCTCCTATATAAACTCAGCTGCTTGTTCCATTTTTAAAATTTTTGAATGCTAATTCTGATACTATTAGTAATTACACACACACACTTGTTTTTTGTTTTATTAGACTGGCACCTTGAACTCTAGAAATCCACCTGGTCCTAAGTACTGATACTAAAGGTGTGTGCTGCCATGCCCAGCCTGTGGATATCTTTCAAAGGACACCCTCAAGTGTGCTTTCTAGCTTAACTCAGTAGCACACAACTGTAATCCCAGCACTCAAGAGACATGGCCATCAGAGAAGCTTTCTACTGAAGCAGCTGGGAACCAATATAGAGACCCACAACTAGACATTATGCAGAGAGTGGAGACCTTGGAACACTCATCTCTAAATGAGAGGTCTCTGTCAAATCCCTCACTCAGAGAACAATGTGGAAGAGGAGGCAGAAAGACTGTAAGATTCAAGAGGATGGAGGGCAGGCACCAAGAAAACACGGTCCACTAAATAAACATGAGCAAAGCTATCGTGAACTCACAGAGACTGAAGCAGCTTGCACAGGTACTGCATGGGTTTTCACCAAGTTCTCTGTGCTTATATTATCGATTCCAGTTTAGTGGTTTTTGGGATTACGGAATGTGTGAACAAGTGGGTCTCTAATTCTTGTGCCCTCTCTTGGACTTTTTTCTTATGTCTTTTGGTCTGTCTTGTCTGACTTCAATGTGGTGGTTTTTATTTTATTTTATTATTATTTTATTTAGTTATATTTTTTAAAAAGTAAATGATTGAGTGAATAAGGAAACCCAGCCACTAAAGTAAAGGTTAATAGCTGAATTGTCTTTTATATCTGCTGGGAGAGGGAAAATCAGTTTCTTTCAATGGAATGACCCTGGACATATCAACCACTCAGGGCAGGCCTCATTTCAGGAGTAGTTGATCAATATATAATGGACTCTACAGGGTTTCGTTGTTGTTGTTTGTTTTTGTTTTGGTGTGAGTGCATGTGTTTGTACTTGCTGCTTTTATTTGGTTACAGTTTGGTGTTTTTTGTTAAATTTCATTTTGGATGATGTTTTTTCTTTTCTTGGTTTTGTTGTTGTATCAGGGTTTTTGTGTTTTGAGGAAAAAAACTTAAAATTGGGTGGGTAGAGAGGGGGAGAAGATTTGGAGGACTTGAGGGGAAAGAATAATGGTAAAATATATTTAAAGTTGAAAATTATTTTAAATAATAAAAATATAATTAAAGAAGAACTTTCAAATAAAGAATTCTTATACCAAAGAGGGGCGGGGCAAGAGAAATGAGAATTTGAGGCTAGCCATTATGTAATGAGTTTGCTATATTTTTAAAGAATGAGATTTTTCAAATGTTGCTCTTAGTGTTCCAGTATATTCACACCTAGGATAAAGGATGCTTGTAATACATATATAATACATAATATTCAGTATCTCAGATCAGACAGGATTGTTACCAAGACTACCAGATTTTCTTGGAATTGAGTAGATTAATTGGGTTCATTATAGAAAAACTCACCTTGGGGCTGGACAGATGGCTTGTTGGTCAAGGGTGAGGTAGTCATTAAGTTCATGGTACTATGGTTCTCTTTAGCAAGTTCTACATAGATATAGAAGTCTTTACACTTCTTTAAGATATGTACCATTGCAAACTTGCTTGTTTATTCCAGTATTGACTTAGTTACATTTTATAATGTAGTCAGGTACTACATAATGACTTTGTAATCAATGATAGTTCACATATTTGACAGTGGTCTCCTTAGATTATTATACAACTAGAGTGGAGAGATTCCTATTACCAAGTAATATAACCATAACACTGTAACTCCGCTGTTTGCTCACATGTTTGTGGCAATGCTGTGTAAACCCCTTGTCAATCTTAGAAAATTATGGCACAGCTACTACGTGATGCTTCAGCAGATGTAGTACGTAAGACTTGGATAACAACCATAAGTGATCGGCTGGCATAGTGTATGCGTCTTACACTATATTCTCAGAAGTTTGATGTGAGGACTAGCAATGTTGAGCTTTAGCATTCTGTTTATATTTCCATTCAAAGACAAGGTTCTCCAACTTCTGTCTGTGCTCTTTCTACTTAAATTATGTTTGTTGTGACTGCCCTATAGACCTCATGCTAACCTTAATTCTTGATTTATCTTATCTTTTGCTTGGTTTTATTTATTTTGTTCATCATAGTCCCAGAAACAATAAATAATGCCACACAATGACATGCACACACCATCACCACCACTTAGTTAAAATGTGCAGAGGGCTATGTCATCTAGGCATGTGTTAGTACACTATAATGTTTTCACAATGAGGCCACCTGGTGATTTAATTTCTCATATCACTGCCCTAAGCTAATATAATACTATACATTAATTTTTAAGGAAAATCAACACCATTTGTGTAGTGCAAATTAGATAGACAAGGTGGCTGATAAAACAGTATGATACTGAAGTTAATCACACAGATGCTAAAACAAAGCAACCTGGATTATAATCACAGTTTTGCATTTTATGTCTGCTCACTTTGGACAAATTAGTTAATTTCATTACCTCATGTATAATGAAAATAATAATCTCTAACTACTCACAGTACCTTACAGATTGATGTGAACTAATACTGCAGTTACTGCTTCTTACCAGCGTATGGTACTGTTAGAATCTGTTAAATGCTCGTATTATGGCTTCTAACAAAAATATTTTAATTTTGATTTCTTTGTTTGAATCCTAACCCTTAAAACTTTGAGTGACTCTTAAAGTGTCTCTTTGTATTCAGGTAGGGTTTTTTTTTTTAAATTTAACTATAAACACTTTATCCCAGTTAATATTTTCAGTCAATTCTAGGCTTCTAAGCAAGCTGTTCATATTCTTATAGATAATTTAGCACTTACTTCCTCATTGACTGAATACCTCTTACTGCTGATTTATTTATATCAATAAGTAGTTTACAATGACAAGATTGTAGCAATTTGTTTATGAAAAATCAAGTATAGGCTCAGGCACACATTCAGTGATGATCATTTCATCATGTGTTTGTACAAAACATTTTTAAAGTTTTACAATTTGTATATGTTATTATTTTGATACTTTTAATTAAGACAAGTTGGTTTGGATACTGAGAAATTTTCCTTATCAATGTGTGTGTATATTGTACATATCATTGTTAGTCTTTCTCGTTCATACCGTGTTAAGAATTTGCTTTTTATTAAATAGATGTCATACTTAGTGTTCAGAACTACAAGTTCCTTTGTCGTTCTTTAAGGTGTGTATTATAACAGTGTCCCTACTCATCTATTACAGTTTCCATTTAGTAGAGCTTATACTTGTGTGCTTAAACTTTATCATTTAATGTGAAAATAATCTTGGTTAATTAGGGTTTATTCTCATATATCACATTTTTATGCTTTTAAAATACATGGTACTTCTTTTAAGCAGCGAAAATGATATTTGATTTTTTCATAATTATGACCATTTATAATTTTTATTACTTTTATGAGCTATTTATTTGCTAGTTTTAGTGTCCTTCATTGTTTGCATGTTTCTAAAAAATATTTTTTATCTTTATTTATTGTGTATTGTATGTACATGCTCTGTGACGGTCAGGACAAGTCGCTGGAGTCAGTTCTCAGGGTCCCAGGATGCAATTCAGGTTCAAGCCTTTGTGACAAATGTTTTCACCTGCTAAGCCATCTGACTGTCCCATTGTTCGCATGTCTGTGACCCTTGGGCACTGCCTTTCAACATACTGGTTGTCAAATACAAGGTTTTGTGTTTCTATTACCTTATCTAATTTTCACCAATCCCACCATTCTGGGAATTGAATATAGGGCCTTACACATGCTAGGCCAGGCATCCTACAACCAAACTAAATTCTCAGGCTACTATCTAATATTTTTTTCAGATGAAAGAAAGGTATAGTTCATTAAGATGGAAGTTTCTAGAATTAGGAACTGGAGAGATGGTTCAGTGCTTAAGAGTATTGGCTACTCTTCCAGAGGACCCAGATTCACTTCCCACCACCACATGATAGCTCACAATCATTTACCTCCAGTCCAGGGTATTGACACCTTCTACTGACCTCTGTAGGAACTGCAGAGTGCACTGTCCTATACATGCAGACTAACACTCAAATGTATATAAACTAAAAACAAATAAAACAAAAAAATTTTTAAGAACTGGAGTTATACTGTGATTAAGCAGATCTTTTCATCAGGCAGGTGCTTTCCAGGATTCTTGTTCTATTTTTACACATAAAAATTTCTAACCAAAATGTTTTACTCCACTATTTTCATGGTTAAAAGTCTCTTAAATATTTGCTCTTAGAGACTCTTATAACATTAATACTTGCATACAATCTCTCATGTACTAACTATACTTGATGTAAACAAATAACCAGGAAGATAAAGAAAGCAGAGGTAGGGGTAGTTGGTTTTGTTGAAGAAAATAAGTGGAGCTTATTAAATTAAAATGCAAATATTCTTGGTGCCATTTCTATCAACAGACCATATTTCAAGTATTTGATGTATTCCTGCGTAGCAAGTATGGTAGCACATTTTCAGCCACAATGAAAACAAACCTCAAGTCTGTGGGTTGGGCTCTGTTTATAAAGAATTCAACCATTGTGAACAAAGAAACCTACTGAAACAAAGCCCAGTTTTCAACTTTAAGATATCAATAGAAGTTATAAATACAAGTGAATAGGTGTAGGAAGTACAACCTCATGGATCAGCCTGTTCTGTTTTGTGGGGTTCTGATTGTTAAATACTTTCATTAAATCTGGTCATTGAGTAAGGGGTGAAAATGGATAAAAGTGCATATTTGGCAACTTTGCCTTGTTCTTGCTTTGTGTTTTTGTTTTGCTCTTAGTGTAGAAAATGATAAACTGATAAACACACCATTTAACTAGTCTATATGAAAGATAATAGGAAGTTTAAGTTAAGCCTGTGAATACCAGTCTTGTTGCTGGCTTCTGATCCTAGTTCCGTAGATTTCTGTGGATGACCTTTGCTAAGAGACTTTTCCTTCTTCCCTGCCATCCCTGCTTTCCCCTCCTTCCCTCCCTCCCTCTCTCTCTCTCTCTCCTTCCCTCTCTCCTTCTTTCTCTCCCTCCCTCTTCTATCTATACTTACTGACTTTTTGAGGCAAGGTTCTACTCTGTAGCTCAAGCTGTAACCCAGCTGACTTCAAATAGTGGCAATTCTCCCGCCTCAGTTTCTCAATAGCTGGAATTACAGGAAACTCTGGGAGTATAAGCACTTCACACTGCTTTCTAGCTTGACTTTTTCTTTTGTTTTAGCTGTAAGATATGAAGAATTTCATTAACAGGATGCAGTGTTGTTACTTGTGGCAGTGGTAGAACAGGTGTTTCTTCCGTGTGTGCCTGTCTGTGGAGATAGAGGACCACCTCTAGTGGTTTTCTTGGGCTGTGGTCCACCCTTTTTCCTTCAGGCAGTGTTATTCACTGGGTGGAACTCACCATGAGGTTAGCCTCAGGACACTGTCTCTGCTTCCCTACTGCTGGATCTGTGTGTGTGAGCCACCCTCCCCCACCCCGATGTCACCACACATACTGGTGGTTGGTTTTTGTTGTTGTGGCAGCTTTTGAGTTTATGGGTTCTGGAGCAGCTTAAACTCAGGTCCATGTGCTTGCAGATCAAGCGTTTTACTAACTGAGCTATGGACTCTGTCTCTGAATTGGCAGTTCTTATGGTAAGAGAAATAAGTCATTCTTGGGCAAACAAGTACTGCATTTTCTTATCCACACATGAATATAATCAAGTTGGTTTTTTAGAGGCAGAGAATTAAGTGGTGGTTTCCCAGAGACTGGAGGAGTGAAACATAGAGAAGGTCAGAGTATGGTAGGTTAATGATACAAAGTTACAGCTAAACAGGAAACTCAGGTATCCTAGACAGTAGATAATGACCATGTGTTTTTAAAAAAAAGCTAAATAAGGGGATTTAAATGTTCTTATTACAGAAATAATAAACATTTGAAGAGATAGTACACATTGAAATATCACATGCCAGCCAGGTGGTAGTGGCACACGCCTTTAATCCCAGCACTCAAAAAGAAAAAAAGATATTACATACCATCCTCCAAATATGAACAATTTTCTACGAGTCAATTAGAAAGTTGATAGGATTGATAATAGTGCCATTTTAGAATCATGCAAATAAAATGTGGTTTATATAAAGTCCCTTTATTTTGCTATTGATGATCAGAACTTTACCACTGATTCTGATTTTGTATATAAGATGATTGATTGGTTTTCATAAGTTTTAGTAGGCAATTTAATATTTAAAGAATCTTGGAAACCAGTGACATTAGGGCTGTTAGGAAAAACAATTGTTATGACTATGAAGACCCAGGGGATTCTTGTTTATACTTACTTTAATTATAAAAGTTTGGTCTTGGTTTACAATTCTTTCTGCTTTGTATATGAGTAATGGTATGTCTCATTGGATCCTCAGAGTTCTGTGAAAGGCAAAACAGATAGCATCACTGAGAATGATGTTCAGCAGTTTCTCCAGAGTAGCAAGCTAATTCTGCCATCTCTTAGTTTTCACTCAAGTATCACAGAGCTTCTGTGTATAGTCACTTCTTGCTGTGTAACCTACTTTTCATGTCCAGAGAAGCTGAAATTGTTGGCTCTTTCACATTTGCCAGAAGTATTTTGCTGCTGTTGTTAACAGTTTAATCTTTGTAGAACAGTTTTTAGGTTCACAAGAAAACTGAGCGTACAGTACAGCCCACAGTTCAAGATCCCACATCCTGGTTGCACCTCTTCTCCATTCTTAACAGTTTCCCAGGAGAGTCAGTCACTTGTCTGGCGGATGAGCAGATTGGCACCCTTTCTCAATGGGTTTGAGCAAATGTGTAAATGACAGTGTACCCACTTTATAGTATTATATCGAGTAATATCTCTGCCCCCAAAACTACCACACTCCCCCCTTTTTTTCAAAGATTTATTTATTTATTATATATACAACATTCTGCCACATGCCAGAGGAGGGTGCCAGATCTCATTACAGATGGTTATGAGCCACCATGTGGTTGCTGGGAATTGAACTCAGGACCTCTGGAAGAGCAGCCAGTGCTCTTAACTGCTGAGCCATCTCTCCAGCCTCTCCCCTTTTTGTTTTGACTGTATACCAAGGAAGAAAATCGGGTAGTAAGTTCTGTCACAATGTATTGATATAATTCTCACAATACTTGTGGCTTTAAAATTCAGAAATATTTGATTCAGAAGTTTTTCAGCTTATATATGTTTAACAGTTAATTAATTGATTCTAAATAAAATTTTACATTATAAAAGATACTATGTAAAGTGTGTATGTGTATGTAAACATTGGTAAACCTGTTCATTCGCTCCCTCAACAGTCATTGCCTATAGTTCTTTGTCTGTAAGTCTGTAAGGGTGGGGACTCCAAGATCTTTACCTTTTAGTATTGTATGTCTGTTGCTGTTGTCATTGTTCTGTTCTTATTTATTCAACTGTTTTCAAAGGAGACTGTTTTACATTGGCTTCCTAGAATTCTGGCTTTTATAATCTTTCTGCCCCCTCTTCTGTGATGTTTACTGAACCATAGATGCAGGAGCTGTGTTATATATATAACATACACACACATACATTGGGACTGAGCTTCTTATAATCCATTGATCACTGCATTGTGTTCAATTGTAGTTTTCTGCAGGGGTCTCCATTTTCTATAACAAGAAGCTGTTTGATGAGGGGTGATAGCTACACTTGTGTGTGTGTGTGTATAGGAAAGACCTAGCATGTAGTTAGGAATTATGCTACTGTAGCAAAATGGTGATAGTAGATTTTCTTCTAAGATCCACGGCTTCACTAACTCTGTGAAGTTAGCTAGGTTATTAGTACAAGGCATGATTTTCCTCCTGTTGAATTGATCTTAAGTCCAATTAGCAGTTGGTTACCACCAAAATATGAGTGCCATTTATTGCACCTTGCCATGCTAGTTATTGTTGTGATTCACAGGTGCCACAGCTGGGTAGAACCCTTAATTGCTTCCCTTCCTTGGCAAATTTTATAGTATTTTCTGGTCTGGAAGCTAGACTGTAGTAAAGAGGCTTTTGGGTTAGATCCAACTCAGATAATCCAAGTCCTATGTCCAAAGTATGTAGCGTGTCTTATCCAGAATATACAAAGACTCAAAAAGAGTCTAAGGAAATAAATGACCCAGTTAAAAAGTGGCTGGAAATCTGTAACATGGGGGCTTGCTTGTTGGGGTTTCTGTCCTGCCCAGTTCCCACAGCTGGTAAATACTAAAGAAATTACACAGAAGTCTACATAAGTTATAAACTGATTGGCCCATTAGCTCAGGCTTCTTATTAACTCTTATAACTTATATTAACTCATTATTCTTATCTATATTAGCCACATGGCTCATTACCTTTTTCAGCAGGGTAGATCACATCCTGCTTCTTCAGTGTCTGGATGGGAGTGTGGAGGAATGGGCTTCCTCCTTTCCAGAATTCTCCTATTCTCATTGACCCACCTCTACTTCCTGTTTGGTTGTCCCACCTATACTTCCTGCCTGGCTACTGGCCAATCAGCATTTATTTAAAACATAATTGACAGCATATAGACAACTCTTCTGCACCAGGAATCGAAGCAAAGTTCCTCAAAAGAAGAGATAAAGATGGCTAAGAAGTACAAGAAGAGATACTTATATCCTTAGCACTTAGGGAAATACAAATCAAAACACTCCAGGCAGATTAACTACTAAGGTCAGCAAAACAACTGACATCAAATGCTGGTGAGGGTGTGGGGAAAGGGAAACCCTCATTCACCATTGGTGGTAATGCAAATTGGTATAGCCACTCTGGAAGTCAGTGTGGAGAATCCTCAAAAACCTAAAATAAATAAATAATTTGGCCCAGCTATGCCCCTTTTTGGCAGGTGCCCAAAGAACTCAACATCCTTCTTCCAAGCTACTTGCTCAGCAGTGTTCACTGCTGCCTTATTTACAATAACTAGAAAATGGAAACAACCTAAATGTCCTTCAGTAGATGAGTGTATAATGAAAGTGTGGCACATATACACAATGGAATAATATTTAGCTATAAAGAAAAATGGAGTCATCAAATTTACAGGTAAGTGGATGGACCTAGAAAAAAATTATATGAGTCTAACCCAGAAACACAAATGCTACATGTTCTCTCTCATCTGTGGTTCTTTTGTTTTTCAAGTCAGGGTTTCTCTGTGTGTAAGACCCCTAGCTGTCCTGGAACTAGCTCTGTAGACCAGGCTGGCCTTGAACTCACAAAGATCTGCCTGTCTCTGCCTTCAAATTGCTGTAATTAAAGGCCTGTGCCACCACTGCCCGGCTCATCTGTGGTTCTTAGCTCCAAATCCTCAGATGTGAGCACAGAATATGGAATAACCACAGAAACCAGGAGAGTGTAAAAGGACCATGGAGGGAATACTTGAGAGGAGAATAGCAGGATTCAGGTGATATGAAACGGGAAACAAAAATGGAAAGGGTTCTGAGAATTGAACTCTGTCGGAATTGGTGGCAAGAACCTTTACCCTCTGAGCCATCTCAGAGGTCCTTTTGGTGTGTCTTTAATGCATAAAATTTTGAATTTTGATCTCCAATTAATCTTTTTTTTTCCTTTTAGTGGTTGTGTTTCAAGTGTCATACCTCCAAAGTTGTTGCTAACCCCAGTGTCATGTGGCTTTCCCTCTGTGCTTTCTTCTGGGCAGCTTTAGTTAAAGTCACTTAGAGGATGATCCCATTTAGTCAGTTTTAATGTACAGAATAGGATCAGTGTTCAGCTTCATTCTTTTGCATGTGGACGTCAGTTTCACAGCAAATTTACTGAAAAGAAAAGATTTTCCTTTCCTGACTGGATGTGCCTGTTTCCTATAAAACATATTTGACTGTGTTTGTGAAGATTTGTTTCTGGGATCCTTATTCTGTACATTTAGTTCGTATATTCATTTTCACTCTGCTAAGAATGTGAAGTTCTGTCCCTATGTGGTGGTGCCTGCCTCCAGTCTCAGCACTCGGGAGGCACTAGAGCAGAAGGATTGCTGCCCATTTGATGCCAATCTAGACTACATAGTGAGTTCCAGTCCAGCCAGAGCTACATAAAAAAATCATATAACAACAACAAAATACTAGCTTCTTTTAGTTTCTTCTTTAAACTTTGGGTTATTAGAAATACATTGTTTCCAAATATTTGGAAATTCTCATATCTTTTTATGTGATTCTAAATCTGATTCCATCAGGTAGAAAATATTCTTTACATGACGATATTTTTTATTGTATACACACTAGGTACAGTTTCTTACCAGAATAAAAATCGTGTCCTCTAGTACTGAGAAGATAATAAATACAATGAAGTTATGTAAGGTAATGAACATAAAGACTTGTTATATACTCAAATAAATTGATTTTCTACAGCTCACTTATTTGAAAGTATAGAATTGATACAGGATATAAGCCATTAACTATTGGTTCCTTGCCTTATAAGACTATTTTATTAGTACTGTTTATGTGATGAAAGAAGAAAATTGCTATATGTGTGACTATCATGTCTTAGTGACGTAATTCAGTGGTGACATTTTTATATTATAGAAAAAAAACAAATTTAAGTATTGATCCTTTTAGAAATGCTACTTAAACTAGAACATTTAAATATACATTCCTTCCCACTCCATTCTGATACAGTTTATAAACTATTAAATCAATTTTTGGAAGTTATACTTTTAGCATTGACATAGTCAAGCAATAAAAGAAACCAGACTAGGTCATAACAGCTTTTGCTTCTTACAAAAAGCACCATCTTACAAAAAGAAATGGGGATCAGTTACAGAGAGGAGGTCAGGAAACCATGAAGTGAAATAAAAGGATGGAAGATGATGATGAAAGAGCAGAGGGCAGTCCAGGGGCCACACAGAGCACAACAGTTTGATGAAAATAAAGGGCATTTTGTAGGATTAAATTCCTTTACATTTATTGAGATTTATATTTATAGTTTAGAGTGTGTCCTGTGTTGGTAATTGTTTTATATCCGCTGATGAATACTGTATATCCTGTTGTTGGTTAGAATGGTCTTTAAATGTCAGTCACCTCTGTCCTTCCTGCCTTTGCCAGCTAGATCTGTTAGTCCCTGGTGCTGCCATCAGTGCAGTGCTGTGATTATAAGCAAATGTGGGAGATTTGTTTCTGGTCTCCTTGTTCTATATGTTTTGGTATTAGATATTCACTTCTAGCGAATGCAATTCCATAAGCCAAGGAAAGTGAAGATGAAGTTTATGATTTAAACCATTGTCATTTCTGAAGAATTTCATAGTTCTTGCAAGATAAGCATGTTGGTGACAAATTCCTTCAGTTTTTGTTTTTAGATTCTCCCTCATTTTGAAGGATAAATTCTGCAGAATTGTGGCTTGAATGATTTAAGCATTTCACTTTCTACTCTTGACAGGTTGGAAGAGAAGTCTGATGTAATTCTTATCCTAGCTCCTCCTTCCTCTGGCTTATTTGACCATTTTTTCTCTTTGTTTCTTTTGCTTGCAGTTTGAGTATCCGCAGATTTTTTTGTGTGTGTTTTGTTTTTGTTTTAGAAATCCCATCCCCCCCCCCCCACACACACACCCGGAGCTCCTCTCTTGCTTGGCCTCGTCTTCAACTATATTTGGAAACTAATTCTTACCACCTCCACTGCAGCTGCTTTGGTCCATGTTGTCTTGGGTGGTTGCGGTTGCCTTCATTGTTCTTCCTGCCTTTGCCCTTTATCTCTTTCATAGCTGGAGGAAGCTTGTCATCCTCTGTTCAGAGTCATCAGTGGCTTCCTGTCTCGTGCCAAGTTAGTAGCCAAAGTCCTTACCATGACCAGTAGGCTGAATTTAGCTCTGCGTCAGATCTCCTACTAATTAACCTCCATTGCTCTCCAGTGCTAGGGCCCTCCTTGTTCTCATGGAAGTTACCAGTCTTCTCAAGGCTTTGCCACCCTGTTCTTTTGGCATACCTCTGTTCTTTAATCTGCCCTAGCCTTTAGTCAATCAAATGCTACTTTTGAAAATTTAAGGCATATACTCCATGAACTCCTTTCCCCATTTGCTGCTTCATTATTCACCAAACTGTTTGTTTACAGTATTGGGGTTTGAAACAGGGCTCTGATCATGCATATCCCCATCTCCTCACTAAAACTCTTCCCCTGAAGACTTGTCTCTGGCAGAGGAGAGCATGGCACACTGAAGAAAATGAAAGAAAGCAATTAGGATGGACAGTTGAGAACTGAAAGGGGCACATTGTAGGACAAATTTAGCATGGGGTTTAGCGGTCAAATTATACAGACTTCTTAGGTCTTATTAGTATTTCATTCTTTATTTTAAGGATAATGATAGTCACTAATAAAATATTTTACTCACTTGGGGGTGGATAGCAAGGAGGTATTTACTAATGTGACCAATTTGTCATTTGTGAAAGTCATCCTAGCTTCCTGGTGGAGAATAGGCTTGAGGGGGTGTCTTAGTCACTTTTCTTTTGCTGTGATAAAATACCATGACCAAAACAACTTATAAAAGAAAGCATTTACTTTGTGAGTTCGAGGCCAGCCCGGTCTACAAGAGCTAGTTCCAGGACAGGCTCCAAAGCTACAGAGAAACCCTGTCTCGGGGGAGGGGGGGAGGAAAGAAAAGAAAGCATTTAATTGTGCTTATACCTTAGAGTCTGCCGTGGCAGAGCAATGTGGTACCAAGCAGCAGGTATGGTGGTTAGAGCAGCAGCTGAGAGCTCACATCTCAAACAGCAAGAGACAAAGAGTACACTAGGGTTAGTAAGAGGCTTTTGAAGCCTCACAGTTTGACCCTGTGACATACCTAATCCTTCCCAAACAGTTCTACCAACTGGGGACCCAGTGTTCAAACATAAGAGCACACAATGGCCACTTTAATTCAAACCTGCACGGGAAAGATTTGATATATTATAATCAAATGGCAGTTAGTTACAGTAATATAGGTGTCAGTTTTCATGGGTTACTTAGTCTACTTGGGTTAATGGCCGTGTAAAAATTCTCAACAGAAGAAGTTCAAATGGCCAAAAGACACTTAAGGTCATGCTCAACTTCCTTAGCGATCAGGGAAATGCAAATCAAGACAACTTTAAGATACCATCTTACACCTGTCAGAATGGCTAAAATAAAAAACACCAATGATAGCCTTTGCTGGAGAGTTTGTGGAGAAAGGGGTACACTCATCCATTGCTGGTGGGAATGCAAACTTGTGCAACCACTTTGCAAAGCAGTGTGGCGGTTTCTCAGGAAATTTGGGATCAACCTACCCTGGACCCAGCAATACCACTCTTGGGAATATACCCAAGAGAGGCCTTATCATACAACAAAAGTATGTGCTCTACTGTGTTCATAGCAGCATTGTTTGTAATAGCCAGAACCTGGAAACAACCTAGATGCCCTTCAATGAAAGAATGGATGAAGAAAGTATGAATGTATACATATTAGAGTACTACTCAGCAGTAAAAAACAAGGACTTCTTGAATTTTGCATACAAATGGATGGAAATAGAAAACACTATCCTGAGTGAGGTAAGCCAGACCCAAAAAGAGGAACATGGGATGTACTCACTCATATTTGGTTTCTAGCCATAAACAAAAGACATTGAGCTTATAATTAGTGATCCTAGAGAAGCTAAATAAAGAGAACCCAAAGAAAAACATATAGGCATCCTCCTGAATATTAACCTTCATCAGGCGATGAAAGGAGACAGAGACGGAGACCCACATTGGAGCACCAGACTGAAATCTCAAGGTCCAAATCAGGAGCAGAAGGAGAGAGAGCACGAGCAAGGAACTCAGGACCGCGAGGAATACACCCACACACTGAGACAACGGGGATGTTCTACTGGGAACTCACCAAGACCAACTGGCCTGGATCTGAAAAAGCCTGGGATAAAACCGGACTTGCTAAACATAGTGGACAATGAGGACTATTGAGAACTCAAGAACAATGGCAATGGGTTTTTGATCCTACTGCACGTACTGGCTTTGTGGGAGCCTAGGCAGTTTGGATGCTCACCTTACTAGACCTGGATGGAGTTGGGTGGTCCTTGGACTTCCCACAGGGCAGGGAACCGTGATAGCTCTTTGGGTTGACGAGGGAGGGGGACTTGATTGGGGGAGGGGGAGGAAAATGGGAGGCGGTGGCGGGGAAGAGACAGAAATCTTTAATAAATAAATAAACAGAAAAAAAAGAATGTTGAGGCAGTAAATACTCAATGGAATATATTTATAAATATCTATAATCACCAATTTATATCTCCTAATTATCAGAATGAGCTTTTCAATTTTATATAGTCTTTTGATTCCTCTATGAGAAAATAGAATGTCTTATGCAGTGTAGATCTTCAGTATGCATCCTAGAAAGCTGTATATTTGTTAACATGTAGCACAAAATAAGCATCTCTATTCTTATGTAATGGCTTTATAGGACATCCTCAACTTTTACATTAGAAGTAGACTTTGGCTTTGTTTTCACCCTCTATTTGGAATGCGAAACAACATCGCGGTTTCAGATTGTTAAGCCAAGTGTGGTGATAAAGTGTTGACAGGAAGTATGACCTGAGTTCTGGGAAGAGTGGGTGTTTTCCATTTTAGTGGGTAGGAGAGAGAACAGGTGTGAGGTCATGTCCAAAGGAGAAGAAAACACATACTCAGTGGCTACAACTCACTGGGGGCAAGGAGTGCAGTCCTGCCTAACCAGTGTGATCTTCAGCACAACAAACCAGCATCTTGACTTGTAGGTACAAGATGACGACTGAAGTGCTCCACTTGAGAGTCTTTAGATTGACTCTTTGTATAGGTTCTCATTGTTATACAGTACACTGAGGCTGGTAATTGTTGGTCTTACCACACCACATTATACTACCATAGAAGACTCCCTGTACTTTTATACATGTTCTGCCATATTTCCAACTGCTACTGTGTTGAGATCATCTTTTGTACCACACAGTTTCTCAACAATAACATCACATGTATAGTTGAGGATTCTCAGAGAACCTAGAGAATACCCAAAGTGCCCTTACCCAGTTGTCATATTCACTTTGGCATTAACCTGGCCTGTTTGGTTTTCCTTCAGTCCTAGCTGAAGACCATTCCTTTCCTCCAGTCTTGTCCCTTCCATATAACATCTTCCAATGGAAAAGAAAGTTAATCCAAATCTGCCCTGGGTTTTATTAACTCCAGCTGGCAGAATAAGCTCCTCCATATCCTAAAGATGTGTGGTTCTACACTCACATGTGGAGACAAGGGGATCATGCCAGCCAAGTCAGCCTGCAAGCAGTCTATCCTTTCAGCTGTAAGAAAACTTGCTCCCCACGCCTTCTGGGTTGTGTTGCCACTTCCTTTGCCACCCTCCGTGTTATGGCAGAAGAGGGCCTTCTACTTTTCAGCTTCCTCAGTCAAGACCAATTCCGAACCTTTCAATTCAAGGTTAAAGAATCAATGTGTTCCCTTAAGCTGCCTCCTAATTGATAGTGTTGCTGACTTATGTATATATTATTGGTTGTTCACACCTATGCTGATGAACTGATAAAAGATTAACCATTATCTTAGCCGGGCGGTGGTGGCGCACGCCTTTAATCCCAGCACTCGGGAGGCAGAGGCAGGCGGATCTCTGAGTTCGAGACCAGCCTGATCTACAAGAGCTAGTTCCAGGACAGGCTCCAAAACCACAGAGAAACCCTGTCTGGAAAAACAAAACAAAACAAAAAGATTAACCATTATCTCAGTTCACAGCTCTATTCTCACCCAATTCTAAAGGTTATTGAACTAGGAACTCAATAGAAAAGGGATAGACATTAGTGTTTGTCGAAGTCTAGCTTTGAATCCAGCCTTAATGATCTCATACAATAAAGATTTGTTGAACATCTACCATTCCCAAGTATTGTTTGGAGCGATGGGGGGTGGGGTGGGATATTGACTGTGAAGCTGCTAAAAGCTAAAATATATTATTAGTAGGCAGCTTAAAAAAAAATTGTGTTTCCTTGCCTTCCTGCCGGTCTCCAGTTTCTCGTTCCTCTGTTCCTACATGGTGCTTATATGGCTCCTTTTTTTTCTTCTTGGATTCCTGCTATAAAACTGTGCCCTTGTGATACAAATGTTCCAGGTTCTTAGGATATCATAGATAGACCACAGTAACTTGATAACCGCTGTTAGAAACATCCTGTGTGGGACTGGAGAGATGGCCAAGCCATCAATCGTGCTTGCTGCTCTTGCAGAGAACTGGAGTTCAGGGCCCAGCACGCACATGTGGTGTCTTATAAACTCCTATGACTCCAGCTTCAGAGGATCTGACATTCTCTTCTGGCTTGCGTAGACACCAGCACACAACATGCCATACACTCATACAGACACACATATGTATTTATAAATAAAATAAATGTTTAAGAAAAAAAGCCCCATGTGGTTATTCCTCCCCTTACTGAGCACAGCTCAGTAGCTTACTCCAAGTCTCTTGAATCTGCTTCGTTGTTTCTCTTGAAATTTCACATTTATTCTACTTGTCCACCTATACATCCTTCCTCTCCTGGCATTCAAGTGATACATACAGGACACAATGATACAGACCCTTTAAATGTCTCCACTCCTCAGTCTCTTTCCAAATGCATAAATACAAGTTTATGAACACGTGCAAATGAGTAGAGGCAAGTTGGCGTGTTAACCAATGAACTCTGAAATCAAATTGCTTGAGTTTGAATCATGGCTTTTCTTCCTAGATATGCACTCTTGTGCATATTATTTATTAATTAGCTTCTACTTCCTAAGCTCGTGATTTCCTCCTTCCCAGGTGATTCTGAGGGTTGAACCAATGGCCTTGCCTACACTAAGCAGATATATTGCCACTAAGCTATGTCCTCAGTTCCCTTATTATGAATTATCTATACTAAGCACTCAGGAAATGTTTGCTGGAATTAATTATTGGTTGTTGTTATTATATAACAAAGCATAATATATTGAAAATCAAATGTCATTTAAACACTAGAAACAGGTTTGGATATGACTTCCTAGTTATTTTATGCCTAAATCATTTAACCCAACAAAACCCTTTTATGGTTTCCCTTTACAATGGGGACAATAATATGTTTTAAGTTTTTTGATTACATAAAAGCTTTGTAAATGGCAGAATGCTACATAAAGCTCAGTTGCTGCTGGTCACCTGGTTTCACTTTCCTTTTCAAAGTCACACAACATTTCAGCTGGATAGAAGAAATGAAGTAGTCTACTAGAAAAATAAATATATTGCTGGGTGAGGTACTTCGTGCATATAATTCTAGCACTCAAGAGACCCAGGGTCAGTTAGGATCTGCTTCAAAAAATAAAATAAAATAGACAAATCTATTAGGAACTTTGTGACAGTGATCCCTCCCCAAATGACTCCAAACTCAGGCTTCTTCATTTTAAGATTAAAAATATGTAGCTTATTTGGCAGCCACACTAAGGAACAAAATTAGAGTAAATGCTCCCATTTATGGAAGAATATCTGCCAGTGGATTCCAGAATTGGACATATTTAGCTGCGCTTAGCAGAATTTAGTTTACTTGGTCAAGTGTATCTTTTAAAGTAAAAAAAAAAAAATGTTTTAGTCAGCCTTGCAAGTATTAAATTTTTTTTTAGATTGAGGACTGTGAAAGTGGCCCAATCAGTATCTGCCTTATAGTAATGAGGACCTGAATTTGGATCCCCAGAACCCAGAGAAAAAGCTAGGCTGGTATATACCTGTAATCCTACAGGGGAATCAGAAACAGGATCCCTAGAGTTCATTGGCCAGCTAGTCTTACCTAACCAGTGAGCTCCAGTTCAGAGAGAGAGACCCTGTCTCAGAAAATAAGGTAGAAGCAGTGGATATCCAGCACTGTCCTGTGTTGTGTGCATATGCATATGCTCTTACACACACACACACACACACACACACACACACACACACACACGGGTTTTTTTGAGCCTATTTATAAACGCCTTGTTTGTCTGTGCCCCGTCTCCATGTCCATCAGTAAACCATTATGATTTGGGATGATTTCCTATGTTGCTAAACAGGATACAGGGTTTTGATAGCTCACGGATCCAAGAGCACATGTTGTCCCCAAAGACAGAGTACAGTATATTTTTGGATGTAGAACTGTTCTCCCTTCTGTTAATTAGAGGCATTCCCAGTACTAGACATTGAGAAGGAAAAGTTACAGTCATGGGCACTTTGACAAAGATCTTCCCTTCTTGATGATATTAAATCATTTCAATATGAAAAGTATGTTTTACTTGTGATTAGTAATTTGATTTAATGTAAAAAGTACATTTGAGATCCTTTAATCTCAGAATTTGGGAGGCAGAGACAGGTGGATTTCTGAGGTCAAGGCCAGCCTGGTCTACAGATTGAGTTCTAGGACAGCCAGGACTGTTACACAGATGAACCTTATCTCAAAGAAAGAAAAGAAGAAAAAGAGAGATTGAAAGTAAGGACCAACCACACACAGCAGCAGATTAAATCCCCCATGGAGTTCATACTTTGTCATTATTATATATGGGACAGCGTGTTTAGGAAAATTTAAATTAAAATATCAGAATGATAACATGATACTTAGCGTTTTAGAACTTCTGTGAAATTCCCAATATTTTAAATCTCTGGTACAGATTAATTCAATCAGTTCTAAACTATGAAACAAGGACCACCTAACAGGTGAGTAACTGAAGCATAGAATGAGGAAGTAACATGTTCAGGCTTTTAACTGTTTCACTGTGCTACTTAAGAAAAAAAATGACACCGGGTGGTGGTGGCACACACCTTTAATCCCAGGTCTCTGTGAGTTAGTTCAAGGCCAACGTGGTCTATGGAGCTAGTTCCAGGACAGCTAGGGCTCCACAGAGAAACCCTATCTCAGGAGAAAAAAAAAATGAGATGATAAAGTATTGTCTTTATCTTTGAAGGGAAAAATATCTAAAAACTAAATATATATGTTTACAAATACATTTGTAATGTATGTATTTGTATAAATAAATTTAAATAGGCGAGTTGTGATAGAGAACTAGTGAACAATGGGATAATCTGGAAAACAGATTAACTAAAAGAGACAGACTTGAAAATTATGACAAAGTGTTATTTTCCTGATAACCTTTGCCCTGTGAGTGATGAAAGGATGTCTAGTTGAATGCTTTGCTGCCCAGCCAACACTTCCATTCCATTGCCTTCCAACAAGTAAACTCTGTCCTTGTGATAAACTCTTAGCAATTTGGGATGCAAGTGGAAAATTGTGCAACTTCTAGGTCATGCATAAGGAGGGAAAGTATGATCTCTCTTTCCTTGTCTTCTGTCCCATGGACTGACAGGGATGTAGTGTGGTGAATGACCTATTTTGGGGGGGGAGTGGGGCTGTATAGAAGGTAATGCTTTAAGAATGGCAGAGTCAGATTGAATAGTTTGCCTTGCATATTACTAAACTAACTGCCAGGGAAGCCCTAGACTGTATGAATGGGGTGGGGGAGGTGTGAATTTTGTTTATAGCAGCTTAATCTACATCCTAATACAGGAAGAGATCTAGCAGTTGTCTGACCAGAATTCCAGATATGAGGGAAAATCAAACAGAGATAATATTTAAGGAGATCAAGGTTGAATATTTCCAAAACAGCAGAAAGACACCAGTTGAAGACATTAGATCCTAAGCAAGCTAAATAGAAATCTAAGCCTAAACAGCTCAGTTAAAACCACAATCAAAATAGCCAGAGGGGGGAAAACAAATTACTTTGAAAAGATTTGCCATTATAACAGCTGAGTTAGTGAAAGGAAAATAGAAACCAATACAATAGACTCACTAACTACAGTGTACTGAAAGTAATGGCTATTAAAGCTAAAATTTTACCAGGCCGTGGCACAGGCCTTTAATCCCAGCACTTGGGAGGCAGAGACAGGTGCTATGTGAGTTTGGGGCCATCCTGGTCTACAAAGCTAATTCCAGGACAGCTAGAGCTGTAACACAGAGAAACCTCTAAAAACAAACAAACAAAGCTAAAATATCTTTCAAGATTGGTGGTAGTGGAGAGCAATGTAACTTTTAAAACCCAACTGGAACCGAGTATTTGTATATCCCAAAGGAAGATTACTGACAGTAGAGTTTAGAGATTAAGTAACCTGATGAAGGAAACATTATTAGAGGGGGGGGGGGGCAAACATTGTGGTACATACCTATAGTCACAGCATTTAGGTACTGGTGCAGAAGGATTGTTGTGATTTCTAGGCTAGCCTATACTACAGAACAAGACCTTGTATCAAAACCCAAAAATAGTCGTGAACAATATTGACAGTTCATAGTTGCTGAGGCAGGGGGAGTTTTCTTCATGAAAACTGAAAAGTTACTCATGTTTCTTTAAATAACCCCTCTCCTGTGCCATGCAGCCAGTCCTAATTAAACTCAGTGGGTTACCAAAAAAGAAGAAACAGAAAACACCAAAAATATGACAGAGATTGAGATTGTAGTAGGGTACTCTAGGGGAACAAAATCAATAGAGTGGATATATATTACCAAAGAGATGGTTAGATTGGTTTACATGACACATGGTGTGTAGTTCAACAATGTCTGTCTACATACTGGAGAGGCTGAGAGCCCAGCTGTTCAGACTACAAGAGTGGATGTCTCAGCTGACTGACTTGACACTGAAGGCCTGAAAGATTCTTGGAGAACCATGGAGAAGTCCCAGAGGCTGAGCTCTGATGGCAGTGGGAGACGGCAGCTGCAGCACCATCCAGCAAGGGGCAAAGGCAAGCAGACAAAGAGCAACAGTTTCTGAATGTTTTACCTGAGCCTCTGCTGGTGGGGACTATCCTTACCCTTCCGGACAATTACCCTTAACCTATCCAGGGGCATGTCTCTTAGTTGATTACAGACCAATCAATTGACAACCAAAAAATGTCACACAATAACATTTTTGGTCAGTGAATAAGTTCAATGATAGATTATTTTATTGTTACAATAGTATGCTAAAACTTTCAAGACCACTTATCAAACAACAGAAATTTTACTGATACCTTTGAAACTCTTTTATTTGAATATTTAGATTCCAAGGATTTATTTAATAAACTAACTATCATTCAAGTGGTGGTATATGTTTATCTGTTTGGTAGAATCTCACTATGTAGCCTTAGCTGGCCTGGGACTAGCTGTGTAGGCCAAACGGTCTCCCATCCACCTTCCTCTGCCATCTGAGTTCTGGTACTAAAAGGTGTGTGCCACTATTCCCAACCTCCGTTAAAGATTTTGACAAAGATTTAGTTAGATGACATAAATGGTTTTTATTTTTTTTTAATTTTTTATTTATTTATTTTTTTTTAGCCATAAAAGCATTTATTGAGGGAGAGAGGGAGACGGGGAGACATTTGTGTTTCTATTTAACATGTATATAAGGAAAATGCAGAGAAATGCTTTGAACCAAAGGATCAGTGGAAAGTGCTAAGAGTTGTATACCTGTGCCAAAAAGTATTGACACTAAGAACAGTTATAGTTAAGTATTTTCCCTTAAAAACAGCAAAAGCAAGCAAGCAAACAAAAACCAGACACAGTCACCAGCCTAACAATCTCTACTTTCCCCTCAACTAAAAAGCTTACATAAGATGTAAGTGTACTGAGCCAGTGTCTTTAGGAGGACTGAATAGCAGAGCTTCAAATTCCACAAGTTCAGAGTCTGAGGCACCTCAGTGCCCAGGCATTTTGGATGATAAAGTGCTCTTACCATGACATCTAAAACCAAAAATGAAGAGGCAGCAGTATTACTCTTAGAAATATAGAGGAAGCTGGGCAGTGGTGGCGCACACCTTTAATCCCTGCACTCGGGAGGCAGAGGCAGGCGGATCTCGGTGAGTTCGAGGCCAGCCTGGTCTACAGAGCTAGTGCCAGGACAGGTTCCAGAGCTATACAGAGAAACCTTGTCTTGAAAAACAAACAAAAAGCCAAGCAAACCAACAAACAAACAAAAAAGGAACTATAGAGGAAAATACTCAAATAATTTAATTGTAGGTTAAGGTAATAGTGACCACGCTTTTTTTTTTTAAAGACAGTTCCTCCTAGAAAGTACTAAGCGATCATATGATGGTTTTGTTGTTGGTTTGATTTTTGTTTGCACACTGCCAGGGTATGCAAATGACCTTGCCACCAAGCTGCAGCCCAAGTACCAAGTATATATTAAAGAGTAAGGGACTAAAGCTTTTCCAGAAGAGACCAGAGCAGTAACAGAACAGAAACGGTTTTAAAACATGATAAAAAAAGACTTCTTACTGCAGAGGAATACATATAGAGACTGAGAAAGAAATAAAAACCTTCTCAAATGTTTGAAGTATAGAAATGGAGGAGGAATTCTCTTTGCTTTATTTATAACAGTGGTCAGAACTGAAACTAGCTAGTGGCCACTATAAGACCCAGAACAATGGAATAAACCTTTAACAGCTCAGCTGCCCAGAAATGGAGTTGAGTATTGTGTGAAGTAGAGATCAGAGGAGGCTGGTGGAGGAGATCCTTCTGAATTTGTGTTGATTTTATTGGTTGAATAGGGTTTGATAGGGCTGCTCTTAGGTGAGTGGAGTAGACAGAACAGAATTCTGGGAGGAAGAAGGCAGGCAGAGAGCCTCCTGTCATGAAGCTTCCAGGTCAGACATGCTGAATCTTTCCTGGTAAGCCACAGCCTCGTGGTGACATACAGATTATTAAAAATAGGTTAAATGAAGATGTGAGAGTTAGCCAACAAGAGGCTAGAGCTAATTGGCCAGGCAACAATTTAATACAGATCTCTGTGTGATTATTTCGGGCATAAGCCAGCCTGGCAGTGGGATGTAGCCTGCTCTTCTTACAACAGGAGGCTTCATGACCCTGTCTAGTGCTGGTTTTGTTGGCTTGCCACTAAAGAAGTTCTTATGGGCTGGAGAGATGGCTCAGAGGTTAAGAGTACTGGCTGCTCTTCCAGAGGTCCTGAGTTCAATTCCCAGCAACCACATGGTGGCTCACAACCATCTGTGAAATCTGGTGTCCTCTTCTGGCGGGCAGGCATACATGACAGAATTTTGTATACATAATAGTTTTTTTAAAAAAGTTCTTATATTTTAATTTTAATATTTGAAGCCAGAAGAGACAAAAACCCCCAGCTCTTTGTACGTTTGCCACATCTAAATTAAGTACATTATTTTCTAAGAGTTGTATTTGTCCACATTGACGTCTCATAAAATAAATGTTCACCATATGTAGTTTGCAGAATTGGAGTTAGGGTTTCTTTTCGTTGTGTTGTAACTGCTGACCGTCTTTGCATTATTCCTGATACCTTTGTTTAACACTCTGTTATTGTTGTTAAGTGAGGATACAGTGAAACCACCAAACCGGACCACTCTGTGGGTAGAAAAAAAAGTTTAATAATGGGGACAACTGCCAGTCTGCGTCCGAGAATAGAGGGCAGTGGTTTACTAGAAAGCAAGCAGATTTTAAATGATAATCAGCGGGGAGGGGGGCTCTTGGAGCTGATGCAGACTTTAGAGATGCTTTGTCTGAGGTAGTTGACCATTGCGGGTAGATAAGGGAGGTAGTGGTTTCCTGGTAAATAGAAATTGCCATACAGAGATTTCCTGAGTGCTTACTTTAAGCTTCTGTTTACCCAGTATAACAATCCTTCTGTCCACTGGGTCGGAGTCCTTCTATTTAAGACATTGTCATCAGCACTGCCATTTTGGAGACCCAATTTAGACCTAATGTTGATTTTTTTTAGTTTCTGAGTCTAGTTGAATGAATTTTTTTTTTTGGCCTTCCTACGTGCGTGCATGTGTGTGTGTGTGTGTGTGTGTGTGTGTGTGTCTTATATATGTTTAGTGTTAGAGGTTGATGTCAGATATCCATTTGTTGTTCTCCACCTTATTTAGAGGGGACATAGTTTTCCACTGAACTTGAACTCACTGTTTTTGTAAAACTGGTTGCCTCTCACCCCACCCCAGCTCCCCTTCTGCCCATCCCCACCTCACTAGTGCTGGAGTTAGAAGTATGCACCACCAGACCCAAGACACCACATTTGACTTTTTATTTGTATGCTGGGAATCTATGCTTGTGCAGCACACACTTTATCCCTGAGCCATTCCTTAGCACCTTTCCTACTTACTGTGAAAGTGTTTTCATCTAGTTTGTTGGCTTTAAGTTTTCCACAGTTGTTTAGACTTGAAATTTTTCTATGTATAGAGAAAAATTCTTTTCTAAAGCAAAGGAACAAAGCCAATCCTCCGACAACCCGGTAATTCTTTGTTAATGATTGAAGTCCTTTGATTCAGTCCCACCTCTCAAATAAAGATATGACTTTGAGGATTACGTTTTCAGCACATGAGTTTGGCAGATATTCGAATCGTAGCATACTCATACTGTGTATTCCCTATCTCTGTCCTTCTACACTCTGGGCTCGGTATATAAACTCAGTAATTGACTCTTATTTTAACCTTGCTTTCCTCTTCACCCCATCTATCAACTTTTTATATAATCATGTTTTATATCTTTTATATAAACATTATATAACCTGGAAAGGTCTTTAAATATTTATTTTACAGCCTCCCACAGGGTCTCTTACCTGTTTTCTTTAGATTTTGTTATAATCTTAATTTTTTGTCTCAAATAGTTTTTCTGATTTGTGGTTGCCCTTTCTCATCTAAATGAAGTCAGCACTTCATCTCTGAGGAGCTTACTTAGTGTTAGCCTCTCTGACTCACCTATAAAAATGGTACTACGCCTGTCTATAATCCTGTTCCAGGGGATCCACTGCCCTCTCCTGGTTTTCTTGGATACTGCATGCATATGGTGCACAGACATATATGTAGCCAAAACACCTTTATACATAAAATAAAAAATCTTTTTTAAAAACGAGGATAAATGAGAATATAAAGACTGTTGTGGGAATTAAAAATAGTAGCATATAAAGTGTGAAACACAGCATGGTAGACAGTAATCATTGCAGTTAAATTTTTTTTCTTTTATATTCTGTTCTGATATTTTTTACCCTTTTCTTGTCCAGTCCTCTGGATATATTAATATTTTCTCTGGTAAACTGAAGCAAGGATTAGTAATCTTTTCTTTTAAGGTGCTATATAATAAATGTTTTGTGTTTTAGGTCATATAGTCTGATGAAATACAGTTGACATGAATTATCCTTAGATTCTGTATTAGTGATTTCAACTAATCATGAATAAAATATTTTAGAAAAAAATAGCCCTTGTACTGAGCATGTGCATTTTTATCTTGTATAGAATAACACATGATGGTAACAACTTACATACATTCGCATTTGTCAGGGGTCACAAGTAATCTAGAAATGGTTTAAAGTATATAAGAAGATGTATGTAGTCATGCAGATGTTGTGGATTTTGGTGCATGGTGAGCATGCGTGGTGCGTGGTGAGCCTGAGAAGTGCTCACCAGTCCATCCCATACACCACAAGGTCCCTTTCCTTTCCTCCTCAGTTTCTGTGCATGTACTCCCTTCCCCAAGTATCCTAGTCTAGAGAATATTAGGAACTGCGAGAAAAGAGGGTTCAAGGTGAATGCTTTCAGTGAGATAGTTATTATACAGTTTCATATCAGAAAACTGGAGTTTTTGCTATATTGCACTATTAAAATGGTTGTTTTAGAAAGTTAAATCTTGTTCTGGTTTCTGTATTCATTTTCCCTCCCTAAAACATCCTATGGCCTCTTGTCAGAGTTGCTTATCCTGTTTTGTTTGGCAGTGCTGAGAATCTAGCCCAGAGTTGCATGCCATGTTCAACCAATAAGCTCCAGCCTCTGCCTCACTTGCTAGTTTTAAAATACTGACTCAGGTGTTGTGGTGCGTGCCTTAATCCTAGCACTCGGGAGAGAGAGGCAGGTGATTCCCTGAGTTTGAGGCCAGCCTGGTATACATAATGAGTTCCAGGATAGCCAGTGCTATATAATAGAGAAACCCTGTCTCAAAAATAAATAAAATAAACAAACAAATAAATAAACAAATAATAGTGTTGATATCTGCAAACATTGAACCATGAGGTGGGATATGGTGTGGCACACACTTTTTTGCAATTATTTCCTTATTCATTTTACTTCCCTATCACAGTTTTCCCTCTCCTGTCCCCCCAGTCTTTTCTGCCCACTTCCCCCTGCCTCTCCCATCCACTCCTCCGTTTCTGTTCAGAAAAGGGCAGGCCTTCCATGGATATTGACAATACATGGCATATCAAATTGTAGTAAGACTAAGTACCTCGCCTTGTGTTAAGACCTAGGCCCTTGGCATATATGTGACAGTTGTGTAGCAGGGGCTGTCCCCAACACTTTTACTGGCTTTTGGGACCCTATTCCTCATACTGGGTTGCTTTGCTCAGTCTTAATAAAAAGTGGCACACATTTTTAATCCCAGCACTCCAGAGGCAGAGGCAGGTGATCTCTGTGTCAGAGGCCAACCTTGTCTACATAGTCTAGATCATGTCATCCTGGGCTGCATGATGAGACTGTCTACGAATGAATAAATGAATAAGGTTAAATATAGAAAGCCATTTCTAGGAGAGCACCTTTGGGGTCCCTACTATTAAAGTTTAGCTCAAGTGTCTTAAAATTTCTCAACTCGTCCAAATACTTGATTTTCTTTAGTGAATTTTATATTTTAGGTTCTATTTTCAGGGACAACTTTTGTCTTAAAATTCTTCAGTTTGTGTATTTTTAAAATGTAGAAAATAAAATTTAGGATTTATTTGCTTTGACAACCAAGTTATGCTATTTTCTAAGACTAGTTTTGCCAAAGGAAGAATGAAAAAAAATTTAGAACTTGAACCATAATGTTAAGGAGTCGAGATTGACTTAAAACTTAAACAGAGTGCCATGTTTATCCTGTTCTCTGTATTTGTCAGTAGTCTTAGCCAAAGTAAGACATTTTCTGGTGCTTGTTGGAAGTGCAGAGATTTCCATAAAAAGACATAGAGTTTTCTTGGAAGAATATAGTGGTTTTCTTCCTTGGCAGTGATGTGTTAGAAGTAACTCTCCCTTTTGAAGGAAAATGTTAACTCCAATTACTCTTACTGATAATTTGTATGTGTGTACTTGTTGGACAAGCTGTTTTATTATTTCTATGGATGTGTAGATATGTATATCTACAACCAGTATTCTGTATGTGAAAAATGGCTTTGAAAGTTGGATATCTTAACCATTTTGTTAAGGAACAGAAGCTAAATATTCTGTTATTGGAGAGTTCCCTCAAGTAATTTGATCATCTCTGAATTCTTTCCTTAATTCCTGTTTCCCTAGAAAATCTGGAGGCATTTGAGAAATATAAGCAAGCTCACTGTTGCTGTATTGTGATTACCCCGTGAGAACTAGTGAGTTCACACATTGTCATAATGATAGCAGTCCCTAAAAGGCTTGGATAAGGATAGAACCGTCTTGGTGCAGGAAACACATGCTCTGTATTTAGCCATCAGCATTGTTCTCAGGTAAATGAGAGCACTGTCTAATACATGCTTAGGATGCCCACATAAGTTTGTCAAGCACAGACTTAGCACACCTCCCCCTTTCCCTTCTGTCTCCGTGAGAACTTGGAGTTAATTTTCAAGCTTCCTTCTTAGCGTTCTTCTCTTTTCACTGGGTGTTTTTTAGTTGATTTCATCTGCTGCTGTGGTTCTAATTGCTACTGTCTTTCTAGTCCCTTCCAAACTTGAGTTTCAAAACTAGCCATCAAATTCTATTACATACTTTTCCACAGGACTCTCACACGGAATTTCTCCAGGAAATGTTCCTGCTTCAGTTGCAGGTGTCCTATCAGCCACTTTTTTGCTCAAGCTAGATAATTAGAAGTTATGCTTGCCTTTCTTTTTTCTCCAACCATTATCTCTGATCAGTTAGAGTCCCATGCCTTCAGAAAGCACTGCTCCCTTCTCAGTGTATAGTGTGACTGTACAGGTCTCCATCAGTTCTCACTGAACTACGGATGTGGTTTCCTAACTAATCTCCTTTCCTCAGTATATGTTATATAATATAAACATAGCCATAATAATATTAAAGAGATCACTGTGTCAGGACTGGAAAGATGGCTCAGAGGTTAAGAGCACTGGCTGTTCTTGTAGATAACTCAGGTTTGATTGACAGCACCTACATGGTGGCTTACAACCATTAATAACTACAGTTCCAGGGGATCTGGTGCTCTCGTCTAGCCTCCACGGGTGTCGGGCACACATGTAGTGCACAGACATGCAAGCAATCAGAATACTCTTGCACATAAAAAATGAAATTTAAATTTAAAAAACAGTTTTCTCCCTTTGAGTAAATAGATAAAATGTAAACTATATTAGACTTGATGATTGATACCTAGTAGGAGGTCATCTTCAGTAAATTAAAATGTCTGGCACTGGTCCTATAAATCTATTATTGAAAGCTATTTGATTTTTGCTTAGTAACCCTAGTGCTCTGGCTAGATGACATAAAGGGAAAATCTTTTAAGCAAAACCCTATATTTGATGTTACAGTCTTAAGTTGTTTTGTATATTTGTGAATTTTTATTTTCATTTTTTTTGTTTTTCAGGTTGTCAGTATTTAAACAGAGCACATCATGCGTGAGTACAAGCTAGTGGTCCTTGGTTCAGGAGGCGTGGGGAAGTCTGCTCTGGTAAGTTAGCCACCCAGATATAACTAATCAGTATCAACACCCAGGATGTGGGCATTGGCTTGTTCTCATGCTGCTAGTCACTAAGGAAAAGGGAAACATTATTTTTTATAAACCTGCTGTCTGTAGCCAAAAATGTGTAGCTCTGTACTGTTTAGTCACTCACCTACTCTGTTGTCTGCCAGCTACTTATTGGCCACTAGTATTTGTGAGTCAAAGTGAAATATAATTTTTATTGTCAGGGAAGTTTAAGTTCTACTGGGGAAGAGTGTTACAGATTGTTCTCCTTTGCCTGACTCCAAGCTTGCATGGAATAAAACCTACTTTTTGTTTTATATGAGGTATCATCCAGCCTCTGGGGTCACAACAGCAAATAAAATGTCTTTCGTGGAGCTTACTGTGTAGCAGAAGGGGAGATGTAATAATACCAATTAAACAAAACTACTTGGTGCTCTCAAACAAAAATTCAGAATTTTAAGGGAGTGACAGACAAGTGGACCTGAGCTTTGACAACTTCAAGAAAGGCCAGAATAGCCAGGCATGAGATGACGGGGTGGAGCCCAGCTGACTTAAAGATTACTATGTAAGAGCTTGTAAGTAAGGTCCAAGAACAGTAAGACATAGAATGTCTTGAGGGAATTAACACTCAGTGAATTAGATAAATGTTTTATTTAACAAGTGGACTTTATACTGTATAGTTTAGAAGAGTGGGAGAAAGTTGGGAGGTTGTTAAGCACCCTAGCTTGCTTATGTGTGCTTGGATTAGGGCTGTGATAGTGAGGAAGAGAGTAGGACACCTAAAGTTCTACTGTGATTATATGCTTAAGTTCCTTTAAATAATGTAAGTGTAGATGACCTTAGTCTGTATATTTGCCTTTGTTTATAAGTAGGAATATTCCAGACCCTGCTTTAAGACTTCCTAGAGGCCAAGCGATGGTGGCGCACGCCTTTAATCCCAGCTCTTGGGAGACAGAGGCAGGTGGATCTCTGTGAGTTCATGGCCAACCTGGTCTTCTACAAAAAGAATTCCAGGACTGCAGGACTGTTAACACAGAGAAACCCTGTCTCGGGGAGGGTGGGGGGGGGGACCTTCTCAGAATTATCATCTATACTTGCCATTAATTTAATAATTGATAAATGTTCTTTTTAGTATACGTTCAGACATGTCCATTCAGTATACTGCAGATAAAAGCACAGCGTTCTCCCTGTCATTCTGTCCCAAGGTCCTCAGTTGATTCCTGAAACCTTATTCAGATATATACAATACCTAGTTATCTTTTTCTTCTGTATCTTAGCGTAGTCTGTTACCTGTGACTAGGTAGTGATTTCCACTGGAAAGAGTAAGGCTTAGGAATCAGAAAGATGATGTATTGTAAGTTCATCTGGCAAATTGGAAAAGTATTTCTGGGGTAAAAGTGTAACTTAAGTGTGATTACAGTCTAAAATTGAAACAAACATGTTCAGTAACACTAAATTTCCTGTTTTTCCTTACAGTTTAAAAGATATAAACATTTAGAACCTTTGTTTGTCTCTTTTTAGACAAGAAGTTACATTTGAATAGTTTCATTTTTAATGAACTAGAATCTTGTTAAGGTATAATATAATCATGTTTAGCAATGTAGCAGATGTATTTTAAGTTTTTGACATGGCCATCTTTTTGTAATAAATTTCTTCTTAGTTTTGTGTGCATTCTTATCGAAAAGTAATACTAATGCTTAGCATTTGTGTTTATTCAGAATTTCAACACAATTTCATTTATTCTTTAAAGTTTGTAAGGTTAAATAACACTTAGGAACATTTGATTTTCCTTTCAAGGCTTTAACTCTAGTTTGTTTGTTTTCTCCTCTCAGACAGTTCAGTTTGTTCAGGGAATTTTTGTTGAAAAATATGACCCAACGATAGAAGATTCCTACAGAAAGGTAAAATGTGAAACAGTGTGTGCACTTACGAGTGGGCCTCACAGCTTTCAGACTTGGTGCATGGTGTTGCTTAAAGACATTTTGAGAAATGGCAAATCTGCTGTGTCTGTTTTTAGAAGTTTCACCTGAATAAAGCATTCCTCAATGAACGTGCTTAGAGCATTTTATCTGCTGCTGCTACTGCTGCTGCTTAATAATCCTCCTTCCCTCCCTCCCTCCCTCCCTCCCTCCCTCCCTCCCTCCCTCCCTCCCTCCCTCCCTCCTTCTTTCTCTTCTCCCTCCCTTCTTCCTTCCTTCCTTCCTTCCTTCCTTCCTTCCTTCCTTCCTTCCTTCCTTCCTTCCTTCCTTCCTTCCTTTTTCTTTCTTCTCTCTTCATTCTTTTTTGTTTCTGTTTCTCAAGGTAGGGTTTCTCTATATAGCCCTTGCTGTCCTGGAAACCACTCTGTAGAACAGACTAGCCTGGAATCCACAGAAGTCCACCGGCCTCTGCCTCCTAAGTGCTGGAGTTAAAGGTGTGAGCCACCATGCCTGGCTAATAGTTCATAATAGCACAGTGGGAGTAGCTGTCGTGTTTCCAGAATCTGTGGAACATGTATGGGAAGGGACAATGCAAACTGTGGACTTTGCTGGTGACAGTGTGGCATTGGAGCTTCATTGGTTGTGCCAAATTTTCACTTCGCTGCAGCCTATTGGTAAGAGAGAGACGGCAGCTGTACATGGTGTAGGCACAAATAATGTGGGTCTCTCTTCCCTTAATTTTGTGGTGAACCCCAAACTTCTCCTAAAGAAGTGAAGTTGACCAGGCATGGTGTATACACATTTAATCCCAGCACCCAGAAAACAGAGGCAGGGAGATCTCTGCAAGTTCAAGGCCAAACTAGTCTACAAAGACCCCTATCTTTAAAAAAAGAAAAAGAAAAGGAAGAGTAATCTATTTTTAAAAGAAGCAAAATAGTTGATCTTGACAAAAATAGGTTCTAAGACTAGATAGAACCATGAGAAACTTTCATGAGTTTATTTTCCATGAATCCAGGTGTGAGTCATATGGCAGAATACCATAAAAGAGCCAAGGCTCTCGCTCCAAAGACTAATCCTTTCATTTCAGCAGAGAGGCAAGCTTGGTCTGTTAAATATCTGTTTTTAGAATCTGTCTTTCATAGTACTATAACGTTTGTTGAATTAAGGTTTTCAGGAAATATTAGCTGAGTGATTTCATTTTCTTCCAAATTAACACAGCCGTGCTCTAGTTTCCATATTTTCTGAAGGCTCTGGCACAGATTTTCCTCTTAACTGTTTGCCCCACATGGGGTGGGGTCATGAGTTTATGGCCCCACCAGAGGCATTCCTCCTCATCTCTCTGACAGGGAGGCGAGGGTCAGAAGAGCTTGTAGGGTGATGTTTTTATTTGTAGGAGATGGTGTTGCTGCTCTTCTCAAGTTTCTCCTAAATAAATTGCTAGTTAAGTCTTTAAGCAAGATCTGTCCCTAACATGCTAAAGAACTAATTTTCTTAGTCCCTTCTGTAATAATTTTCCACAGAGTTGCTAATTGTTATTTTCTTTAGGCCAATCTTTTTTTTAGAAGTCTGTAAAAATGGAATTAGTATATTTATATTTCATGTTCTACAGTTTTTTTTTTCCCTAGAGAGCCCTAAAAGTCTTAAGGGATACATACATTCTTAAGGGATAAGTAGTTCATTGCTATCTATTTTAATGCTTCTGAGTTTTCCTTATGTTGCAAATTTTGTGAATATTTTAGCAAAATTTTTAACAGCTTAGATATAGTAAGTTGGCCAAATTTCTGTTCCTCAAAATCTTTTTTTATTCAATGTTACCCATTTAAGATAGTACAATGAAGCCTGACGTCTTTGCTTGGAGACAGTGTCTCTTTGCGTCACCCATAGGGCCTTAAACTCAAAATCTTCTGTCTAGCCTCCCAGTACTGAGATTATAGGTAAGCACTACCATACCCAGCTTGGGTTCTTTAATTCTTAGCTCTCCATGACAATCATATATAGATCTCATAAATAAATCTGTCACAACCATGTATCATATATATGCTATCATTTTCATTTGGTTAGAATTTTTTTCTATTAGAACTATATGTACCATTTTTCTTAATTTACAAAACCTGGCCTTTTTTTTTTTTTTGCCACCCAATAAGAACAAATGAGCATCATTATAGCAGTCAGAAAATACCCACGCTCACTTTAACCACCCTGCCTTTGGAGTGATGCTGGTGTGCTCAGAGACCCTCCCTGTTCTTTATTGTGGTACTAAGTAGAAGAACACTTGGTAGTTGTTAATAAGTATTTTGAAGAGGTAAAAGGGAAAACATGGCCGGGCAGTGGTGGCGCACGCCTTTAATCCCAGCACTCGGGAGGCAGAGGCAGGCGGATCTCTGTGAGTTCGAGACCAGCCTGGTCTACAAGAGCTAGTTCCAGGACAGGCTCCAAAGCCACAGAGAAACCCTGTCTTGAAAAACAAAACAAAAAAAAAAAAGGGAAAACATGTTGATGTTACTTTTTGTTGTTTTTTTTTTTCCTTCTTTGCTCCCCCACAGCAAGTTGAAGTAGATTGCCAACAATGTATGCTGGAAATCCTGGATACTGCAGGAACAGTAAGGATTCTTTCCTTTTCATGTAACAAGTTTTAGTGTGTGAGCAGGTTTTGCTATCTAAGTAATTCTCTGTGTAAAGTGGTTATTTCTGATTCTTAATTCTCTAAATGTAAGGTTTTATAAATTTTCTTGGATATATAAAGTTGTTTTGTGATGTGATTGATGCTTACATATCATAATTGAATTGTGTTTGAAGTTTATAAATGAAAAATCCAGAAAAATACGCCAGAATACTAAACTTGAAGGTTAAGGATGTGGGTGAGGGTTAGCACAGCTGACATCCTGCAGTACAAATGGAGTGCAATGGACAGGCTGGAGCATCTGGAACTACTCTGATATAGTAGACAAAAATTGAGGTTTGACAATGGGAATGAGCAAGCCAAAGAAGCAAAAAGTTTATGAAGCTTTATGGATTTGTATGTTTAATGATAAACCGGTTAAAAAAATTTGTTTTTAATATTCTGCTTTTTGTGACTTCTTTAATATTGCATATAAAATCCAAGACTTATTAGATAAGATTCTGTTCTGTATTATTATCTATAATTATAAAATGCAATAATGATTCTCCAAAGACAAGAAAGTAGGTTTTAAGCAAGCAGAAGTCATTTTAATTTAATTTAATTTAGTGAGACTGTAGCTGTGTGACCAGTGTTAATGGCTAGTAAGTCTGAAGAAAATAGTCACTGTACTATCCTCAGATCTTTTCTAAGAATTTGAAATGCAGCAAGCAGGGAAATAAAAAATATATGAAAAAGTTCTTTTCAAGAGTCTAATCTAGGGTTGGTAATGTACTGATTGTCAAGATGATAAAAATCAATAGAAAGATAGTTGGATGTTTATAATTCAGTGCCAGATCTGCATTTTGGATTGTTTCTACTTGAGTATTATAAATCTTCCAAACAAAAACAGTTAAGGTTTGTATATTAAAGGAATTGTGTCAACAAACACAAACTTTCATCTCAGTTTCTAGAAACTAGTATGAAATCTTACGACAATATATAATTTAAAATGTATGTCCTTACTTGAGATTTATTCTGTTTAAAATAATTCCAGCATCCATTAAAGAGCTGCATTATATTTATAACTGGATCTTTTTTTATACCACAGGAACAATTTACAGCAATGAGGGATTTGTATATGAAGAATGGCCAAGGGTTTGCACTAGTCTATTCAATCACAGCTCAGTCTACGTTTAATGACCTACAGGACTTGAGAGAACAGATTTTACGGGTTAAAGACACAGAAGATGTGAGTATTTTTCTCTCTAAGACATATTGCCATCTCTCCATAGTCAAAGGAAAAGTGTCTGCTTTCCCATCAGTATAAGGTTTGGAAAGTCTCTAACATGCCAAAAACAGGCTCTGAAATAAATTTTGACTTTCAAAATTAACCTACAAATCATATGCTGAGATGTATAGAATATGAGGTGTGTATGGCAAAGTGAGCATTGCCATGTGGATAAAAAGCACAGGAAAGATGAGTCAGAAAACTTCACAGAAGTAGGAAGAAGTGGGACTCAAGTTGAGCTTTGAATGTGAGAAGTAGTGTTCACAGAAACCATAATTAATGTTCCTTTTTCTAATATTCTATCATACAAATATTCTTTGGGTTTTTTTTTTGTTTTGTTTTAACACATTATCTTTGCTCTATGTACACACACACACACACACACACACACACACACACACACATGCGCACGCACACCCAGGCTAGCTTTGGGCACCTAACCTTCCTATCTCCATCTTCTTTTTTTGTGTTGGGGGGTGGTTTTTTGAGACAAGGTGTCTCTGTAGCCCTGGCTGTCCTCGAACTCACTCTGTAGACCAGGCTAGTTTCAAACCCACGGGCGTCTGTCTGCCTCTGCCTCCTGAGTGCTGGGATTAAGGGCGTGCCTCACGACAGCCCCGCTCCCTCCTTCTCAGTACTGGGTTTATAGACATGCACCACATTTGTTGGTAGCATACACCCTTTTCTTATCTTTTGTAAAATATGAAATATATTTTACACATTTCCATCAGTTTGAGGTTATAGAAAAGTTCCTTTTCAATTATATAGCTAGGATAGAAATTTTCTGATAGACCTTTCTGGTTTTGTGTGTTCTGATGGGAACTATTCATCTGCTCAGGACCTTAAACTTAATACCATTGTAGATAGGCGGAATGTCCTTAATGAATAGTTAGTGAGTTCGTGAGTTCCGGGAATGTTAACCCCTTTATTCTGCCAGAAAAGGACAAACGTTTGAGTGAAGGTGCCTAGACTATTGAACCTCTTTGGGGTGGAAGGTTCATCTTGTCTCTTACATTCTTTCTTTTGTGTAGTGCTGTTGTCTTACAACCTCCTGACTTTGTTCTCTCACACAGTTTGTTAGCTGTGAAAGTGGATGCTGTGTTTCAGGATAGTCAAGCATCTGTGGCGTAGAGTGAAAGGGAAGACACAGCTGCTTAGTGACTTTTTTTTTTTTAATGTATGTGTGTCTGTGTATTCCATGTGGTGAGGCTAGAAGAGGACGTTGATTCCCGAGAGCTGGGGTTACAGGTGATTGGGAGCTACCTGACATGAGTGCTGGGAACTGAGCTCAGTCCTCTGAAAGAGCAGCAGGTGCTCTTGACCACTGAGCCATCTCTCCAGCTCCTATTTTTATTCTTAATCCTCCTTACTGTTTCACCTACAGTCTTTAAGTCTAATATTAGACAGAGAAAGCTAGTAATTAGATATAGAAGCTGCTAATAATGTCACTATTTTTTGGCATTTATTAGACCTGGGAGATGAAACATTTAAATCACTTAGGGTAAATGAATATAGTGTTTCATGTATTATAGGGAATTCCTTTTCCTTCAGAATTTTCTACTTGAAATTCAGCTCTTTGTAGTAATCCACATGAGAATTTTAGAATCATTAAGGGATGGAGAGATGGCTCAATGATTGAAGTACTTGACACTTTTCCAGAGGATCAGAGGTCAATCCTCAGCATCCACATGGCAGCTTACAACCATCTGTAGCTCTTTTGGCCTCCCTAGGTACCACACATGAGTATTGTTCACAACATTCATATAAAAAATTGAAATTAAGAAAAAATGGGATCATTTCCTTTAAAATAATTTGGTATATGAATCTAATAGGAGTTCTTCCAAAATAGACTTCCTTCCTTCCTTTCCTCCCCCACTCCATTTCTTCTTCCAAACAACCACAACACACAGCACCCTTTTTAAAGCACTTGGTAGAGCATACAGTTGTAGACTGGTATGCTTCTGTTGTTAGCAGGTAATTGCTTACTTGTCAGAAGAGGATAAGTAACAAGTATGTAATTCATTTGGGTTTTTTTCCCCCTTCCTGCAGGTTCCAATGATTTTGGTTGGCAATAAATGTGACCTTGAAGATGAGCGGGTAGTTGGCAAAGAACAAGGCCAGAATTTAGCAAGACAGTGGTGTAACTGTGCCTTTTTAGAATCTTCTGCAAAGTCAAAGATCAACGTTAATGAGGTAACCTACAACTACTAGACAATCCAAACAAGTCTCTTTTTATTTTCCACAGCCAGAATTTTTAAAAAAACATAATTATCTCTGTAATAGTTACTTATCCAGTTAAATATAGCACATAGGTGGTAGAGTCCAATAGGAAAAAACAAAAAAATTAAGGTTGCTATTATAATGGTCTTTTGTTATATATAATACTATCATAGAATTCTTTTTTATTCGTTTCACTTTTGATGCATGCCTAAAATTGTGGGGTTGTATATGAATGGACATATAATTCAAACCATTCAGTCCTTTCAGGCTGATAGTCCAGATGCACACAGCTGATTTAAGCACTCCACCCACTAGCTTAAGATACTAACTGTGGGACAGAAAGCTTTTCAGATAGGCTATATGTGCTTCATTTTAAAGAGCCATAGTTGACTGGGCCCCTAAAATTTTAGTGCAGTTCCCAAATTGCTACCACCAATCAGGTAAACCGATGACATTCCTTTTGCTTTTGGAATTTTGTCAAAAGCCTTTGAAAAAGGAAAGAAATGAGGGCAGAGAGGCAGAGTAAGGCTCTTGCCCTTCTCTGGCCCAGGGAAGCATCTTAGGTAACTAGACAGAGGTGAGAATGAGTGGGTTAGGTCATCATGGCTGGGGTTTCACTCACTGTTCCTCTCTGGCCTCTAATCTGTAAGTCATTTTTCATGACTATGCTTGTAGACTATTATTGGACTTTTAAGATGGCTAAATTATTTTAAACATCTGGCAAGGAAAAAGAACCAACTTACTACAGATTCTGTTTTTTACAAATAATAGAGAATGCTAAAGCTTTTTTTTTTTTTTTTTTAGATGAAACCACTTTTAACAAATTAAAAAAAAAATCTGTTAATTCCATTTCTCTGGCAAACATATTGAGTACCTGTTGTATGCCTGGTACTTGATTCTGCACCCAGGTGGCAGTAATCCAGGCAGAACTATTTCTACCCTTAAGAAGTTTACATCCTAGTTGGGGAACGAGTCCTGCTGAGGGCTTCCATGAGTTATTTGTTATCCAGTGCTAGGTGAATAAGAAGAAATTGATAACCAGCCAGCCATTCATCCTTCTTTGTTATAGAATTAGAATTTCCTAGAGGTTGTTTTTTAAAATGTAGCTCTAATAAAAACTTATTGTTTAGTATAGTATTATTTGAGAGAATAAGGGAGCAAGAAAAGGAGCCCAGGTATGGTGGATACACTTGTAATCCCAGCACGCTGGAGGCCAAGGCAGGAGAATGAGTTCTAGACCAGCCTGTACCCTAACTAAGATGAACAAATAATATTTTAATGAAGAATACATTACAGTTGGTGAGTGCTCTTGCATAGTAGAATTGTGGTACAATGTCACCTTCTGTAATATGGTTGGCCTTTGGAATCTGGTTCCTTACTGTCTCCATCACCATCACTGCTGTCCCATCTATGAAGTTCGCAAGTATGCTGCTGCTGAGTTGGACCAGAGTCCACCACACAAGACCTCTTCCTGTAGGAGCAGAGTTTAGTAGGGAGGAAGTAGGTAGTCTACCTCTTTAATCATTACATGATTATGGACACCTACACAGGCTATTAGAGCTCCCTTGATTGCAGTTTCTAATGCAGCAGAGTTGACTTTTTCACAGCAGTCTTGCTAAAGTTCACATAGGGGTTTAGAAAACAATATAAAATGTCATAGTCATTTTATAGTAAGACCACACAGGCTGCATGCTAGACAAGAGCATATAATTTGAAGTGTTTCATTTTTTTAAAGATTTTACTCCTCATAGCCTAAAAATTCAGCTGCAGAATTTCTTGGATAGTTTACAGTTGTTCAGACAGTTTGTGCTGTAAATGCTTGTGTGGTTTCTGAATGCATGAAAATAGAGGAATAATCATTCCACAAGATTCAGCTCTTGACTTTAAATTTGCAAACAGACAAGAATACTGTGCTTGGCCAGAGAGAGCCCTCTGATTCTCTATATTCTGCAAGTAGCAAATGATGCGCTGGAATTACCTCAGTCTTAGCTCCAAATTTATTTATTTATTTTCTTTTTTCTTTCTTTTTTTTTTTTTTGTGCTAAGGCTGGAGTAATGATTGGAATAAAGACATCCCAATTAGGAATGGGAGAGGGGTTGAGAAACTCTATTCTGTGTTCCCTCTAGATTTTTCTATAGTTCAGAGAGATGAGGAAGAACCTAGGCTGGGGACTTTCAGCATTTCTAACCAAATATTATAGTTCGAACTTGCCCTCATCATTGAACCTTCTGCTGCTGTGAGGTAGGCAATATTTTCCAAAGAAATAATTTAGAATAATACTACAAACAGTCAGTTACCTGTCTCTATAATGTGTACCAGAAACTGGACATTGACTGGTATGAAGAAACTGAAATAGGAACTGCGTCTGTGTCTCATTAATTTACTGTTCTGGTTTATCTTTTTGTTATTCTGTATCATAGCTTGCATGTTAAGCCTTGGGTACTAATGAGAACTTTTTCCTGACTCATATACATTAAGTTCTTAAAGGCTTCAGAGTGGTGGGTAATAGCTACCATTTTCCTTATAAGTGCTGTAGTTTTAACCTTCTCTTAGAAACAAGATTATAGAGAGTAGAGTATTTTTAGAAAATGGGATGTAGATGGATAGGACAAACAGAAAATAGTATATTTATTTATAGCTTTGTAATGAATCTGTTCTTTTTTTTTCTTTTCAACAGCTTAGTCTTGTAATCTCTGAGTCATTTGAAAAAGTAACATGATTATCATCTTAAAGAAATGTAGCATGTCATCTTCTTAAAAATGCACAGGCTAGACTATAGCTCAGTGGTGGAGGACTTGCCTAACATATAAAGGCCCTGGGTTTAATTTCCCACTATAGCAAAGGAAATAAATATAAGTCATTGATGTTAAAATCTCTTGCTTTTGAACTTTACTTAATCTAAGAACAAGAAAAATAGTCTGTTTATTCTTCACTTAAATTCACTAGTTAACATTTTGCCACATATTTATAAAATTACTTTTCTTTACTCTTTTATATTTTAGTGTGTGTTTCCTTCAATCAAAGGCATTCTCAGGCTGTAGAGGTTGCTCCGTGGTTAAGAGCTCATAGGACTCTATGAAAGGCCATGAGTTCAGGTTCAGTACCCATGGTTCACAACCTCCTTTAAGTCCAGCTGCAGTTGATTTAACACTTCTGGACTCTTCAGATACCCACACAGATACATAAATATGAAATAAAAAAATCACTAAAAATATTTTAAGGACATTCTTGAACAAAACCAGAACTATTAAGATCATATAGCTAAAGCAAAACTCAGCTATAGAGCATTTGCCTGTATGAGCAAGACCTGAGTTCAGTTCCCAACACTGCAAAATAAAAGTAAAGTCAGAAAACTTGCCTTCCACGCTGTTTTGTTTATTTGTAGTTTTATTATGTTAATTATGCCAACGTGTTAAAGACCATGTCAGCTGAGTCTGGTTCTTTGCTATAATAATGCAGACACTCACTGTTGACTGAGGTTTCTGTCCTGCCCAGTTCCTGCAGTTGTTAAGTCTCAAAGAAATCACACAGAGGTCAACATTAATTATAAACTGATTGACCCAGTATCTCAGGCTCTTCTTCTTAACTAATTCTTATAACTTATATTAGCCCATAATTCTTGTCTGTGTTAGCCATATGGCTTGGTACCTTTTTCGGCGAGGCAGTCACATCTTGCTTCCTCTGTGGCTGGGTCATACTGTGGGCTGCGTTTCCGCTTCCCTCTTCCCAGCATTCTCATTGCCCCTCCTCTACTTCTGCCTGGTCATCCCACCTATACTTCTGCCTGGCTACTGGCCAATCAGCATTTTATTAAAAATAATACAAGTGACAGGATAAAAGACCATAGTCCCACAGCACCCACTAATGGCCTGAGATGAAAATGAAGGCCCTCACCATCATCATCTGAATAACTCTTGCGGAGTTGGCTTTAAGGAACACAATAGGGATGGACTGGTAACATCTCAACACATGCCAGAGTTAATAACCCACTCTTATGAAATAAGAAGTATTGTGTTTTTGTCCTTGATGATTTTTTACTCTTCCAAAGATGAATCTCCAAGATTATTACTATACTCTTTGTGCCTTCAAATCAAGGATTAGTGGACTTTTCCTGTCTGTTATGTTGTTGTCTTGTTTGCTTTGACTGTGGAGGTGCACACTTTTAATCCCAGCACTCAGGCGGCAGAGGTAAATGAACCTCTTGAATTCAGGGCCAGCCTGATCTACAAAGTGAGTTTCAGGCTATCCAGGGCTCAATAGTGAGGCACTACTTTAAAATACAAATCCTTAAAGGGTGGACATACCATGTACCTGATCTTGTGTTATCTGATCAGACACATGCTTTTTCCTGTCCCAGCCTAAAATATACATCGCCGTCATCAAATGCAAATTAAGGGAAATTCTATACATTTATTAAACTTTTTCAGAAATGACAAAACCCTGGAAGACAAAGACTAAAGAACTGTTCCCAATTTTAAAGGACTGAAAGCAGTTCTTGAGGTAGTATTGTCTATAACCCCAGCACTTGGGAGATGGAGGCAGGAGGGTCAGGATTTTAAAGCCAGCCTTGACTAATCAGTGAGTTTGAAGCCACCATGGGCTTGAAATGACCCCATCTCACACAATAAGGAAATAATAACAGACAGACAGACGTGTGCTACATTATCAAGAAGCAAAATGCAGTGTGGCTCCTGGTAGATTTCTGCCCAAGAGGAAAGTAACTTTTTAGGGCCTCATTGAGATAATTGACAAAATTTGAATTTACACTGAAGATACTACAAAAAAATGTATTGATATAAGAGTGTACTCTTGCTGGGCGAGGTGGCTCACACCTTTGATTCCAACACTTGGGAGGCAGAGACAGGTGAATCTCTCAGAGTTTGAAGCCAGTCTGGTGTACAGCATGAGTTCCAAGACAGCCAGGGCTACACACAAAAACCTTGTCTTGAAAAACAAAACAAAAGAGTATATTGTTCTGGGAGATACATGCTTGGCACTTTAAGGATATATGCCACTATCATATGGTTCATAGTTATTACTCGGATATAGGAAGAATGTACAGAAGCTCTCTGGTGCTGTTGTTATTATTATAGCTTTTAAGTGTTTGCTACCTTTCTCTTCTAATTTTTTGGGCGTTTTTTTTTCTTTTGACTACTGGCTGTCTAAGCAAGTACATATCCATTATGAATAGGTAGGGCCTGCTTTACTCTGAGAGTTAGCTTGGGGAGCTAAGAAACTTCAAAAGAAATCAGTAAAGTTCAGATCCAATGGGAAAGTAATACTTTATTAATACTTTCAAAATGATTTTGTGAAACAAGCCATCAGTACTTTTTATTGTTGTTTTTACCTAGATATTTTATGACCTGGTCAGACAGATAAATAGAAAAACACCAGTGGAAAAGAAGAAGCCTAAAAAGAAATCATGTCTGCTGCTCTAGACTTGAAGTCAGCAGCAGCTCTGAGCCAGGTAAGATGCTTAAGCAGAGTAAACCCTTCCTCGTTTCTCCCAACTCTAACCATTTTACTGACTCTCAGTGTTTCTGAGCTTCTGTTGCTTATACATGAGACAGACAGCTGTATCTGTTGGATAATTTGCCTCCTCCCCAGGAGTGTCTAAGCTCTAAGAGTGAGGATTGTGTGTGATCTGCTCATCACCGTGTTGTCAACACCTGCTAACAAGTGGGTATTTGAGAAATAGTGATAGAGGCTGGGTAGAGCACTTACCCTGTGTTAGCATTTCTGTTTGCTCCTCTTTGAGCTTAGCATTAGCAAAAACATATGGTGTGTTGTATCTGCCATCTATTACCCAGAGCTATGGGGTTTTTTTGTTTGGTTGGTTTGGGGGGTTTTTTGTTGTTGTTGTTTTTGTTTGTTTGTTTTGGTTGGTTGGTTTTGGTTTTTTGTTTTTTTGAGACAGGGTTTCTCTATAGTTTTGGAGACTCTCCTGGAACTCACTTTGTAGACCAAGTTGGCATTGAACTCTTGAAGATCCTCCTGTCTCTGTCTTCCCAGTGCTGGGATTAAAGGCGTGTGCCACCACCGCCAGGCTAGAGTTGTGTGTTTAGAAGTGTCCATGTTACATGTGTCGGTAGTTAATTTTTATTATATGACAATACTTAATTTATTATCTGACTAATGGGTATTCTGCTATTGAGGGACTTTTGGGGAATTAAGATGGATAATGCTGAACCCAGCCTGGCAGCCCACACCTATTATCCCAGAAAAAGAACAGGGCAGGAAGATTAGAAGTTCAAAGCCAGCTTCCCTTTAATAGCAAAGTCAGAACGGCCAGGGCTGCTTGAGACCCTGGCTTAAAACAAACAAAATATATGGATAGTTTGCAGCTCTGTGCATGACTTATGCACATACACATGTTTAGAAATATAATGGCCAGTCATATGCTATATATGTGGATTTTTTAAATGATTGTACCAGGGTACATGCACCAGCAATTCATGAGTTCCATATCCTCCCAAGTATTGGTATTTTCAGACTTCTTAAACCTGAGCCATTCTGTGTGATGTATGGTAGCATATGTAGTTCTGCTTGTCAGCTCTTCTCAAGAGTGGCTGCTCTAACAAATGTCACACCAGTCTGCATCAAGTGGTAGGTGACTTCAGGTAGCATTCTGCTTTCATTCAGAGGACCCACTGGAAAGAAATTTATAGCGGCATTTGCGCTGCCAGTCAGGTAAGAAGCCAGGCCCTATGAAACCGTTAGTTGTTTTCCTTTAATTACATTTTAAAATCCCCTGATGTTTCTTCTTTGTCAGCTATTAAACCAAACAGAATGCTTTCCTGAGGCAGATGTATGGTGTAGTCTGAGGCTAATTATGTGAATATGAATAAATTGATGGAGTTAGAGGAGGAACATAAATTCTGCTCACTTGAGAGTTGACGACATTAACTACTGTCGATCTCTGGGGCCCATTTAGTAGATTACTGCTTTCTGAGCTCCTGATGAGTTAATCTGTGCTCCTTAGAGATAGGGATGAGTAGGTATCTCTTAGAGAAAAGAATTGAGTAACTTCAACCCTTTAGAATGGACAAATAGAAAGGAGGAAAAAGCATAGATTGTCTTAGGTGGTCAAACTTGGAAGGTCAGCTTCTAGCCAAATGGTTTCTTTTTCTGAAGAGCTAAGTGACTTTTCCTGAAACTGATTTATTAAAACACTTTAAATCATTAGTTTCCTGACAGTTATTATTGTTGGTGTTTGTGTGTGTTTAAGAAAAGGTACATGAGGAGCCAAGTTGGTAATGTGTTGTTAACTCTTTTATAGTTGACTGGCGTATTGACACCATTACCTTCGCAAATCTGAGTTTTAACTTTGCCTTCTCAGAAAATGTTCTTTAGCTCAAAGAAAAAGATACCACTTGACCTATTATGATTTTAAAATGCATTCATACAGTTTACCTTAGAGAAGGAAAGCTTGCCTAGATCTGGCAATAAGCCGTTCATATTGCTTATATTAATCCTTAGACTTGTACGTAATTCAACTTAAGATGTAGTCTCCTGAGATCTTGTAGGTGTACAATGATAGAGGCCTTATCAATCAGAATGCCTTGCAGTGTGTTTATTGTGATTTGCAATGCCATGTTACACCTGTATTTTTTGAAGTGCTAAAGCTTAGTGTGGGAGCACATGCCTGTAGTCCCAGCTATTCAGACTAAGGCAGAAGGATTGCCTCAGCACGGGAGTTTGAGGCCATCCTGGCCAACATAACAAGACTAGAGCTGTTCTAAGATAACAGGGTAGGTTTAAATAACAATTACAATGTTTTAGTAAGAGTAGCTGAACCTTGGGGGCAGCTTATATGTCTATAGCCTTTAAGTAGAATTGTATTAAAACATGTAAACCTCTTAAGTATTCCAATTTTAAAGACCTTAGAGAAATCATCCGGAGTTCACTTTCTAAACTAATTAGCTTCTACTGAGTAGTAGGACCTGCTGATTCTTTGCCTTTGAGTCTGGGTTCTTTCTGCCTTGTCTCTTGTCAGCTGTGTTAGAAATGATAGTACCTAATAGAGAACCAGAAAATGGCTGAATATAGAATTTCCCAGAGTTCAGACAAATATTGAACTTAAAAGAAAGATAATGGGATACAAATGAAATATTGCTGTCTGCCTCTTTATAGGCAGGGTATTATATTAGATAAGATGTGAAATACCAAGTGTAGTAAAACCAGGGACAAACAAAAATTGATTACTAATAGCTGTTTGTGAACTCAGTCTTCTATATTTGATTTTGAACTTTTGAGATAGTCTCAAGTATTCCAAACTGTAATCAAGGTCATACTTGGGACTCCTGGTCCTCATGCTGCCACACTTGGCTTATTTTTGAACATGTTTAATGGGAAGGTAAATAGCTCTTCTACTGAAGTAGCTTGGTATAATTTAGTTCCTTAGTAATGATCAATAGATGTCATCCTTTGTGTGTTATTAGATATGTTTATTAACTGCCACCTTCTGACAGCGAGAGAACTCTATGTGTGTTTGTGTCTGTTCAATGTTGCAGATTACAGAAATGAAGAACTGTTGCCTAATTGGAAAGTGCCAGCATTCCAGACTTCAAAAACTAAATCTGAAGAGGCTTCTCCTGTTTTATATATTATGTGAAGAATTTAGATCTTATATTGGTTTGCACAAGTTCCCTGGAGAAAAAGTTGCTCTGTGTATATCTCCTGGAAATAAGACATAGTATTTCTCCTTTGCAATAGCAGTTATAACAGATGTGAAATAAGATACTTGACTCTAATGCAGTTATACAGAAGAGCATGGATGCATTTCAAATGTTAGATGTTACTACTATAATCAGATGATTTCATATCGGCCTTTTTATCATGACTCCTCCCTATCAAGCACTAAAAAGTTGAACCATCATACTTTATATCCATAATGATATAGATTATGAAATATCCTCTCAAACTCATTGCAGCAGATAACTTTTTTGAGTCATTGACTTCATTTTATATTTAAAAATTATGAAATATCATCTGTCATATTCTAATTAAAATTGTTTGTGCATAATGCTTTGGAAAAATGGGTCTTTTATAGGAAAAAACTGGGATAACTGATTTCTATGGCTTTCAAAGCTAAAATATATAATATACTAAACCAACTCTAATACTGCTTCTTGTGTTTTACTGTCAGATTAAATTACAGCTTTTATGGATGATTAAATTTTAGTACATTTTCATTTGGTTTGTGTCTTTTCGTTATTGTTTATAGATCTGTCCTTTATTTTATAGTGACCACATTGTCTAAAATGCAGCAGTAGCTCCCTTCTGCCTGGAGTCAGCAGAGCCCTTGGCTTTAAACCACACTGATCGGTGATTTCTCTAGGAACACACCTCGCACTTCCTGCTCTAGATATATTTATTCTACTATACAGTAAAATACACCAGGTGACATAGAATAGTTTTGTAAATTCTCTCTTGACCTTAAAGATTGTATCTTACTGAATAAAATATCCCACTCTGTATTATTTTTATATGTAAAAAGATAAGTTTAATACTGTATCAGGGTTTGGCTTTGACTATTGCAAATCCTGCACAGCTTGTAATTTCATCCAGGGAACCCTTGCCATTGTTAATTTGTTGGTGTGAGTGAGTTCACCAATGAAGTGTTATGTGAACATTTTCAAACTTGCTTTCTGATAGATGGAAGAATATGAAGGAAATGGTTACAACTCAGAACACAAAAAGGGATGCGTGACTTGACTATATGATCAGCTAGCAGGGGTGACATGAGCAGAGCTACGTCACAGTTTTAGCCAGCTGTATTTAGGTGCTTTTCTTCTCGTTCTCACTTTCATTTTATAAAGGGGGGGCTTGTGTAGGACGTGGACCCAGGGTGATAACTGTTGTGTTCTCCATGGAGAAAGGGAAAGCAAATGGCTTGTTGGCCAGGTGCATACTGGAGAAGAAAGCAGATTGCAAGCTTAGGAAACCCTGTGCCTTGTCCCCGAAAATCAAGGAGACCAGTCCTAGAAAGTCAATCTTTGCTCAGGGATCTAGATACGGTCTCATTGCAGCTAGTTGTGAAGAGGTTTTCATGCCTTGCTGAGATTGCCAGGTATGTGTCCAGCCCTTCAGTAAACTAAGTCAGCTTTCAAATGTAAGCTCTGACCAACCTGAAGAAATGTCAAAAAATACTGTTTGAACAATTGGAAATTGTATTCTTTTGATATTCTAATAAACTTAGCTACTTAACACTTCCCTTCTCTTGATGCAGTTATGCATGTCTGTGACTGAGGGGTAAAACCTTAAAATAAACTAAAATGCAAGTGGAAGGATAGGGCCAGTTTGTCCCAGTGAGAAAAACTGGACTCTGCTTGATTGTCTCTTTGTGTTTGTTTTTTAAGTGGGGTCTTACTGTGCTACCCATGCTGGCTTCCAAGTTCAGGTGATCCTCCTGCCTTAGCATCTCAAGTAACTAGAACTACAGATACATGTCACTGTGTGCCCAATTAGAGAGGCATACCATATTTTAAGGACCTTTGAAGTCATTATGTTTTGAAATACTTGTCACACATTTTTTTGGACTTAAAATCATGGACAGATAGACCTCACAAACCAGCAAAATGTCTGTCCTATGTCAAATGGAATCTGTAGGTATTTGTTACATTAAATTGAAGTCTTAGCAGTAGCATGAACTGATTTTTTTTTATCAGCTTCCTTTGTCACCTCTGACGGTTGCCACTTGGGTTAAGGTAAATTCAAGAAAAATGCCCTTTTTCGGCAATCAGGTATTCAGAGCAGCACCAATGGAGTCAGGAATGCAGTGTTATCTAAGGGAAATCTGTACTTGCTGAGCAAGTCAGAAAGGTGCCCTGTTAAGAGAAAGAGTTGTCTTTTTATAGTGTGTTTTTGTGAACTCCTTGGTTCTGGAAGGGGTGCCCAAAGACAAGATACATTTTTGTAGCCAAGAAATCAAGAGTCTCTAGGTATTAATTTGAATATCATGATGCATATCCATGAATGAATTCCATAGTAGTGTTTGTGGCTGTTTCAGCTCTAATAGCTTTAGGTGTGTGGAAAACATTCATTCATTTAAAGGAAGCTTGATGCTATAATTGGTTGTTTTTCTTTTCCCCCAACTAGACCACAAGCAACTTTAATGACTTAATGCCTTCAATATAGTTTTAGAATTAACAGTAAATATTAGAATATCATCTTATCCTCCACTAGGGGGAGCTTCAGTATCAGATGATGTTTCTTTCTACCAGCATTGTATCAAAAGTATTTCCTACAAAGAAATTCCTTACAAAGAGGCATGGAAGCTCTCCCTCAAGAGAGAAAGGTACACAAAATGTGGGGGGAAGGGGTAGGGATACCATTAATTTAGTGAAGAGTGGCCACTTGAGTTTTTTTAATGTTTGGAGAAACAGTAGCTATTGGTATGTAACTGCTGTCCCTCCACAGCCCTGAACTCTGTTGTCATCAGAGGCCATGTTTTACTCCTCAATAGGATAGTCCCTTCTTTGACATTGTAATGTACTTGGTAATATTAATTACATAGAGAAAATGCTGTTATTTTGATATTCACTTCATTGAAACAAGTGATTTGGCATCATTTTTCTCCTCATTCGAATGGTAATAAAATAGTCTGCATGTCTTAGGTCTGACCACTTTAAAATAGCTTCCCTGTGTGCCCTCACAGGTCAACAAATATTTGCCAGTCTTACGTTTGAGTTTTGGTGTAGGAACTAAGGGGCAGAAAGAGAATTAATGAGTGTTATGTTTTTCTCCCTGACCATTACTCACAGGATGCTAGAAAACAAAATATGCTCTTACAAATTATGTGTTGAAACCAGCATATGAAGGAATCGTCTCATAATTGGAGGAGAAAAAAATAGTTTTCAAAATATACTTTTATTTGAGTCTTGTGCTTAATTGAGGTGCTAAATATATAGTAATGTAGACCCACTGAGTCCACACCAAACATCAAAGGACAGGTTGGTCTGCATGTTCTTCTAGGGTCTGCAAAGAGCCTGTCTTGTGAGAAGCCAAAGAATGTGAGCATTGAGAGGTCTTGATGACCCAGCTATTAGCTGCTTAGAATATAAACACAAATACTCTTGCAAATACAGGGCAGCTGTTAGGTTCATCTTGGGTTTCTCTTCCTGCAGTTTCATCGTGGATTCATTGACTGTGCAGTCCTTTTAACTATCTCATGTTTAAATGTTCCTTTAACAACAGCTAGAGGCTTTGAACTGGACGCCTACTTCTTTTGTGGGGAAGGCAACATGGATTCTGTTTTCCAGGCATTAACAGCCTTCGAAAGAAACTTAGAAATTGCAAGTGCTTTGGGCTTGTTAAGAAGCAGACAAGGATAGTTCTAGGCCCAACTGCTAATTGCTTATGCAAGTGATTGGCTGTTCCCAGAAAGTAAAACTTTAATAAACCTTCCCATTTTAAACTGTTGTGTGCTTCTTACTTTGAACTGTTGTTTTCAGTGATTTTCTTTAATCCTATCCATATTCAAGTTCTTACACTAAAGTTGAAGGGCCTACAAAGCAGAACAATGCATGAACTTTGTGGGCCTAACAGTTGCTGTTGTTTGTACTCTACAGCAGTACTGCTCTGAATGCATGGGTCACAACAGTGAATCAAACATACCCACATTCCTTCCCTTGTAGACTTTTAATTGTTAGAAAATGGCAAAAGATTGTGTTGGGGAGATGAGTGAGTAGGTACCCCAAGTGTTTTCTGTGTAAACATAAGAGCTTGAGTTCAGATCCCTAGTACTCACACACCCATCTAAAAGGCGGGGCTTACTAATTCTTGTGGTCCCAACACTGGCAAGTGAAAAAAGATGGTCCCAGGAACTGACTGGCCATCAAGTCCAGCCAAAAATGAGCTCCTGCCAAGCATAGAGACCCCACTTTAAAGTAAAGAGTGAGAGAGCAGACTCAACATTGACCTCTGGCTTTCACAGACATATGCAGGGGCACTTGTGCATGTACACATATGGTGCACATACCTCATGTAAATAAATAAAACTTAAAACCCTGCGTGTTTATTATGATGGGTGCTGTAAAAAAAAAAAGAAAAATTATATGGTATAAAGGACAACAGGAATGAGTGGGTGAAAGGTTTATTTGTCCCTGTGTTGGTTATGTGAGGAAACACTGAAAATGTGAGCCCATGCCAACTGCCTGGGAGAAAGAAGGTCTTCACGGGGAAAGGGTAAGGATGAGTGCCTTACTCTGGCATATCCTGGCCATGTTGGAAGACTAATGAAGAGGTCTGTGTGGTGGGAGGAGAACTGTAGATAATAGGATTGGCTGAGTTGAATATGGAAATCAGTAGTCTGGGAAGGATTTTAGTAAAAGGCACAGCATAGAATCAATAGTGTGTCATCAAGAATGCTGTTGGGGGCTGGAGAGATGTCTCAGCAGTTAAGAGCACCTGTTCCTGAAGAGGTCCCAGAAACCAAATGGTAGCTCACAGCTGTATAACTCTAGTTCCAGGGTACCAACCCCCTTTCTGGTTCCATGGGCACTGCATACATGTGGTGAACAAACATACATGCAGACAAAACTCCCATACAAATTACATTTATCAGTTCTTTATGAACCATCAGTTCCTGACACTGGCCCACAAGGATATTAGAAAGGATCATGAAAAGCTTTTGCTCTTATTTCCGTGTTATCTGACATGGTTGGTTCTTCTCACATTTGGTAACTACTATCTCTGCCATGCCTTACTCGGTTCCCTCTCTGTCTTTATACCATAGATGAGGCAGCAGCCCGTCTGCCCCTGGGTTGTGCTGTGTCAGTTTTTAGTCCTGTCCGGTAAGTGCCAGCTTCCTCATTGTCGGGCCCTTCCCTTAGGTGTGAAGTCTATAGACCACAGTTATTAATGTAGCTCCTGGCCCAACTTGCCTAAGCATGACTGAGATTTTCCTCTCCAGCTCAGTGGGCTGTAATTTGAAGCAAAGTCTGGAATAAGGGAGTGCTAGGCATTTAGCCTTCCCAGTTTGCAAAGTAGGTCTCCTGTCCTTTGTGAACTGTGTAATGCTAACAGAGAAGCTTGGAGACACTACTTGATCCCTATACTCCCAGCAGTATCCTAAAGCCTACACCAGAAGCATTGGAGTCTTTGGGCCCCTGGATTCACTGATGAAAATCTTAACCATTTTCTGGAGTCTGAGTTTCCTTGGCAGATGCTTGAACCTCGGCAGAGGGTCTGAACAGTTATTTCCCTCAGTTTGGCTTAGGGCTGTGTGATGATGAGCTAGGTCCTTAGTCCACTGGTGGGTGTGAGTTGGCCACGGCTGTGGTCGGAGATGCCCAGGAAACTGATGATAGGCAGGAGTTCTGCTGTGCTTGCCTAATTTAGAAGAAACTTTGTTGCTTTTTTTCCAAGTGCTTGATTCAGGGTTGGGAGGAGGTGGCTCCGTAGTAGAGTGTGGATCTAACATAAGGCCAGGGAGTCCATCCCCAGCACACACACAAACATACACCACCTTCCTAAGTTCCTGGTGTCCAGTCCTCTCCCACAGCTTCCACAAAAGAGCCTGTACACCTTTTGCACCTGATGGGGAGACAATGCCTGGAGTGTGGCCAGAAGCGGAACTGGAATAGAGAAGGCGCTGACCACCCAGCCTCAATTTCCTTCCCTCCTACCCTGCCCACCCCTTCCCTCCCTTGGTAGTTACAATAAGAGGAGGGGGATTTAGCAGACTTGGTGTCCCCATTAGAGCATAGCAATTTAGGAAAACATCCTGAGCTAGGAAGGTCTGGGACCAGATGTTGGTAAAAAGGATATCCATGGAGGTGACCCAGGTCAAGAAGGCTGGAGAAAAGAGGCCAGGCCAGAAAGGGAGAAAATGTGGGAGCTGGGACAAAGGTGGCTTCTTCAGTGGCAGCTGAGAGAGAAGTGGCTGTGATCATCTGAAAGACCTGAGCAGCCCAGTGACAGCAAGACAACAAAGATGGGGTGACACTCCACAGCCAGCCAGAATTAAAATAGAGTTTGTTTGAGAAGTCAAGCGGTGGACCAAGGACGGGACTGCACAACAGCTTGGGGGTGGGGGGCCACTGAAGTTTCCTGCTCTGACAATAATTGGTCACGACTCCCCTCTTTCCTACGGAAAGAACTTTGAAGCTGTGAAAAATAGAATAGGAGGGGGTGAGCTAAGAAAAGCTTGGCCACTGGCTGTCGCTAAGCAAGATAAACTGGTGTTGGGGGGGGGGGGTTTGGAAATCATGCCCAGCAGCCTGGGCTCAGTACTGGGAGCAGAAATACTGAGTAGTCATTACCTTGGAGGTGCTCAGAGGTCTGGAGGAGAAGGAAAGCTCACACAGAAGTTACTCACCAAGCTGAGTAAGTACTGGGTTTAAGCCAAGACAACAGACAAGGCCTAAGGGAGGGTTCCTTGGTGTCTTTCAAGCCGAGAAAAGTAAAAGGCAGTCTGGGCAGGAACTGGACTCAGGACGGCACAGTCAGACCTAGGCTTGGAGCACTAAAGGTAACCCATCTTCGTGGTGGGTAGAGAGGGTGAAAAGCTCCAGGAATAAGGGCCAGCAAGCCAGGTGGAGCCTGCTTGAGCAAGGTTGGGCCTCTGACACTTGGGACAGGCAGACTGGGGTGAAGTCACAAACAGCTCCTACATCCCATTGCTGTCCTTACAAACCCTGGACCATACTTCGATGAGGACAGCTTCCCCCATTTGAACCAGCTGCATGTAATGCAGCTTCCAAATGGGTGCCCAAACCACCCTGTCTGGCCAGAAGGCTAGAGAGGAGAAGGTGCAATATTAGGGAGAGAGAGAGTTAAAACTAAGCAGAGGTGTAGAACACTGATTCCTGCTGTCCCTGGACAGGGTGAAGTTCAGTTAGGGATCCTGCTTGAGGAGATGGAGAGGAAAAAAAACCTAGTAATTGCCAAGGTCTCCTGTGAGAGACTTGCCCCAGCTATGGGCACACTGACCTGTGGCCTGTGACCAACACAGAGGGGCTTTCAGGGAGCACTGAGGGAGAGAGGACTCCAGCTGGGGACTGGAATGTAAGAATGAGGACTTTGTCTCAGGGACAAAGATGATTCCTTGGTGATGGCTTGCATGGGTGTGCACTGGGCTTGGAGGAGGCGGATGGAAGGGATGTGCTAGGACTGATGGAGGGAAAAGGTCACGGGAAGGGCGAGGAGTAGGTCCTGTCAAATTCTGGCTTCATGGGGGAAACGATGACTCTTAGGGACAGCCCCCAGGGTGCCTAGAGAAAAGGGGTGGTGTGACCTAGCAGAGAAGGAACTCTGGCCACTAAGGAGAAACAGCTGGTCAGCAGAAATTGCCTCTCTCCATCCCTGACCTGCAACTGAGGTCCCAGAGGGGGAGGATTGGGTATATAAGACATTGGGTATGTCCCTAGGGCAGGTTCTTAGGTAGTGGGGGATCCCAAGCACCTTCCTAGCCTGGCCCAGGGTGCTATCATCCCCACTTGACAAAAAGTATGAGTGTAACATTGGGCAAAACAGCCCAGATGCACAACATCTGTAGTGGACAAAACCACATCCACACACCTCTGATCCTTGCCACAATCCCTTGATAAAATGAGAGTCACGGTGTACTTTTTTAGCGGAACACCAGGGCTCGGAGAAAGCACGTTTATTTTCAGCATTGTCCCTTGGGGTCTGTGATTAGGTAGGGAATGGGTGGCGAGTGCCATTTCTGTAGAAGTTACGTGTTGGGAACAGTGGACTCCACCCCAGTCCTTTGTGCTTTGCACCTGACAGGGGTCCTGCTTCATCCCTGCTTCACATGAGAGCAGAGGAGCCTCCTGTAGGCCAGGAATCATGCTCCGGCTCACACCATGATAGGTCTGGGTCTGGGTTCCTATCTTTTTGACTCCAGATCAGGAATTCTGAGAAACATGTGGTGCCGGCAGAAACACCTCACTGCCCTGATTGGAGAGATCACCTGAGGTGAATGGATGCTTCTCCAGAGAAGCTGCTGACAGGCGCAGCTCCCCCAAACAGGCTGCACTCTTGATTTTACCCTGCAGAGAACATTGGGGTGACTTGAGAAAGACAGGACCCTCTCCTATGGAGCCTCTAGGGAATGAGTGAGTCAAGTGTCTGTTCCTCAAGATCAATTTGGGTTAGAGATCACCCTGAGGGCAGGCTGCAGAAGTGCCTGGAGGAGAGAAGAAAGTGTTTTTCAGCTCTGTGGCCTGCAAAGAGGAAGAAAAGAGATCCGGCAGGTTCTACCAGCCATGCCTAGCAGTTGAAGGGATCTCCCGTGGGTGCTGTGGCTGGAGAATATCTACAGACTGACCACAGAGAGGCAGGCGGAGCCCTGAGAATATGCCTAGCCCAACCAGAAGCCCTCGGTACCTGCCAAGAAATTAGGCCAGATGTGGGGCAGGCCTTCATGCCGAGGAGGGTATTAAGTGAGCTTCCAGATCATCTGTGTGTCCTAATTAACCATAAAGTGAGCCCAAGAGGCAGAATTAAGCTGTTAGTTTCTCTGCCTGCGTTTTCACCATCTTCACGTACACATTGCCCTGTGCTCTGCATCATTAAGACCCGAGGCATCACTGGTCACCCTTGACTCCACTTCAGTGGAGCAGTCTCTGGCACTGCCTCAGCAGGAGCCAAGAATGCGGACAAAAAAGTCAAAATTACATGAGGTTGGGTTTCCAAAAGCTTTCGTCAGCAAAGCGTAACATAGTCATTGTATCAGCCCCTTTGAGACCCAGGCAAATTCCTCCGATACTCTTCAATAGATAATGGACAGGGCACTTGTCAATCACGGAGAGATGAGAATAATCTCATTGGACAAATGTTGTTATTCTTTAGCTGGCTGGGGAGCAGATACTGACAGTTTGCCAGGTAGCAGGAACACAAGATTGAAAGTCAATTGCAAACTGTTTCCATCCCCGCTTTGTACCGGGTGACCTTGAAGGAGTTAACTTCGCTGAGCCTCTGTTCAGGTAAAATGAACAACCATTTCCTGGGCGTGACACAAAGGAAATAAGAGAAATAACGGCAAAGGTGCCCGGCACCTGTGGATTATCCTGGAAGCCAAAATGACTTCCTAATTGTTTTGTTTGGGTCCCTTGACTCTTTTCTGGCTAGGCTCACAGTGCCCGGGCAGGAGAGGAGACTGTCGTGTTAGTGGATTTAGACGATGTTAACTACCACTAGTCCACAAAACAAATGAGTTGCATGTTGATGATGAAGAGGCGATTTGGCTTCCCATACCGTCATAGTCCATGATTTGAATGATTTCTTGAGTGTTCCACCCTACAGGAATCGGCGTAAGTTTTTTACACGTTCCTTCTTTACACACATTGCTACACCAAAGACAGCCACCATTAAATTCAGAGGAGGCAGGATGAACAAGGACATACTTGGCCAGAAAGAGTGAGCCTAGCTGATCTCCTGGCCAAGGTAGATCGGCTAATGCCCAGGGATCCAAACTGGGAGCTGCTTTCCTTTGCGAGCAGCCTGATCTGGGCAGCTTGTGTGCCATGACTCTTTGACCCGTTGATTTATCAGAAAAATAATCCCAGGTCATTCTAGGTCTGAAAGAGATGGGCGCATTGCCTGGCAAAAAGTGACAGATCAAATATAAAAATAAAAAAGCCTTTCCCCACTTTAAAAAAAAATGACCCTCTGTCATTTGACTGTGTGTAAACTTGCAGGTGACCTACCCCATAGCTGCTGTTACCTCCCCACACCCAGTTCTAGCTTGAGCTCCCCCTTCCTCCACTAAGTCCCTCGGGCCCGGCTGCAGGCAGAAGAGCTTCTCTTGTTATTTTTCTTCTCCAATTTGCTCCTAATGCTCTGGGGGCAGCAGGCGGCCTGCCTCTAATTGCAGTTGTCACACCCCATCAAGCTGAGCTGGGTCTGCGGGAGGGAAGGAGGGAGGGAGGAGCTGAGCCGCCCTCCAGGGTGGCTGGGCTTGAACAGGGACCTACTTTGTTCTCTCTTGGCCAAGGCGGGAGGGCCAACATGGCGCCTCTATGGACCAAGGTGGCCCCAGGCTTGCTTTCTGGCTCACTACACAGTGTGCCTGGCGTCAACGCCACCCTGAGGGTACCCCGTTGATTTCCAGGGTGATGAGGGTAGATGAGGTCAAGATTCGTTCTATTCTCTGGGTGTCTGTGAGATGTGAACTAGAAATTTTTTTTAACATGAGTGTTGTTTCTGGGCTCACCCCAACCATCTACTCACTGCCCTGCAAGAGCATTAAGGCCGGCAACAGGGATCAGGATGGGGACTCCCTGCTGGGCCAGGCGGTGTGTGACTCCAGAGTCCAGCAATAACCCTGAGGTTGTGCTGACCTTTTTGGCCCCCTACCAGCCGTGAGTGTGTTCTTGGACACCTCCGGACACTGCTGCTTCATCTGGGAAGTGGGCGTGTCCACTTGGATTCATGGGACAGCACCTGGGTGAAGGCACACCGCTCCCCATCTGCACTTTAGAGATGCAAGAGCATCTCAGGCTTCCTCACCACACACACACACACACACACACACACACACACACACACACACATACACACATACACACACACACCACACATACACACACACAAACACACACACATACACATACACACACACATACACACATACACACACACACACACACATACACACACACACACACACCCCACACATGTCCTTTGTCTTTTGCCCCAGCACCCAGCACCCAGCTATGGGTTGAAATCTTGGTACTAAGAAGGAAGGACTGTGTGTGGGGCTTTCCCTCTCTCTAGTGCTCCAGTAGCAGTGCCTTGTCAAGGAAGAAGATGGTCAAAATGGTTGGGGACTTCCGAGACAAGTCTTTTCTTGGGAATTCCTCTGGGAAACCAGAGGGCTCAAAGGACTTTTTCCGCATAGACCGTTCAACTGAGGTCTTGGGAAGGCAATAGAGGAATGCACGCTTGGCTTGGACTCCTCCCCTGCCTCTCCCAACTTCTGCCACATCCAGCCTCAAAAGAATAACACACACACACACACACACACACACACACACACACACACACACACACACCTTACCTCAGCCTGCCCAGTGACAGCCTCTCCTCACTGTTCTGGTGAGGCCTGACTAAGAACTCTGCTTTCCTTTCTTTCTGAGAATGGGAACTTGCATCTGGCCTGAAGACCATGCCATCTGCCCTCCCTCTTCCCCCAGGGCCCAGTTATGAGACCGCCTTTTAGGTTCAGCCAGCGTCTCTCGAATTCAGACCCAGACAGCTGTGTTAATGTCAAAGCCCCCACGGGAGGGCTCTAAGGCCTTGGGGCTGCTTGTGGCAGGGGTTTCAATGTGTCTGGACTCTCCCGTGCTTGAGAATGGGAACCGCCCGGAACCCTTGGAAAGGCTCCTCTTCTTGACTTTCTGCGAGCGCCCTGCTCGTGCTTCTGAGACCATGGGTGTCATCCAGCCTGGCTTCTCCTTGAGCAGCCTGTCTCTGTCAGGCCGCACGCTGCGCAAGAACTTCCTAAAAATGTTAGCTGTGAGGGCAAACTTGCGACCCAGTTCCCGGGACTGGCTTTTTTCTCCTTTGGGCTCACTGGGGTCCCCAGTTTCACTCTTCTCCCCGCCCTTTTCCAGTTCTGGTAAGTCTAGCCAGTTGCCCACCAGGTCTGCAAAAACATTGTCCCCTAATACCAGAGGCTGCCGATTTCTGCCCCGCGACATCAACGTAGAGGTCCAGTCATCTGGTTCCACCCACTCCAGCCCCCGCTGAGTACCGCTTTCGTGCTCAGGCAGCTGTGTCTTGGGAAGGACCGCAAGATCCTCCTCACAGACAGTCCTTTGGCGTGGAAACTTGGGGCTGCTGTCAAAAGAAGGCTGGCTGGAGGAAGGACAGGCCACAGATCTGGCAGGACTTTCCCTACCCTGCCAGCGAGGGCACTCGGGCTGTTTCTGTGAGCTCTCGGAGCAGCTGAAGGCCGGCGCGCCTCCAGATATCTCCAGCTGTTCCAATGCTGTCTGCACCTGGAGGAGCTTCAGTTCTTGGAGCGCGCCCATCATGCAGTTCATCTGATCCTGTAAGCCATCCCCCACCTCTTTCATGGACATCTACATAAAGAGAAAACATAGGGCCAGTGAACGCTAGGGCTTCAGAGAGGGTTACCCCTCAGCCTTGAGCCTCAACCTGCTGTAGGGCAGACCTGTGTCGTGAGAGCAGGCATCTGAACACTGCTACTCCTGGTTAAGAGAAACAGCATTAGCCGTCAGTGAATTAACCAAGACAGGCACTGTCCTAAAAACTGCTCCGATGTTCTGCCACTTGCTAAATCCACATTACGCTGAAATTATCATTAAGTTGAAAATGCATTCAATGCACTTAGACCATCAAACATCACAGCTTGGTCTACGTCAAAGTGCTCAGAACCTATACTATCCTACAGATGGAAAACCTATCCAATACAAATCCTAATTAATACATGATAATGAAGTATTGACTTCATTACTGCTCTGAACACACACACACACACACACACACAGAGAGAGAGAGAGAGAGAGAGAGAGAGAGAACATCCGCCCATGGTAGCCCAGACTTGTATTCCCAGCACTAGCTTTGAATTACAGCAAGTAGGAGTTGAAGCAGAAATACTGTGAGATTAAAGATAGCCTGGGATATATAGTAAATTCCAGACAAAACTGAGCTATAGAGTGAGACTCTGTCTCAATCAATCAATCAACCAATCAATCAATCAAAAAAACAAACAGAATTTGTAGACTGGCATTTTATGTGTTTGGTTGGTTAGTTGCCTGCTGTGTGTGTGTGTGTGTGTGTGTGCATATACATAAAGATGCATATGAGTATGTATATATCAGCTTATATTAATAAATTACTCTATGTAATCCTTCCACCTGCTCTTTGAGATTGTGACTATTGCTTCCATCTGACAGATAAGATAACTAAGTCCCATATGTGACTGGATAGTAAAGGATGGAGCCGAGTTTAGTCTGGGGGTTTACAAAGTGGTAGTAGTGAGGCAGGAGAGATGGCTCAGAGCTTAAGGGCACTTACTGCTCTTCCAGAGGACCCAGGTTCAATTCCCAACACCCACGTGGCAGCCCACAACCATAGGAAACTCCACTTTAAGGGGGCTCTGACGCCCTCTTCTGGCTTCCTCAGGCGCTACACACATATAAGGTATAGCCGAAACATTCAGGCAAAATACCCATGCACATCAAATAATAATTCTTTTAAAAATTATAATAACCACTCTTGTCCTATGTTGTTGTTTCTTGGTGGATAATGGTGGCAATAAGCATCTAAGAACATTTACTATGTACTGGGAATCATGCTACATACAGTAGGTATCTCATCTCATTTAATTTCTATAAACTCTGGAGGGCTGCTCTTCTCACTTCAGCAAATGAGCAAGCTGGGGCAGGAGGGAAGCAAGGGACCAAAGGCCATGCAGCTCTTAGAGCCAGGACTCAAGTTAGCAACTATTGCCTGCAGATGGCTGGGCAACCAGGCCAGACTTAAAGGCTACTCTGTCCTCTATAGAGCAGTAGGAAAGGGTAAGGGGAATAAGAGAGAAAGCGTAAGCCTGGGGGCTTCTTCTGACTGTTCTTCACATATGACTGGTCGGGAGAGAGATGCCAGAGAACTCCTTTGTGCCAGAAGCCCCTGGCCAGCCCTGCCCCGCCCCCCTCCCCAAGCACCTGTTCCCTCATGCTGGGATCTAACATTCTTCCTGCCTTCTCCGCCTTGCTGGCTCTGTCCTAGCCATGCCAGAAGCAGGGATTCTGGGACCAGTTCCCCCAGCCCCATGTCCTAGGTACCATCTGGAAGGGGCTGAGGGGCTAACTGACTTGGGTAAGGGCCCTACTTGGAGCCTGGGGAGGAAAGACTGCCCTGATAACATTCACAAAGTTCCTAGCCCCTGTGCCCAAGCTGCCTTGGGCCTGCCAGCTCCCTCCCCACATCCTGATCAAGTTACTCACAGCGAGCCTCTGTTCGGGAACCATCTGTTTTTAAGCACCCCCCCCCCAGAGACCCATGGGATCATCTTACCTCCTGGGCTTGTCTTAATGCCCAGAGCTAAGGCCAAGGAGTGGGGGCGGGGAACTAAAATCGTGGGGGACACAGAGGCACTGGAGAGTGGGCTGTCAACTATCCCTCTGTGGCTTCTGGGTCAACCTCCTGCCATCCCTAGCCTGGTGGGGAGAGATCTGCCCAAGCTCCCTTGAACCAGCAGCAATAAAGGTCAGTAGAGGACTGTCAGCCCCTGAGGGCCAGGAGGCCTTTGCTGGGCTGCAGAGATTGCCTTTGCTTTAATGCACTTTCCTGAGACAGGGCAAGAAACGGCACAGCCCAACAGCCCTGGGATTGGCTGGGGCACATATGTGCCATTTGAGTGGCAGGAGTGGTGGTGCAGTGGCGGCAGGAGACACATGCAGTAGCTGGCCCTGTCCTTGGTGGCCCTTGTCCTGACCCCTTCCTTTCAGAGATGCTCAGCTGCTATTGGTATAGCTCTGAATGGAACTGGAGATTCTGGGACGCAAACGCACTCAGCCCCTTCCTGACAAATTGCCTTACCCTCCAATTGCCCTCTTCGCCCCCACTCTCTGATCTACTCCCGTCACCTGGAACATCTATTCAGTCACTCTGTTCCCATCTAAGTCCCGCACTTGCCTCCAGGGCACCAGACCCATGAGTACCCGGCCACTCCTCTAGATGCCCATCTCCATCCCATTACCGCACTCAGAGGCTTTCTATTGCCAAAACTCAATTATGAGTCTCCAAACTATAGTGACCTCTAATCAAGACCCGTGGTGGAGCCGGTTGTGGTACACGCCTTTAATCCCAGCATCCGGAAGGTAGAGACAGGGGTGTTCTCTGTGAGTTCAAGGCCAGCCTGGTCTACAAGAGCTAGTTCCAGGACAGGCTCCAAAGCTACAAAGAAACCCTGTCTTGAAAAACAAAACAAAACAAAAACAAAAACAAACAAACAAAAGACCCGTGATGAATCCGCATCCCATAGATGTTCCCACTATGTTCCTGTTAGGGCTTCCTCTCAGATCCTTGAGGTATGTATCCCCAAAGTCCTACTTCTGTACCGGGCCCATGTCTTCCATGGTTTAAATGCTCAGTTGCTCGTGAAATATTTATGGAGTATCTACTGAGTAAAAGTAGAGCCTGAGACCTGCACGACACTTTACCCCAGAACCTACCTGCTACTTCGCATGACACTCATAAACCATGGATGGAAACTACTGGCTCCCCTCCCCATATCATCCCTCTGAACTGTTTGCTACCTGAAGTCTCTTGCTAGGCAGGGAGAGAGAGAGAGCCAGGGCCATTTCTTTCTCGAGGTTTTGATTTACCAAGCAACAAGGAGTCTAAGCTGGCAGGCTTTCTTCCAGAAGGAGGAATACAGTCAGGCCAGAGGTAGTGGGAGGAATGAAATGACCCCATTCAGTCTTCCAGTGTGGAAAAATCCATAAGAAATAATGCTGACATTTTGTAGGTTTCCAGCGCGATTGAATGTGGGTGGGAATGTATAAATTCAGGGTTGTCTGTAAGACAGAGGCTCTTTTTTTAAAGAAGACAAGAACTGAAATTGTGTCCTTATTGAAAATATTCTGTATTAGTTCAGAACTTGGGGTCTAGAAACTAAAGGAACAGGTTTCAAATCCCAGGTCTGCCATTAGTAGCTGTATTTTAAATTTTCTTTGAGGTCTTGTTGTGTTTATTGATTTGTTCTGTTTTCTTGGACAGAGTCTTGCTATGCAGCCCATCCCTGCTTCAAACTCAAAATTCTCCTCTCTTAGCTCCCAAGTATTGACATTCTAGGAATGAGTTATCACACCCAGCTCAATTAATTTTCCCTCCACTGGAGGTGATCTTGAAAATCCTATTCTTTGGCTCCCAAGTGCTGGGACTATAGGTTTGTCTTCCATTCCCAGTTGTATGCAGTACTGGGAATCAAATCCAGGGTTTCATCATAGGCAGGAACTCTAACAACCGAAGTTCATTGTCAGCTCTACAGCTCCATTCTTCAGAACAGGAGTAAGAGTCCCTGCTTCAACACCACTCACTGTGCAGATTTGATGAGGTAATGGTTTTGTCTACAGGGAGGAAAGAAAGCACCAAGTGCAAGCTGGCTGTTAAGACTTCCAATGTTTTTTCAAAATATTTCTTCCTTGGTGAATCTTCACACGTCATGGCAGGATCCCATGCATCATGTATGGTCTGACCTAGGAGAGCTCCTCTTTTGTCCAGCTGCTTATTCTCCAACCCAACCTTACTCAGGCAGAGGAAGGGAGGAAGGGGAATCCCCGGCTTCCTCCCGACCCCTCACACTGACTTCCAGGAGCCCCGTCCTCCCGAAGCGAAGGCAGTTGTGAGAGGAATGAGAACAGAAGGAAGCTATGGGAAGCTGGGAGGGCCAGGGGCAGTGGAAACAGGAGCATCCTCCGAGCCACAACTGTGAGGGGAGCCAAAAGGACAGCCTTTCCCACCAACCCCAAGGGGATGATGTCATCCATGAAGAAAGAGCCAGAGATTGCACTGCTCTCTTTACTCAGAGCGTGGGACCATCTGGGATCCCAGGGCTTCTCTTGTCTTAGGACCAAAGTGGGAGGAAGGGGAGCAGTGTGCAGTGAAAGCAAAGGAGTGGGGTTAGCTTAGACAGCCAGAGATAAATAACTCTGAGTACCAGACTTCATGCTGGAGAATCTTAGTATTTCAGAGCCATTCCTCCTGCAAGGATCAAGTCTTGCCCCCCTTGATCTTGGGGTCAACTGGAGACATACTATCAAGATCTGATCGATTCTCATCTGAGTAGAAATGACCCAACCTCACCCCCAGCTATATACCATCAAACACAAAGTCCTGAAGCGTACCCCAGTGAAACGGTTTTGACAAAGGCTCGAAAGGTCTCCTCACCCCATCTTTGGCTTCTTGTCATCCCCACTCCATGACTTACCTCCAGCCTTGCCTAGGATTCAGACTTTTATCTTATACATTTTCTGCATATCAGATTTTAGTCTTTCTAGCTGCCATCTACTCTGGCCTTCCTGGTGTGGTCAAGAGTCCCACTCTAGAGTTTGGGGACCCTAATGGGGTCCTAACTGATAAACTTGGCACTTGTCACTAGGCAGATTCACCCATTTCTTTAGGTTGTGAACTTGTGCAATGTCAACCCTTCTGTGTGAGGTGTACACTTTTTTTTTCATTACTGAGCCCCACTATTGTTCTGGGTGGCTGGCTGACGGGGGAAGAGACCCCACTTGATAGAACAGGAAGCTAGAGATCCCCCCCAGATCCTCTTTTCTAGAGCCACTGTTTCTCAAACATCCTTTTCCAGGCCTTCACTCTCTTCACTGTATCTTCATATGATTTACATTCCTATTTATTATTTATTCTAACTTATGTGTTTATAAAGGAATTTACATGAAAAGTATAGCACAAGCCATCAACAGATGGGAGCTGTAAGTATGTAGGCACCATGATTCCTGTTCAAAGGCTGTTTGGTGGGAGAACTGGGAGCCCAAGGCGGCCCCCTTCCTCTAGGCCCGTGGGCCTCCTCGCCATCATGGACTACTTAGCTTCCTGGAGTGCTATGAGCAGCCAGGCCAGCCAATAGGAGGTGAAAGAAAGAGCTCCCATCAGAAGAGGAGGAAGAGCGGGAAACCATGACCTGAGGTCCTCCAACCCCAGTCCTGTTCCTTCTCACTAAGGGTTCCTAAGAGAAAGCCATTGGGCCACAGGTTCCACCATCTTGAGTCACGGAGCACGAAGGAGTTTGGGGTCTGCAGTCTATGGACAGACCCTCCCATCAGCACTGGCTGGGCGTTTGGGGTGGGGGTGGAGAGGAGGCCGAAGGAGATGCCAACATCCTCGGCTCCCTTCCCAAGTCCTGCCTTGGGCCCCTGACTGATCCTGCAGCTGCGCCCTCCTTCCGTCCATCTCACGCCCTCTCGGAGCTCAGCCGGAATCCTTTGACACAGGCTCGGCTTTGCCCATGGACTTGGCAGTGTGCCCTGCCTCTCTTCCCCACCCCATTACTCACAGAATCCCTACACAGTTCCTTTCAACCCCTGGGGAAGCTAGAAGAAGGCTCTGGGCCGGAAATGGGAAAAGCCCCACTTTGCCAAGCCACCCATTCTCCAGCTCAGTGAATAGGGACCTTCTTGACTCTTGGCTAGAACTTTCAACAGGAAGGTAACACCGAAACTCTGCCAAGAGCTGCCGGAGGGAGGAGGGTAAAGAGACGAGGAAGTGAAGGGTGAGAAATGATGAGCCCACTTTCCCAAGTGAACCACTTCTCGGGGTCACATGGTCAGCCGAGAGGCAGATGGGGAGAGAGGCCAACTTTTTCCTGCTCTGGAAGGCTGGTCTCTCAGCCTCAGTCAGCCCTCTTCTCTCTCCCAGCTTTAGCCCCTCTCACCTGCAGTCACCAAGGGACCTGAAGAAGTTCCCTGCTTCTCTCCTTCCTGGTTCACAGCACCGTGTTCTCTTGCCCACCCTTTTCTAATTCATGTTCCTTCCTCATTTGCTCCCTCCCCTCTCATATGACGTCCTAGGTCTCAGGAAATACTCCTGACCATGCTCCTTTCCAGTGCACAGAGGAAAACGCCAGTCCTTAACAAGACACTCAAGGCCTCTATTTTAGTTTGTCACCACTATTTCCCTGTGTATAGCCTATGGTCCAGTCTATGGTCTTCAAACATCCACACGACTTCGGCGTCTGCGTCATCTGCCGATGTTTCATTATGTCCTGGAATCCTGCTTGCCCCTGTGTGTATCCCTATCACTTGCTCAAGGCCCTACATATGTCTCTCCACAATAGGACGTTTGCATCTCATGTTGCTTCTCCTTACTGAGAGCACTGAACACATGCCCGTATAGAACATATAATCCCCATTTCTACACATCCTTGTACATCCCACTGAGCAGGCAGCAGCAGCGGCTCTGTAGTCGTCTGTCTAGGTCTGAATCCAACCCTCACTGCTTATCATCTCTATGACCTTGGCCCAGGACCTAACCTTCTCGGGTCTCTGTTTTCTTGTTTTAGAAATGAAAATAAATCTGGGTAGAGTGGCTCACACCTGCGATTCAGCCAGGCTAGGTAAGTTTAGGTGGTGAGACCCTGTCTAAAAATAGTCTGCATGTACTTGCACATGCACATACCCCCACACACACATATACAGAGAGAGAGAGAGAGAGAGAGAGAGAGAGAGAGAGAGAGAGAGAGAGAGAGAGAGAGAGAATGAGAGTGAAAGAGAAGACAATAGTAAAATTACAACGTACTAGGCTGCTTTAACAGTTGGACAGTGCCATGCATTTCGCTATATCAGTACCGAAAATTGAACATAGGATGCCCCATGTGCTAGGCAAGTGTTTTATACTGAGTCATGATACCAACCCTGGCATTTTAACATCAATATATGTTATCTTTTTCTATTAAACTATAATTATACCTTCCCTGAAGACAAAATCTGGATCTCTTTTGATTTGTATCCACAGTACTGGTGTCTCGTTGGTGCCTTGAACCAGTTTGAACTCAGCAAACCTGTCTGACCCTTCAGACGAGGCTGACATCCAGTTTATCCCAGACTGGGTCTGGTGGCACGTCCTGTCCTTGGAAGGCTAAGAGCAGGACACACTCAAGTCCAGGGCCAGATTTTCCTTATATTGTCACTTAATCTTCACAGTCGCTATATGAAGTAGGATTTGGGGGGAAGGGGAGAAGGAGGTATTTTTAACAACCCATTCTAATGATGGGAAAAGCAACTAGTGTGCCAGAGCCAGACAGGGCCAAGTTTTGAGTTCAAGTTGACCTGACCCTGAATCATGTGTCCCAGCTGATCCCAGACCAGCTGACCCAGAAGCTTTCTGTCTTCCCCTGGGGAGAAAAAAGGGGGTGGGCTTTACACACAGAGAACGAGATGTTTCTGCAGAAGCTTTTCTTTGTTCTAAAGAAATTTGCTGTTTTGCTCAAGACTCGAGAGCTCCAATGGTAACTTTCCCACGCCCTTCCTTCTCTTTAGTTTGTCTTTAGGCCTTATTCCTTAGTCCTGTGCTAGGACATCCAGAACTTAGAGCCACTAGTGACTACGGAGCTGCCTTCTGGGAATGAATGCAAGCTCCCTGAATGGACTTTCTCCAGTCTCTGAAAGAGAAGCCCCTTGGTTGCTTCCCCATGGCTGAACTAGGACTAGCCAGTGTCTTCCCAACACATCTCCATCCTCCAGGAAGCCTCCCCAGTCTGGCTGGACTTTCAGGAGCTCTGATCACTCAAATTTTATGCATTTGGTTTGTTCAGAATTGATCTGAACTCACAAGAAAGTGTGCTGGGAGCGTCCTCTGTCTGCTCTCCTTGTGTGTCTGTGTCTGCACACTCATTGGAACCCCACAAGAGAGCTGTGTGTAAAGAACAGCTGGTCTCAAGGCCTATGTTCAGGCAGGCCCCGCTTTGGCAGCTGGAGGGGAAGGAAAGTGCTGGACATTGTAGCCCCCCCCCATTAAGAAGTGTGTCAGCTGTTGCTACTTTTTCAGCCACGTTTCATTCCTGAAACTTGACCCTCCTCCCCTTCCAGGCAGGGAGAAAGGGCCAATACTCTAGCTATCAACTTAATTGCGCCAGGGTCTCTGAACTCTCTGCCTCCTGAATTTTTACAATGCAAGTTTTTTCGCTTCAGGAAATTTGAAGCTTTGGCTATGCTGTATTTCAGGAACAACTTTCCTTGGCTGTGTTTTCGGTGCCAAGGAAGGAACTGGATAAAAATGGGGAACACAGAACACCCTGGACAAAGACAATTTCACAACCTGCTAAGGTTGCCTTCTGCAACAGCCGTATCCCTCCAGTGTCTACAGGATGTTCCTGAAGGGAATTTAACAAAACAAGCAAATGTAGATCTTAATCTGAATTACATGAGGCATTCCTGGGCCAGAACCTGGAAATATACAATCCTTTTGGATAGGACAGGGGATCCCACCTGGAGTGAAACAGCCACAGGGCAAAAGCCCCCACTCACAATATAAACTGCCTGTAGGTGATGCTTACTCCAATACAGCCCTAGGGTTTAAAGGAGCCCAAAGTTCCATATCCCCAACATAGCCATGGAATTCAATCCCTACAGTCCCTGGGGGAAGACAGCTCAGGGTGGGCCCAGGCTAGCACTTTGCTTTCCTCTTTGCTCCAATTGCTCAGTACCCAGGCACAGAGATTCTGACTTGCTACTTAAACCCTGAGGGGAGGTGTCTGGGAGGGAATGGGACTCCAAAAGCTCTGCCTATCGCTCGCTCGCTAGGACTCTTCTTCAGTAAGCTGGCACTAAGGAGGGAGCAGAGTACCATGGGGATGGAGAACTCCCCCATCTGAGTGTCATTCTGGGCCCAGGGCCAGGCAGTTGGCTTCCTCTCCAAGACAGTCAAAGGCTGGAGATGCTCAGACAAAAGGCCAAATGAAAACCGATGGGGAACAGGGTGACTTTAGCCTTTCTCTTTCCTTCTCCCAGGCACAGGGGCTCAAGGCCTTGGTGGAGGGTTTGCAGATCAAAATCTGGGAGCTCAGCTCAGTGCAGATTTCTTCCTTCCTTCCTCATCCTTGCTTCCTTCCTTTCTTTTTTAAATTCTTTTGACATCCACAGACTGTCTTCCTCCCCTCACCACCTCCCACCTAGAGTGATGTAAAAAAAAAATGCAAATCAGTGAAGATTTAGAAAATTCATTCCCATGCCAGGAACACCCACAAACCCTCTCTATAGATGCTCATGTAGGTGGCGTGGTCCCAGGTTCCTGGCACAAAGAGGATGCTATTAGATTCTTTTCTCAACACGGGCTTTGATCCTCAGCCATTGTCTGTAATGATCTTGGTCTTTCTTTCTGGTACTGGCCACATGAAGTGGGAGCATGAACACAGGATATTTATGGGCCAGGGCCACCATCCTGAACTAGCGTGACCAGCATGTGAAAAAGGATAAGATACATGGTACAGGTTTCGAAGAGCATCACTGGACACTTTGGCTCTCTCACCAAAGAAATATTTCCGGGGAGGCAGTGATTTTTCTCATCTGAGGGTCATCACAGAAAGGGTTCCGGAGGAAGAACTAAGGGAGTGAACAGCAACCTGAGAAAACAGACACATGGACTGGGACAGACAGGACTGACTAGTGTCAGGGCATCTTGGTCAGGGAGCATCAATAGGAACACCTGCTACTTGAGCCCCTTTCCTCCACCCTTCTACCACCAAAGCCTGCCCCTAACACACTGCCAGGCAGGCAGAGTGGGACCTCTACAGACACAAATGGGAAGGGTCTTCTAGGATCCTAAGAGGCCTGAGCTCTCTGGATTCAAGTCTGCTGTTGGATACCTAGTGACCTGGCTCTGAAACGAAGTAAGAAGAGGGTAGCAAAATGAGACAGAGGAGCCCACAGCTGTGAGAGACAAAATGAAAGAGACCTGGAGAGCTGGAGTGAGAGGAGGGAGCAAAGAGAGTCTAGATGAAGAAGGGAAGTCCAGAGATGAGATACGATGCCTGAATCCCGGTGGTAAAGGAACACTAAAGGTGAGGGTGGGAGCGTGAGGGAAGGCGCGCGCGTGCATGAAATCCTACTCAACCTGACCTCCTCAACACAGCCTTAGCAGTCATTTCTCCCTCTTCGGTGATTCACTCCCCCTCCCCTGGGTAGCATACTCACACTCTCAGTACCCCGGGGCCCCGCACACTCCCCAAGCCCAGACCTGACATCTGGCCGGGCTTCCACAACTCCCGCTTGCGATCTGCCAGGCAGCGCCCCTCCTCCCCCGTCATTACAGCTGCCACCCCCCTCCCTGCTGGCAGACAAGCCCGGGCAGACAGCCGGCCAAGCCTGCCCCCGCAGCCGCGCCAGCTCTGCCAAGCCCAGGAGAGCTGGGGGCCCCGGGCGGTGCCAGCTCCCCACGAGCGAGCGAGCAGTCCAGCCTGACCTCCTGCCCAGGACAGTGATCTGTCCGCGCGCTGCAAGAGTCCAGCACCCGAGCACCAGAACCCCGCTGCATGCCTGTCGCTCCTGCAACTCTGGGCACTTGAGCCTTACTCCATATGTGTGCCGGTCCTCTCTGGGTGTGCCCCTCTTTTCTTCTTCGGTTGTTCTGTCATATTTCAGCCTGGCTAGCTGCCCTCACTCCCTGTTACTTGTTCATATCTCATCAGAAATCTTTGCCAAAGTTTCTTGCCTCTGAGCGACGGCCTTATAGCATCTACCTACCAGTTGGCATCTCCTCTCCTCTCCTCTCCGCGCCTCTCTGGTGCATGGAGCTTGGGGCCGAGGCCAGGTACCTAGGTCTGGGTGGAGCAGCCCTCCCTGTCCCCTAGCTCCTGCTCGGTTCTTACCAGCTCCTGTTTGAGGCGACGCAGATAGCAATCCATGTCCCTGCTCCCCTTCCTCATTCGCCCATTTGCTGGGCTCGGGCTCAAGAGAAAGTAGAGTTCTCAGTGCGCTCCTCGTCCCTGGCCGCGCAGAGCGAAGCCTCTGCTCCAGCGTGGGGACTTAGAGCGACGTCCCCAGCCGCTGCCGCTCGCGGTCCGGGTTGGGGGTGGAGGAAAAGTGCAGCAGCCAATGAGAAATCAGAAGGGGTGTCTTCGACCAATGAGAAGAGCTGCCTGAGGGGCGCGGGCTGGGCGACCTGAGTAGGTCTGTCGCGGGCCTTGCCGTGGCCAGCAGCAACTACTGGGGACCCAAGGAGGTTGGGTTCTGGGCTCTGTCAGGAGGTGGAACCTCAGACTGTCAACGCCCCCCAGTGAAGTCTTAATCTATTAGAAAGGAAGAACGGAGTTTTAGGGGTGAGAACTCGGTATCTGGCTCGGGGAGAAGGGTCCCAGTGTTTAATCTTAATTGAACTCGGTTTCTAGAAGAAACAGTTCCCCTTTGCTGCCCCTCTGAAGTCCCTCAGAAGCCTTTTCTTTCTCAAGAGAGCCTTGGAAGCGCCGTGCCACTTCATCTCCTCCCCACTCTCTTCGCCGGGGGAAGGAAGGGGCTTTCGCTAGGTGTCAGCTCATGTGGGAGTCTGCTGTGCCCACCGCAAAGTGGTAGTCCTGGAGATACTGAATAAGAGAGACAAAGTCTCAGCCTTCCAGAACTTTTATCGTGGGGAGAGAAGAAAGTATGAAACAAATAAATGCAAGGGTCGTCATTTCAGAAAGTGAGTGTTAATGGAAAGATAAAAATATGTGGCGATGGGGCCTGCTTGAACCTGCTGACCTTCTTGAACTAGAGGAGGGGAGGACTTAAAATGCTCTGATTGTAGTCGACAGGAATCTCCCCAAGATGCACCAACTCCTACTGAACCCAAGCGGTGGAGTTGGGGCACAGCAGACAAGATGCTTCTGCGGGCTAGCCCAACTCGGGACTCCCTAAGCAGGCCTCCGGGCCGCTTGCCCAACTTGAGTTGCTCTTGGTGAGCAAAAGCCAACAGTGGTGTGGCAGAGGCCGAGAGTAATTAGGGCAATTAGCTATGCGTTGTTACAAGATAATTAATAGGGGAAAGTTTGCTCCTGGCAAGATTTTGGTGGTCTGCATAGGACAGAACCAAAAGGACGCAAGAGAAGGTGCCAAGGGAGAAGGCAGACACTGCTGGCGTTCCTTAGGGGTCAGTCAAGATCACATCTGCAGAAAGTTGAGGGGTAGGTGCAGAACCCGGTGACTGTGACCTCACTCCCGGCCTCCCTTCGAACTCCTCTTCAGAGTGACATATCACTCAGAAGATTAGACAGAATGGTGCTGAAAAATCTATTCAAGAGTTTCCTGTGCCAGGGGGAACCTAAAATGGGATTCCCATCTCTGTCTTGATGGGTCCATGAGTCTGCCCCCGTGGGTCAGAAAGGAACGTTCTGGTATACATTTTCTCCTCCACCCCGACCATCCTGGGAGTGAAGGCAGGTTTCCCACTCCAAAGGCCTCTTTTTTTTTTTTTTTTGCCAGCTTAGACCTCCAGCCTGCAGAACAGCAGCCTGTTGTAAGGAGCTCCGTAAACATTTGCAGATCTGTGGTTTTCTCCTTCCCTGAAGCCTGGGCATGAACCTCCCTCAGAATTTAGGATACTGGCTGTGCTTGAAATGCCAGGAGAAGCCGTCTGGTCTCTTGACAAGGACCTAGTCCTCTTGGGGCTACAGTATTGGCAACACGTGCTTTCCTTTTACTGGGTACCCATTTCTCCTGCTTATCACCTGCTTAACACCTCTGTGAGTCTAACATGCCACACTCCTTACAAACTTCTCTTCCTTTTTAAAGATTTGTTATTATTTATGTGGGTCTCGCATGCGTGTTGGTGTCCCCAGAAGCCAACAGAAGGCACAGATCCCCCACCCCGAAGTTGGTGTTTACAGGTGACTGTGATCCACCCTCTCTCAGGGCTAGAAATAGAACCTTGGACTTCTAGAGGAGCAGCAAACACTCTTAATCCCTGAGTCATCTCTCCAGCTCCACAAAACTCCCTTCTATGGCCACCTGTGAAGTAGCCAAGACATAAGAGTGATTACCCCATTGTGCAGACGGAGAATACACTGTTAGCAAGGTCTGCACGCACTCCATCCACTCTGCAGATGGAGATGGCAGGAAGACAACTGATAACCATACTCCGTACAGATAGCACACGAGGACTTCAGATGAATCAGAGATGCATGGGTTGCTCCATGGCTCCTGGGGACTTTGGAACACAAGTACAATCAAACTCTGAAGCCCTTCCATGATGTTGGGCCATTGCAAAACTGAGGTTCGTGTTATTCAAGAATATGGGCGTGCCCCCTCTCTCCTCTTCTCTCTTTCTCTCCGTCGTTTCTTCTTCCCTTGTTTCTGAGAAACTAGCTCTTCTTGGTGGCAGAGCAGGAAGCCGTAGCAGGGAAATGAACTGATTTTCTATTTCTTCCCTTTTTAAGGGTCTAAGAGATAGAGGATAAAGCCTGTTGCCATGGTTATATAAACATGGGTAAATATCCCTGGCCTGAGGACGGGGGCTGGGGGACATGATTCAGTTTTGCTGAAGAGGAATCAGATGGTTCAGCCTACACCCTCCCACCTCCTGAAACTCAGTCTAGAGGGAAAATGTGGCTCTCTTAAATAAAAAGGGATCAGAGGTTTTGAGCCCGGCTGTCGGCATCCTTCTTAAAGACATCTAGAGCTGAAATGGAATTCTCGGGAAGCATGTGAGCATTTGCTAGTGGGGATAAGTGGTCTGTAGATTTCCTGAAGGTGGGGGTGCACCTCCTGGAACTGGATCCAAACATGTCAATCACTTGGGATTTGCACTCAGATTAGTGAGGGAGGGTAACCCTCTTGCTCCCACTGCCAGAGCCTGAAGGTCCTGGCACCTATAGATGAGCTTCAAGGGAGAGGTAGAGCCAGCTGTGCCCCAACAGAGCTCATCCTGCACTAAACAATGGAAATCCTGCCATTCTCCTGGCTTCAGATCCTGTGGCCCCACCTGAAAGGTTCCCACCCATCAAGTCCTGGCTTAGCTATGGAGGAGGTGGTTCCCAACTTCTCATTTCCACCGGCGACAGAAGAGCTGGGAGATACATGGCCACACATGTTCTAGAAACTTCAGCATAATAGCGTCCTCCCAAAGGGTGGAGCTGTGTTCCTGTTGCCCTCATTCCTCACCTCCTGTGGCTGCAGAGACCATTAGTCCCCTCCCCCCCCTATAGGCCTCTGGAGCATCAACAGGAAAGGCTGACCTTAGAGATAAACATGTGTTGTTGGAATGTGTTCAGATACCACTCCAAAACGACTACCCGGTGTCTGTTTGAACACACTGGGGAGGGGTAGGCTAGACAGAGACTTCACTCTTCTTGGAAGAGGTTAACTCCTGGCTAGCATGGCATCTTCCTCTGTTGACTGGAGATGAAGGGCTGGCCTCTTGTTGCCAGGAAGGTCAAAGGGAGTGAAGCATCTTCTACAGTGGGGAAGCCTCTTGGATCTAGAATAAAACATCACTCTGAGTTTGAATAAAAGGGGCTTTATGGCTTGGTAGAAGATTCAAAGGCACTGGACATAAAGCTCCATGAGAAAACTTTAAAGATTTGGTTTATTGTGTTTATTATTTGAGTGTGTCTGTGTGTGAGTATGTGCCTGAGGAATTCAGAGTCTTCAGATCTCCCAAAGCTAAGGTTACAGGGGCTCAGAAGTTTGACATGAAGAAGAACAGCCATCACTCTTAACTGCTGAGCCATCTCTCCAGTCCCAGTGCTCTGTAAGTTGAATAGTGTTCTCCTTGTTTGCCATTATTTACTTATGTAATGGAAGACTGAGTTCATTTATCTTCGTATTTTGAACGTAGAAAGGCATGAGGGTGGGAGCATGGGGCAGCTAGTCACACTGCATACCAGTCAGGAAGCAGAGGACAGTAATCCGTTCTCTCCAGTGACGGGCAGAAAGTCGTACCCTGCACCTACAGCTACACAGAAGAAATAAGGGGTGTGCCCTAAAGTAGCACTTCACTAAAATGGTGAGACCCACTCAAGGAGATAGTCCTGGTAGGTCCTTGTCCATGGAACTTTCATGGCTGATCCCCTGGTACTGATAGACATCACCATATCCATACTTTAGATTCCTCACGGCTACTTGACTTTAAGATCGGGAGATCAGTCATGCAGGTGCTAATTCTTATGGGAGAGGAATGAAGGGAGGTGTTGGAGGAAGAAAAGGTAGCATTTTGAATAAGCATGTATACATGGCTTCCCAGCTCTCTTACCTCAACAATTCAGTGAGTTTTATTGTTGTTGTTGTTATTATTATTATCATTATTTGAGAGAGAATCTTGTTTTGTTGCCCTGGTAGGATTCCTTACATAGCCCAGGCAACAATCCTCCTGCCTCTGCCTCTAAAATGTTGAGATTACCATCATGCTTAGCTCATTGAGAATGTAAAAAATAAGTTAGTGTAAATAACACATGTTTAATCTGTGGGCTGATTGTCATGATCTGGAATTACTGGTAGCTGCAGGCTTGGTGCTTACAGCGCCTAAGCTGTGGTTTCTTCACTCCTTAGGGAACAAATATTTCCATTTTGTAAACTTTTTTGTTGTCAGAATCCCAACTACAAAGAATACCTAAAGAATGTTAGAGAAAATGAGGCATGTTGGTTAAGGGAAATACTTATGGTATTTGTGCAAACCAATGCTGGTAGATGTCTATTGTACCAAAAAGGCTAGCGGCTTGCTTCCTGGACCCTCCTGAGGACATTCTACAATGTCTGCCTCTCTAGAGGCACAGCACTGGCTTCTCTGTAATCTTAGCAGGCCCTGGAACTCAGGGTAAAAGCTATTTTCCTACCTACTACTTGGCCCCTTCCACCAGCTGTAAGCAAGCACCAGAGGTTGCCAGCCTGTCAGGGAGAGACTTGTTAGCAAGTGATTAAGGGAGGCTATCTGCTCCTCCTGAGGCTGTGAGGTAAGCAGAAAATGAGGTCAGTTCTCAGGTTTGGCCTCTAGCAGGCTGGCTCCTCGGTCTCTTCTGGTATTTTGTAGGGGCCAAGGAACTGAGCAAGCGCTAATCACTTGTCAACTTGGAGCAGAGTAGAGATTTCAACCAGGACACCCTGAAAGGAAGCAGAGCCAAGGATGACAGCTGACAGGCAGAACTCTCTTCTGAGTCTCCAGTGACTACCATCAGCAACGGTCTGTACCAAGAGACTCGGGTTCCCAGATAGGAAAGGCAGGCGGCCAAGAAATCGCGTCACACTTTACAAATGGCTGTGCACACCAAAGCACTGGAGCTGAGCACACACAGGAGTTGAATGCTGGGGAGTTTGACGGCCTCCTCCTCCCCAGCATCGGGCAGGCTTCCTTTGCTGTGATCATTCCCCCGTGAATCATCATCCGTAGAAATGAAGGAGGCAATGGAGGGTGAGTAATGAATTCCCCCAAACAGTCTTTTGGGTCTCTGTGTGGAGAGTTTTGAAAACAACTTGCATTTGAGATTTCCGATGTACAACATAGAATTTTGGAGCCACAGAGGACCTTGTAGGAAAATCAAGGCTTGTGACTCCATGGGAAGGCTGGAAAAGATGATAACCAAAACTTGAATCTCTAGTCTGCCAATGGAAAGAGTCCTGACATGGCATGCACTGAGCCTCCCTCATATCAGGCCCATATTTATTTATTTTTTTGAAACTAGGGATGTGGATCTTCAGTTCTCCTTTCTTCAGAGGAGAGAGGGAAAACTTGAGACAGCAACACCTGCCGCAGGGGATGCTAGATCCACCCAGCGTCACTTCAGAATCTACCCTCTCAGTCATTCTGTTCATTGTGTGGCCTTGAACCAATAAGACAACATCTTTGGGTCTCAGGCTTGTGCTCTCTGATTGCTACAGGTTTAAACACTCTTAACAGTCTGAATTTCCTGCCTAAGTGTATTATTATTTTACAAGCCAGGAAAGCAAGGTACAGAGTGTTGTGACCTGCCCGAGGTTACCAAGATGCTAACAATAGAATTAGCATAGGAATCATGCCCAATGGACTGCAACCACTGACCCCCCCCCCCAGACAAGACCTCCTTCCCTTCCGTCTCCCCTCTAGAGTAGCTATTCACAACCTGTGGGTCAAGACCCCTTGGGAGGTCGCATATCAGATATTTACATTACAAGTCATAACAGTAGCAAACTTACAGTTATGAAGTACCAATGAGAATACTTTTACGATTGGGGGTCACCACAATAAGAGGCCCTGTATTAAAGGGTCACAGCATTAGAAGGTTGAGAACCACTGTTCTAAAGGAATCCAAATCCTTTCCTTAGAAGTGCCCTAGTCAATGTTTTCAGCTATACTGGAGATGCTGGGGTTGACTGTAGCCAATCATAATACTAAGGCGAAGTTTAAAAGGCCGGTGGTATTTGTCTAGTATCCCGTCTGTGTACTGTTAGCCTTTTCCAGGGCATGAGTGGTGACGTGGGGAATGAGGTCAATGTAGGCCTGCCATGGCACACACACACACACACTCCCCTTGATGACGTTTCCAGTTGTTTGTCTTCTGTGGTGGTAAGATTTTTGTTTGTTTGTTTGTTTGTTTTGTTAACTTGACACAAGCTTAGGTCCTCTGGGAAGAAGGAAACTTCAGTTGAGAAAATGTCCTCATGAGACTGGCCTGTAGGTAAATCTGTGAGGCATTTACTCTATTAATGGCTGATGTGGGAAGGCCTAGGACACTGTGGACCATGACACCCCAGGGCAGGTGGTCCTGGGCTGTATAAGCAAGAAGGCTGAGCAAGCCATGAAGAGTAAGCCGTGTTCCTCTGTGGCCTCTGCTTCCATTCCTGCCTCTAGGTTCCTGCCTTGCGTTTCTGCCCTGACTTCCTTCTATGAAGGGATGCAAACTGAGAGTCAAATAAATACATTCTTTCCTCCTGAGGTGCTTTTGGTTGTGATTTTTTTTTTTTATCACAGCAACAGAAAACAACCTAGGACCTCTTCTCTAAGCACATCTGCCACCTCCGCTCTGTCTGCAGGCTGCTCGTTAACCAGCCTGCAGCCTGGGGTGTGTAATGAGCGTGCCTGGGAGACAAGGTGTGACAAGATCCCAGCTGTGCCCACTGATTGGTGTTCGCCATCTTTGGCAGAATCCCCAGCCCCGTGTGTTCCCTACTGAAGAAGAGATTGAGAGGGGCCATGTGTCAACAGCGTCATTGGTGTGTACCTGACGTGAGAACCAGGGCATGCGGGTGAGGAATGGCTCTGCTCACAGTGGTGCTCTGTCCTGTGCATGCGTGAGAGCGTATGCGTGGCTCAGACACCCAAGGAGCTCACACCTCCTGGCGAGTGGAAAATGAGCTTTGGCAGGTGAGGAACTGGGTGACAGGTGAGGAAGCCAGCGGGGTATCGGTGTTGTCCGCCTACTCTCGCCGTTTGCTGGGGCTGCTAACAATATCTTCCCACCTTGCCTCCTGCCCTTAATTACAATTAGAGTGAGTGGAAATGACGCGGAAGGGCTTGGGCGTGTGGGCAAGGGACAGGAGCATGTTGGAATGGCCTCGTGATCTTTGGAAACTAGCCATGTGTTTTGCAGGTAGGCTGCGCAAGGCCGTTTGGGAATTGGCATTTTCCTGCCCGGTATGCAGGCTGCGCAGCTTACATTCTAGTGGGTGGAAGAAAAGGCCAATCTCTAGGGACTAAATCCTAGGAAATCCTGCCATATGGTGCAAAGCTAGAGGCGGTGTGTGCCAGGACTAGGAAGCAAGAAGTCTGGGTTCCTGGGTTGACTGTAGGTCAGCTCCCTAGTCTTTACTGCCTCAGTTTCTTTAGCAACGGCGTGAAGCTAGCCCTCCTATTACTGCTTGCCTGTCACGGAGGGAAAGTACATGAAGGCCCTTAGAAATGTCACAAGATGCGTTCTAAATGTGCGCGAGGCCTCAGTGCCAGGGGAATTTGCCAGGCTTCCTGGGAGGCAGCAGTCTGCCTCTGCATCAGTTTCCACATCCTGGGCTCAGACAGATCCTTCAGCAGGGCACAGCCACAAATCCCATCACCTCCCTACAGTCAGCAAATAAGGGAAAGGACCGGGCTGATGCTCTGCCTCTGTCTGATCTTCTTACCAGCGCCCTCCCCACCCCAGCAGAGGCGATGATCCTGCCGCCTCCCTCCCCTTCTCGGAGCTGTCAGTTTAATTTAACAAGGTTGCAGGAGAGGATTGATTTGATCAAGTCAGTTGCTGTATCTATCCCACTCAGAGGTCCCTCAGTGTCACCACCGAGGCTCAGATTAGACAGTGACAATTATTTCCTTTCTGGCTATTGCCTCCCCCCTCCCCCTTTCCCTGGAGGGAGCAAGGGGGCAGACCAATCTCCTGGGACCTAAGAATAGATGCGGGAGGATCAGAGGAGGCAAACAGGCTCTGGCCGCAGAAAGCCCCTCTCCGCGCCTTACATGGCCTTGTTTAAGGCTGAGCAGAAACCCAGAGGGTGGGGAGAGAGCAAACCATGAGTGGCGCTGCCTTGCAAAGGCTCAGGGCGGCCTAAGGACAGAGCTCTGCCTTCTCTGATGGAAACGTCTCCCTGACAGCAGGCAGGCGGAGGTGGAAGGGTGGGTAGGTGGCTGGGTGCTCTACCCCACCCCAGCCCAGCACAAGCATTTGTGTCCAGGCTCTCAGCCTGGATTCTGGGACCTCTGAGGGTGGAAGACAATGGCAGGAGCAAGGTGAGGCTCCATCCATCCTGGTTTCCGTGGCTCTGTTCTTTGCGAGAAAGTAGGAGTGACCGCAGGAGCTGCTGCTAGGGCTTCCAGGAATACTTGAGTGTGAAGTAAGTGGTGTGGTGGTAGTGGTCATGCTGGTGTGTGTGTGTGGGGTGTGTGTGTGTGTGTGTGTGCTGGTGATGAGGGTAGTGGCTGGAGGGCCAGGCAAAGAAGGGGAGAAAGCTGTCTGTGGTCCAGAAAGTTTAGAATTCCACAATGAATCTTTCATGACTTGTAACCCTTTCATTTCTCCCTCTTTCTAGGCCGTAGGTGCTAAGGGCCTCTGGCTCTCTTGAGCAGCTCACAGAAGAAAAGCATAGGGCTCTTGAGCAGAGTCTTCACCGAGGATCGTGAAATCCCTTTTCCTTTGCTCATCTGTGTCATACTCTTCCAGAGGCCCAGCAACCGACGGGTGCACCAGTCTTTGGGCCCTCTCCAGGGTCCCCTCCGAGCCACTTATCTCTCACTCCGATATCCAGCAGACCTCGCCATGCCTAGGAGGCAACTATGATCAGTAGAAAGGCTTCCTGACAGCTCCAGGGAGAATCCCTTCCGATGCATATTCAATTGAGCACATTTCATAGAGGGTGACAGCCGCTTTATCAATTAAATTCCACATCCCCGGCTTTAGAGACACCACAAATCTCCCTACCTAATAAATCACAGGCCCCCGGTTATTGTTAAATGTCCCGTCAGTCTCTAATAAACTCCCTGCCAAAAGGGACAGGTTATTTATTATCCTGCTTGGACAAGAATGAATTGGGCCCCTTTCTCAGAAGAAGAGCAAACACACCGCCTTCCTCTCTAAAGATTGGGGCAGTGGTGTTAAATGGGGCAATCAATCAACTCGGGCCCTGAGCAGAGGGGAATCTGGTCAGAGTATACGTGGGAGGAGGACCTAGGGCTCTGATCCCAAAGCCAGCCCTGCAGATTCTCGTAGCCAGAGGTGCTTGTTCAAACTGCAGGAGCTTAGACGTCTGGTGCAGATCGCCCATACCCAGTTCCATTCTGAGGAAGTACTGAAAAGTCCATTGATGTGGTCGTGGGACATTTGTAAAAAAGATTATTCTCCTCGTTAGGAAAGGACAATTAGGATTGAGTCGGGTGTCAGGACAATGCATTGATAAATTTGAGGCAAGGTTGTGTTCCTTTACTGCGCATGAACTGGAGAATGGGACAGAGGAAGTGGGAAAGTCTGGGGACAGAAGCCAGCAGAGGTTCAGGGTGAGCAGCACACAGCCAGTGCTGGAGCTGAGAAAGCAAGACCCAGGAGCCGGCAGGTCTGCAAGCCGGGTGCAAAGAGCGCCTTGCCATCATCTGCCTCAGTAGATATGAAGCTTAGCGATGCGCCCAGGTTTGCAAATTAAGTTCTAGCTCCTCCAGCTTCCGGCGAATCGAGTCCCATTTCTATTTCCAACCGTGTTTCTCTTCACTGTTATATAATATGGCCCTCTTTGGAAGAGCATGACAAGCTCATTGTATATTCCTCGCTGTGACAAACGAGGCATTCCTTAACCTGGAGCCAATACATCCCTCTAGCCTCATTTCCCGGAACGGCTGCCATCCCAGCCTCCGTTCACACTGGAGGACTTACCTTCTCTAAGCTTCTAAAATTCCTGATGCTTCCACGCCCCTTCACAGACTGTTCTATCACCCAGAATAGCTTCCTGAGAGTTGTCTGCCTGCTAAGGTCTCCTGCCGCCCCCACTGCCTGAGGAATTGTGGGGAGAAGCTGCATGCTGGACGAGAAGTAGAGAATATATCAGCCTCACTTTTCCCGGGGACACCAGTTTTAGCTCCAGGTACTGACACTGCCCCCTGAGTGCTGGGCTCGGGGAAGGAAGACATCCAGTGTGCAGTTTTCCTCTGAGTTTTAGGCACCCTTTAAAGCACTTTGACTTGGTGTAAGGACGAGAAGAATGGAGAAGAAAGAGAGCTGTTGCTCTCTGAATCCCCAAAGCTGTTTCCCTCAGTTTCCCAGAACTTCTCACTCCCACATGACAACCCCACTTTGAGCAAGGAAGGACCTGAAAAATGTCAGTACCGCTCAGGATGTTGCACCAGCTTGGGCTGCTTGCATAGCTCATACTTGATCGCTTTTTCCCAGCTGGGCTGCCAGCTCTTTTAGGACAGGCAGAAGAGGTAGGAGTCTGGGCTCTGGTTGGCTTCAGGAGCTCTGGGATCCTGAACAGGTTCTCTTCTGAGGAGTTATCAGAGGGCAGTGGCTGTTTCCCATTGCTCTCGAAAGTCTCTGTGGGTAACGAAGCCTGGCCTCCAGCTTATCTCTCTTACCTCCTCAAAGCTCACTCTGTTAGAGTTTGACTGGGAAATGTCCTCAGTAGGCTCATGTGTTTCTGGTCCCCAGCGTGTGGTGCAGTTTTGGGGGGGTGGAGGACATGAAGCCTGGATAAGGATATAGGCCACTGAGAGTGGGCCTTGAGGATTACAGCTCAGTCCTCCTTTGGGTCCTACTATCTGCTTTCTGATTTGCCAAGGTGTGAACAAACCGTGCAGCAACAGCTCCCGAAGCCACAGACCGCCCCTGTTCCAGCCATTCCATCTGCCATGCTTTCTGGGCCACGACGGGTAGCACCCGCCGAATTTACGAACCAGATAAATCTCTCCTCATGGAAGCTGCTTCTGTCAGGTGTTTTGCCACAGCAATGAGAAAAGCAGCCAATGCTCTCCCTCCACTTTCATTCTAAGAAGTTCTAGAATGTGCTATGGCATCTGGAGAGATGGCTCAGTGGTTAAAATGCTGACTGCTCTTATTGAAGACTCAGATTCGATTCCCAGAACCCACACAACAGCTCACAGTTGTCTGTGACTCCAGTTCCCGGGTATCTGACACTCTTTTCTGGCTCCTTGGGCACCAGGAACACAAACTATTTCACAGACACTCATGCAGGCAAAACAGCCATTCACAAAAAAAAAAAAGTAAGAAATGTGCTTTGGTCTTCCGCATCTTAAGGCCTCTGGTTTCTCTTTCTGCGATAAGAGCAACAACTTCTATGCAGCCTCCAGAGTTTTCTAAGATTTCACTAACTCTGGGAAGATATGGAAGCCTTTTAATTGCGTCATCTGTAATTCCCTCCTACTACTGTAGTGATAGACCTCCTTTGGTAGCCTGTAGTTCAAGTTAAATGGGCATCGGTTGTTTAGAAGAATAAGTATACTTCCAATGGACCCAGCAAGATGGCTCAGTTAGTAAAGGTGCTTGCTGCCAAGGCTGATGATCTGAATCCAATTTCCAGGACCCACGTGATGAAGGGAGAGAACCGATTCATACAGATCGAATTTCCAGATTTCCTTAAAGATAGGCAGGGCTCTAAGGTTAAGTTCTGATTAGTGAACTGCCATGTAGGACTGTAGCTGCTTTTTGAGAACATTCTTTTTAAAAGGAGGGCTCCTGGGGCTAGAGAAATGGCTCAGCAGTTAAAAGCACGTGTTCTTGCAAAGGCTCTAGATTCGAGTCCCAGCACCTCCATGGTGGTTCACAACCACCGTAACTCCAGTTCCAGGACTATGGACACACAAGGCACATCCACACACATGCAAATAGAACAATCATAATCATAAAACAAAACAAACAATGCAAGGGGGCACCTGGCGTGATGACCTCTGCTCTTCCTGTTTCTGTGTTGACACTTCCTTCATCCTAATGTCTGGAATGAAGACGCGATGGTTGGAGCTAGAGCAACCATTTGGTTAGCAGGATGGAAGCTCTGGAGCATGTGTACTTGTGGTCTTAAGCTACGGTGTCACTTTTACCCCAGACTTCTCCATTAGGGGAAAATGAACTTCCCAGAGAACTAAATTTCTAACTTGGGGGTCTCATTTTCAATCAGTCCTAACTTTGACCCCTAGGTCTTTCCTAATTCTTCACGTCTGCATTAGCGGGATATCCTTGACGTCCAGAGTACTCTGTGCTTTACACTGAAAGAGGCCACTTTTTTGTGCTTGAGGTCAGTGACTTCCATTGTTTTCTTCTATTTTTTATTTATTTTACATGCCAACCACAGTTTCCCCTCCCTCCTCTCCTCCCATCCCCTGACCACCTCCCTCCTACTCCCCGCCCCCTGCCACCCCATTCACTCCTCTGTCTCCATTCAGAATGAGTAAGGCCTCCCATGGGAGTCAACAAAGCATGATATATATCAAGTTGAGGCAGGACCAGGCTCCTCCCCCTTGCATCAAGGCTGGGCAAGACATCCCACCTTAGGGAATAGGTTTCAAAGAGCCAGCTCATGTGCCAGGGAACAGGTCCTGGTCCCAGGGCTAGGGGCCCTACAGAAGACCAAGCTACACAACTGTCACACACATGCAGAGGGCCTATGCTGGTCCCATGTCTACTTCCTAGCTGTTGATCCGGAGTCTGAGAGCTCCTCCAAGCTCAGGTGAGCTGATTCTGTGGGTTTCTCTGTGATGATCTTGACTCCCCTAGGCCTTATAACCCCTCCTCCCTCTCTTCAATTAGACTCCCAGAGCTTGGCCCAGTGCTTGACTGTGGATCTCTGCATCTGCTTCCAACAGTTCTTGGATGAAGGCACCAGCAACACAGACACCGAGGCAAAGGACACAGTCCATAAGACAATACAGCAGCCTATAGCATGGGAAAAGGACTGATCTCCAAAATATATAACAAACTCAAGAAACTAGACACCAAAATACCAAATAATCCCATTCAAAGATGGGCTACAGATTTAAACAAAGAATTCTCAACAGAAGAATTTCGAATGACTGAGATACACTTAAAGAGTTGTTCAACATCCTTAGCTATCAGGGAAATGCAAATCAAAAGAACTCTAAGATACCATCTTACACCTGTGAGAATGGCTAAGATCAAAAATGCTAATGACAGCCTATGTTGGAGAGGATGTGGAGTAAGAGGAACACTCCTCCACTGCTGGGAAGGCCAACTTTTGTTTTTTTTTCGAGACAGGGTTTCTCTGTAGCTTTGGAGCCTGTCCCGGAACTAGCTCTTGTAGACCAGGCTGGCCTCGACTTCACAAAGATCTGCCTGTCTCTGCCTTACAAGTGCTGGAATTAAAGGCTTGGGAATGCAAACTTGTACAGCCACTTTGGAAAGCAGTATGGCAGGTTTCTCAGAAAATTGGGAATCAATCTACCTCAAGACCCATAGATACTACTCTTGGGCGTCAAAGGATGCTAAATCATACCACAAGAACATTTGATCAACTATGTTCATAGAAGTATTATTCATAATAGCCAGGACTTGGAAACAACCTAAATGCCCCTCAACTGAAGAATGGATAAAGAAAATTTGGTATATCTACACAATTGAGTTTTACTCAATGGGGGGGAAAAGAGTGGCATGAAATTTGCAGACAAATAGATGGAACTAGAAAAAACTATCCTGAGTGAGGCAATAAGACCCAGAAAGGCAAACACCGTGTGTACTCACTCCTAAGTGAATATTAGATGTAAAGCAAAAGATAAGCAGACTTCAGTTCACAGCTCCAGAGAAGCGAGGTAACAAGAAGGATCCTAAGAGGGATGCATGGATCTCCCTGGGAAGAGAAGATAGGTGAGATGACCTTGTTAACTTGAGGTTGGAGAGTAGAGGAAAGGGGACCAGGGATGAGAACATGAGGAATCAGGATGGTCAAGTTGGGAGTGGAACAAAGGCAAGAATAACAAAAGAGATATCTTGATACAGGGGGCCATTATGAGGTTAGGGAGAAACCTGTTGCCAGAAAAACTCCCAGGAACCCATAAGGATGACCCCAGCTAAGACTCCTAGCAATAATGGAGAGATACCTGACCTTACCTTCCCCTGTAATCAAGATTGGTGACTACCCTAATTGTTTTGTACTATTTTTACATCTTCAACATTTGAGTACTTTGTAGGGGGTGTTCAGAAGATTTATATGGATGAATGAAGAAATATGGGTGGATTAATCCAAATACGCTGCTGTTGGCTTGAGGGTCAAATGAGAATAAAGGGATTGCAATATTTGTTTTCTTCTCTGCTTGTCACCTTCCCCAGTGATCCTTAAATGCAGGGGAAGCCTGAAGACACAAGCCTTGTTTTTGTTTTTCCAATGAGTGAGATCCTTTTAGCCTCTTCCTCAGCTCAGAAGTAATCCCTGTGAACCTCTACACCCATCTGGGCCTAACTCTTATTTCTTCAGTTCACAGGAATCTCTCTCTCTGGGTTCCTGCAAAGTCTTTGGTTTTGTTTTGTTTTTTAAGACAGGGTTTCTCTGTAGCTTTGGAGCCTGTCCTGGAACTAGCTCTTGTAGCCCAGGCTGGCCTCGAACTCACAGAAATCTGTGTGCCTCTGCCTCCCAAGTGCTGGAATTAAAGGCGTGCTTCACCACCGACCGTTCCGCAAAGTCTTTACGGGCGTGGCTTGAAAAAAGTACCAGAGACTTTGCAGTTCACGAGAAATTAAGGATTTTGGTTTGACTGGAGGAGGTGGCTTCAGTAGGCTGGATCCTTGGTGTGACCTTGCCAGAGGCCGTAAGGCTGACACTGTCCACCCAATAACTGTCACTGCCCTCACAAATCGTCTGCTAATCCAATGATCGCTTGCCTTTGTCCTCTGTCTTACAGCGCCCAACCCCAGTCCATATTTAAGACACAATGGTTGCTGCAAGTTCAACCCCCGAGGGAAAATATTTTGTGGATTTAGCTATAAGTAACACAATTTGATCCCAACAGCAGAACTACACAATATTTGTATCTGCAAAACATCACACACAACAAATGTCCTAACAGAATGCCTACAAAGTGTAAAATGTTACTTTCTTTAGGAAAAGTGGTCTCTTAGTGGGGAGAGCGAGCTTCTTTGACAGGGGTGGGCATGAGTTTACAGAACCGCTGCTGTGGGTACAAGGCCCAGCAGAGAGATTTCAGCAGGAAGGTGTCACCTGTTCAGTAGTTCCTAGGTCCACCAAACCTGGCGCTGGGATAGGTAGCCTAAAGAGACAGAATCCCTTGAGAGGCTGATAGTTTATTTACTGGGAGACCCAGAAATGTAAACAAATGGATGAAGCTAGGAGCAGGCCTGGGACTGCTCCCAGTGTGAAGTCTGGGGCGCGGGGTTAAAGGGAACCAAAAGGAGCAGAATCTGAAACTGGACCCAAACAACCTTAAAAGTTTTTTGCTAACGTCACCTTTTGGTCTCCCCACGGATTTCCACTCCTTGCGTGGAGCACACTGTGGGGATTTTCACTCTGAGCACTCTTGGTCACAAATCTATTAGAGTTCTAGTAACCTTAGGTCTGCTTGGAGAAGAGCCTGCCCTTTTCCCTCGGTCCCCGACGACATTCCCGAGACTACTGGAGGGCTGGGCATGTTTTACCTGGCTGCTGAGGACTTCTCTCCGCTCGTGGTTGTCTATGAGCCATCACTGGGCACAGGCCTCTGAAGTCCATTCCTTCTACTGGAAGCCATCCTTGGCCCAGACTGTTCTGTTCTGCCCAGTCACTTCCTTTCAGGTAATTTCAGGGCTCCCGTAAATCTTAGGAAGAGCCTTCAGGAAAGAGGCTCCCGGATATCGTTATGTGGACTTGGAATGATGTCATCTCAGTTGTCTACCTCCCTTTTTACAAAATAGTTTTAACTAAAATAGAATTATGTCACTTCCCCCTTCCCTTTTTATCCTCTAGCCCCTCCCAAGTCCCTTCCCTCAAGCTCCTTCCACACCTCCTACTCTTAAATTGATAGCCTGTTTTTATTATTGTTAGACACTCACACATGTGTATACACACACACACATATGCACAAATACATTAAATACAAGTTGCTGAGCCTGTTTTTATTGTTTGTGAGTATATGGCTTCAGGGCTGACCACTTTGTGTTGGATTCCCAGTAAAGGGGCTCATCCCTGGAAGAGGCTAATTCTCCCTCTCTCAGCAGTTCTTTTTCTAGGGATGGGACCCATAAGATAGCCCCAGTTCTGTGTTAGCATGTCTGTTGATACTGGCGGATTGTCTGGTCTTGTTTATGCAGCCATTTCTAGGAGAGACTGTTTCAGAGCAGACTTCCTGACATGCTGGTTCTTACGATCTTTTTGTTTCCTCTTCCATGATGTTCCCCAAGCCGTAGATGCAGGAGCTGTGCTGTATGGGTTTCCACTGGGGCTGGGTGGATCCACTGATCTCTACATTGTGTTCAGCTGTGTTTTCCACCATGGACTCCATTTGCTGCCAAGAGAAGCTTCCTCCTCCTCTTTTGTTTTTTTGAGACAGGGTTTCTCTGTGTAGCTCTGACCACCCTGGAATTCCCTCTCAAGACCACACTGGCCTTGAACTTAGAGATCCACCTACCTCTGCCTTTGGAGTGTGGGGATTAAAGGTGTGAGCCACCACTGTCTGGCTAAGAGAAGTTTCTTTGATGAGGAGTGGTAGCTACCCTTACCTGCAAGTTTAAGAATACTATTTAAAATGTAATTGGGAGTTAGGCTGGTCTAACAAAGTGGCAGCAACAGATTCTCGTCTATGATCCATGACCGCATCAGTCCCAGGAAGCTGGGCTAGGTTTCTGACATGGGGTGTGATTTTGCTGCTGTTGAGTGCTGTTAGCTACCACCAATGTGAGAGCCACTCTTGTGCCTCTATGGATATTTTGCCGTAATACTACTGTGCTTCATAGGCATTGCAGCTGGTTACGTGTCTCGCCTTCTTTATCTGTGAAATGGAGAAGGCAGTATCCATCTCATGTGATGTGATTTCCCATAAGAATATGAACTGAGCCCCGTTGTCACCATCACCACACTCATCTCATTCTTCACTATCACAACCGTCCTCCATCATCATCAAGATTAAAGGCAGTGCTATCGCTCTTCTGTTTGCTTTGCTTCTCTGTTCATCTAGAGAGCATCCAAGAAGAACTTTGAGACCCACGTTTATAGGATCCTGTTTTTCCTGTTTTTATTTCTGGAATTGCAGTCCTGAAGCACAGAGCACAGATAGAATACCTGAAGACAAAATCAGTGATCCTTTTAAAGACGTTATCAGTGATTGTTTCCAGACATGTATTTACTCTGTGGCCCAGGCTGGTACTATGTATCCCCTAGGTTGGCCTTAAACTTATGCTCATCCCCCAGCCTCAGCTTCTCAAGCACTGGACTAAACAGCACAAACTGCCTTATCCAGCTGCATTAACTGATTTAATGCCAGTTAACCTTTTTATTGTTTTTAAAAACTACATTCAAAATGTCTTCTGAAAATGCCTAACAAATATCAAAACGGACAAAGTGAGTACTTGAATCCTCTCCTCCCATTTCATAAGGGCAAATGCCTTTATTAATATAGTATGAATTCTTTTGGCTATTTTTCATTATACATTTAAAAATCAGAATACTGGATATTCTGTAATGGTAGAATAAAAAGTTGAGTATGCATGTGTATGGTGTGGGTATGTGCACATGACAGCATGCATGTGTGTGGTGTGGGTATGTGCACATGACAGCATGCATGTGTGTGGTGTGGGTATGTGCACATGACAGCATGCATGTGTATGGTGTGGGTATGTGCACATGACAGCATGCATGTGTATGGTGTGGGTATGTGCACATGACAGCATGCATGTGTGTGGTGTGGGTATGTGCACATGACAGCATGCATGTATATGGTGTGGGTATGTGCACATGACAGCATGCATGTGGAGGTCATAGGGAACTTGCAGGAGTCAGTTCTCTCCCTCCACCATGTGGATCCGTGGCTGGAACTCGAGTGGTCAGGCTTGGAAGCAAGCACCTTTACCTGAGGAGCCATCTTCATAGCGGTAGAAACTTTTTAAAAGTTATGATTTTAAAACCTTGTGGTCAGTACACTTACCAAGTTTAGTATCTTGGTGCTTTTTCTGTGTACAGTTCAAGTGTTAAGTGGAGTTATGTTGATGTGAAACAGGGTCTCCCACACTTGTTTGTCCCCCAAATCCCAAACTCTACATTCACTAAATAACAGCTCTCTCTCGCTCATCTCCCTACTCTGGCTAACAACCATTCTATTTTCTACATCTGTGGTGGGATTCACTCCGCGGGCTCACATAATGGAAGAATACGGTAGTTGTCCTTCTCTGGTTGACTTCTTCACTTGGCATAAGGTCCTTAAGGTTCTTCCATTTTGTAGTGTCTGTCAGAATTGTCTTCCTTTATAATAAGGTTGCTTACTATCCCACTGTAAACCCCACATTTTCTTTATCTTTCCACCTACTTTAGAAAAGCTTTGGTTTCTCATGATGATATTGTCAGAATCCGGTGCTAGCCTGGACCATAAATTATTTCTCTACCAGACCCCAACATAAACTATCTTTCTCTGGACCAGCGTGAGGAGACGGGAATAAAGACACGACTCATGAGGTTTCATCGGGAGGGAGATTCTCAGCGATTCCTCTTGATATCCCCAAGAATTCCTCTCGTTTATTCTCCAAACTGTCTTTACACCAAAACTTAACTTAGGGGAAATAAATTAGCATTCTGTCTCCTAGGTAACCAGGTGAATGGCGTTTCTTCATGTCCACAACTACCTGTCTGCTCTGTCTGCTGTGTATGCTAGCTGTCACGTAGGCTTGAATTAACATCTCTATCAGGCATCCTCCAAATTACAGAGAAAGAAGCAAAACCACATCCTGACCTTTTGTTAGGTAGTGACGGCCTGTCTGGCAGGAGACGTGACTGCTTCGGATATTCACCATGGCCCGAGAACTTGGCTGTCACACCATGTAGAAATATGGGCCTACATGGTATAAACATGAACAGGCAAACATCTCAAAAAAGGAAAGGACATGTAATGATCAGTATTAGCTGTCATCCTGACAGGATCTGGGATAACCTGAGGGTGTGCCTTTGAGCCCTGGGTGATGACCCTTTAGGTGAACTGCTGTGGGAAGACCCATCTTACTGTGGGTGGGACCATTCTCTGTTGAAATAGGAGCAGCAGGGCTGTGCCCCGCCACCCAGTTTGGAGAGAAAAAACTGCGCCCATGTTCCCAAAATATTGTTTATAAATGTTCTTTTACATTTAAAGGGGGATATGATATAGATATAAATAATTTACATTGGTATGGACTTTAAGGTCAATTTTGTTATATGTATATGTATTTCTGATATTGATTAAGTTATTGTGATTGTGTAGTTCATTTAAAATGTAATGTATAATTAGAAAATACAGGTTGCTAACGGATAATCATCGATGATAGTAAAGCTTGTAGTCATGTTAGTTAGATTTTCTAGATATATAGAGATATATTTCAGATAGGCATTCTTCATATCTCTCAAAGGCTGCAGAATATGGCATTTAAAATATTTTAATAACTTAGGACTTTTCATGACAATGAGACATGTCTGCTCCTGGCGGCATCAATCTACTTCGAGAGGAAGATGGGCATCGAAGAGGATCCTTATGGAGTTTGATAGCCATTTGGGCAAGAAACTGCTCTTGCCTGGACTGTTGCATAAAATGGACACAGAGAACCCGCAGAGAGAGGACTGCTAAACTTGCCTAAAGGTGAGACGGTCTTTTGGGGTTCATGACTCATGAAAGAGTCTGCAAGACATTCTGCAGGACACAGCAGATAGTGACTGAACTGTCTTTAAAATTTCCTGCTTCATGGAAACGTCTGCTGGATACTATGGGCCTGAAGGCTAAAGATGGATGCCCCAACGGTACAGAGGAACTTTGGGTGACTGTACAGGCAGCGAGATGTCTCTGTCATTTCTAGAGCTTTGGATTTCTTGTTTGCTTAGTTAATATTATATCCTTCTGGAGTCTTTGATGGAGTTGAAGAATGGTTAGTTATAGTTATAGTTTTCCTTAGTTATGATAAAAGATAAAATAAATATTGTAACTGTAATTCTTGCTTGATAACTGTTTTGTTATATGTAATCTTACTATGTTAAAATGAAAGCCTTTCTTTTTTGTTTAAACAGAAAAAGGGGAAATGATGGGGGAGAGTCTTCTGGCTTGTGTTAATTTCATTGGTTAAATAAAGAGACTGCCTTGGCCCTTTAATAGGACATAAAATTAGGTAGGCGGAGTAAACAGAACAGAATGCTGGGAGAAAGAAGCTGAGTCAAGGAGACACAGACGCAGGTTAAGATCTTCCCTGGTAAGACACCTCGTGGTGTTACAGGGATATTAGAAATGGGTTAGGTCAATATGTAAGAGCTAGCCAATAAGAGGCTGGAACTAATGGGCCAGGCAGTGTTTAAAAGAATACAGTTTCCTTGTAATTATTTCGGGTATAAAGCTAGCCGGGTGGCGGGAAGCAGCCCACTGCTCCTATTACTACAATTCTCTGGGCAGGGTTCCTGGCATGCATAAAGTGGAGAAAGTTGCTTCTCACTAGCAAGCATTCATTGCTCCCTGTTTCTTGAACGCGATGTACCCTGGCCAGCTGCTTCAAGCTCCTTCTGCCTTGAGGTTCCCAGCATAATGGACTGTATCTCAAACTGCAGTCCAGAAAAACAAAAGAAAACCCTTTTTCCTTAAGTTGCTTTTGTTCAAGTATTTTGTCACAGGAACAGGAGAAGAAACTAGGAAAGGAAGGAAGAAGTGAGGAATGAGTCACTCTTGACTGGAAGTGCGCTTAAATAATAAAGGGTTTGTAAGCAAAGTTGCTGTTTCAACCCTTGGGAAACAGAAAAGCAGACAAAGGAAGCCATTTCAATGCCTGTGGGGTACATGGTCTGCACAGAGAAGATTCTGGACGGGGAAGCTAGTAGGGAAGGTTGCAATAGTTAGGACAACCAAAAGATCCAGAGTAGAAATAAATTAAAAAGGAGTGGAAGAGGTATTTGGAGACATTATCTGCCAGTAAATTGTTAGAAAAAAAAGAATCCTCCTCAGGAGGCAGAGGCAGGCGGTTCTCTGTGAGTTCGAGGCCAGCCTGGTCTACAAGAACTAGTTCCAGAATAGGCTCCAAAGCTACAGAGAAACCCTCTCTTGAAAAACCAAATAATAAAAAAGGAATTCTCAGATTTGTAATTTGTGGATTAATGGATGAAAGATGTGGGCAACTAAGAGGAAGCCTGCGATCTTTAATTCCACATTGGTTCCTTATTAACTGTGATCCTTAGTCCCTTATTAGTTCCTCTTCTTTCGTATGGATAGTAGGTTCTTGCTTCGTGTTTTGTAAATTAGTAAGCAGACAGCATCCATCTTCCGAACCTCTTCTAGTGAAATTTCCTTGCCAAAGATATTTCTACACAATTGGGATGTGGGGACATCAGTGCATGTATGGAAAAAAAGACCAGAATTAACTTAAGGACAAATGAGATTTGTGATAAGTCTTGTCAACTTGAGATTTAGAATTGGCTAGGAGACAAAACTGCGCAGGTCTGTGTGAACATTTCGAGAGAGGAAGGTAATATTGTTTAATGTGTCAGATTTTTTTTTCCTACCAGGCCAAAAGAGAACAAGTCAGAATAGGTTCGTTCCCGTCTTCAGGGTAAGTGAGGGAGACAACAAACATTTTGGGTAGTTGTATCATGAAGAGTGACCACGTGTGGTGTGGCACACACCTGTCATATCTCAGTATTTGGGAAGCTGAGGCAGGAGGATTTTGAGGACAGCCTGAGCTGCATAGGAAGACTTTGTCTTAAAAGCAAAACAACAGTAACAACAACAACAACAACAACAAAACCCAACCAACTAAGCTACTCAAACCAAAGTCAAACAAGGGGGTAGTGATAAGAATAATGGGAAAGGCCAGGAGTAGACAGGATGGTGGTGACTCACGATTTCAAGAAAGCCCTCTTAAACAGGTGTCATGTGGGCGGGTCTAGAGGAAGGAGAAGTGGTGTGCTAGTTGCCCACCCGAGATCAGCGAGGGCACACAAAAGATGAGTTGAACCCGAGACGTCTGTTGGCCTAGACTTTCGAGAGAGTGCCCAAGCAGAGCCTGGGAACTGGCCGTCCAGTTAGGCTCCCGTCCCGCGCCCGCACTGTGCTAGTGGGCTGGGGCACCGAGGCGACAGGGCTGCCTAGCGTGGTAAATCCCGTCTGGCTGGGTTCGGGGGCGCTGTCTGGGCGCACTGAGGGGCAAGGCGAAAGGGTGCGAGAGCGAAGACTTCGGCGTGGCCACGGGCGAACGAGACCCGCGCGGCTCAGCCGAGACCGAGACCGACGCGCGGGCTGCGTCACAAAGCGCGCCGTGGGCGCCCGATTCGGGAGCAGAGCCGCGGGAGGCGGGCGGTGCCCACCGCGGGCACGCGACGCCCTCTGCAGGCCGCAGGCGGCAACACGGGTAGCTTCATCTTCTTCCGCTCTTCCCGCCTCTTCCCCCGGCTACATCCCCCCCCCCCCCCCCCCCCCGCACCCCACCCAACTCCAGAGCGTCAGCCTCCGACTTCCGTTCGTCCTCTCCACTTCCAGGCCAAGTGTGTCCGTGTCTTCTCCAGGATACTGACAATAAAGTTTTTTCTCTTCTCGCTCCCAGGAGCCCCGCCTCAACTCTAACTATCGCGAGATCTGGAGGCGAGGCTACCATGGCGGCGGCATTTGAAGCCCCGGCGGCCCTGGCAACCGCGAAGTCAGCTATGGCGGCGGATTGTGTGGCCGTGCCTGTCCCGGCTGCGGAGCCAACCCCCAGCTCCCCGTGGAGCTTGCGGACCGCTCACGACATCGGCGGTCCGCGGACGCGTACAGGGGACGTGGTGCTGGCGGAGCCGGCGGATTTCGAGTCGTTGCTGCTGTCGCGGCCCGTGCTGGAGGGGCTGCGGGCTGCCGGCTTCGAGAGGCCGTCTCCCGTGCAGCTCAAGGCCATCCCGCTGGGGCGCTGCGGGCTCGGTGAGGACCGGGGTCAGCCGGGGGAGCTCCGGGGAGGCACCGTGGCGGGGCTCGGCGAGGCTCTGGGCGCGCGATGGAGTTTGAAGATGGTTAAGACTTTGTAGCATCGAGTTCACGTTGGAGACGGTCATCGGTAGAGAGATTCGGGGACCAAGGGGCTGGAGAAATGGCTCTGGCCGAGTCAGGGATCAAGCACGCTATGTGCGCGTTTGAGAGTCAACTAAAAGTACTGGTGACACCTAGGTGGTCTTAGGAGAGAGCCCGGTCATTCTCTGATCTCATATTAATCTCTAGTTTCTTCAGTGAATCTAGCTAATGATAAGTATTTTGTTTCTTCCTCAGATTTAATTGTTCAAGCCAAGTCTGGCACTGGGAAAACTTGTGTATTCTCCACCATTGCTCTAGACTCTCTTATTCTTGAAAACTATAGTACTCAGGTGAGTTTAATACAGAGGATCCAGAGGGGGTGGGTAGGCACGTGGACTCTAGCTAGACTTAGGAAAAACTACTGACTCCACACAGATGATGAGTTTGATGAATGAAGCCAAACCATTTGAAAATTACAGAAGTAAACTAGATGGTAATAAGATCGTTGAGTTGTGGCCAAGAATATCATTATTAGTTTTTTTTTTAAGATTTATTTATTTATTATGTATACAACATTCTGCCCGCACGCCAGAGGAGGGTGTCAGATCTCAGTACAGACGGTTGTGAGCCACCATGTGGTTTCTGGGAATTGAACTCAGGACCTCTGGAAGAGCAGCCAGTGCTCTTATCCTCTGAGCCATCTCTCCAGCCCTCATTATTAGTTTTTTAAACTTGGAATTTTCTATAATAACTTCTTGAACATTTGTCAACTAAAATCATTACGCAATTAAAAACTTTCACTTGATAAACTGGGGTTAGACCTGGAAGGTAAAAGTTTTGGTTTATTTAATATGCTATGGCAAATTTTGTGTGGTTGTGCTTTTTTTTTTTTTGAGACAGGGTTTCTCTTTGTAGCCTTGGCTGACCTAGAACCTGCTGTGTGGACAGGTTGGCCTCGAACTCACAAGAGATTTGCCCGTCTCTGTCTCCCAGTTCCTAGGATTAAAGGTGTATGCCATCACCGCCAGGCTTCAGGTGGTTCTTTTTTCTTTCTTCTCTAAAAATGTTATGATTGCTCTGTCTGCAAGTACACTTGCAAGCCAGAGGAGGGCATCAGATCCCATTATAGATAATGGTGAGCCACCATGTGGTTGCCTCTAGGACACACCCCTACCCCTGCCCAGTGGTTCTTAAAGTCTTTTGTGTGCGTGTATTGATCTCCCAATTTTCCAATTTTAGGTTGTTTTGGATTGGTTTTAAGATTGTCCCATGGTCAGCCGGGTGGTGGTGGTGCACACCTTTAATCCCAGCACTCGGGAGACAGAGGCAGGCGGATCTCTATGAGTTTGAGGCCAGCCTGGTCTACAAGAGCTAGTTCCAGGACAGGCTCCCAAGCTACAGAGAAACCCTGCTTCAAAAAACAAAACAAAACAAAAAAAAGATTGTCCTACTCAAATTAGTAGGAAATTTGGGTTTGGGAGATCATTCTTCAAAAAGATTTGTTCAGCCAGTATTACATATAAATACTACATTAGGCACTGGGAATTAAACAGTCAATTGGATATAATCCTCCCACCATCTTCTGGAGTGTAGTAGTTGTGGTTGACTTTATTTCAAGTTCAAGAAGTGGCTGCCGGGCTGGAGAGATGGCTCAGTGGTTAAGAGCACTGGCTGTTCTTCCAAAGGTCCAGAGTTCAATTCCAGCAACCACATAGTGGCTCACAACCATCTGTAATGAGATCTGGTGCTCTCTTCTGGCCTGCAGGCATACATGCAGACAGAATACTGAGAACATTGTATACATAATAAATAAATAAATAAATAAATAAATAAATAAATATTTTTTAAAAAAGTGACTGCCATGAAGATGAATCTTTAAAAGTGCTGTTTTGTTTTGTTTTGTTTTTTTAAACCCAGAATCCTTGTATTTGTCATCTAGGAACCTCTTTGAGTTCTGTAAGTTCTGTATCCACCAAATTCTAGGAGATATTGAATATTCTTCTTAAGGACAGTGGCTAGTCTATTTGTAAATTAGGGTGTATTTGAGAGTTTTGACTTGAGATACTTGGCAGCAGACCAAATTCTAAACCTAGGTTTTGTTTTGTTTTTGTTTTTGTTTTTTGTTTTTGGTTCATTTGAGACAGGGTTTCTCTGTAGCTTTGGCACCTGACCTAGAATTAGCTCTTGTAGACCAGGCTGGCCTCGAACTCACAGAGATCAGTCTACCTCTGCCTCCCGAGTGCTGGGATTAAAGGTGTGCGCTACCACTGCCTGGCACTATTGAATTTTTTTTAAAAGAATACTTTTTATTACTTGTTATTACAAATATATGTTTCTTGTTTATATGAAGAGTGCCAGGAGAGCAATTCTTTCACAACTTTTATGTTTTCTCCCATACAGTAGGTTCTTAATAATTAATTGAATAAATAAGTGGATTGCTGGTTTTTTGTTGTTTTTTTTTGGTCTTGAAGCATCTCTTTTAAAATGAAAAGTAGCACAGCATGCAATGAATGTATCAGTCGTGTGTTCCTCTGGCTTGTTAAAGTAATATTTTACAATTTGTTTTAGATTTTGATATTGGCTCCTACAAGAGAAATTGCTGTTCAGATACATTCTGTTATCACAGCCATTGGAATAAAAATGGAAGGGTTAGAATGTCACGTCTTTATTGGAGGGACCCCGTTATCGCAAGACAAAACCAGACTTAAAAAGTGTCATATTGCTGTTGGCTCTCCTGGTAAGTTGTTAATATCTGTCGGTAGCTGAAGTTCTTGAGGAGTGGAGCATTTACTGTGACCATAGTTAAACGGGAGTCTTTGATGATGGCAATAATTACTTTCACTGGAAATGAAGAGCGTTAGACCAGTGAGACGCATGGCCGGATTATCAACAGAATCTGTTCATCTCCGTCCTGAAGCGTGTTTGAGAATACGTGGGACAGGCTTCTGACATATGACGTGACTTAGTCATGGATTGAGACTTTTGTTGTTTTCTCTGGTGATTTGCTCATAAATCACTAAATGTAGAATTCAGTGCCTTTGCATTCAAGTCTTGATAACAGTGATGTTCGTTTTCCATATTTATTAGGAATGAGAAGTGAGAGGGGGGTAAAGAATGGATTCAGGCAAGATGAGAATTTAAGAGTACTAAGATTGTGAGTTAGTATGTGAATGCACACTGAGGAAATTCTTCAGTGTAACTGTGGATAAATACTGTAAAGCATTCTTGAGGTTTGAACAGATTTGATATGTCATGAATATTTCAGGTTTTGTTGTTTTCCTGGCATATAGGTAGAATTAAACAGCTCATAGAACTTGACTACCTGAATCCGGGCAGTATCCGTCTCTTTATTCTTGATGAAGCAGATAAGCTTTTAGAAGAAGGCAGTTTCCAGGAGCAAATAAAGTAAGAGAACTAACTTGATTATAAAAATGTTGTGTCTAAATGTGTCTTTAACTTTTCCAGGTAGTGTTTGCTGTCTGCATAGTTTTCATTGTCTATGTTTTGTATTTTACAGTTGGATTTACTCTTCTTTACCTGCTAGTAAACAGATGTTGGCAGTATCTGCTACTTATCCTGAATTTTTGGCTAATGCTTTGACAAGGTATATGAGAGATCCCACATTTGTAAGGTTGAATCCCAGTGATCCAAGCCTCATAGGTATGTATAGGTTTCAGTTAGTGCTAGTCTGTGACATTGTGGGGCTTCCCTTGTCTGATTGACTGTGACTGCGTCATAGTTGCCATTGGAAGTCACCAGATGTGCTTGTTTTAACTGAGGACTTTTGACTTCTTCGTAGGTTTGAAGCAGTACTACCACGTGGTCAATTCTTACCCTTTGGCTCATAAGATTTTTGAGGAAAAGAGTCAGCATTTACAGGAACTTTTTAGTAGAATCCCATTTAATCAAGCCTTGGTGTTTTCTAATTTGCACAGCAGGTAATAACTTAATCCAGGGAATTTTAAAAAACAAAGAATAGGCATGAGGCAATAATTGAAAGTTGTAAATCTTTTTCTTTTGTAGAGCTCAGCATTTGGCTGATATCCTTTCTTCTAAAGGTTTTCCTACGGAATGCATTTCAGGCAAGTCCAGCTTTGTCTTTGTTTAATGTGTTGCCTTGAAGCCTTCCACATCAAGGGAGAAAAAGATCACTTCTTGAATTGTTTCACGAGTGCGAGACTGCACTCATAATAAAGGAAATTTGGGCTTATTCTAAATTGGAATTTGATAATCAGTCTCCTGGAATTTTTTAAATTAAATTAAATTTTTTTAAAGGAATAACTTGGTCTGTAGTAACGATTTAGAAAATCGGTGATCAGAGATACTTAAATTCTCTTAAATACTTTAATAATCCATTATTAAAATGCTAAAATTTAAGCAGGGTGTGATTTTGCATTTACTCTAGAGGCTGGAGTGGAAAGGTCATGGGCCTGAGGCCGTATTTGACTATGTTAACTTTAAGACCAGTGTGGGTGGCATAGCAAGACCCTGTCATAGAAAAGCATGCTAAGTAAGACTAGCTGAGTTATCTTCTCTGCTGCCCTACCTTGGCCTTTCATATGCCTGGTAAGTACTCTCCTTTGGAGCTATACCTCCAGCTGTTGAATTGACTTTAATGGGCGATGGAAGGCAGAAGTCACTCACTTCATCCACAGAGTTAATTGCTGGATTAGTAGGAAAGACTTAAAAGAAATTTTTGATTTTTATCTTCAGTTTTGTATGTAGTATAATTCTTATTAGCTGGAACATACTCAGTATGAGGTACTAGAGAGATTAATTTCTTAGTAGGCTGATAGTTGAACCCTGGGTCACATTCAAAACCAGATTTGTGGGCTGTAGAAAGAACTCAGTGTTAAAAGCACTTCCTGTGCAATCATGTGCACAGATCTTTGGAACCCAGCACCCACATATCAAACCAGGTGGGTGTTTTTGCTCCTAGGTATCTGATGCCCTCTCCTGGACTCTGAATGTATAGGCACATGCAACTGTATACAGTCAGACACATAGACACAGGCATATAGAGACTCTTAAAACAAGATTTATTTCCTTTTTTAAAAAGATTTATTTATTCATTATGTATACAGTGTTCTGTCTGCATGTGTGCCTGCAGGCCAGAAGAGGGCACTAGATCTTATTACAGTTGACTGTGAGCCACTATATGGTTGCTGGGAATTGAACTCGGGACCTCTGGAAGAGCAGGCAGTGCTCTTAAGCGCTGAGCCATCTCTCCGGCCCCCTTAAAACAAGATTTGTAAACAGTTGGTAAGAACTTTTTTCCTAAGAACTATTTGTTAGACTTAGTAATATTACCATTTAAAATTGATTCTTGAATTTCAAATTGATTGCCTAAAGCATATTTTGAAAATACTGAGTTTAGATTTTAGCACTCATATTTGTAAACAGGATACAATTAACTTGGTTATTTCTTTTAAAACATTACGATTGAGAATTATGATCCTTGCTTATCGTGGATTTGATACTTAAGCTAATGTATCTTAGCTTAAGTTTTTGTTGCTGTTTTTGAAATGGGATCTTGTGGGGTCTAGGCTGGCCTTGAACTCTGGCTTTTTTCCCCAACCTCTGAGTACTAGGATGACAGATGGCAGCTGTGTGCTGTCAGACCTGACATGCTTAGGTGTTAAGAATTTTTTTTGGGTCTTTCTAGGTAACATGAACCAGAATCAGCGCCTTGATGCTATGGCTAAACTGAAGCAGTTTCATTGCAGAGTCCTCATTTCTACAGATTTGGTAAGGCTCCTGCTAGGTTTGGCTGATTGTTCATCTTGGAGTGTGATGTTATTAGATTGCTGTCCTATTTCATACATCTAGCAGGTGCCAGAGATATAAATTATCTTTCCAGTTCTGGGGAAAGTACTTTCTTAAAAATAACTTTAATGTTTGATTTAAAATTATTTTTAAAATGGTTTAGGCCTACTTAGTCATTGGAAAAAGATTTTTTTCCTCTCAATGCTAAATATTTGCCTGTTTTAAATCTGACTTTTGGTTATACCAGAAGAGCATACACTGGTAGCCATGCTATAATTATTACAAACAATTGTCTTCAAGACTTCCCGTGGGATTGATGCTGAGAAGGTGAATCTGGTAGTAAATCTGGATGTGCCGTTAGACTGGGAGACATACATGCATCGGATTGGCAGAGCTGGCCGCTTTGGTAAGGAAAAAAGAAGTTGAGTGCTTTCACAAAAAGTCTGATATGAAAGGTACTTGGACTGCTGCTTCTGTGGAAATGAGTTTCTATGTTACTCCATACTCTTAGGTACCTTGGGACTGACAGTGACCTACTGCTCTAGGGGGGAAGAAGAAAACATGATGATGAAAATTGCCCAGAAATGTAACATCAACCTTCTCCCTTTACCAGGTGTGTGCATTTCCTTTGGACATTCTTTTGTTTGTTTTTAATTAGTTAATTTATTTTGAGACAGAGTCTCTTTGTAGTTCTTTCTGTCCTGAAACTCACTATGTAGACCAGGTTGGACTGCTTGCCTCTGCGTCTGAATTGCTAGGATTAAAGTTGTGTGCCTGGGGTTAAAATCATGCACCACCATGCCTGGCTTCCTTGTGAATCAAAAGTTTTGATGTTTTTACAGTTGTAGTGATGGTAGGCTTATAAAAATAATAGCACATAGTCTACTGTGTGCATGTTAATTCATTTAATTCTCACCACAGGCCTGTGAGTACATGCTGTTTTTAATTTGTTTCTTGTAGATTAGGACATTTGGGCATACTTTAAAATGTAGGTTAAGTAAAAATGTTAATAGCTGATAAGTAGAGAAGGTAAGTAAAGTAACTACTTGGGACATGAGGAGTATTCTACTGTATTAGACCCAAAGCTATAGGCTCTGCAGTTTTATTTTTGAGGCAGTGTTTCACTATGTAGCCCTGTCTGGCCTGATATGTGATGTGTAGACCAGGCTGGCATCTAATTCACAGAGATCCATCTGCCTCTATCCTCAGGGATGCTGGAATTAAAGGTGTGCACCACCATACCTGGGCTGAGAATTTTAATATGTATTCTTCCTTGTATATAGACCCCGTTCCTCCTGGCCTGATGGAAGAATGCTTGGACTGTGATGTAGAGGTCAAAGCTGCACTGCATACACGCAGCGTACCAAGTCTACCTACCCAGACTCCCCAAAAGCAAGTTCAGAAACCAGAGAGAGCCTTCCAGACTCAAAGAATTCCTGGTAACCAAATGTCTTCCCCTAGAAATACTTCTGTGTCTACACTCTCAGCCAAATCAAAGCATAGTAGCAAACAGAAACCTCCTGTGAAAAGCCCCTCAGAGTGTGGGATCATAGAAAAGGCTGCTCCACCGGAAGAGTTGGGCTGTAACACACAACCGGAAGAGCAAGTGAAGAGTTCTGATCAGACCGTCGCTGCTGAGGACTTCTCTAGTAGCAGCCAGCAGCAGGCCAAAGAAGCCTCATCTGGGCCCCTCCCCAAAATCCCTTGTCTCTCTTCCTTCAAAGTTCATCAGCCATGTACTTTGACTTTTGCGGAACTGGTAGAGGATTACGAGCACTACATTAAAGAGGGGTTAGAGAAGCCTGTGGAAATTATCCGGCACTACACGGGGCCTGGGGCTCAGACTGGGAATCCTCACAATGGTTTTGTGCGAAATTGCATCTCTGAAGATAGAGCACAGATCCTGGCGAGTAGTAGCCAGTCTGGGGACTCAGAGAGTGAGAACGATTCTTGCAGCTCAAGGACTTCTTCCCAGAGCAAGGGCACTAAGTCGTATTTGGAAGGCTCTTCTGACACTCAGTTGAAAGACTCCGAATGCACACCTGTGGGCGGACCGCTCCCTTTGGAACAGGTTGTGAGTGGAAATGATGCCCCAAGTCAAGTGGAGTGTCAGGAGTCTCCTGAAACCCCAGTGAAGGCAAGGCATAAAGAAGGAGCTAGCCAGGGATCTAAGCAGAGTCGGAGAAATCCACCACGGCGCTCCTCTTACCGAGCCCAGACAGAACCCCAGGAGGAGGCTTGGTATGACTGTCAGAGGGAAACAGATGCGAGTTTCTCCGATACCTACCAGGATTATGAGGAGTACTGGAGGGCATATTACAGGGCGTGGCAAGAATATTACGCTGTTGCTTCCCACTCGTACTATTGGAATGCTCAGAGACATCCCAGTTGGATGGCTGCCTACCAGATGAATACCGTGTATCTCCAAGAAATGATGCGCAGTAACCAGTGATGACCATAGACTGTCAGCAGTAACGGATGTGCACTCTTCACCTGGAGTAAGTGGGGGATGGTGGCATTTTGGAGGAACTTGAGAGGACTTTGAGGCTTTCTACTGGGGCACAGCTATTTTTCAGATTATTTTGACTTGGTCCAGGAATATTCTTTTTTTTCCAATTTCATCAGATTTGCAAGAGAATTTTTAGAACTTGGATTCAAAGACCCCCAAGGTGCCACTTCATGTAGGCTGTTCCCAAAAGAAACCTTTTAAAAGGTGATGTATATGGCACTCCTTAAATAAAAATAGTTAAAATTTGAATATAATGTTTTTCTGTGGAGTTCCTTACAAAAGGATTGCACTACATTTCTGTATTACTGTATTCTCATGGGAATCTGATCATGTAGATCTTTGAGGTGTAGGCAGGAAGGAATGTTTCAGTGCCCTCTGCTTCCCGTGGTAGTTTCCGCTAGCTGTGAAAACAGATTTAGGTCAATGTTGTGGATGCTTTCTGTTCATCCTCCTGAAGAAGCTGAAGGCTGCCCACATCTCACTGTGTTAAGTAGGGCAGTGTCATCTGTGGCTACCTTCTGCTCACGGGGCAGCTTATCCTCAGTGTTTCTTGGGTTCTAAATGAATCTCTTAGAAGCCATGGATAGGCCGACCCAGGAAAATTTCTCATTCCGTAAGTGGGATTGTGAACGAAATTGCAAAGGACTCGTAGGCCCTCTTAAGTGCATTTACGCAGCCCAGGTTGAGACTTGCTGTGAGTTGCATAGATGGGACCTACTAGTTCTGCGGGTAGGCTAATGGAAAGGCCTAGCTCTTAGTGCTCAGTGTGTGATAGAAGACAAGTCCATTCTGTTCTGACTCTTTCCATACTATGTTCTATTCTCCTTAATCTGCGCCAAAGAACTTTTTTCCTTGAATGCTAGGATCTAAGAGGAGCTATCATTTTTCCGAGCTCTCTAAGTTATGATTAGGAAAGTTATAGCACTTAGAGGCTAAGCATTCTTTTTATCACTAAACTTGGGGTCGGGGATCTTGTTGTGAACTGGATTTAGGTGAGAGAATCCCTTATGTATTGAGAAATTACTTTAAAATAGCAAAGTTCTTCTCTGTGTACATACTTAGCAGTGTAGACCCTTTATTCTAATGTTGTCAGCAAACACACAGCCATTGTCATTTCGTGTGAAACGTCCCTAGCATTTAGTCTTAAAGCGTTCAGCTTGGATTTCTGTGATTTGGCATGGTCAGTCTTATACCGAAAAATCAATACTATACATGTATTGTGAAGTTAGATGAAATAATTTAGCAAACCTAGGTTAGGTTCAATATATTACTAAGTTGTAGAGATTTTAATTACACACTTAAATAAGATCCTGTCAGTACTATGTAATTGAACTCACCTCTTTCTACCCTCCCCCGCCACAACAGAGCCAACTTCATTGTTTGTCATTGCTAGGGGATTAATTAGAATACTGCTGCATCTTAATTAGGGATGAGGCTACCCATTAGTCTTGAAATTAATTGTATTCTCTCCAGGTTTGTTTTGTGTTTGCCTTTTTTTTTTTTTGGATACAGAATTCCTTTAGTTAGTCAGGATTCATATGCATTCTTAAGTCATCCAGAGCAGGTTTCCTTAGGGTCTCTGTAAATGTTGAACACTGAATGCCCGAGTCAAGCTTCACAGGGTGGAGAGAGAGCTGATGGAAAACAAAACAAAAACACTCCCAAATCCAATAGCAAGGATATGAATTAAAACTTGAGAAACTTGGGGCACTTTGAAAGCGAGCATATGTATCTTCATGAGGCGCTGAAGGACTTTGTATCCATGGGCTGGAACTGGGGAAGTTGGAGCTGTTTCCATTCCAGGTAGTGGTAGTGCAGAGGTGAAAGTGGAAGGACATCTGCCACCCCCTGTGCGTGGCTTGCTGTGTGTATGTGTGGGGGACAGTAGTCTTTTATCCTGTCACTTGGATTATTTTAATAAAATGCTGATTGGCCAGTAGCCAGGCAGGAGGTATAGATGGGGTGGTGAGAACAAGAGAACTTTGGGAAGAAGAAAGAGCCAGTCTGCAGTTGTGACAGAGGAAGCCAGACACAGGGAGCAAGATGAGAATGCCTTGCTAATAAAAGGTACCATGCCACGTGGCTAATATAGACAAGAATAATGGGCTAATTTAAGGTGTAAGAATTAGTTAATAAGAAGCCTGAGCTAATAGGCCAACAAGTTTATGATTAATGTAGACCTCTGTATGTTTCTGTGTGGCTGCAGAACCAGGTGAGACAGAAACCTCTGTCAACAGCTGGGAACAAAACTTCGGTCTTGTGCTTTTAACCACTGAGCCATCTCTCCAACCCTCCGCTTTGGATAATTCTAATAATGCAAATTACTTCTTTATAAGAGCATGTGTCTTTAAGGTAAATATCAGTCCCAGAACACCAAAGTAATTGAAGAATGATTGTACTGTGGGTCATGACGAAGAGAAGGAATGATTCAGAACAGAAATTTTTGAGGGCTTTTCCCATTTCCCTTGAAATATAAAATAATTTACATTTTTTCATGGCTATTGTTGACATGCCCATCACAAAGATCTTGTCTTAAGGCAGAATGCGTTTGTTTGTTTTGTATCTTTTGAACAAGTGCATATGTACGACTTGACATTTAGTGCTTTAAAAGTTTTATTAGGAGCTGGGCATAGTTGGACACACCTTTAATCCCAACACTCAGGATGCAGGTGCAGGTGGGTCTCTGAGTTCGAGGCCAGCCTGGTCTAACAGAACTACATAGTGAGAAAACAATTTTATTACATTTTTTTTTGTGTGTACTCCTGCATGTCATGGTACGTGGGTGGAGGTCAGAAGATAACAGGAGTCAGTTCTCTCCTTTTACGTTGTAAATCTGGGAATCAAAGCTCAGCATCAAACCTGCAAAGGCGTCACACATTGTTTAGTAATGAAAAAGAAAACTGAATGCAGGCGGAGTTGGAGTGCAGGTACTTTGCAGTTTTCGCCTGGATTATTTGAGCTGTGGGTCTTTAGTGACACCTAGTGGGCAGAGAGGATGTGAGCAGCAGTGCTTACGGTGGATTCCGCACTTGACCTGGACTTGAGAACATACTGTGTATGCTTCCCTTTCTTTTACTGTTTTCAGTGGTTGGGATCTGGTGGTTTTGGAGAATGAGAAGGATTTAAATCTGTGCTGTTGCACGTCAGACCATGAAAATGCTTCTCTCACACGAACAGAATTGTTAAGGTTAGATCTTAAGGGGTACTTAATCCTGCCCACACCCCCTTTAAAGTCAAGAAAGGAACTGAAAGGAAGAAGTAAAAAGTGACAGATGTGAAGTCACAATATGTGACAAACCTAGCTGTGCTCCTCTTGCCTGTCGAGACTTTTCTTCTCTATAGCATTTACTGTTGAGTGTGTGTGTGTCACGCACGTATGTGGTTTGTTTCAGACCTTGGTCTCGGTGGAGCAGATATCAGAGGAGGCCTCAGTAGAACCAATGTTGATGTATAAAGACAGATTTTTGTTTAGTAATTGGCCCTTAAGAGAGCGATAGACAAATTCAATCCAGTGATCCACTGTTAGAACAGAACCTGCCTAGCGCATGTAGACAGGCAAGCTCCGGGAAGCAGTGGAATTGCTTATGAAGAAGGAGACGGGGCAGGTTAGACAAGGCCTTTCCCCGTAAGATTATGTCATTGCTCTAGCAGGATAGAAAGCTTCCTGATGGAAGGCTGTGGTTTTGGAAGAGAAAGAACTGGTTTCAAAAGAAACTGCCCCACTCCAAGGCTTGTGGCACATAGTTTGTTTAATCCAGATTGGATACATCAGGTACAGCCGTGGCACAGGACTCGATACTGTAAATGATATACATGTTATAACATATGCACTACGATTTCAAAAGAAGACAAGAAACTTAAGAGCTTTTTCTTCCCCCACAGAAAGTTTTCACATTTGTCTTCCTGCAGTTTTGTACAGTATATTTCTTTGCCATTGTGATGTTGTTAAGCAAAGCCCAGTAATTATACGAAAATAGAAAAGAACACACTTGATGTTGCTCACGAGAACATTAATGGGAGCTCATGACCTCTAAGGAAAACATTGGAATGTCTGGTTATCAAAAATATACCACCCCTCCCACCTCCCTGGCTTGTAAAATAGTCCCTTGGTCCAAGGAGTCCCCCAGGACTTGGGTCAGGGCCCTGCACTGGCCAGTGTGTCATCAGCCAGCATAGTCTAAGTAACCTGCTAAGAGAAATGGCATCCCCACATTGGATGAGAAAACACAGAATATCCTGAATAAAAAACAAGACCCATAAGGAACCCCTTTAAAAAGCCATTTCCTTTTTCAAAGCCACTTTGCCTTGGTTCTGATGCTTTTCATGATGCTGTTTGGGCTCCATGTGTCATGGGTCACAACACTGTTTTTCCTTTGTCCCATTTTAAAGCTTTGCAAGTGATGAGAATTCATTAGGAAATTAGAGGAAAAAATAAAAGTCTCATGTTCCTTGTACGATGGTTACCATGCCAACTAGCATGAAAGGGAAGCTATTACTCCCAGTGAATGGTATTGGGATCCTTCTGCCTTACTTAGTTACCTAGTAGTTGAAGTGAGGGAGCCTGAATCACTAGAATCCATTAATAATTTCAAATCTAATGCTAGCTCAATTTCAATCACTACTGCTATTTTTAAAAAGACAAGGAAAACGATCTAGGCATATAAAGCTCCCAGGTACTTTTCCAACCTGCATTCTGATAAGAAAATGACTTGATCCCGAACTGCAGGGAAGAGAAGCCAACTGTATAACATCCTCAGCAGTTCTGTATGTGGCTTTTGTGAACCACGGATCATTTGCTGTCCCCATTAACATCCGATCAAATGATGTGGTCGTAGACTAATAATGTTCAGTTGTTAAGAATATCTACTGGTCTTTTGAAAGGGGTTCTGTACAATTAGTCCTGAGCTTGAGACTACTTAGGAAAAATGGGCATTAGGAAGAAATAATGGTCTGTTTCAGGAGGTCCTGCTACTTCAGGAATGGCTCCCCTAATCATCACCCTTGAAACCCAGCTTTTCAAACTATGAGCAAACCTTAGAGCCATGGAGTGGGATATAGAAGACACCCCCAGGACATGATGCCTGAGTCCTGGATCATCATCATTCTGCCACGGACTTGCCATGAAACCTAGGAGGAGTCATTCAGTTTTGTGTCCATTTCTTTCTCTGAAATCAAGGATTTCCTAGGTTGACTACCTTCACAGATGCGGCGAGAAGTGTTGGGAAGGTGTGCTTTGAAAGGTCATTGTCCAAGCCTCCTCTTCATTGAGAAAATCGAGCATTTGCTTGAAAAATCTCGGACTTCCCTTTTCACCTGTTTCTTATAGACCTGAACACCTGTGGCTTGCTCTACCCAAGAAACGGTCGCTTTGATGTCTATAATTTGTATTAGTATAGTCAAGTGTTGACATTTACACAGGAGTGTCTCTATTTGTGTTATGGCATCTTTGAACCTTCCTCAACATATCAACTCTGTGAGGCAAAGGGTGTGTTAAAACAACAACAACAACAAAAACCCAAAACAAAAGCACATTAGACTAGTGGCCAAGGGTCTTGTGCTCTGGTCCCTAGTCTATCCTTAAATGACTACTTTATCTTAAGTGAGTCAAGTTCTCTGGGCGTCAGCTTTTTACACTGTAAAATGAATTAGCGATTGTTTAATCTTCCCTAGGTCTGGTGTACCCAATATTACATTTTCCAAGGTATTCCCATTTATGATTTGAATGTAGTCTTAGGCTTTTTATGTTTGTCTTTTTGATACCCTCTCCCCTAGTGCTAAGCAGGATTGAATAGAGTGGTGGTTTGGGGAATTTTCGGTTTTTCTAACATGGTTTGTGCACCAGAAAGCTATTGGTCTCTAGAAGATTCTGATAATTCTGGTTCTTTGCTTACTAGCTGGTGAGCCAGACTTACTAAACTGATTCAGCACACTTTTGCCCTTGTACTTGATCACAAATACCTTTTAGGAGGTACATGGCTGTGAGCTGTTTTCCTGGGTTGATACCTTTGAACACTGGTGAGCTGGGTCCCTTACTCCCTGCCAAGACTGCAATGGGGGAAGGAAAATGAAGGTGGTCTAATGATTTTTTTTGTGGGGGAGCAGGGGGAACTGGCATGATAGGGGCTTTGGAAATGAAATAGAAGCAACACAAACATTCAAGTCAATTCGCTCAAGTCAATAAAAATGGAATTTTGGGGGACACAGTTTTTAAAATATATTTTTTTCATGAGAACCATAACGTGCTATGTTGGTGCACTGTCCAAGTGACGAGGAGATCCTTGGTTGAGTTGTCATCCCTAAGCCCTGCAATGACTTGCTCTTAAATAGAACAGTGGCTTGCATGTGGAAACATCAGTGTTCCTTTTAAACTGTATCCTTATCCCACTCGGATGTTGCGTGCACCTAGACATTCCTTTGTCCCATGGTCCATTCACTCAAAATGAAGATCCCTTTTTAGTTCTTTGTGTATCTGCCAAAACTGGGTCCAGCTTGGCTCTCTGGCTTGGCTGGTGGAATTACTGGATTGCGAGGATAGCTCCATTCCATGATAAGGGGAGATCCTGAGGCGGGATCTAGAGAAAGGACTGGCAGGAGCCACTGAAGATGGGACGGGGAGACGGAGATGGAGAGAAGGGCACTTTTCTTCCGCCTTTCTGACCACTTTCTTGTTTGGTACCACCTCAAAACACCCGGACTCCTCTGTGTACAGGGTCACTGGAGGTGAAGCCATAGAAGCCCCCCGGGTGTTTTCAGACCCTTGGCTAGTAAAACTCATCTCGACAGCTGTACTGGGCAGAGAGAGTTTTGACTTGCTAATGAACAGCTCATCTGTGAACTGTAGAATGGACAAGAAGTTCCTAAGCAGCTCACGTGTCTCAGATCCCAGGCTTCAGAGATCGCAGGAAAATAGTTGGGGTTGGGAGGGCAGGAAGGGGCCCTTGTCACTAACCCGAGGCTCACCTGCTCCACTCTAAGAGGTGAAAATGATTAGGGAGATTCCAGAAATACTGTTCCCAGGCCCACTACCATGTAAATAACTTGAGCAAACATATTTTCGACATTTTCAAGAAGTAATCCCCACTCTCTTATGGAGGTCATCAGTGTTCCCACTTGGGCTGTCTTCAGAGATGATGCCCGAAGACGACTCGGACCTCAGGGCCTCTCAGACCAGGAAAGAGTCATCTGGAGCCTCTTGCTTTCTTGCTTTGAAACATCCCTCAGGAGGCACATACGCTTACCCTTTATGCCCTTCATATAGGCACTGCCTCAGGCGGTAAGTCCATCGTCCTTACTTGAGGATGCTTGCGGAGCCTCTCGGCAGCTTGCATGGGCTTTTCGGTGAACCCTAAAGGAGGGCACGTACCTACGTAACAAGGTGCCCTGGAGCTCTGGCAGCTGGGAGCCTTGGTGCTTCTGTCTTCACCAGGGTATAGCAGAAACGACTGCTTTCTGAAGTTGCTGTTTCCGTTTTCAAGACCCAGTGTGATACACGTGACCATAACCCCCACCCCCTGCCCCCAAATTGCAAAGACAAGTGGTTCCAACCACAAGGGAAGCACCTCTGTTCATAAGGTAGACTTACCTCTCCCTTCAGCTCCCCCCCACTTGGCTTCCTTTCCTTTCCGTATTTGCATTTGCTCGGCCTGACTCCCAGGCGCAGGTCTGCAGTACTTGGCAGTGACAGAGAAGGCTTTACTGTCCACGGTGAGACAGATGGTTGGACACAGAAACAGCCAAGGTGAAGCAGATAGGTACAGAGACAAAGGAGACGGACGGACGGAGCAGAAGGGTTGCTGTGTGGTTGCTGGACAGCTCTGTGCAGGTCGGCTGGGCAGTGAAGGCCCAGCAAAGGTGACCTCACTCCTCCTGGGACTGGGGAGGGAACTCAGCAATAACTGACTTTGAGCCTCTAAAAGCTTTTGCTATAAAAGGAGAAAAATAAAAACCAACCTCACAAAATGCATCGTTTTGGTTTAAAGGTGTTGGGTCCATGGAGAAAAACATTTCACAAAAATCCATTGATTTTGTTTTCCACCTTTTCCCATGAATAAATATTATCCATTAAGATCCTTGAAAAAGGTGCTGAGTACACAGTGTTATATTTTCTTCCTGTTTGCATGTGACGACTCGGCCTCTGGGCCGCCCTTGGTCTTGTGTTTTCCTCACTGGGGTCTTCAGAAACAACTGTTATTTGGTCTGAGGTGCCCCTACCAGGCCCTGTCCAGGCAAGCGGCCTACACCCCCTAATGGCCTATTCCCTACCCACCCCCTCCCTTCCTCAGGCCCCAGCAAGATGTGATGTCACAGGGCTATGCCATGTCCACACCAGCAGCGGGAGCCTCAGGTCCCCTTTGCTGCTTCCTTTCCCTTCCACGCACAAGTATCGGTGCTAGGGGTGTAACGGGGCAGGCAGAAATAGTGGGAAACGGGGAGGGAGTGGTCTCAGTGACCACCCACTAACATGCCAGCCCCCTTTACTCCCCACTAACCCCTCGGGCCCTCTGTCCGGTGTTTTTACAAGGCAGAGACCTTGACAACGTTGCTGGCTATGGAAGGAATGTTCGTGTTGGGTCCTGGGCTGGCAGGAGGGGGCCGACTTTCTCCCTCTGGGGTTAGAGCCGGGGGCGTGGGGATGCTGATGATGGCCGTGGTAATCTGGGATGTTTTGCAGTTTGGTCTCAGTCCATCGTCTGCTTTCAAATTAAGGCTGGAACGACTGGGATAGAAAAGAGGGAGTTGGTGGTGGTTCCTGCTAGGGGGCGCCCCAAATCTTCCTTGACCCCCTGCATTGTTTTTGCTCTGTGCTCTGTCAAGGAACACTAGGGCCCTGTATGTCTCCCTTTAACAATCAGCTTATAATTATCACCCTAATCACTATTAACAATTACTAAGTGATCGGATAGTAGTACTTCTTCCCAGCCCCCGGGGGCTATCACTTGTGATGTTACAACAGTTGCTTTCCCTGAATTTTCTGCAATTTATCAAGAATAACAGGAGGGGCTGGAGAGGTGGCTCAGCGGTTAATACTGCACTGGCTGCTCTTCCAAAGGACCCAAGTTCAATTCCCAGCACCCATATGGCAGCTCACAACTGTCTGTAACTCCAAGATCTGACACCCTCACACAGACATACATGCAGGCAAAACATCAATGCATATAAAATAAATAAATACTTTTTAAAAGAATAACAGGAAATGGCTTAACCATAAACAGAGATGAGGAAAAATCCACCTGGGATAAGCCATATATGTAACACAGTTGGGGAAAGTATTTTCTTAGGAAAATGATCGTAGTCCATCTTTTCAATTTTTGGGTTCTTTTTGAGTTCCCCCCAACTACCTAAAGCCACCTTTGAGCTAAACTGCAACAGTACCATCTAATATCCCATGAAGACCCCTGGATTAACTTCGAGCATGAGAAGGAAGGTGAGGGAGGAAAGCAGAGGGGCCCCATGCAGTGGATAAGGGGGACCCCTAGCGGGGATCCCTGAGGCTTTAATGCGGAGATTGTTTAATTCTGGAAAGCGAATGACGCAAGACCTTGGGACTGGCGGGATTGGAAGCCACCCACCTGGTGGTGAGGGAGGGTTGCTCGCTGCCCTGGATGTGGATCGTGCTGAGTTCTTGCATGCTGCGAAGGCGAGTGGCCGGCAGGTTGGAGTTGGGCAGGTGTGTGGTCTTCTTACTGCGCCGGGAGCAGCAGGTGGTGGTGAGGCCGGAGTGGCTGGAGAGAGAAGGGCTTCTGGTGGACGGGTAGTTCTGCATTGAGCTCTCCATGCAGTTCTGCTCAAACATTTGCTCGTCGATAAACTCGTGGTTCTGCGGGAGGAAGGAGAAGACGTGAAAAAGCAGAAGTGGGGGAGCCCCAGTCCCTCTACAACTGCCTGTCTGTTTGGGGCCTTTAATGGAGGACCCCCAAATGCCTGAATTACAGGTAAATGTTTGAGAGGGGTTTCATTTCCACAGGTGTCAACGTCAAAAGAATCAAATTGGCCTCCCTGGCAGGGACTTGGTTGTTAAATCATGTGCTCCATCTACAGGTTGAGCAGAAGGGACATAGAGGACACGGAGGGTCTGAGTGGCATCATCAGAGCTAGAGTCAATTTTTTCTTAGTAAGCTCTGAAGCTTTGCACACCTGATGACTCTTACAGGCTTGACAAAAGTTTGTAAAAGTTTGGACCATCACAGAATTGGGAGAGCATTGCTCTTGATCGCAAAGGGGCCAAGCTGCTAAGGATAAGATTTCTTCTAATTTTGTCTTCTTTTGGCCTGATTAGAGCATATGGATCCTTAACTACCTGGCAGTTCAGAATTCCCTAGGACAAATGTAAGCTAGGGAAAGAATGTTAATGGTTTCAGATCTGTAGGCCATGAGGTTTGGCCTATAGCTAAACCCCAAACAATGGAAAAATGGCTGCTTGACCAAAGTGCCCAGAACCCTGTGGCACTGGCAGTGTGAGGAGCAAGAGAAGTGTAAGGACAGAGTTCAGAGAATGTCCCCTGGCAGTCAATACCAGAGTTCCCAGGAAATCGAGGAGGTAGCAGAGAGGTGCGTGGCATTCGGGCATTCCAGAGGAAACTGACCTTGGAGTTCCACTGCCCCCCTCTAACCTCCTGGGGGTGTCCAAGGAAAGAATAGGAAAGGAAATTGGGTAGTGTGGGTGCAGAAATACTGGAAGCCTGAGCTGGTACTGGGTGTGGCAGCAGAGACAGCAAAAGCCCAGGGAGGTTCAGAAGCACATGCAGAAACCAGACTAGGAGTGAGCAGAGCAGATCCACAGACTCAAGATTCAGAGAGAACAATTGAATTTATAAAGCGATACCTTGATGGTGGAGGTTCGTACAGATAACAGGGGATCATCCACAAGATAGGATAACCCCTACAGGACAACATGCCAACAGAAGATAGAAACACCATTGATTGTACATTCCAGCATTCCAGTTTGGACATTCAGTTCCTCAACCCCAGTGTTCCACCCTCTGAAGTCAACATTCCAGCCCTCATTCCCAGCATTCTGCTTCCCATTGTCCCAACATTTCATCCCTTGGTTCCAACAGGAGACTGCTTAACCCAACATACACTCTTTCCATACCAACATTCCTCCTTTCCTATCCCAACATTCCACCCCTGGGTCCCACATTCCTTCCCCCAAATCCAGCATTCCAACATCCCGTCCCTATAATCAATCCAACATTCCCTCGGATTCAGCATTCCACCCCTTTAATGCCAGCATTCCGCCTCTCAGTCCCCCAGTGCCAACATTCCAGCCCTCCAAACCCCAGTGTTTCCACCTATGTCCTTTCAATATACACATTCCACCCAGCACATGCAACTTGGGAAGGGCAGTGGGGCCTGGCCCTGTCGTCCCGCTGGCAAGCTCGGTGTCCTTGGGAGAACCTTGGGAGATGTGCACCCGTGGTTTTTGACCATAGTAGCTGGGACCTGGGCTTGCAGAGCACTTTCTCATTTAGAAGATGTCACTGGGTTTCCACGGTCATCCATGGGGTCCACTTTTGGCTCAGAGTAAGAGGAATCTAGCATCTGGGAGGTCAGGTTATGGGCTACTAGAAACCAGGAAGCTCCTTTCAAGGGTAGGACGAGCCCTGACCCTAGGCTCTTTGAGTAGGAAACTTCTGGAAAGGATCAGGGAATAGGCTCACTTTAGCATTTCTGTTCTGACTTCTCCCACCCTAGGATTCCTGGCACTTCCGCCAAGGGTTCAGGGTTGGCCCTACTGCCCCTTCCTTTCAGGCTGTCAGTAAGGCACAAGCATCATTCCCATTCCAGCTGTGGCGCCCTCCGCCATGATCTCCTTTAGCAATCAGCCTTTTACAATCTGAACTCCCTGCCAAAGTGCAAGGTTACTAAGTGGGACTGGGACTGATAAGCCCTTGGCTAAAGAATGTGTATACTGCATCCTTCATTCATGCACGCGCAAGGGGACCCACGGATCGCCTCAACCCAGCTACAGGGGTGGAACAAAAATCTTCCCTCTTCTCTACTGTCCTGTGTAAATTCAGCCTGAATCTTGTTGGGTGGTGCCCATCAGAACTGAGAATGAAAAACAAAACTCTTAGTTGTTAAGACACATGCTGCTGTTGGCGGTGGGGGGATGGGAAGACTATGGCAGTGGCCTCTTCTCTAGAGCTGCAGGACACAGATGATCTCTCACTCTTTGCCCCACCCCCTGGGGTGATTACAGATCACTGGAAGGGGACAGACTGACTATTTGTCCTAGGACAGCAAAGCGAGTACAGCCTTGGGAGGTTAGGGGTGAAGCAGGAGGGGGCCGGAGGCTGGCACTCACAGTGGTCTTTTCTAGGCAGTGCAGCAAGTGGTGGTGCTGGCTCTCAATGAGCGAGGTGGTCTTGCCCATGTGCTCCTCTTCTGGGGTGCCCTAGGGAGACAGAAAGAAGGGCTAAGAATAAAGCTGGTGTCTTCCCTTCTCTTCAGCCTCTTTGTTTCTTCACAGAAGGTAGGAGGGCAGGAGAAAACTCTTGATAAGCCAAATCTTAGGGCCGCCATAAAACCTGCTGGCCTGGGTCTGGGGCCATTTGCAGCAGCTGGATTATGGGCAGCAGTGGTAATTCTTTGAGAGCACTATGTTTGTGGGAACCCTGGAGACATGCTTCTGTCAGAGTCTAAACTGGCACTTTCTGGGGGACTGGATGAGCAGAGAAGCCCATTTCTAATTTATCTCCTCTGCCCTGTCTTCTGGACACTTACCGTCAGCTCCAGGGCTTCATTGAGGAGCCCATTGCGCTTGCTGTGCAGGTAGGCATTGGAACTTCCTGTTTTGGCCACACGGATCCTGGCAAGGCGGGCCTTCTGTGATGGGCAGACAATAAGAAAAGCAGTAAGATACAGGAAGAGGAAGCCTGGAGGAACCCGTGACAACAGCTACCCCACTGAGGCTGCTTTCCCTAGCATCCTGTGAGAAAGGAAAAAAAAAAAAAGCTCCCCCGTCTTAGCCTGATGCATCTCTGTATCTAGACCTCGGAATGGATCTGAGACCTGTGTGCCCACTATTGCAGTTTGGCCATGGTCAGGGCTCTAGGAATCTTCACAAATCTTCAGCCTGGGTGGAGTCCTGCTGAAAAAAATACCACATTTTCAAGTTCTTTCTCCTGAAGCTTTTCTGGCATTTTCCACTCGGTATTGCATGATGGCATGGGCCGTTCTATCACTTCTTATCTCTAAGGACTGTAGGGTTCCTAGAGGACAGCGTGTGCTAACTGCTCTCAGTCCCTCCTGGGTTCCAGGGTGGTTGGTTCTCCAGGTGCTATAGGTTCCCACAGAACAGTTAGTTACGAGAGAAAGCAAAGGCAGCAGTGGCACCACCAACACCTCTTAACTGCCTGGTCCGTAAGGCTGACCAGTGGGTCTGTTTTACTCTTTGATCTTCAGGCAAGCTTGATTTATTAAAACACAAACGAAATATCATTTCAGGGGGCTGCACAGCACCTTGGGCCAAGCTCATCTTACTTGCATGCTGAGGGAATGGCCATCTGATATATGCTAGCTGCTTTTTTTTTGGTCTAATGATCGCCAGCCACAGCACAGCAGAAAGAAGACCGTGAAGTTCAGCCGTCTGGGACTGGAAAAAAGCCCTGTGGGCTTAGAGTACATAGCCTGGGCTCTACAGATCCAGAACCAGTTCCACGCTATTGCTTCAAGCAGAAGAGTCCCTGAGATTCATAGTTGCAGTCTGAAGTGTAGGATTCTCTTCCTGCCTCTGGGTACAGTGACTTGTAACTTGAACCTGGACCCTGACCGATTGGTTCTGGGAAATTGTGGCAATTTTCATTTCTTGTTATCCTCTCCCAGCTATCCTGCGTGGGTTGGTTCGTCTGCTAAGAGGTCATGGACTGTCAAGAGGATCATAAAGGCTATGTTATGTTCCCTGTTTCCCGAGAACTCCCCCACCCACCAGTATTTCCTTGCAGCACAATTAACCGCAATTAAACTCTTTCCCCTGGTCTTTAAATGTGGGACAGGGGCTAGAACTGGAGTTGGAAGGTCTTCCAGTAAGTCCAAGGATGGCTGCTCTTCTAGATGGAGAGGATGAAGAGGAAGATATGAGACAGAAAGGCCTGCAAGTCAACCCTGTCACCCTCCCTGTCTCTGAGCAAAATTCATTCATTCATTCCATGTCTAGGATGAATCTGGCCAGCAGTCCTGCTGCAGCCACCCCCCCCCCCCCGTGGCCAGATGTTTACAGTCAAGTGAGTCCCTCCCAGTTCATGACTTGGCTGCTGTCACTTTGGGAGAAGGCTGGGCGTTGAGAGCTGCATATGGAAATCCAATTGTGTCAAGCTCATTACAGCCTTATGTAATCCGATTGCCACTTAGAGGCAGACCTTTCTCATATGTGGGGTCTGTCTTTATTACTTTCTGGAGATGAAAGTTTCCCCTGTTCCCCTCTGAGACACTTCTTTTAATCTTATCTCACTCTGGATTCTATTAAGGTAGGGGATTGTCACATCAAACACAGCGTATCGTTTAATCATTCCCAAACGGGAAACAGAGGTTTGAGGAAGGTTGGGAGAACCTGCCAGTGTGTGAAACCTGATGGCGTTCTCTGCTTGGTTTTGTGCTCCTGAGGGTCAGGGCCTGGGTCTTATGCACATTCTTTTATTGCCAGCATCCAGTGCATGCTCTGCCTCGAACAGGAATTCAAGCAAAGACTGTGCTAGCCAAAGAAGGAATGCCAAGCATGCGTAGCTGGGCATCTATGCTTGTGAAGCCCTTGTAATGGGCTCGGTCCTTGTGTGGACTGCTCAGTTTCCACTCTCCTCCACAACCATAAGGATACTATGAAAGGTAAGAGACTGGAGAGTTCATCTAGGCTGTTTCAAAGGCCGAACAATTATTAATGAATTGATGTAGAATAAGGAGAGCCACTCAGCCAGGGTGAGAGAAAGGATTAGAAAGGGTTCATTCAGCTCATGTCTTCCAACGAGGAAGTCAACGGCGTCTTTCTCCTTCCTTCCTCCTTGAGTTCACCTCCTTTAAACTTGAAGGGCAAAGCCCAGGAACCTGCATCTTCAACAGGTGTAAGTGGAGCTTTGGGGTTGGAGGAGAGTTCTAGTACAACACTGTGAGCTTGGGACATGGCCTGCCACCATTACTGATCAAGATCATTTGGTGGCACCTGGCACAACTGGGACTCCTAGCTGGCAGCTGGCAAGGACAGCCTGGACATGAGTGTTTGCATCTCTTGCCCTGAAAGAGGCAGAAGGAAGACAAGGGAGAAAAGGAAACACAGGCAGTTGTACACTTAGACATTCATCAGAGAGACAGTTAAGATTTATGTTGATGAAAACCCATACACGAGAATGCTTATTTGTAATAGCTGGAAACCATTTCTATCCCAGAAGCTCTTCAGCAGGCAAACATCCAACAGAACACGGCTGAGTGAGAAAAGTGAATGGGCTTTTACATTTTTTTTTTGAGACAGAATCTTAATTAGTTACCTAGGTTGGCTTTGGATGATGCTGTAGCCCAGGCTGACCTGGAACTTAGGATTCTCCTCTTTCAGCCTCCTAAGTATCTGGGATCACAGACCTGCATCACTAGGCCTGGTATAAGAAACTAGTGATATAATTTGAATGAGTCTTTGGGGATTACATGGATGAAAAAGACCAGCTCTCAAAGGTTACCAGCTGCATGAGTGCATTTATGTAAGTTTAGAGAGGAAACCATTTTATAAGTGGAGATCAGAGGAATAGTTCCTAGGAGTAAGGGACCCGGTAGAAGTATAGCAGGAGCATAGTTATAAAAGCCACAAGGGTTCTCTTGTGGGCACTGGCTAGTCTGGCAGCCATGAAGCTGCTGGATCTGTAGGAACCTACATGGGTGAGGAAACTGTAACACACACACACACACACACACACACACACACACACACACACACCCCTACACACGCACACATGCACGCACATACACACAGTGGGGAAGATGGGTGAGAGGCATATACTCTGTGCACTGGACGGTTCTCTAAAATGTTACCATTGGATCAAACTGGGCCGAGTACAAACAGGCTCTATCTTTTTGGAACTACACGTGCAACTACATAATCTATAATTATTCCAATAAAATGTTCTACTAAAAACAAAGGACATGGCGCAGGGGGTGTAGTTAAGGGATAGAGTATTTTTGCCTACCAACCACGCACAAGGGCCCTAGGCTTCATCCCCAGCACAACAAAAATAAATATGTAAGCAAAACTAAAACAATCTCCCTTGAAACCAAAAAGTGGGTGGAGCTGGGACAGGCGGTGCCTTCTGCTCTATCCCAGGTGCCTTGACTTATCTCTGGTTCTCTTGGCCTAGGGAAGACAGTCCCCACAGGTGGATGTGACGCAAATTTCTTTTGGAGCTTTTAATCACAAGGCACCTTCTCTGGAGCCTACTCTTCTGCCCAAGAAGCTATCAGAAGCGTGGTCAGAGCTGAGGGCTATCATTAGCCTCCTGACCTCCTCCCTGTTCAGTCTCTCCACTTTCACCAAGTCCCCTGGGCCTGCCCTGCCTTGGCTCACCGTGACAGACTGAGTGCTGGAAACAGACAGTATTGGTTTTTTTCCTCTCACAGGAAGCCCAAGGTGAAAGAGACAGAGTGGTGTAACCTTGAGGAGAAACAGTATCCAGACTAGGGAAAACATTGTAAATATTTGCTTATTTCAAAGGAGAGAGAAAGGGGTTGGGCAGGGCTCATCCTGAGTAGCTCAGAGAGAGGACAAAGCCAGAATTGGTCCTTCTGGATATTAATCCGCACACAATAAGCTTTAAACTCTCCGTGGGAAACACTCACTGTTAAGTCTTTGCAGGTGGGCTTCGCTGAGAAGTGGGAATGGTGTGGCTAGGAAGGAGAAGGTAGCTGCAGAGCATAGCTACCCCTGGAGGGGCTGTCACCATTGAGCCTGGCACTTCTGAGAACCCTACCAGCTCTGCAAAAAGCCCGAGTTTGTGCTTGCCCACTTTTAAAAGCTGTGAGGGCGGAGTATGTGCCGCAGGAATTCCTGGACCTCAGGACCTCAGAGTTTGGATATGAGAGCCCAGTTTTTCCTCTGCCTCTTTATTTAGAACTGCGTGATGAATTTAGTCATTGTTCCCCTTTGCCAGCTGACTTGAGCAGGGAGAGATAAGACTTCCATTTCTGGAGTGTCTGGGAGTGGGGAGACCTTGACCTTGGGTGAGGAGATGGAAGATGTATGCCGTAGGCGATGAGGACGTCAGCAGAAAGACCTTAGGCTGGTGACGTCACTGACCAGGCACAGGTTTATGGAAACAGGAAGGTAAGGAGGAGGTGACACAAGGACACACAAGAGGTCATATTTGGGATACAGGGACCAAGTAGGCTTAGTATATGATTATATTATTTACTGTTCTATGTAAATTGTTATGCAACCATTGTTTTAGAGTTAGCTTAAATGTGTGGCTTTGTTATAGTCAGTACCTACAGACCAATTCTGGGGTTCTAGAGGGCTTTGCCCAGTGCTAGGCCCTGCTACCCAGGGGTTATCTTTGCAAGTGGAAGTAAGTAATCTAGCTGCAGGGCCTGTCAGAGGGAAGGCGCTTACTTAAATGTCTGGGACGTGAAGGGATGGAAGAAAGAATAAAACACAGAGAGCAAAGTTGTTGTCCTGTCTAAGCTAATCTTCCAACAAGGTGCCTTTCTGTTCTTTGTACCCAGAGACTCTGATCATGACCCCAGAGCCTGAGACAATAAGGGGACCATTTCAGCCCAGATCAAAAGGGAAGTAGAACCCCCCTCCACATCCCTTCTCTTCTCGTCTTTGCCAACTTGATCAAATTTAGAATCACCCGGGAGACTGGTGAGACACACACACACACACACACACACACACTCTCTCTCTCTCTCTCTCTCTCTCTCTCTCTCTCTCTCTCTCTCTCTCTCTCTCGGAATGTCTGTGACGGCTTTCATAGAGAATTAACTGAGGAAGACCCACTTCAGTATGAGTGGTACTGTGGGCTCAGGTGAAAAACCAAAAAGACAGCTGAGTGCTGGCATTTCCTCCCTTTCAGCCACCCGTCCACCAAGAGTGAAGGGCAATCTCCATTATGTGCTCCTCTGCTGCCATGATGTTTGGGGGCCAAGCAGACAGACTAATTCTTCTGAAACTGTGAGTCAAAATAGTTAATTTTCATTATAAATGACAGGCATTTGTCATAGCGATGTAAATGTTAATACTATAGGACCCTGGCAAAAGTCCTTTGCAGGAAAATCTCTGGAAGATGCCATGGGTTTGGTGGTATGGCTGTAATGTCCTAGAGAGAAGCCGGAAGGCCAAGTGCGAACAAGGCTTCTGAGTACACCCGCCTGTAGGCATCTTGCTCTGTACTGGCAGAAAATATTTTATTTATCTCTCATCCAAAGTACAGACATGGCAGAACCGAGAACTTTCCCCAGGCCTGGTATTGACTCTCCAGCCATTGGTTGAGTTCTGTAACTTTACATGGCACCCGGTGCTTACTACCATTACTGTGCTACTTGACCCAGAACGCAGTGGTCACGAAATGCTCTCCTGTCACGGCATGCATTACTCTTTTCTGCACATGTATTGCCCCTCAACAGGATACGAAAATGACATTTAGTTTTTGGGATGGGAAACAGAGGAGCCAGAAGCTATCTGGTGGCCATGACTGGGCATGTAGACATTGAGCTATGGGTCAGTTCAATAGATTCCTTAAAAGGACAATCCAGTTATGTGTCAATAGTGAGGGTTTGCTGCATTCTGAAGCAATAGCCTGGGGCTGGAACTGAGGACATTGGTGAGTAGGAGGGGGACACGAAGTTGCCTTATCTCTCCAAGCCAGAGGGAGACTTGCAGGAATCCTCCAAAGAATTTAGGCCTGAGCCGGGCAGTGGTGGCGCACGCCTTTAATCCCAGCACTCGGGAGGCAGAGGCAGGCGGATCTCTGTGAGTTTGAGACCAGCCTGGTCTACAAGAGCTAGTTCCAGGACAGGCTCCAAAACCACAGAGAAACCCTGTCTCGAAAAACCAAAAAAAAAAAAAAAAAAAAAAGAATTTAGGCCTGACAAGCCTACCCGAGTCCCCCCCGCTCTTCCTGCTCCTCCCTCCCCCAACCCTGTTTTTTTTTTTAATTTTATGTATATTAGTGTTTTGCCATGGAAGTTTCAGGTCCCCTGAAACTGGAATTACAGACAGTTTTGAGCCGCCATGTGGGTACTGGGATTTGAACCTGGGTCCTCTGGAAGAGCATCCAGTGCTCTTAACTACTGAGCCATCTCTCTAGCGCCCCCCCAACCCTGTTTCTTTCTTTCTTTTTTATTTTTATTTATTTATTTATTTTTCCCAACCCTGTTTCTAAGGCTTACCTTCTGTGCCCTGCGTTTATCTGCTCTCTGGTTCTGGTGGTAGATCCTGCTAAAGTTGGAGACTATCACAGGGACTGGCAGAGCAATGACCAGGACACCACTCAGGGAACAGATGGAGCCAAATATCTTCCCTGCGATTGTCTTAGGCACCATGTCTCCATACCTGTAAGAGAGAGGGAGAGGGGAAGGGGGAAAGAGAGGATGTAAGGGGCCATTTGGGAAACAAGCGAGGCTTCCCAGCCAATCATACACTCTCACACACATTCATTCACTTACCAATATTTCACAGCATCTACAGAGGTCAGTGATACAGTCTCTGAGCAAGAGGCCAAACCTGTATGTTCATGGAGCCAGGTTTCTATAGGGAAGGCCACACATGGGTAAACGATGACATGAAAACATTTGGTGGTAAAAAGATAAGCAGACCACGAAAGACCAATATCACAAGTTCTCACTCATATGTGGGTTTTAGCATCAAGTCTTAGATCTGTGTTTAGTTTGGAGTATTGGGAGAATCCAGAAAACCAGAAAGGGACCATTGGTGGGGAGGGGGAAGAACGATCTTAAGGGAGGGAGAAGAGCACACCATAGGTGTTGTGAAGGGGAAAGGGGAATGACAGGGAGAGGGGTTTCCGTGGGAAGAGGGATGTAGGGCAAGGGGGTGGGGGAGGGATGGCCAACTCCAAAGATGTTTGAAGAAGGGACGTGGCAACCTCCTCATTTATAAATTTCATATATATGATGTAATTACACAAACAAGTTTAACTGCAGTTATCTGTATAGGATTAATGCTCCTCCCAGAAGCTATATGTTGCCAAATAAAATACCTAGTATAGGACACCTCCCCCTTGAGTTGTCAGTCAAGGGTGTCCTGGAGACCCCCTGAAACAACACAACCAATTGCCATTGCTCTTGGCTGACCACCAGATCTCAGTAAGATTCTTGCTGAAGACAAGGCACACATTGGTCATAGGGTGTGAAGAAGTCAAGTGGGTACTGACCAGCAAGCTTCCTCCCTGCTGGCCAGCTTTCCCAGCACTCAAAAGCGCTATGTGGGCTTCCGGGGGGGGGGGCGGGGAGTCAGCAACAGTCTTACTCAGCTGTGAACTCTGTGAATTGTAATAATGGCCAGCATGGCATGTCGTCCTATGCCCATGGATGACAAAGCAGAATGCATGTTATGGGGGTAACCGAGAACTTTTGTTTGCGGTTAAGGCCTGATCTACGGGAGTCCCCACCCCTAAATGAGAAGCCATAGACATTTGATGGCTTTTGGTGGGGAAGGACAGTCAGTTTTCTGTGAAGATATGGCTCCTGGTAGGTCAACTACAATCCAGGGGTGGTCCCACACCCCTATGTGGATATAGACAGCACACATTGGAAAATACATGCCTGATATGGTAAATCTGGCCAAGAACTCATGGCTGAGGAGCTCCGAGGCCCGAGGTGTGAACTTACTGCTACTATTTCTCCAGATGGACATGGTATCAAACTGCTCTCTAAATTTAGATCTCTTATAGGTTATAGGTAAAGCCCCTCAGACAACATCAGGGAAGTTTCTTTGTGAGTAGACGGTGGTTAATGCAGAAACTCAGAAGAGGTCAAAGTTCAGAGAATGAGTGGCTGTGGAGTGCTCAGTCACCCATGAGGCGCCTATATCATATTTCCTTCTCAAGGCTCAGCAGCCATCGTGGATGAGGGGACAAGAAGATCCTAAGACCCAGAGTCTGGGGAAGCCTGAAGCAAAGACTGTTTTTGGCCACTACAGAATGGCGGCACTCATGAGCTCACGGAGGCTGTGGTGGCCTCCACAAGACCAAACTAGTCAACATTTGAGCATGGTGTGAGAAGGGGTTCATGAGTTCCCACCCCTAACTGAGGAGATACGGACATCTCATGACTTTGTGGGAGGAAGGGACAGTCAATTTTCTTTGAAGATATGGTTCCTGGTAAGTCAACCACAGTCCAGTGGGTGTCCCCCCACCCAGAAATATATGGACAGCAAAAATTAGAGTTGATGAATTATTAAATTAGCAACAACCAGAAAAAGGAGGGAGGGGGTGTTGGGGCAAGTAGGAAGGTGGGGATTGTGCTGGTTAGTTTTATGTCAACTTGACACAAGCTAAAGTCAATTGAGAAAGTAGATATAGGCAAGTCTGTCCAGTGCTTTCTTGATTAGAGATTAATGAGGGAGGGGTCAGCCTACTTTAGCTATGCCAACCTGGGCAGGAGGTCCTGAGCTGTGTAAGAAAGCAGGCTGAGCAAGCCAGGAAGAACAGGCCAGGAAGCGCTGGCTTTGGCTTCAGTTCCTGTCTTCAGGTTCCTGTCATGCATTTCTGTCCTGTCTTCCTTCTGTGATGGAGTGTGATCTGTGGGTTGTGAGCTGAAACTAAGCCTTTCTTCCCCAAGTTGCTTTTGATCATAGTGTTGTATCACATCAATAGGAGCTTTAACTTAGACAAGGTGGATTTGGGTAAATATGATCAAAATACATTGTATGAAATTCTCAAAGAATTAAAATATTTACTAGAAACATAACAACTCTTTGGCACATGGCTGTTTCAGCGAAGAGAAAAATGGTTAACACTGTGGTCGGGAAAGGCCTGAGATGAGAAATGAGGTGTAACTTCCGGCCACACAGAACACCTGAGCCTGGGTGGACCCAGCAGAAGGAAAGCAGAGAGGCCTTGGTAATACAAACAACTCATTCCAGAAATTGTCAAGGGGCCAGTAGGGCTGCACACGGAGAGGGAGAGAGTTATAACAGTAGGCTAAGGCGACAGGCAGGACATAGCCTTCAGCGTCCAGTATGTGGTGGTGAGGGGTTTGGATCGGCATCCAAGCACACAAAGAGCCATAGGTGAGCCTGATGCAGAAGAGCACCAGGCGCTCACGTACGATAACGAAGATACCAGAGCTCAGCTGTTCACGTGAAGACTGTAACTTACAAAGCTCTTAGGGGTTTACCTTGCACGAGCCTACAAGTTCTTGAAACTTCAGGTTCTGTGCCCTGTTGTACACATGCAGGAAGTGAGGCCTGAGGACCTGGCACGGCTTGGTTGTTTTTAGCTGGGATGAAGCCTGTCCCCCTTGAGTTTATCTCCTTTCTTCCCACTGACTGTCTCAGGGATGCGTATGGTCTCTGACACTCAACCCCTTTAGCCTCTTTGGAATAATGCTGGGCTCTTCTCAGTTTGGAACTCTCTCACGTGTTTCACATGCCGGCAGCTGCCCTTGGGACCAATGTGGCCCGGCCCTTGCTCAGCCCTGAACAGCCTGGCCCAAGCCTCCTTCCTGCAGTCAGTAAGATGCTCCTCACAGCAGTTATGTTTGGCCTCCTCTTTACTGAGATAACTTAAAGGCCTAATGAAGGAAAGAACTCTGATAACACTGTTGGCCAAAGCCACGAGCCCTTTGTGTCTGTAGCAGAAACAGCCTTAGCATGCCCAGGAATCTCGGCTGCTAAAAAGATGACACTTAAAGGTACTGATTCTGAGGGGACTCAGGAGTCCTGGGTTTGCATGGAGGATGTGGAGGGAGGCAGGTTAGCCACATTGGAAGCCTAAGGTTCTTACCTGAATACTTGAAGACTGTGAACAGGGAAAATGCTGGATGAATGAATAAATAAATGAACAACTCCACGTAAGTTCCCCAAAACCTTATGAAGCAGGCTCTGAGAACTGTTTTTCTCACGGTTCAGGGCCCCAGGTTCCGATTTAAGCTTCCCAGGCACACACCACCACCATTAGGACCTGGTTCTTTTGTGACCGCATTTGCCTCTTCAGTCTTGACACTCACAAAAGTGGGGAGGCTGAGAGCTTGGGTATTTTTTACTAAGATGATCTGGGTTCAAGACTCTCCGAGACCACCATTAAATAGCTGTGTGACCTTGGAAGGTTGTTACTTGGGGCCTCAGGTTCCTTTATGAAAAGAAAGTAACAGAGGCAACTGATGTTAGCATCTCACTGTGATATGTATAGCTTCTGAACATTAACCTCGCTAGCTTTTCTGCAGGCATCCTGGAAACCACGATTTCTGCTGGGGATGGAGTGCTCTAAAAACAGTCCCATTGTTTTAAATCCACGTAAAGCAGCTTCCATGCAATAGATGGTGTTAGTTGAGCTTTTCAGACGACATGACTGGCTGAAAGGTACTTGGTGGGTTCACAACCACGGATGACACTAAAGATGGCGGGAGAATGGAAGGCAGCCTTTGAGAGTAGCTGCTAAGTAAAACACGGTGGTCGTTTTAAAGGTTTGAAGAAAGAACAAGGTAGGGGGAGCTATACCTACTCCTGGGCAGAGAGTCTGAGGGAGCAGAGGATGGGGCAAACAGAATGACTCCACCCCCTGAGACTTCTGCCTTCTCTCTGGAGAGGAATACGTTTCACCTGGTGAAGGCTGGTACTGATGCAGATTAGAAGGGTCTGGAGCGTGGAATCTAGGAGGGAGAGTGGGTAAGTGCCTGACTGGACTTCGTGAATTCCCATCAGAGGTGCACAAGGCCCCTGCTAGGAGATGGGAGGGAGTCCAAGTGGAGGCGCAGAACCACTCTCTGTGATCTCTGATCACAGCGCAGCAGAGAAACACCGCGAGGCTAGAGGCTAGATGGCTTTGCTGGTATTTTTAAAGTGAGAAACCACAGACCAATGGGCTTGGCATCCATCACTTCTGCCATCAGCTTGCTGGCAGAATTCAAAAGCAGATTATTAAGTGGACAGCTTGCGAACGCTTGGAAAATAAGCCGTGTTTGGTTTGTTATGCACACATCTTGCCAACTTAACCTTATTTCTTGTTTTGAGAGTGAGGTTAACCGGCTGGCAGATCGGGGATGGCTAGAGGCCCATTGTCAAGGCTTTGCAGGATGCCTTCTTGCCCCAGTTCTTCATGTCCTTGACTAGCCACAGGAAGCAGTTGGATGGAGGAGTGGGTAGGAGGGGCTGAGTGACCATCGCTAGTCTTCTGGCACTTTTTCAAGATACAGTGATCCTGTGCCAGCAAAGGAAGCACACAGCTCTGCTAGCAGGGTCCCCTTTACTGAAGGAGTAAATACCAATGAACTTAAGAAGGGATCTAAAGTTAAGTCTCCAATGGTATATTCCAGAATTTTCCAGCAACTTGTATAAAGCCAGAGGGAGGCAGCCATGGCCTAATAATTGAGAGAAGAGCTGGAATTAGACCTGGGTTTATACCTGGGTCATTATGACTCACTGACTAGTTAAAAGACCCTGGACAATATTTAATCTGAGCCTACACCACCTATAGAATGGGCTTCATATCCCCAGAACTGTGATGATAATTCACAAAAGTGTTTAGTTTCATGCCTGGGTGATTGTAGATTGTCTATAGTGTGGGGGACTTGCTTTTCTCTTCAGCGTCTACCCTGTGCCCCTCCCTCACCAATATGATATGAGCTCGGTCTAGAAAAGCTGCCAACCACACACTGACCACACTGCTCTCATTTCCTCGGGTCCTAGCAAGTTCAAAATAAGGCATCTTCCCTAAGCGGAGTCAGTGAGTATCCACCCTGGATTTGTCTCTGGCCACTTTATTGAGATACAGTTACCACACCAAGCAGTATGTTCCACCAGCGTCTAGTGGAGTTGCCCAGTTGTGCTTCTACCACCCAGGGTAATTGCTTGTTTCTTCCAGGAAACAAATCCGGGGCTACACATCCGAAGGGAGCGCACTACCACTGAGCTATGCCTGAAGCCCCAGCCTGAGAGTATTTTCATTCCTTTCCTTCTTCCTCTTTCTCTCCCTCCTGCCATTTTTCATCTTCTTTTTTCTTTTTAGTTCTGGTTGAGTGTGTGTGTGTGTACTTGTTGGAGAATGAACCCATGGCTTCCTGCGTGCTACACAAATGTCCTACCATTGAGCTGTATCCCACCCATGGGATATCTTTAATAAAACCCACCCAAACCACAGATTCATTAGCAGTCTGAGACCACCCACAGCCCACTGATGCTGTTTCTCTGAAGCTTTCCCTCTTTTGGATGTTTTACCCATGAACCACAGAACTTGTGGTCTTTGTGTCTGACTTCTTTTTACTCAGCATGTTCAAGACTCAACCACAGGCTAGCATGTATCAAAACCTCCTCACTCCTTCTTATGTTTCAGTCACATTCACGTGTGAGGATAGGTCACATTTTGTTAACTGATTTATCAGCTGACAGGCAATGGGGTTGTTTCCACGTTTTACCTATTATGGAAGCTGCTTCTTCATAATAGGTGAACAAGTGTGTATTAACTTTATATGACTGTGTTCTCATGAGCTAGGGGTCACATGGTAATGTTTATTAGTGTGAGGTACAGCCAGGCTGTTTTGCACAGAATAATATTTTGCAACCCCATCAGTGATGAATATGGGGTCTGATGTGTCTTTATCTAAGATAACACTTGCTATTTTTTGTCTTTGCCATAATGGCTTCTGTAGTGAGTTTAAAGTGGTATCTCAGTGCTGTTTGGTTTGCATTTTCCCGATGGCTTCTGATGCTGGCACCTTTCCACCCAGGAACTCCAGCAGACTGCCTCAGTTTCCCCGGTCTGTTTCTCCTGGATGAGGGTAAGGCCTCGATGTGATGATGTATTGTTCTGTTGCTATTTGCTCTTCTACTTGGAAGCCTCATCTGAGGGGACACTGTTCTTTCCAGAACTCTCTCGATTGAGAACTCCAGCTGGCTGCCTCAACAGGGCTTCCTGGTCAATTTCTGCTGGATGTTTGTAAGCCCATGATTTGATCCTTTTACCTACTGTTTGATCTCTCAGTCGATTTGACGTTGTTTTGCCATCTCTCAGCTCTTTCAACCTGTCTGTTCCTTGCTATTTACTCCTTTTCCTTTTGCTTGCGACAGACTCAATAAACCCACTCATTCAAAACCCAGAGCACGGCTATTGTAGATCATTCTTGGACTGTACAGAATATACCTTTGGGACCAAATCAATCTTCTTTTAAAGAATTTGAAGCTTCGAAAGCCAGTCTCCGGAGCTATTGGCAGCTGTGTTTTCTGCTATGGGGAAAACACAACTTTGCTGTTAGGAAGGGAAAGGGCTGAAACATGGAAAGAGAGCCAAGGTGGGCTATGGTGGCATCTGAGCTGAGTGCTAGCTGTTACTGAGGACCAGCTGTACCCTTGACCTTCCCACGTCTCGGTTGTTCTATCCGTGCCCCCGCCCCCGCCCCCGCCCATCCAGCTCACTAACAGTTTTGTTTACTCTTCTTTCGTTTGGATCCAGTAATGATGATGATGGAGAGGCTGCCATTATTGATTGTCCTTAAGGTTTTCAAATTTCTAAATGACAGAGTTACTGGGCAATAGAGTCTTTAGGAGTCAAAGGGATTTTAACAGGCTGTAATCATGGGTGAAATTAGCCAGATTAATTTCAACGAAGATAAATGATACCATCAGAATTTGGTTCAAATAATCAATGACTTACATAGCTAACGAGAATCTATCTATCTATCTATCTATCTATCTATCTATCTATCTATCTATCTATCTATCTATTATCTATCTATCATCTATCTATCTATCTATCTATCTATCTATCTATCTATCTATCTATCTATCTATCTATCTTTAAAAAGCAATCACTAGGGAATTTAACTTCAGCACCCCCATCAATGTAATAGCTTCTGAACTCCTAACGCCATCTTAGGCTGGACTGACAGAACAGATCCCAGGACGGTGGTCCAGAGAAGTGGTTCTCCTCCACTCCAGAGGCACACCACTGCATCTCCAGGTTGTGTTACAGGCCAGGCACCTTACATTCCTATAGGAGGACTGCTTAACCGAATCCAACACAGAGGAGGCTAGGCTGGAGAGCTTCGTGGGAATCTTCCATGTTAACGATGGGAACATTTTGCCTGAAGGAGTGGGACTGGGGAGGAGATTTATGGGGGGAAGGGGTGAAATGAAAGATGTGCTGGGTGAGAACTTTATCTGGACCTGTGGGGCTCATGGAAACCCACTAATCTCAGGCAGGGATGAGAAGCCAAAGTCTAAAGAGGACAAGACCATACTCCAAGTCAGTTGAGTAGCTAGAGGTAGATTGCTGGGGTTAGACCTGTACTATATCCCATAGCTTTCTTCTCTCTTTCTGCTCCTCCAGGTAGAAGAAGAAAAAAAGGAGGAAATGGGTTTGGGGGAGACGATGGCCCAGGAAGAGAGCTCTAAGGACTCCGCTGGAAATGGCTCTCTCTTCTCTCTTCATGTCCCCAGTAGTAGTAGCATGGTGTAGTGATAAAAAGCCTGGGTCCTGAGTGCCAGCTTGCCTGCTGAGGGCCCAGCTCCTGGCTTTGCCACTAGCTGGTGGCTTTGGGCATATTGCTTGCCTTTCCTTTCCCTGGCTTCCTGGCATTTCGAGAACGGTGGAGTAAACGAGTTTCTATTTGTGAAAGTGCTTGGTCTTCACGGGTATTTGTCAAGAACTCAGGTCACTGTTATTTTTAGACTGAACTTCTGCAAAGGCCTGTGAACATGACTTCTTATGTCTGCTTCCTTTCTCCTTTGAGACATAAAGATGCATGTGCTTAAGATGCAGATCTAAGGATGCCATTCCCTCTGCTCACAGTGTTTCAGGAAACGTTTGTGGAACGCGCAGGCAACGTGTAAAGACCGCGTGTGATGGCGATGCAGAGGCGGCATGCCTGTCACTTAACAGCCCATGGGTGTGGTGATGACCATGGTGGCCAGGGGCAAGTGTCCTCCTGGGCAGATGTGTCAGGCATGGAGGGAGGCAGTTGGTAACAGTTCTCTGAGTCCCAGTGGAAACACACGGCCTCCTCTCTCTGTGGAATTTCAAAAGAGAGGGCTATGGAAAAAGAGTTGGAAAAGTCAGAGTCTGGAAAGCCATGGAGCCCCAGAGCTTCATCTGCATTCCAAGCTCACTCTAACACCACCCTGGCTATGCAGGTGGGTACTATAGGGGTACGAAAGCCTTTCCTGGGGCAGGTGATATGGGTCAGAGGGTCAAGGTGCTCACTGCCAAGCCTGACGCTCTGAGTTCAATTCACGTGGTAAGAGTGAAAAAATGGTTCCATTGAGTTGTCCCCTGACATGTGTGCCCTGGTTCCCAATAAATAAACAAGCATAAATAAAACGTGAGACAAAGGCAGGGTTCTAGGCACGGGACTTGGGCCTCCACCTAGACCCTCTAGCATGGGGCTTCCTGTCTGTGCTGCCCACGTGAGCATCCAGGACCCACTGCTCTCTGTTTCCTGCCCCGCCCCCTTCAGCATGTCCTCAGTAATCCACAGTGAGGTCTGGGCTGAGGCAAGAGCAGGGAGGCTTACCTCCCTAATACAGGGAGGCTAATTAATTTGTATTAGGGCTTAGGGATAATTAAACTTTTTATCTGAACTTAAGCTGCACAAACCACCTGCCTTGTACAGTTAATTGTGCCTTCATTTCCTCCTCCAGGTGTCAGGAGATAAGTGCGGCTGAGCTCCCAGCTGCTTCTGCTTGCATCGCAGGTAGGGCCAGAGAATCATCTGGGGGGGGGTCCCCTGTTACTGGATGGAGGGCGCTGTTCCTTTGGTACCCCTCTGTAGGAGCTCAATCAAGGAGCCACAGCCCTAATGAATTTTTATAAGGAACAAGTCTTGACTGTGCTGCCACACCTGCTTCCGAGGCCACCTTCTTCTCTGGGAAGCAATGATGTGGTCTTCCTTTTTGGGTGGGGCCAGGAAAAGAGTTGTGAGGGCTGGGCGGGCCACCATGGTGAACCCTGGCCACTTCAGACCTCTTGGCTTCCTCAGAGTGCAGGGCTAACGGACAATGCAATGGTGGATGACCCCAGAGGACAATAAGCACACCAAAAACATGAGCCTGGGCTGCTTTCTCTTGATAAACCTTGCTGAAGCCTCTTTCCAAGCCCAAACCCCCTTCCGTGAAGCTGTGTCGCTGAGATGTGTGGAGTTAAATCTGGCACAGTACACATCACTCTATTTGTTCCTCCCGACAACCCTAAGAAGGAGATACATTATTATCTTGTGTTACAGATGAAGAAATCAGAAGGAATCCCAAGGGTCTCTTTTTGACTGCAGAGTCCCTGTGCACAATTGCTCATCCCTGCAAAGCTATGGTCCTGAGGGGCCAACAAGGCAGTGAGTAAGGGGAAAATGTTTTAGAAGGGACTCCTGAGGGGCCTGGAAAATGAAGCAAATGCTCCCTCAGCTAAAAGCACACCTTGCTGCTCATATATCCAAAGGGAGATGCCCTTTGGTGCTCATCCGCTAACTGGGTCCCTGCTCCAACAAGGAACAGAGAAATTGGGCTGCATCTGTAGCGCTAATGCCCACCTGGGGTAGAGCCCCAGCGGAGAGCTGAGACTCAGAGAGGGACCACAGCAACAAGGGCTCAGCGAATTTGTGTGTGTGTGTGTTTGTTTCTTTTATATTTTTGTTTCAGGTTTTTATTTTATTTTGAGATAGGGTATTGTATAGCCCAAACTGGCCTGAACTCATGACGGAGATGAGACTTGCCTTAAATTCTTGACCCTCCTGCCTCCATCTCCCAAGTGCTGGGATTATAGGCATGTGCCATTTTACCCAGGGATGATCCGTTTTCATGGGGCATCAGTGTGGGCCATTTAGTCTTCAGCAGCCTTTCTTCTTCAGTGAGTTAACTGAAGATCAGTTAACACACTTGGGGTCACCACAACTGGCTGACTTCAGGGCACCCTTGTCCTTTCCTGTAGGAAAGGAGGATGCAGCCAAGAAGAAAGGATAGCCTACAGAGGGGAAGAGGAGCTGGCAAGGGCAGAGCCAAGCAGCCCAGTGGAAGGCTCTTCAGTGCAGAGGAGGAAGTTCCAGGCCAATCCACACAGACCACAGAGAAGGGGCTGTGTGGATTTCTGGGCCGTGTGCTGTACTAGGTGTTGCCAGGCAGGGTTTACCACCAGTCATAGATGCAGGCTCATGGCAAGAGATGGGCGACATTCTTAAGCTATGGCGATGATCTTACTTTGCTGTCTCAAAAGCCATGCTGAGTAACAAAGCTGATACCTCAGCCCAAGGTTTCAGACTTTAGTACCGGAAGAACCGGAAGTCATAGTGAAGCTAGGCCAGTCACTGACCTCTGATTCTGGAGATCTGGGGGAGCACTGGAGAACCTGCACTTGAGGTTCCTAGGTGACAAGGATATTGGTGATTTGGGAACCACACAGCTCTGAACCATGTTTTCCTCATAGGCCACACATCTCTGGGCTCAGAATGTCAGAGGGCAGGGTCTAGAGCCATTAGCTTCTGGCCACGTAAGTCACTGTACAAATGAGGAAACTAAGAAAATTCCCAAGTTAGAGGAGAGCCTGACAGATGGTCCAGAGAGATTTGCTGCCGACAGCACTTAATGCATACACACACACACACACACACACACACACACACACACACACACAGACGTATGTACACACACACATACACACACACACACACAAATACAGACACATCCACAAATAAACATAAATGGCACAATCAACACAGACAGATATACAGACACACAAAACAGCCCCCTTCTCTCCCTTTCTCTTGCTGCTCATGCTTCTGCCACACTGGAAAATCTGTGCTCCCAAATGCTGCAGGCCTCCCCATGACCTCTAACCTCCCTCCAAGTCCTTCTCTCCTCTGAGAAGGCTCTGCTCTGGCAGCTCCCACTTGTATTTCCAGCTGTTGCTCAAATGTCACCTCCTTGGGCTCTCCTTGACTTGACAGTCAACAGAGCAGTCGTTCCTGTCTTCCACACCCATCCGGGCATTCACTCCATTATGCCCTAAGAGACGTCACAAAATGTCAGTTTTCCTCATTGGTTAGGGGCAGCCTGAGGGCGGGACTATGTATTTCTGGATCCCTGGTGCCCATATGTTGCACCGTGCACAGTAAGGATCCAACCGTTCACAAGTGCAGGAGAGATAAAGCAAGCTTTTCCTATTGTGTGCTTCCATGACCTTGGGACTGACTTAAACAAGACTGCAAGCTCCAGGAAGGTAGAGATATGTACAAGTGTACCTAGCACAAGACAGACACTCAAGATATTTGCTGAATGAAGAAACTATAAGTGCATTTTTCAGTGGAATTTCCCTTTGGCCAACTAGGTCTCCAGAAGGCTCTCTTGCTATAGGATGTCTAGCTCCAAATATATTTAAATAAAGCTCTATTTATTTATTTACTTATATTTATGTGTATGTGTGTGTCTACATGTATTTATGTACACCATGTACTTGCCGGTGCCAAGAAGGTCTAAAGAGTGTTGGATCCCTTGGAGTTGGAGTGGTGGTGAGCTGCCTGGTGCTGGCAATTGAGACTGAGTCCTCTGCAAACACAGTAAGCACTCCTAACTTCTCAGCTACCTCTCCAGCCCCTGGATATACTTTTTGATGAGATGCATGGTCCATTTGAAGTAGAGAAAAATCTCTTACTCCAATAAAAAGGAACCAATCACAAGGCAGACTCACAGCTGGAGGAGCGAGCAGGGAGCAGAGAGAGCACAGCTGCTCTGAGGCACATGCCAGCAAGAGCTCAGTGATTTGTGGTTTGTTTCTGGACCAACAGCAACAAAGGATGACGGAAAACCAAGTTCAGTCCTGGGAGTGGGCTGAATGGCTCCCAGATGGTACACCATATTTAAATTCTGCCCACAGGTAGACTCTTTAACCTGGGCCTCCAGAATTCCCACACACCAAGAAAACAAAAGCCACAGGGAAGGACGCAAGCAGCCATGAATGAGGACTAACAGAAAGAAGTAGCTTCACATACCCTTCCAGGCCTTCTGACACCCGATCTGGGCCTTCAGACACTCCCTTCCAGCCCTTCAGACACGCCCATCCAGGCCTTCAGACACCCCCTTCCAGCCCTTCAGACACCCCCGTCCAGGCCTTCAGACACCCCCTTCCAGCCCTTCAGACACCCCCGTCCAGGCCTTCAGACACCCCCTTCCAGCCCTTCAGACACCCCCATCCAGACCTTCAGACACCCTTGTCCAGAGTTTCTGATACTAGTATTATTGATACAGAGTAGATATTGAAATGTTCTCTGTAGCAAAATCAAAGCTGGAGTCACAAAAATGGGCAGTTCAGGGCAGGGACCCCAAACCAGCACTTCCAGAAAGCTGCTTGCTTCACTAGGCAGCAATGTCACAGGGGAGCTCTGGCTTCTTAGCTACTGCTCACTGACCATACGCCAAAGGCATGTGAAAATAGACTATCTCTGTTCCTGAATTTCAGGCCATCACCGCTTCAGGGTGGAGAATGGCATGGAAAATTCTGGTCAAGAGTAAGAACCTGCTTAACATTCTGGATGAATGGCTCAAGGGACCTGGTTCAGGGACCACCCTTAAGGAAGGGGTGCTGGCCTTGAGCCGCAGTAAAGAGACGACAGGTCCTTGAATGAAATAACACGCTTTTCTCGATCAGGATTCCAGTCTCTTAGGGCAATGTTTCCTAAAAATGCTCCTAGGTTCTGTTGGGTAAGCCCACCTCACACAGAAAGGTACAACTTTCCCTTTTTCTTTTCTTTTCTTTTCTTTTCTTTTCTTTTCTTTTTTTTCCTGTTCTGTCTTTTTCTTTCAGGTGCTGACCAGAGCCTACATACTTTTTCTGACACCCAGCCTTTACTCTTTGTCTATAGCCCTTCCCCTGGACCACGTGGCTGCCTGCCTCCACATGGCTGACCTCCATGCTGGCTTAACTCAGACAACACAACCTTTCCCCATTCTCATGGGCCAGACAGCTGCTGAGATTTATAGCTTGCCTCTTCTGGGGGCTTTGAAATTCTAATGAATTCTTTCTGAGCTTCAATCAACCAACCAACCAACCAACCAACCAACCAACCTGTCAGGACCATCTAGAAAAATGTGAAAAAGAATCAGTCCAAAGTTCTAGAAGTATAACGCTATATACCAACTGGCTATCTTGGCTGGGGTCTTCTACAGGAGAGCTTCGCTTCCCAACCTAGTTCTTCTAGGACCCGAGTTCATTCTTACTGTGGCTAGTAGGAGAACAGTAAAGATCAGTGTGTGTGTGTGTGTGTGTGTGTGTGTGTATGTGTGTGTGTGTGTGTGTGTGTGTGTGTGTGTGTATGTGCGTGTGTGTACCTGGGCTAATCTTGTCCCTGAGTGTGGCAATTGTGGTGGCCACACGGCAGAGCTGAGCAAGGCTGGGTTACTACAGAAATCCAGTCTCTTCGGGGCCCCTGGAGAGCATACTGACATGGACCAGGAGAGATGGGGATCAGGCAGCAGACCATATGAAAACTAGATAGAGATGGAATAGCAAGTGCCACCCATCATCTGTGGATAGAAACCGCGAAGAGACACAGTCAAGCAAGTTCACTACTGGTCTCCTCTCAATGACAGGACATCAAGGTGGAAGCTGGGATTTGCTTAAAATGATGACCCTTAAGTGCCTAGTCAGTTGTTCCCTGCCTTGGCTGTGTTTGCTTTGACTGTGTTGTCAGAGACATTTGTACTTGGAGGAAGAGGTAATAGGAGGACGCGCTGAAATCTCAGAGGCCACGAAGCCCTTCAGCTCCTGCTGGGCTCATCAGGATAGATGCAGGGCAAGTGGGGCTGAGCCACATTGGCATGTCCACATATCCAATCTGGATTGGCATACTTTTGTGGAAACTACCTGGCTCAGTTTATCCTCCCCAACCTCAGGTCCTAGGAAACTTTTCACCAGTATCTTCTCACACTTCTGAGAGAAGGGGTTGACCCAGAAGAGCCGCGAGGAGCGGTACGTCTGGTCAAATCACGGAGCTCCCTTAGAGACCTTGTCCCACAGGCATGTACCATCTGTTCCTCTTTCTCCATATGGGCATCACAGAGGCCCTTCTCGCTGGGTCAGATGCTCGGCCTTCTGCCACCCAGGGCCAGCAAGCATCTCAGAAATGGATGTGCTACCATGTCTCCACAGTGGAGCAAGCACCGGGACAGCAAGCCTTTGGTTAAAAGGACGGTGGGCATGTGATACAGATGGGGACGATGGGGCCAAGGTCAGACAGCAGTGACTCTCAGTGGTGGAGCACTGAGGTTCAAGCTTGTTGGGAGTGAATGAGACTGCAGATGCTGGGCTAGACAGGCGGTAAGCCTGAGTGTTGGTGTGGATCTTCTCTGAGCTCCAGTCTCGCCTCTGCTAGCACACCTCTGATTGTTTCCTGCGAGTCCAGCTGAAATGGGTAGAGGAAGGCAAAAGTGGGCAAGATGCTGGGATGAGAAGGATCGAGTCAAAGTGCTCAGCAATTGACTGTCTGACCTGCACATGGCCATCAGGTAGCGCACTCTGAGTGCACTGTGCTTCTCCCTGCCCAGGCTTTAACAGCCTGTCTGCATTCCTTTCCTCTGCTCTGAGCTACTCCGAGACCACCTTCGGCCTTCTTGGGGGTTCTCTTTTCTGATCCCCATCTTCTGAGGCCCAGTTCTCCAACTCCTACTATTTAGACGTACAGGCCTGGCAGGCCACCCTCCCTAGCCTCTCTATCCTATCCTGCCCTCCTCGTGGACCAGAGTTAGATAGGCCTGTGTTGAAGTCAATTCTCTCTGTCTCTGTCTCTCTCTTTCTCTCCAGCTGACAGACTTCCAGCAGTCACAGGCTTCCTGGTCTCATTTACTTAATCTGAAAAATGAAGAACAGTTTCCTCACAGTTTTTTTTTTAAATGCAAGTCGAGCCTCATGGCATTTTCTGAGCTGGGAAGTGAAAGACAGCTTCTAGTGAGCCTGCACGAAGCAGCAGTCCGGGTCACGGCTAGGCTGCCCTTGCTGTCGGTTCCTCTTTACCTTACACCTGTGAGTTCCTGTTCTGCCTTTGCGAACTCCAGGGCATGTCTGTCCCTCTCCCAACATGACAGTTCTCTAAGCTCCTCAGACATAGCCTGACTCCTCATCTCTTTTGGCACGAGCAGCCGGCGGCTGTTTCCTGGTTGCCGGTCCCCTGTTTCCCGCAGCTCTCAGCTCTGGAGTCAGAGGCCACATGCAAGCCTCTAGCTGTGTGACTTGAGGGCATCCATGGTCTCTAAGCTTCAGCAGCGTCCACAGACCTCATCGGAGCATTTGAGGGATGCTTGGGTCCTGTTTTCCTTGTTACCAGAAGTGCGCTCCACCAGGGCAGACCTGGCACAGTGCGATGCCATCACCAGAAGAGGGCTCCACAGCCCTGTGTTGCTCCAGCGCCATCGCCAGAAGAGGGCTCCACAGCCCTGTGTTGCTCCAGCGCCATCGCCAGAAGAGGGCTCCACAGCCCTGTGTTGCTCCAGCGCTTGGTCGGTACGTGCATGGCCAACTCTTTAAAGGACATTTTATGGTGGAGGGCTAAACCCAGTCTACACTTCTGAGACAAGGTTTTCCTTGAACTTTTAACGGGACTAAATTTCTGGCTCCCCCAAATTGTTAACGATTACTTCTAACATCATCTCAGGTGCTTAAATCTGCTCCGGAGCCCGAGGCCAATTTAATGTTTCCAGAGAGTAGCAGGAGATTCAGAGGAGTTCTTTCACGTCTTACAAGCTAGCAGCCCTGGGGCTCAGTGCTTCTGGGCTTGGTTTGATTTACCTCAGTAAATTCATTTGGATCTCCATCCCTCTCCAAAGTATTTTTTTTTTAATCCTTTTTTCTTTGGAAGGTGGAGATGGAGCTACATATGAGGACTGGCCTGTCTGGAGCCATATGGGGCCATGAAGGGGTGAGGAGATTGAGGCAGGAGAAGGAGATGGGGGAGGGGTTTCTTCTATCTCTTGACCTGAGTCTCTGGTCTCTGGGCCTTTGCTTCTCTTCCCTGTCTCTCACCCTTCTCTGGTTCTGAGGAGAAGATTTGTGTGACATCCCAGAGTTTAGCATTCTTCTAATTCCACCTTGTCCTCCTGCCTGCCCCCCAAAAGCAAGCTAGTGACAGCAGGGACTTTGGTCTCTCTGGTCTTCTCTGCTTCCTAGTGCTCATCCCAGTGCTGGCCACTGTCAAGTTTCATCATAAAATTTATGACTAAATGGATGCTTCTCTGGTTCTTTTTCAGTCCCCACCTCTCGGCTCCCCATGTCCACATTGGTCCTGCCAGATCTGTCAGACCTGATATCTGAACAGCTCCTGAAGAGACCAGGAGTCCTTGGGGATGCTTCCTCTGTCTCTGCCTCTGTCTGTCTGTCTGTCTGTCTGTCTGTCTGTCTGTGTGGGAGAGAGATTTTTCTCATCTCTTCAGGAAAACCCTCTAACATTCTCTCTCTCTCTCTCTCTCTCTCTCTCTCTCTCACACACACACACACACAATAGGCCAGAGTTAAAAGATACCTTGAGTAGAAGAAAATAACTGTCAGCTATATATTTGGTGAGGGGGTGTTAATATTTAGAATCTATAAAGAAATCTAAAAATTAAATACAAATCAATAAATGGGTTCATGACTTAATAGTTTTTAGAGGAAGAAAAACAAATGGCTAATAAATATTTGAAAAAGAGTTCGATATCCTTCGCTATCATGAAAAATGCAAATTAAGGCTGCTTAGGAAAACCCAAACAAACAAGAAACTGCACTGAAATTTCACCCCCTCCCAATTAGAGCGGCCACCATCAAGAAAGCAACTGCTGATAAGGATGTGGGGAGAGAGGAGCGCTTATTAAATGCTGGTGGGAATGCAGATTGGTGAAGCCACTATGGAAATTAGTATTTTATTAAAATTAAAACTGGAGGCACCATAGGACCCACTGATAGATACCATCCCTGGGCACAAACCGAGGGGTTCTAAGTCAGCACATTGCAGATAGACTTGCACACACATATGCTTATGTCAGTGCTGCTCACAACAGCCAGGATATAGAGCAAGCCTACATGCCCATCCACAGATGAGCAGATAAAGAGAATGTGGTACAGATACACAAAGGAATTTTATTCGGCCATAAAGAAAACCATTATGACGTTTGCAGTAATATTGATAGCGCTCGAAATTATTTTGTTAAGTAAAATAAGCCAGACCCAGAAAAACAAGTATCACATTTCTTTTATATACAGAATCTCGATTTAAAAATCATATATGCATCTGTGTATATGCATGTGGATTTATGTATATATTAAATGGAAGTGGAAAGGGGACTGAGAGAGGAAAAGGAAGAGGTCTGAAGGGAGCAGGGGGAACAATGTGGCAGGGAAGCAGAAGGGAGGATGATGTAGGAGAAGCAAGCAAAGCAGCAAGATGCAGAGAGGTAGGGGAGCCGTTAGTGAGGGAGGCAAATAGGAACAGGTGTAATGATGTGTGTGTGGAAACATCACAGTTAAACCAATTTCTCTGTACACTAACAAGAAAATTAATAATAATAAAAAAGGCATGACCTACAGGTAGAGCTGCTGCATAAGCAGAAGAAAATACCATGTTCCGTGCGAGCTCAATATTCACGGGTGAAATGGCACTTATCTGAAATTCACTTACAATACTCCAGGTGAGAAAGGGCAACACTGGGGGGCAGGCAGGTGGTAGGGTCGGGAGGGTCACCTCTTCTCCATGTACATCCTTACATCCTCCAACTTTCCCACAATACAAAGTCAAACCCAAAATTAAGAGAGGAGTCGCCAGCCCCTTTCCCCCTGGTGTTTGGACTCCCAAGGCAGCGTGCACACAGGAGAAACAGCTCTTCAAGTCACGAGTGCTGGTGTCCACATGCAGTCACAGAACTTGGGAGCTTGAGGCAGCGGAGTCTGGGGTTGGACGTCTATGCAGTGAGATTCCATCTCAGTAAAACAAAACAGGAGGCAGGGAGGGAAGGAGGAAAGGAAGGGAGGGAGGGAGAGAGGGAGGAAAGGAGGGAGGGGCGGAAGGAAGGGAGGAAGGGAGAGAGGGGGGAGGGAGGCAAGCCCCTTGTTGCTCTGTAACTTTCTGAATTCATGTTTTACTTTCTTTTTTTTTTTTTTTTTTTTTTTTTTTCTTCTTTTTTATTTTTTTTTTTTATTTTTTTTTTTCTTTTTCTTTTTTTTTTTTCATGTTTTACTTTCTTGCCATTGAATTACTTCTGAGGGCAGGGCTATGCCTTCCATCCCTTTCTTGACAATAGAGCTAGCTTCAAGAACACTTGATGGACGGCACTCAGCTCTTTCTCTTTGACGACAAGATCTTTAGTCTCATTGTCCTTGGTATTTTACTCTTCCACTCTTACTCCACCCAGCTCCTCTCTGGCTCCCCTAGTGAGATGGGGGTACTGCAGTGTGCATGAGTCCCTTGTTTCCTGGGTAATCAGAGACTCTCCACTGGTTGATCAGTATTTAATTAGATTCTAATGCAGGCAAGGTCTTGGGGAGTGCTTCAGGGCTGGTAAGGGGCTGGTCTCCCAGCCTCCCCTATATCAGATTTAACTGTGATGGAGTTTCTTTCTCTGACCTCCCCACTTTCTAATACCTCCACTCCCTGTCTTTTGATTAAACTTCTGTGTTGTGGGCCTGAAGTGGCTGCAACCTTCAGGGAAGAGAGGATAGGGTCAGTCTTGGAGCCCCTCATGACTTTCCTCACAGGCCTGACTGTAGTTTCCATAGAAACTACATCTGTAGCCCCTGAGGGAGATCAGGAGATGGTGGGGTAGCTTTGTGCTGGTCCTGGGGGAGAATATTACTAAACACTATATATAAACAAATATTTACTACGGGATGGGCACTGGTCCTGGTATTTTGCATTAGCTCATTTAAATCTCCTAACAAGTCCTGGAAATGGGTTCTGTGATTATCCTAATTCTACAGACTAGGAAACCAAGGCGGGGAGAGGTTAGCTAATAAGCACCAAATTATATAGCTCATCAGCCAGTGTGCTGAGATCTGAGCCCAGGCAGTCTGACTCAGAGTCCATGGACCAGTGTTCAACGAGGGAGGGGGGCCGCAATCAGATCAGAAGACAGCATGCGCCTCCAGCTCCCAGAAGATGACCCCCATCCCACAACCCATTTGGCCCCCTTAAGGACCAGTGCACTTGGCTGCAGTGGACATGGCAGATCCTTCCAGAATGTTGCAGGATGACAGTGATGCATAGATCAAATAAAGGGCACTGGTGTTTTTGGCTACAGAGCAGGGCTGGTAGCATGGCAGGGAGGCCAGATGAGGCTGGCAGACAAGGGCTTATTTATGTGCTTTCTGTTTGTCAGAGGGTCCTTTTCAAATGACTCAATCGACTATTAATCTCGATGGAACATCAGCTCCAGCCGTGAAATAAAAAAACCTGCAAGAAGACAATGCATACATCTTAGTCCAGTTCTGGACAGGGGCACATGGGGACACTGGGAAACAACTCTTCCCAGGCTTGCCAAAGAGCTTCAGCCTAGCCTGTTTCTTGTCCTTAGCCCTGCCCTAAGCCACCTTCTCTCCTCCCCAGTCTTTCTTGCTTTCTAACAGACCAATGCATACTCAGTCTGTTTTAATTCACCTCCTGCAAGGATGGTTTGGAAATGAATGGTAGAAATACCTCTGGGTCCTCAAAGGACATAAATCAACTCCTTTTAAGGAGCCTGGCTCAACAGTGACCTTAAACTATTAACACTTTCCTTGAAAAACAGGGGTAGCGATGTGGGAATGAAGAAACAGAGAGATGAGGGCAGGGAGCTGGAGAGGAAGGTTGGGAGGAAGGAGGGCTGCGGAGGTGGAGGTAGCAGTGTGGAAAGGAGACTAGGGATGGAGATAGAGAGGAGGTGGAGAAGAGGGTAAGGGGTGGTGAGGTGACTGTAGGAGTAGGGGAGGCAGGGATGCACTGAGGATGGTAGGGCTGTGGAGAGGAGAGATGTGGAAGGGAGGGCAGGGTTGTGGAGAGCAAGATGTTGCCCTTGGCGTGGCTCAGAGGAAGTACCTGCAGAGAATTCACCTGCTGCTAAGTAAAAGGCAGCAACTGGCTTGTGGAAGGAAACATAACTGCAGAATGCATTTCTATTTTCATAAACTCTGCGGAAGTCTGGGACCAAGGTGTGGTGAAGAGGCTGCTGGGTCATTTTATGTTAGCAACGACAGGACGGGACAACAGAACCCGAAGGAGAGAGGAATGAGTGGCAGCTATCGGGCTGAACCCCAGATCTTCAGTCTGGCCTTCCTTTGATGTCCTTCTACTCGGTAGCTATCTAGTTATCTCCCCAACTATCTATCACCTTTGCTTTGTGGAAGCACTGGTTGACATGGGCTTCCACCTTCCAGGGTGCTCCCCAGATCCAGATGGGATGTAAGAACAGCGTCAACTGAGGACTGCCACAGGTCGTTCCAGAGACCCTCCATCCCAGAATAGGGGGTCTACTTCCTGCTTCACCACTTCCATGGGAAGATCTGCTCACAGGACACCCCTGCCAGTGGCGCTCCCGGTCCAGCTCTCTTATCCACCTCTTTGTAGACACTTCTGTGGTAAATAGTACCTTACTCTTTTCCATGCCCATGAATAGTGTAATGAGAAAATTATGGGATTTGGATTTAGAATAACCTTGACTCAACTCAGGTCTTCTCCTTGGGGACAATTTGGCTTGGGTAAAAATTTTCACTTTAACTCTCTCATATGTGAAAGGGAAACAATACTATGTCCTCACCTCAGATAATTGAAAGAAAAATGAAAAAAAGGGCATCAGTAAACTCTTTTGAGTAAACTCATCTGCCAAAGATAATTTTAAAATCTGAAGGAAATACACAGAGAGTAAAACCAACAGAGGGAGCAAAGCAGTAGAAACTAGCGGGCCATATTCTCTGAAGAAGAGAGAAAGTGGATAAACCCAGGACTTAGCATCACTCTTGCCTTTTAGTAACACAGTTAGTTCAGAAGTAACAGGGACAAAAAAAGAAAAGTGAAATTTTGCAGATTCCACTTTCCTGCTCAGGGTTAGCAGCCTGAATGCATCCTCTCCAGCCAGGCAAAGGTGGAGTACTAAAAGGCTTCATTTGAGGTCTGAAGCCGAAAGCAAATCTCCTCCTTTGCTGGACTTACAGCTTTGAGTTGAATTAAAGTGGTCCTGGACTGTTAGCCCTCGCACATGTCTGCAAGCAGAAAACCAAAGACCTTTCTAGAGAAAGAACACTCATTTCACTACTGGTGATTCTTTCCAATGGTTTCCAAACACACTCACTAGCACAGAACACATATATCTGTGTACACACAGGACAAAGGAACAAGCAAGAGTCAGGTGAAGTTATAATAAAGGGACCCACGAATAACTGGAATATGGGCAAACTTGGAAGACTATGCTTACAATCAAATAAATAAAAGCTTGAAAAACTTGCTGGGAATGGAAACTAAAAAGTGACTTGACAATTTTGGGAAACAATTTCAAACAGAAATATTAGAATTTAAACAGCACAATAATTGAAATTGTGTATGCATGTTAGTTAAATGTACCTTATGAAGAAATCGGTATACTTCGGGTTAAAGGAACTATCTAGAAACAGTATGCAGAGGACCATACATGTCCTTGTACAAAGCTTAGCATGTAGAAGTCAATAAATGGCATGTCTCTTTCCTCCTTTCAGGTTGTAAAAAGAATCTTATCTCAGGAAACCTTTTCAGAATCATTTACTGATCATTCTATCATTCTGAATTTCCTCAGCACCTCTGTACTTGGTTTTTCTATTGAGATCAATTAGTGGAAGAGCTTAAATCACTCCCAAAACTTAGGGCTCTTGGTCAAATGTTTCCCATTCCACAAAAAGAGTCCAGTTCCTGTCCCGAGCTCTGGTGACAGATAAATACAAGCACAAAGGGTCAGGTGAATTTCTAGTGTGGCCTGCTTCCTGTGATGAATGCTGGCACAGGGGACCTGCTAGGGACAACCACAAATGTTCCAGGGTTCAGAATAAGCATGGAATGTGTACACACACTCTTTTCTCTTTTCTCAGAGACTGCCATCTTGGCTCAATCTGGAAACGCTGATGAACAAAGTTAGTGAGAGATACTGGAGCCTGCCACTAATAAGACAAGCGGAACTGTCCACACGGACATGTATACCTCTGTTCTAGAGCCTTCCGTCATCCAGGGAGTTGGAGGCTCAGGTGGCTCATTCTGTGCGCTGATTTTGGCATCGAGTTGAATCACTCTCAAGCATCGGAGCGACAGGGATAAAGGTGTCCCGACTAACAACATTTCTACCTCCAATCTGGGTCACCTGCGAGCCCTGAGCAGACCAGGGCGGATGGCCTGCCACTCTTCCTAGGCTCCAAAGAATAAGGAAGAAGGATGAGCCCTAAGAAGAACCTTGAAAGCTTGTCAGTGGGCTCTGGTGACTTAGACAAGATTGACGGAAGTGCTGAGGGGGGCAAAAGGCTGGACTGCTCTAGGAGTGTGAGGAGCCCAGGGGTGTTGTTCTGGGCAGGTTACAAAGATCAACGGAGGCAGCTGTGCTTTGTAGAGCCCCAAAGACCTACAGAGCCCAACACTCCATTTTAACCAGTGCTACTTCTACAACAACAACAACAACAACAAATTTCTTAGAACTGGAAAAATTATGCCGTATTTCCAGTGTGTGTGTGTGTGTGTGTGTGTGTGTGTGTGTGTGCGCGCATGCGTGTACCCATGCACATACGCAGACCCATTCATATTACCAAGGGTAAAATGGCATTAATAAATGACCTTTGTGTGATCCATGGTGTGTGTCAGGCACTGGACTGAGCACTAGTACTAGAGACTGAAAACTGATGAAGATGTAGGGTCTCCAGCACTCCCTCAGGCTCTGGACCAGGGACGGTACATCAGCTGCAAGACGACACAGGCAACCTTGACGGCTCTTGCCTTCTCCCAGCCTACTCTAGAACTCCATTCATTTACGGACTGGTTTCTGAGCTAGGCGAATGGTTTTTTAGTTCCCTTCTGGTGTCCAGAAGCAGAGCAGGAAATTTCAAGCAAGAAGCAGTTTCCTGGTCCAGCATCACCCGGGGCAGACAGGGTATTTTGAGGTCAAAGATGGATGACCTGCTGCAGCTCTTGTTTGCCCGTGACTGGGAAGTGGGAGAGGATGAAGGTCAGCATGTGAAGGTTTTCCCAATCTATTTGTAGCTCCATTTGGAATAAGCTGGGGGAGTGGTTGTATCTTGTGTTCTTTATGGATTTTATTTTTTTCTGGTCTAAAGCCAGGTTAGGTTCTGGACTTAGTGACTATTTAGTCTGTTCTAGTTCCTAGACGCATTGAATAGGCCTTTTGCTCATGGAAGAGGGCGGGTCCCTTATGCAGGACACCACCTTGGAAGGACAGGCCTCTGGTTACCCGAGAACCTGTGGAGCTGAGGAAGAATATGCTCAGCTGCTCTGCCCATTTGTGTGCCCAGCAACTGCACCTAAAAGGCTACACTGGGTGTAGGCTCGCTGGTCCTGGCTTTCCCCCCAAGATCCCACCCCAACTATAGAAACAGCAGGTGTCTGAGAACTATCCCTTTTCTTCTCAGTGAGAATCCATAGCCAATTACTGAACGTAGGGAGGTGGAAAATGCTTCTGTCTGGCCTTGGAGCGAAAGAAAACCCAGCGTTTCTTCTAGGCAACTCTGTGCAGAACAGGGATGTAGGCAAGCCCCTGAGAGCCCAAAGAGCTGTCAGCCGAAGGCTTCAATAACAGAAAAGGCGGCTTAAAATAAGTGCAAACCTTGATGGACGTATCTCTTCCACAGTTGGTCTGTGGTTGTTTGCCTGTGTGTGTGCATGCAAAGAGCAGGAACTCTCCTTGGGGTCCAACAAATTGGTGGCCTCGTTGTAAGGGTCTGTGGCAGCTGGAAGAGGCAGCGAGCCAATAATGAAGGGCTGAAATAATTGGTCTCAGGATGTAAGCTCCCTCTGGCCTCTGCCTGTCACCCTCTCCAGCTACAGGGCCTCAGGCAGGCAGACACGCACCAGCTGGTGTGACACCTTTCCGTCACTGAGGTCAATATTTCCTTTTATCAGATTGCATCTGTATGATCCATGAGTGAGGGAGACAGGGATGGGGCTGTGGAAACGAGAAGGTCTTGTTTGTCACTATGCAGGCTAGGTGGGAGGTATCAGCAGGTCACCTCCCGCCGCACCTTGAGCTCCATGTCTGATCATTAGGTCAGGCGATTCCCGCATCATCTAGCTACAGGAAAAGGATGACTCATGCCTATAAAGGGGGGAAATGTGTCTGCTCGGGGGCTAGATGTTCAGCACACACCGCCCAGCTGATGCCGGTGAGGCTCAAACGGAGTAGGAAAGGCTAAGAAATTTACACAGAACCACAAATACGTCAATATGAAAGTTGATATATTTTTACTGCTTGCTGGCTACTCAAACCTAGGAAATCCTGATAATGCCTGTCATAGACTATCTGAAATATCCATTCCTTCCACCCCTGAGCTCTGGGTTCTGTGGGCCGGATTGGTCAATGAATGGGGAGAGGAAAGATGGGAGGGCCAGTCCTCACGCAAGGTTTGAGTATGGGTTGCTGGGCCCCCATGTCACTGAAATCCAGAGTCAAATGTTCTTTCAGGCTCATCCGCTTCCATTAGCACCTCCAGCCAGACTCGGCTGTGTAAGGCTGAAGCTTAATTATATTTAAAAATCTATTGGTTCCATTAGGTATGACTAGAGTTCTATTTTAAACTTCCTCGGCAGAATGGTACTCACCGGAACTAGGTGAGTGACATTAGCATTTTTCTTTGAGATCTTGAGACCCAGAACTCAGGCGCAGACATGTCTTTTCCTTCCTCCCCACCTGCCTACTTCCCGAGCCCTACACAGAAGTGTTCTGAAGATCCCAAGTGGTGCAGAGGGCCAGAACAGGGGAGGGCTCTCGCCATAATCCTAGCACGCAGGAGGCAGAGGCAGGAGGATTAGACTGTGTGCTAAGTTCCAGGCCAGAGCTACAGAATTCTGAGACCCTGTCTCAGATCAAGCAGCACAGGGCAAAACTATCCAGAGCTTTAAGCTCAGTCATGTGGAAATTGGGGCCAACATATCACCGGTTAGAGTGAAGACCAACGGGCGAAGCTGGGATGAGCTGGGTGGCCCTGCTCGGTGCTAAACAGCCTTGGCGGTGGAGAAAAGGGCCTGCGCAACTCTGCATCAGAATGACTTGCAAGGAGGGGAGACCCAGCCATAGCCAGCTCCCCGCCTCTGTGGGGGATGCTAGCGGAACTGTCTCTCACACCCCGAGGATCCTCTACACAGTGGACTTTCCCCTTTGTGGCGTGACCTCTGTGTGCTATATTATGTGCTCAGGGTTACGGGAAACACAGAGTATGGGGTGGGTGTGGGGGTATCTCTGGGCACCAACCACCACCAAACGTGGAGCAGTAAGAAGGCACAGGTGCAGGGCGAAATCCTTTCCACGAAGTATACAACAATGAAAATAAGGGCCGCGGACATTTTGTGAGTGTTAATTCATGTGGAACACTGCTAAGCATCTCCTCCGAAGGAACTTCAGATTTGAACCTACACGAGGACCTAGTGAAGGAGGATCTTCTCGTCTATGATCCCAGTTCACAGATGGTGAAATCAGAACTCCACAGAGTCGCCTTGTTTATCAACAGAAGGGAAAGGCCTTAAGCCAGGCCCTGCTTCACAAGAACAGTGAGCCCGAGTCCTTGCCACGTAGCCCCTGGCAGCTGAGCATGGAGAAGAACAGCAGCGCACACAGGCCCTGATGCACACATACCTGAAGTTCCAGCGTTTATGCTTTGTTTGCTCAACTCTTGGGGCGTCCAGAAGGATATCTTCCCAGCCTCTTCTGCCCTTTACCCCACTAAGGTACAAGCGGCCATCAGAAGCCAGTAGAGACAGGGAGGGTTATCTGTGTTTAGGGCCTGGACATTCTTTTTAAGCAGAGAAACTACAGGCTTCTGAAAATCCAGTTATATATGAAGAGGAGCCCACAGGGGTCACTGGGGTGGGGCTCTGGGGAAGGGGTCACGGTGGGCTTCCAAAAGCCCTGGGTCACTCTTAGATCCTTGCAAGGATCAGAAGCCAATAGTTTTGATGGGGAGGGGCATCGGCCTCCAGTCGCTTAAATTAATGCACAATCCAATTTAATTTCCCTTTAGGAAATTACGCATTCCTAAAAAATACATGAGGAGTCAGCAAGGAGCCATGGCAACGAAGAGGCTGAGCACTGGCTTGTGAGCTTGGAGTTGCCCCTCCTCTGTATGGGCCCGTCTGGTATTCTAAGTTAGAGCCTTTTGACCCTGTGCACAGCACAGCTCGTGTGGAAGAACTCCAGAACATCTGGGTCAGCAGAGACGGCTGTCTGTAGCTGAGAACTGACCGAGGCTCGTGCCGTCCCAGGTTTGCTTAGGCACCGTGGAGCCAAGGGGTCCATGTTGCTCATGCCTGTATTAGAGCTCGGCCTGGGCATCGGATGCTGGCTCTCTATCTGGGTCAAGGGTCTTGAGTGGGTTAAGCTGGCACTGACCATATAACATGTGAGCAGCAACGCCACCTCATTCATGGCTGCTAGTCATTCCAAGAACCCTGTGGTGGTCAAATTCCTTCTTCAATACTTAGGCCAGGAAACTGAGGCTCGGGCATTCAGTTGCCTTGACTTTATCAAGGTATCCATTCAAAGAGCATCCATTCTTAATCAGGCATGTGCTAGCTAGTACTTCATATGTAATGCATGCCTTGATTGAGGGGCCCTAGCCCCCCAACACATGACATGCAAGTGCTTTTTCTGAGCTTTTCTGGGATGTTCTGGAAGTGCCTGTCACTCACTAAAGGAAGAGCAGTTATGATTGACCTTGGGTAGGTCTCCAGGAACAAAAGTAAGAAGTGGAACGGACAAAATGACGCCATCAGACATGGGAGGATATTTATATCTGTAATATATACAGATTACACAGACACAGGGCCCCAAAGGATGAAAAGCAGTAAGACCTGGGGCTTAGTATAGAACAGTGCAGATTACCATGTAAACAGATGCATTACCATGTGGTCGGGGGAAGTTACACAATAAATGCAGCAATGAGCTGCAGTAAGACCTGGAGGGGGAAAAGGCCCACAGATTGCTGGGGCCGCCTGGGAAAGCACAGTAGAGGCGGGAAGCTCATCCAGGTCTAAAGTGAGTGTGGGACCTGATGCCCCATTTGAGTCAAGAAACTGCAGGCTTCTGAGAATCCAGTCATTGTGTGGAGAAGAGCACAAAGGGGGACAGTGGGGAGGGGCCATGGAGAATGAGTTCCAGTGGAATTACAAGGGGAGCCCCAGTCACTCTCAAAACCTAGCAAGAGTCAGAAGCCAACATTTCTGATGGGGGAGCACACCTATCAGACTCCGGTGACTTAAACAGAAAACCAGCCTATAAATCACAATCCCAGAGAACCTAGACAACAATGAGGACCCTAAGAGAGACATACATGGATCTAATCTACATGGGAAGTAGAAAAGGACAAGATCTCCTGAGTAAATTGGGAGCATGGAGACCTTGGGAGAGGGTTGAAGGGGAGGGGAGAGGCAAGGAGAGGAGCAGAGAAAAATGTAGAGCTCAATAAAAATCAATTAAAAAAAAAGAAAAGAAAAAGAAACAGGTAACAATCCAATGCACTGGTAAGAAGACAAAAACAAAACAAAACAAAAAACAAAAACTCAGAACAACAAACAAAACAAACAAACAAAAAACCCAAACAAACAGTGCATCCGGTGTGATGCACACGACCTGGTGCGGAGACCTGAGCAGAACTGAGCGGATGCAACCCAGCGGGAGCTCTGCAAACAGCAGGTGCTTGCTGAACACATGCTGCACCAAGGATTAGCAGGGAGACGAGTAATTGCGCTGCCTCTGTCATCCTCTTATTTTCTTATCAATCAGATGAATCTGGTTTTAACAAATGCTCCAAGCGGAGACTTCATTACTACAGAAGCCCCAATTGCTGGATAAAGATCTGCTTTACTTATGAGCTTGGAGTTACTGTCAGAGAAGCGATGCTGATATTGAGGCTTGTGTTTCATCCAGGGCCCTACTGGTGGGGATGAAGGTGGGGACAAGCTCTGCAGCCAAGATGGTGACCAACTTTCTTGATGTTGGAACATCTTCACAGCCTTCAGCTTTGCTGTTCAGGACACACGCTTGCTCGTGTTCTTTGTCTTAGACCCCAGGGTGTGTCTGCTGGGCCATATGAGGGAGGTCCCAAGCATGAACATCTCTATCAAGCTATACCATTATGTCCAGCAATATTTGCACCTCCACTCCTGGGATAGCTTTGTGACTGGAACACAAAAGAATGCCCAGGAGACATTTCACCAGTTTAGCACCAGTGAGGAACAGGTAGCTCTCTCAATGTGCTAGCCAAGGCAGAAAGGCCAAGGGAGGAGAAGTGGCGGAGAATGGACGTGCGGCTGTGTCAGTGGGTACCTGGAAACACTGTGCCCTCCCCTCTGTGCGGCACCTCCATCTCTGACAGGACCCATCAGTTGGTCTCCTTGGAAGTTCACATCCATGTTGTTCCCATTTCCGCTCCCTCCTCCCCTCCTCCCCTTCCTGTTGCCTCTCTCTTGGGCTCCATCGGTCACTACTCTCCACATGACAAGCTTTCCTTGACCAAAGTTTACTCAGTGTATTGGCTACTTTTCTCGGCACCATCACCAAATACTCGGAGGAAACAATTTGAAGCGAGAAAGATTTATTTGGCTTGTGGTTAGAGAGGACCATAGTCTATTACATGAGGGGACGGTCCATTAGAGTGGCAGATGGCTTCACAGTGGCAGAAGCATACGGCTGGGGCTCATGACCTCACAATTTATGGAAACAGAAAGCAGAGATGGGAGAGGAAATCAGAGCAGGATCGAAACCTCAAAGTCTGACCCTTAGCGACCCACTTCCTCTAGCACAGATCCACCCCCAGTGGTTCCACAGCTTTCTAAGATAGTGCCACTGTAGGAGACCAAGTGTTCAGACACATGAACCTGTCACATTCAAACCACACCAGTGGGATTCCTCTGACTCACCTGCCCAGCTAGGTCTCCAGTTTTAAGCGTCTATGTCTGTCTCTGCATGGCCCAATTCTACTAAAAGTCCTAGTAAATTAGTGTCTGGTACCCTCACTTTCCAATCAGTTCCTCATCCTCCAGATCACCCTGGCGTACCTCCAGCAAGAATCCCGACAGCCTGGCTTAGTCAGATTCCATCTTACTCCAGAGGCTTCCTCTTCATACGTTTTCATCTACCAAGTCCTGTTTCCCCAGGCTATAAATTCTCGGTTATCTTTGCTGTATTCAAATGGAGCCTGTCTCAGTCCTGAATCTCCCTTCCTCCTGTTTCAATTGTCTTGAATAAAATCTGAATTTACCACTTCACTGTCTAGCTCTGGCTTCCATCAACACACAGTAGCCCCTAAGTACCACTCCTCAGAAGGGACAAGAATAGAAGTTTGGAAGGAATTTCTGGTTTGTCCTAGATGCACACCAACCCTGCAACAAACTTTTCTCCTTATCCTGCACCTTGTCTCCCACCAGCAGCTACTGAGGATCCTGGAAAGTAATCTGGGGGGAAGATGAGGTCAGCTGTGGGGATCCCCATTGTGTGAATAATACCAGTTGAACACCCCTCTCCCCAGCATGGGGCCTTGCACTGAGAACTGTCTTTCTGACTCCTAAATCCTGGGATTAAAGACTTGTTTTCTATAATTCTGTGTCCTAGGTATGATGCACAGGCAAGAAAGCAGAGATTTGAACACAAGCAGAAACAACTTGTACAGTTATATAGCTACTGACGTGGGAACGTGGAGCCTGAGGGACCATGCAGCCTGTGTCCTTCCCTATTTACACGCCACAGACTCGTCCACAGCAGCCAGAATCCCTGACAGGTGTCTGCATAGTTGCACACAGACAAAACAAGTTCCGCACACACACACACCTTCACCAGCAAGTGACCTGAACGCCGCGAACTTTACAACTAATCAATAAACACACTGAAACACAGCTAACCTCCACATGTGCTGAAAATAAGATGCAGCCACTGTCATTTCAGCCCATCAAATTATCTAAAATTAGCATGAAAGAGGAGGGGGAGGAAAGAACGAGAACATGAATAGCCCTGGTAAGAGGCAGGGAAATGGGCATCCTCACTCAATGCCAATTGGCATAGCTCCTTGGGAAAGGCATTAGGCAATATTCATTAAGAGGTCTGAAATTGCCCAAGACCAAAATGACCCAATAATTTTACCCAAGTGTCATTCAGAAGTAAAAGCATGGAAGCGTTCACCACAGCCTTGTCCTTTGTAGCACAAGCTTGGTACTGACCCAAATGCCTTAGTGTGGGGACTGAGCTAATTAAGTCCCACAAAGGAAAATGACTGAAGAAGAAAATAACCCAATGATGTTGACAGTGGCTGGCTGTGGGTGACCACTCTGTAGTTTCCACCCAATTGTCTTTTATTTTTGATTTTTTTCCCCATTAATATTTTTTTTTAACGAAAGAACATCATGTTTCCGTGTCTAATAAAACTAACATCTGTGGAAAAAGTTGGGAGCAGGTCACTCAGCAAGAGAAAGCTGGGTACACGAATACAGAACTTAATGATATGATTGAGTCGAGTCTACAACAGAAATTACCCAGCCTGTCAGGGACGTGCGAAGCAGCCGCTGTGGATATACGACCGGACATAAATAGCGGAGCACTCCCAGAAAGAGCTGCGGTCAGTTCGGTTTTTATACCGCCGAGCCCCTTGTTAGTTTTCTTCATTGTCGCTAGTTCTCTAGCATCTGCTAAGCAGGTTGAGGCTGCCTGTTCAGCCTAATGCCAGATGTGAGCTGTTCTTGCAGACGTGTGCACACATGTATCTGTGCGCGCACAGACACAGATGCATGCACACATAAACACATTATTAGGAGATGACTGTCTCACCAGCCAAGGTCCTGGGCGGGGCTTCATGGGCCTCTTCCCTGGGTTAGTAGGTTTTGGGGAAAAAGGAGCTTATGCAAACAAGGCAGTGAATGGCTGCTTTCCTTCTCTCTCACCTGGGGTGAAGGTGGTCCATGGATAGGGGGAGGAGGATCAGGGCCAGGAATATGGAAGTGGACCTATCCACTTGAGGCCTAGTTATGCATCTCCTTCTCTGCAGGAGTCCTTGAGAACAAATTTCTACTGGCTTCGAACTAAAGTGCACTCAACTGCAGCATGATCAGTGCTTGATCAGAGAGAGAGAGAGAGAGAGAGAGAGAGAGAGAGAGAGAGAGAGAGAGAGAGGCCAAGAGCAGCTGGGAGTTATAGGATGAAGGCTGCAAGGTCCTTCATGTCTGTGGTCGGCTTGGAAGATGCAACTGAGAACCTGTGGTTTGCCAGGAAGGGGACAGACTTCTACCTTTCTGGGGACTTGTTTGGTTTTTTTCTTACTGATTTATCAACTTTGCAATTGCCATGTTTCTTGGCAGCCCCTTCGCGATTCTGCATCCTTGGGGGGAAAGCATGTGTGAGAGGACTGTTAAGTCTCCAAGCATCCCAATGGACCATTGGACACAATGGTTTATGTCCTGTTGTTCCCTCTGTTGCCCATCCTTACGTGAAGCTTGGCTCTAGCCTCCACAAGGCTCTCTACCTTCTCCACAGGGCCAGAGGGTCATGTTGGCACTTGTCCCTTGGAGGAGACACAGCTCAGTTCATACTAACAAGAGTACAAACCTAGGATTCTGTCCTGTTCTAGAGAATTCCTGGAGGTGAACCTAAAGGCATAGGACCCAGTGGATGCCTAAAACATATAGAACACTTCTCTCCTAGTTAAAAACCAGTGAGGGCTGGACTTCTCTCAGGCTTATCACAGAGCCAAAGTTCCTTCACATTTGAGCTCAGCCGGGCCTTACTTCACACGCACGCACACATGCACGCACACATGTACAGGGCCTTCTGAGCCATGAATGTCGACTGCCTCAGTTTCTGCACTGTGAGCTTGATTCTCCATGGATGTGGCACTGAAAAGTTTCAATGGCCCTTCTCACCCTTGAGGAAGAGGAACCAGGAAAGAAAAAGCATAGCTGGAATTCAAATTAGAAGTCTGAATTAAGGGGAGGAGGGTGGGAAGACAGCTCAAGCCCAACTAGGAAAGAAAGCTCATTAATGTTTTGGCTCCCCTCCTCATTAAGGAAGATCCCGCTCATAAATATTCACAGAATTCTAATGGAAGATGGAGGTGAAAGCTAATGCAGAACAATCAAGACTGCTGAGCAGCCTGACCAGGCCCTAACTTTCATTTATTTCTCCAAAGCCTAGGGATCTGGAACATTCCTATCTCCCAAAGAGGCAGAGGAAGGGAGTAGGACACCCCCACCATGTCCCAGGCCATCCTGTGAGAGCATCTCACGAGTGAAGTTTTCTCTCCTGAGTCTGGAGGAGAGGGGTACTGAATCCCAGCATGCCCTGCTCTCTTCCATCTATGTTAGCCAGACCAAAGAGGGTGCATAGAGCACCCAGGATGATCAGCTCGGTCACACATTTTCTATAACCCACCCCTAGTCTTTGACCAGGAGAGTTCTCACCTCAGTGAGCCTTCTTAGACCTGGGCTTTCATCACACTCTGTTCTAGAGTCTGCAGAGCTCTCCGATCCTGCACACCGTGGTCAGATTAATTTCCTACAGCTTGGGGTTAATTGTATCATTCCTTCACAAAAGCATTCATTGGCTCCCCCACTGCCTATGAATTAAATGCAAACTCCTTGTGCTCTGTGGTCCAAACATTCCTTTATGACCTCAATCACCATTACTTTTTATTCATTTCCCAGAGTTCCAGCCAAATGGAGCAAAGAGCTTCACTCCACGCTGCACTATGCCTTCTTGCTGCCAAGGCTTGCCTTGTTTGTGTGGCTCCTGCTCCCTGGAATTTCCTCCTCAGCTTGTTCTACTGTCAGAAACATCTGCATCTTTTCCACTAAGCTTACCCCATCATCTCTTCCGTTAATCTGGATCCCGTTTCCCACAACCTGGCGTGATCTCACCCAAAGGATTTGGCTCATAGGCCTCCTAGGCCACACCGCTTTCTTGTGCCTTAGCATCCAGCTAACAAACAATCATCATTACCATCATCACCACAGTGATAACAATATTAGCTACTACTTTCTGGTTGCCTCCTATGTGTCTGTTACTTTTGCATGCTTTCTGCCTGGTCTCAGTTACCCCATCTATCAGCTGTAGGTTCTGGAGAGGTTAAAAGTCCAACTCCATCCGGCTGCAAAGTCTTGTGGTCTTCTTTACTACATTGTCTTCACGTTTGGAAGCTCCATTGCCTGAGCTGTGTCCTGTTAAAAAATATACAAGCTCTACCTTCTACCTCTGTCATGGCCCTGGTCAGTGAGATCTTATTTGGAACAGTGTTGCTGTGATTGTAAGGAAGTCAAGATGAGGACACGGTGGGACAAGGTGGGAACGAATCCAATAACTAGTGGCTGATGATGATGATGATGATTATGGTAATGGTGATGGTGATGGTGATGATGATGATGATGATGGTGATGATGATGGTGATGATGATGGTGATGATGATGATGGTGATGATGATGGTGATGATGATGGTGATGGTGATGATGATGGTGATGATGATGATGATGGTGATGATGATGGTGATGATGATGATGATGATGGTGATGATGATGGTGATGGTGATGATGATGGTGATGATGGTGATGATGATGGTGATGATGATGGTGATGGTGATGATGATAGTGATGATGGTGATGATGATGGTGATGATGATGGTGATGATGATGATGATGGTGATGATGATGATGGTGATGATGATGGTGGTGATGATGATGGTGGTGATGATTTCCATACTAGTGCCCTTCAAAGGAAAGAAACAGTTGGATCTACACACCCAGAGATGTGGTTTGGAGACGGAGGCACAGATGGGAGGGATGTGTTCACAAGTCAAGACCTGCTGGCCACTGCCATTAACCAGGAGTAAGACAGGGAACAGGGTCTTCCCAGTCTTCTAAAGCATAGACAGGAGGCCCAGCTAGCATCTGCAAATATCTTGATCCCGGACTTCCACGCCTCTAGTACTGCGACAGTACGTTTTTGTTGTTCTTAGCCACCCGGTTTGTGGCACTTTGGTACCCTAGTCCTAGGAAATAAATGTCCTCTCCGGGGTGGGGGGTTTCTATTCTCACTCTTCTCATTGCTCTCTGGAGAGACCTGCAAACTCTCTTCACACACTCAGAGAATCAGCTCAGGGAACGCTGTGGGATGGAGGAGAGCCTTCTGCCTTTGGTGAGCCTCCAGGTTTACCTATGTTGTAGTGTGTGTCAGGATCCTCCCCGCATTTGAAGCTGAGTCATAATCTATTGTATGGATATACCATATTCTGTTTATCTATTCACCATGGATGGATACTTGGGCTGCTTCCATCTTCTGGCTCTTGTGACAAATGCCATGATCATGAGTGAATAAATATTGCTTTTCAATTCTTTGGATATATACCAAGGAACTAGAATTGCTGGATCACGTGGTAGGTTTGTGTTTGGTATTTTGAAAGTAGCCTTTAATACTCATCCCCAGGGATGTGGTCAGTGGACAGAGCCGAGGACAAACAGTCATCTTTAGAGTACACACCTCGTGCTAAGAAATTTGTGTCACACATCTAAACTCTGAAAGCAAGCCTATGAGGGAGGTGTCACTTTCATAGTGTAGATCCAAATGGCAAGTCACATCCCCCAAGGCCAAAGCGCCTGTAACTAACTATGGAGGCCAATCTGGATCAAACACTCGCCTCTGGTCTGCTAGGGAGAGCTTTCCCCAAGGGTCCTGTTGCATGTCCCAGGGACAGGAAAGCTGTGTTGAGTCTAGAGAGGCCCTCTTCTTCATGACGCCCCTGGCAGAATCCCCATAAGCCTGCAGAGGGATGGATGCCATCATTTGGGACTTTTCTAACCTTCCCAGTTTCTTTTCTTTTCTCTCTTTTTTTAAAGATTTATTTATTTATTATGTGCACAGTGTTCAGCCTCCATTTATGCCTGCAGGCCAGAAGATGGTACCAGATCTGATTACAGATGGTTGTGAGCCACCACAGATGGTTGCTGGTCAGGACCTTCGGAAGGGTAGTCAGTGCTTTTAACCTCTGAGCCATCTCTCCAGCCCCCTTCCCAGTTTCTTACGTGTGACAGTAGCCCTCACCATCCCTCCTGCTTTCTTTCTATTGAAACTACTCAGGTTCCAAATAAAATATAGCCCAACAATTACATCACAGCCTCACAGACCAGCTCTGGTTCTAAAGCACCCAGGGGTGGAGCTCTTTAAAGGGCAAAGTGCTGGCTACCTTTGCTCCTATTTTGAGCTGCTTCTCTCTGGTGATTCCTGCTTTGGCCATCCCAATTTGAAGAGCATTCTCCTTGAACGAGAAAAGTAAAAAAGAAAAAAAAAACGAGAGCGGAATAACATTTTATTGTCAGGTAAAGGTTTATTTATTTATTTATTTTTTTTGTGACTACCTGCTTATGCGGTCCTCGCTGCAAGCCTCCAAGCTAAGTAGGCCAGGGCTGCAGCTACTCAGCATGGTTGAGTAGCTTTCGTGAGGTCCCCAGCTAGTTAGCAGCCCGGGCTGAGTTGAAGGATAGGGGAAATTCTGACGACACAAACACAAATGACCCCAATCAGAAGGCATCTGGAGACACTAATGTGGCTATACGGGGTGGGGGGGGCGCTCTGACAAGTTCACATTGGAAAAGCAAAAACCTGAGAACAAAACTGCTTGAATTGGAAGCCCCCGGGGAAGGACGCGGAAGATCCTGGCTTTTGAGGAAAAGCTGAGGCTTGGGGAAACTGCAGAGGCAAACGGAAACCATTTTTAGTTATGCTGACAGCATACTCTCATGCCCTCTCTGAGGCCAGGGGAAAAGCCCACACAACCATAAACAACAAACACAACAAGAAATAATGATGACAGGAAGGAACAAGATGGAACTAAGCACCGATCTGGAGGGAGGTGAAGAAGCACTGATCTGGGGGAGAAGCTTAGAGGCTAGAGCCGGGGACAGAGCGTTAGCTGAAGCAGGACAAGCAGGCATGATCTGGCCTTAGCCAGGTGGGTGACTCACAGCCTGCCACCTGCCTCCCTGATCTTTGTGTTCCAAATATCCAGAGCCTAGGCCTTGCTCAGTGTTCACCAGCCTTCAGCTATTCTTTTCCTTTGCTTCCCTGGTAGGCTTTATGAATCTACATCACGTACATTCTGAAAGTCTAGCCTCGTTCTGCTGTCTGCTGAGGTCCTGAGGTTGGCTAAGGCTGGCTCCTATTTCGTCAGGGACAGAGAGAACAGAAGGTTAAAGAGGAGTTAGACACAGGACATCAAATTAAGACTTTGTCTTTGGCCTCATCCGAAAGACTGAAGACAGACACTCAAGGAAAAGTTCAAACACCAGTTCCATGCTTATTCAAATCACCATCACAACTCAATTACCTCAAACATCATTTAAGTCAGTGATGTTCCAGGGTTCACACTTTAGCAAGCAATAGGACCATTAGGATAGTTACTGCTGCCTAGGGATTTTTGGAACCCAAGTCTGAGGTCCAAGAGTTTTCTCATGTTCCAGTACAATGGCCAATGGCGGTGGCCTTCCGTGCTTAGATTTCTGCTAAACTCTCGCCATGTTTCTTGGGCAGCACCCATCCAGCACTCATCCCTGCCACTGTTCCCACTTCTGGGGAGAACCTGAGGTAAGTTCCTCATGTTGTGAGTGACGGCACAGACCTGCTTGACGCTATAGCAAGCCCTGATCAGAGCATAACACTTCCCCCACCCCCAGCCCCGCCAGCACGCCTTGTCTGCTGGACTAGTCTGTCATTTCTGTGCGTCCTTTTTGGACCTTTATCATTTCTCCAGTGTTTTTGATCAGTAGTTTATTTCCACAAAGCAGTAATGTGCTCTCACTGCATAAAATATGCTCACCAAGCAGAGACACAAAAAGAACTACACAAAGCATCCATTGCTCCACCACCTAAGAGACCATCGTCAATGCTGCTTCCTTCCAGTCTTACTGCGAAGGGGTACAGTTTTGTCTCCTGCTCCTTTCCACACCACCATGGAAGCATCATAAGCATTACTTTCCAAGGCCGCCTCTAATTTTGCTTGTACAAATAACATCACTAATAACAACAGTGTTCCTGAACTAGCAGTGGTTCCTCAGGAGAGATCCAAGAAGCGGCTCCCCTGGGTGCCATGCCCTTCTGCAGTCTCTGAATAATAGTCATTCAGCTTCATTCTTACCAGCATTGGGTGCTCGTGAAAACAAATCAAAGTTGAAATTGTTGTTATTTATAAGACAAACATAGCTGTTTAGTTGTTTGAGTTTTAATTCTGACTGATAAGATTGAAGGTAGTTCATCTCCTGGGAAGCCAGGGCTATTTCTTCTCGAGTGAACGGTCATGCACTTCTAGCTCTTTTATTGTGCCTTTGGGGTTTTATTGTTGATTTGCATTCACTATATGCTAAAGATATCAGCCATTTTCCCAGTATTTGGTGTAAGTGTATTTTCCCAGCTGATTTTGAAAACCTAAGGTTTTTCAGAAGTTTCCCAGGCAGCCATATTGATTTGTTTAGATGACCCTTTTACTTGGTTGGAATGAGATGTGATTTTCATCACTATCATTCTGCTTTTAGAACCTCTCATTCCTTGTGAGCTATGATTCCTTTGAGAATCTTCAGCCAGGGAACTGTCATAATTCCATCTGGGCTCCTAGGTCAGGGATCTGGATCTGCTCTCCTCCACACGTTCCCCTTCGCCGGCACACAGTCCCACTACCTGACACAGACACATGGAGACACTCCAGGCCTTCCCATGGGGTCAGGGCTTTTCCTCTCTCTGTTGTTAATGCTCGGGTCAGAAGGTCACTTGGAAGTATTTATTACGTTGATGAATTCATAGCCTCTGGAAGGTTTCCAAGGTGGAAGAGTTCATTCAGGGGTTTCACGGGACAGTGTCATCTCAGATCGGAATCCTTAGTTATGAGCGACGTGAACTTCCGAGAATAGCAATAACGGACAGCCTGACAACAGCTCATGGTCAGGATGCTTTAAATATACTAACCATTGGTCTGCGCATGACAGCTTGAACTTCTGGAGTGAGTGAAAGCTGAAGCTGGCTGTAGGAAAAGCCCAAGAGAAAGGAGATGGCAGAAGGTGCTGGCCTGAAGGAGGAGCCCAACAAGCACCCCACATCCTGCGACCCTGCACTTAGTCCTGGACTTTTGGCAGGTTCACTCTGAAGAACTTATCTTGCCTAGATGTCACAGTTATTACGAGGGACCCACAATGCCAGGACACCAAACAGGCAGAATTTTGTTTGTTTATTTGTTTCCTTCTTGTTGTTTTGTTTTGAGGTTTCGATGTGTAGCCCTGGCTGTCTTGGATCTCACTCTCTAGATCAGACTGGCCTTAAACTCAGAGGTTTGTCTGCCTCTGCCCACTGAGTGCTGCAATTAAGGGAGTGTGCCACCACCTTTGGGCAGGCAGAGATTTTATTAAATTAAATTGATTAGTTTATTTTGAGATAGGATCTCGGATAGCTCAGGCTGGCCTCACACTTATAATGTAGCCTAGGATGACCTTAAACTTCTGATTCTCTGCTCTCACCTCCCAAGTGCTATCCCAAGAGGTTTATATAGCACTTGGTAACAAATCCAGGACTCTGCATGTGAGGCAAGCATTTTACTAATTGTGCTACATTCCCAGCTCCTAGACGTGAGTCTAATACCTGCCTACCTTGCTAGTTAAGCATTGGGGTTTCTTTTCTTTTTAAAATTTATTTATTATGTACACAACATTCTGCCTGCATGTATGACCACACGCCAGAAGAGGGCGCCAGATCTCATTACAGATGGTTGCTGGGAATTGAACTCAGGACCTCTGGAAGAGCAGCAGGTGCTCTTAATCACTGAGCCATCTCTCCAGCCCCAAGCATGGAGGTTTCTAAGGCCAGTGAAGGAAGGAGACAGATAACAGTGGTAGCAACAATGACCTTGAACCCATCTAGAACGTCTGTGCATGATCTTCTGTGCACTTTCACTATCACGAGGCGCCTACTATTATTACACCCATTTTATACCCGAGGACTTCCAGGCTAAGAGAGGCAGAGACTCTAAATGGATATCCATCGCAGCCATTTTCCTCTGCTTTTTCCTGGTAAGAAATGCTGGCTTTATCCAGTACCCTCTCTCCTCTGCTCTGAGACCTCAGGAGGATTGTCCAGGACTGAGCAGAGAAGAAGAAATGGATCCCTAGAGAACCTAGTAGGAGAAAACTTTCAGTCATTGTTTTCTGGAACCCGGCACAGAAGACAAGTAAGGAGCGACTAATGGCTCTAGGCTGTCCTGTTCTGTTTTTTCCCCCCACTGATACACTTGGGACTGGCTGCAGATTTCTGGAGGCACAGGAGGGAAGGTGCAGGGGGCTTCCTTCTGCTCAGGGTCTCTGAGAATAGTATTTCAGAGTTGCAGGATCACCTCTTGGTCCAAGCAGCCTATCACGGGGCATGTTGGTAGTGGGAAGCCTCTTTCCCAGAGTTCAAGCTCCATCTACACTGGTTTGGCTCCCAGAGGTAGCAGCAGGATCTGATGAAAATTTGGTTCTTCACACCCAGGGCTTCACAGCCACACTCTCCCTAAGGTTCACAAACAGAGGCAGGACCCAGTCTTCACTTCTGCCCACCTGTGGCTGTTTTAGAATAACTGTCTAATGCCCCCAAGTTTCTGCCTTTGTTTTTGGCTTGCTACTCCTCTTGTTTGAATGGATGAAAAAAGTGTGTTTAGATTATTCAGCTCCATCTGTCAATAGTCACCAATATGAACTGCCTGTCCTACAGAGGCCAGCTCCCTCACTGTCCCCTTAGAAAACAAATGCCATCTGTGAGCTCAGGCATTGCCAGCTGCTGCCACAACGATCCCCTCTGGCTGAAGGCTGCTGGGTATTTTGATGGAGAAGGCCCAGTACTCCCCAGAGCCAGGAAGAACCATTCAGAGCAGGCCTGTTTTCAGTGTTCCTTCAGTGAGCTCAGGGCCTGCTATGAACCACAAGCCCAGGATCTTAGTCTGTTTGGTGTTGCTGTAATAGAACACCATAGTGTGAGCCACACACAAAGCAAAGGACTCTGTTTCTTATAGTTTTAGGGACTGGGCAGTCCAATGTCAAGGTGCTAACATCTGCTGAGAACCATGTTGCTTTGTCATACATGACACAGGGAAGCACATGGTGGGGCAGAGCTGGCTTGAGCCGGTCGTCTTGTCGTCCACCATCATCGTTGATGTCTTCATCGTCTTCTTCTTCATATAATTTTTTACTGAATGTTTGGAAATTTCATATCATGCACCCCAATCCCACTCATTTCCCAGTCCTTACATAACCACCCTCTACCCTTGTAACCCCCCCACAAAGAAAATAAAAAATAAGAATAAAAATTAGAAAAGAAGAAAAACCAACCAATCAACAAACAAAAACCCAAAACACCATCTCACCAACCCCTCTATCAGCCAAAGCCTACTGTGCATGTACCATTCAGCTCCTCATCCTTCCTGCCTCTCCATCACAGCCTACTGTGCATGTACCATTCAACGCCTCCATCCTTCCTGCCTCTCCATCACACATTTCTTAGTTGTAGTGGAACTGGAAGTTGCAGTGTGTCACACATTATACCCTTTAGTCCAAACAGCTTTACTTGCAAATGTTCATTGCAATGAGTTGTTAGTCTGGTCCAAGGCCTTTTGCTCCTACTACACCATCAATACTGGGCCCTCATAGAGACTCTCAGGCATCCTGCTGTTACCCTGAGTCATGAAGATCCTGCAGCAATGTATTTGCAGGCCCAGCCTCTTTACATGCTCCAGCAGTTCATAGACGGGGAAGATGTTGGGCGGGGCTAACTCAAAGCCCTGGATCTGAGCCTGGAAGGTAGCTGAGTTGGTCAGCTCACCAGCTCTCCTGCACCCATGCCATCAAGGTTGTCTTCTTATAAAGCCACTGATGCTGTCATAGGGGCCCCACCCTTATGATACTACTTAACCCCAATTACCTACCAAGGCCTCAGTTTCAAATATCATCAACATGAATTTTGGGGTTAAGTTTTCAGTGCATGAAATTTGGGGAAGATACATTCAATCCAAGGTGTGGAGAGGGCCCAGCTACCAGCCCTGCTTGGCACACTGCCTCTTGTCTAGACAGGTAATCTTGCTCTTTGTTGTCATTTATTGGCCACCAGAGGTACTGGACTCTGCTGGACTTTTGCTCTGAGCAAACAAGGCACCTAGAGTCAAGTCACTACCTTCTCTATGCGTTCAAGTCTCATGATGCCCACAATCCTCTGGGGTCTGGCTGACTACAAGCTTAGACTCCCATTGACCCCAAGGAGAGGTAGGTTGGCTGGGCAGAGGTACTTTCCGAACCCTGGCTTTCTCTTCTTTTCTCATTGAACCCATTTGGTTGAGGACTTAGCATTCATTCTATAATCACTCCAGAACCCAGGGGTGCAAAGATAATTCTACCAGTTTTCTGCTGTCAGGTATGCGGCTTCATGGAGTCAAAAGAGAAAGTTCTGAGAGTAAATGGTTGCAGTACATTGTTCTGAGACTTCATGTGACATTACCTAAATTCTACAAGGACTGACTGTAGACTGAACATGGTGACATATCCACTTGGGAGGTGAGGGCAGGAGGATCACGAGTTCTAGGTCACTGTGGCTAGGTAGGGAGTTCAAGGCTAACCAAGACTACATGAAGGCCTGCCTCAAAACCCAAATAAAACAAGAGACAAAAATGAAGCAAGAAGATAAGATGATGTCTGATTATCTCACGATGTGTGGCCGAGAGAAAATCTAAAATGAAATGGGCAGATACACGGCCAGATCTTGCAGAATGAGAAATAATCCTCTGAGCAAACAAGGCCCTTATGCTGCCAGAATAGTGACGCATGAATGAATATTCCAGGCAGAGAGGACAGACGGAGAAGTGAGCCAGCATCCTCTAGATGCAGAGGGCAGAGAAAGGGAGAGCTGGCCATGGCAGCAGGGGTGGCGTGGCAAGGGACCTCCTTGGTGAACTGTGGGCCATCGGTTCTAACGGCAGAGAGTTACTGGGTTATCAATAGCGGAAATGGAGAACTATCCTTAAAGGTGGGAGACGATACCAACTCTGGTTTTAGACACACTGCAGTTCAGGGAGGGTGGCAGAAATGGGTGGCTAGATGTTGATGTCTTGGGTCCTGTGAGCACCTTCCCATCTCATTCTCCAGTCTATCTGCTACTTTCAGAGGCAGGTCCACATAACTCATTGACCCATGGAATATCTCCGGTGGCATGGCCTGCTCCTTCAAATAACTCACGTTTAATATGTTGTCATGACCTCCCTTAAAGTGTGAAACCTATGGATGTCTGTGGAAAACCACGCCCATAGGGCTAGTCACCCCAAATGAATCAAGCTCCCACAACATTCACCCCTTCAAACACCTCACATCATCATGTCCTCCCCAAACCATTTCTCCATGGATGGGCCCAGAGAGCTGGGAGGAGACTTCCTAATCGCACCTTTTGCTGTTGCAGTGTTAGGGATTAAACCCGAGGCCTCCTTTTGGTAGGGAAGAGCTCTACCTCTGAGCTCCTCTCCAGCTCTCCCAGCACCACCCTAACTGGACTTTTCTTTCCCTTCAGTCATCACCCTGATCCCTGCATTGCTGGCCTGGATCTTCTAAGGAAACACCCAGAAAACTGAAGACATAGAGTCTGCAAGTTCTACCAGAAGGCTGGACAAGAAACTTTCCCAAGCAGAGGTATAGAACTCCAGCCATGAGCCAGATCAACATAGGCACCAGAGGCCAGAGTTTTAAACAAGCCTGGACTATCCCATGACAGTGTGGGCCTGATCTGGCAACTTTTCTTTTGTCCCTTTCTGGATACTAATTACCTGAACTTTCAAAGGAGGATTTTGTCAACCCAAGTCATCCTTAAAGATATTTTTTAAAATTTTATTTGTGTGTGTGTGAGTGCTTTGCCTACATGTATGTCTATGTCTCATGTGTGCCTGGCGTCCACTGCAGACAGAAGAGGGTGTTGGATCCCCAGGACTGGAGTTATAAATGGTTGTATGCCATCACATGGGTTCTGGGAATCAAACCTGGGTCCTTTGCAAGGACAACAAATACTCTTAACTTGTGAGCCATCTCTCAAACCCCTAGGTCATCTTTGATAACCATCAGTGTACTTATCCAATCGTTTCTATTATTAATATAATCTACTCACGTATTTCTTCATTCTCTCCGTTCTTTTCCTCTGTCCTGGAAAGATCACCACCCACAGTTCCCCCACATGAGTAGACAGCTGAAACTATTTCCAAGGCCAGGGAAGAGCAATGGAGGGGGCATCTTACTAAACACCCAGCTCCATTCCAGATGGAGTATGTCTACATCCCCCCCAGAATGCAATGGCAGAGTGATCGATTTGGTACTGGGGATAACGAGGCCGAAGGGAGGCGTAGCTCTAATGGAATAAATATATCTCTGGTAAATCTTCCCACCAAGATGCCTTTATAACTAGAGACAGGCACTCAGTTCCCCATGGTCATGGGCTTCTGTATTTCCAAGGGAGCCATCTCTCCTCCCTCCTCTGGCTTACCACCAGCTAGCGGGTATCCTCTTGGGCCCGGGAGGTAATTAAAGCTTCAGGGGCAGGTGGGAGGCAAGTAGGGAGGGAGCCAGGAAGACAGTAGGACCATACATTGGCAGTATTGCCATGCTGGCCTTGGTCCCTGATTCCCAGTGACAGCCGAGCAGCCACATTCACTTGTTTTTATGGAGATGGAGAAGAGCTGGAGGCTTTGCTTTTTGCCAGCTTTGACACCTCTCTGCTTTGCACATTAACAGGCTCACCGCTTGACACCATGTCTAATCCATCCACTGCTCTGCAGAGGTGTCAAGAAAACTTGCTGGAGATACTAAGGGCCCAATTATAGTGCCCAGCTTACACTTGGATCTTGACAGATGCTGGAAGCTTTTTAAGACTGTGGGATGATTAGTGCAGACCTTTCCCTGGCTTGCAAGCAGCCTGGCACCCTTGTACCTGTTTTGTCAGCAACCAGTGTATCTTTAATGAATGGCCTTTCCTGACGTGGCCCATGGGGCAGGCGAAGGCTTAGTGATAAGGAAGCTGATGGCCAGGAAGGAGAGGTGGCTTGCTCGAAATTATACTTCAAGCTGGTAACAAGGTTTGCTTCCGTAGGAATCAAGCTCAAAATAAGAAATCTAGGCAGGTCAGAGCAAGAACAGCAAGCCAGTCTGAATTTGTTGGATGAGTAGAAGAACAAATTAAGGGGGACGCTGTCCAAGTCGCAGCGGTGCTGAGTTCTGGCACAATTACTCCGCCTTCTGCTGTTTGTACACGAAGGCCAAGAAGTCTAAAATAGGGTCTCTTAATATCACTTCTTTTCTTCTTTTCTTTCTTTTTGTTTTATTTTATTCTAAATGGACGAGTGTCTATGCATCACATGTGTGCTTGGTGCCCGAGGAGGCTTAACGAGGGTCTTTGATCCCCTGGGCCTGCAGTTACAGGTTTTGAGCTGCCATATGGGTGCTGGGACAGGAACCCAGGTTCTACAGGAAGAGCAGTCAGTGCTCTTAACAGCTGAACCACCCCTCCAGCCTCCCTTTCTTGAGCTCTTAACTGGGGCGTATCTCCTCAAAGACAGAGCTGATGCGCGATACGCAGGTTGTATTAAGGAAGGATGACAGTGGTCAGCGGTGATTGACAATGGTCAGATAGAATCAAATCATCTGAGCAAACAGATTGAAAAAGAAGGTACTACAAGAAGCGGCGCTGAACCGGTACTGTTCTGGGAGAGAGCTGAATTGTCCAAGGTTGGGATGGACAATTGCGGGGGTCAGAAAGTTCAGTTATCCATCCAGGTATGGATGTGCACTTGGTACACTAAGAAGCAGGGCTTTTAACATGGCCACTGAGATGCGCCCATATGCCTACCCTGTGGATTTGGATGGGATCAGATGAAGGATTTGATCTACAGAAAGGGTTAGGTCTCGACACCCATCTCTCCCCCTGCTCTTGTGATCAGCTTAAAGTTGGGAAAGAGGATATAGGGAATGAAAGTAGCTACGGATGCCCACTGAAATTATTGTTTCTCTTTTTAGACAAAATATGTAATTTACTAAGAAAGAATTTTATTTATTAGTTCTTTTTTTAAAATACCAATCCAAATTCCCACTCATTCCCCTCCTCCCATTCCCTCCACAAACCCTCCCACTCCATCTCCCTCTGCTCCTAAGAGAGGGTAAGGCACTTTGCTTTGTGAAAAGTCCAAGGCTCTCCCTACTATATCTAGGCTGAGCAAGGTATACATCCAAAGGGAAAAGGATCCCAAAAAGCCAGTACATGCAGCAGATAAAAATCCCAGTGCCACTGCCAGTGCCCCCTCAGTCTGCCCCAGCCACACAACAGTCAGCCACATTCAAAGGGACTAGTTTGGTCCTATGCTTATTCCTTCTCGGTCCAGCTGGAGTCAGTGAGCTCCTGTTAGCTCAGGTAAACTGTTTCAGTGGATGAACCCCTCATGGTCTTGACCTCTTTGCTCATATTCTCATTCCTTCTACTCTTCAACTGAATCTTGGGAGCTCAGTCCAGTGCTCCGATGTGGGTCTCTGTCTCTGTTTCCGTCTGTTGTTGAATAAAGGTTCTATGGTGATATTTAAGATAATCATCAGTCTGACTACAGGGCAAGGCCAGTTCAGGCACCCTCTCCTCTATTGCTTAGGGTCTTAGCTGGGGTCATCCTTGTGGATTCCTGGAAATTTTTCTAGAGCCAGGTTTAAGAAACCATTTTAATACTTATTTAAGCAAGGCATGAGGGGTGGAGAGGTACTCAGGAAAAGGACAGTATACACCCAAAACAGACATGAAAGCTTCCCATGAGAGAGGGCCACTGTCCCACTGGGGTTTAAACTGCCGTTCTATAATGGGAAGAGGTTTTTAAACATGAAAGCAGAAGCCACGTCTGAACTGGGACTCACACTTCTATTTTCTTTCATTCAGACTCATATTTACTTAAGAAAAACAGCCTGCAAACCCCAGACTCAGACACTGGAACCTTCTGGATTTCTCCCAGTTGTGCGTGTCTGTATTAGTCCTTTCTGATTAAACTATAATCCCGACTCTCTGCGTGCTCTACTTACAGAACGTGAACCTATATCACGCAAGGTCTAGAAAGAAACCTTGAGACCTCCCAGTTCCATTCTCCATCCAAGGAGGAGTCCCCCAACAGCAACCACAGCAGCAGGCATCTCTCTCTGAACCCCGCAACAATAAAGAGACCAGGTAATTACTTTTCCATGCAACCAGCATATTAGAGACACCAACTGAGAATCGGCTTCAGCACTGAGCTCAAACAACCTTTTTAAAATTCGTGTATCTGGGTTCTAACTTTAACAGTTTCCTGAGGATATCCAGAGGAGTTTTGTAGGAAGCCCTGAGTCCCGAATGAACGTGTGTTACTGACATGGGCTCAGTCATATCACGGACCATAGCCCCAGACCCATGAGAAAGTGGTGAAGCCCCTTCCTCGCCCCAGAGTGAAGCTCAGTGGAATGGTAAAGTATTCCTCTGGTTCTCACGTGGATACTGTGCATAGAAAATGTTCACCATGGACCCCCTCCCCTCTATATTTCTGCCGTGAAGACTGCTCCCTTACAGACTGCTCCTACTAAGATTAGCTAAACCTGCCTCCTTGTTCAGCTGTGTAGAATAGCCCCGACTCTTTGTTTATTTGTGTATAATGCCTCACCTCCTTGTTTACCTATATACAATAACCCTGTATGTAGTAAACATCTTGAGCTTCCAGGATGCTGTGGTTCCTCCAATAGAAAACTCACTCTACCTGATCCCGACTTCTGTATGCCCATGTGTTTGTCTTTTCTTCATTCCCTCCCCACCCCGTCAGGTGTGTCCCTGGAGCTGTGCAAAAATGCAGCTGAGTTTTATTGTGTCTTTTCTATGGCAACCCTGCATGTGTGTAATGACTCCCCTTTTCTCAGCAGGATACAGTCTAGGCTTCAAGTAACCAGTTGACACATCCTTGGACATTCTTCAGACTGCCAATATCCTTCTTAAAATTGGGGGCTCTAATTCTGAGTACAGATCAACCAAGCTATTTGGATTTACTGGGCTCAGGCCAAACTGGAAAGACAGGCAGTACTCTGGGTATTTGAGGCTCAAAGGATGCTTGGTTCGTGTAAGAGTCAAGCTCAAAGCTGTTTCTCTAAGGGACTCAAGGCTAATCATTCTCCAGTGCGTGAGGTCATGCCACCAGGGCAGGAACTAGAAGGGAAAGGGACCACACCTAATGAGGGTTGAACTTCTGACCTGGAAACAGTTTCTGATCTCTCCGCTGGCTCTCTGCTGTGTGGAATGCTTGTGTGTGTGTGTGTGTGTGTGTGTGTGTGTGTGTGTGTGTGTGTGTGTGTGTGTGTGTGAGAGAGAGAGAGAGAGTGGGTGAGGGATCCATTTTAGTTACTGTTGATTTCACCAACAAACACTCAGAAAACCAGTGTCTGTGTCATTTTATGTAAATCCAGACCCATCTGTCACTGTCTATTGTAACTCCAGACTGTAAAATTTTGAATACATAGCTGTTAGTTTTTTCTCCTAGGCATGTGGCTCCATCCGTTAGAAGTCTCCGGGGACTGGAGATTTTAGCATAACATGGGAACTTTAAGCTCCGAATGATGTTGAGGTTCATATTCATCATCAGGATACATAATAGAGACTTTGTCTCATCCAAGACCCATGAAAGATGAGCAAGAGTCCTGAAGGAGTACCTCGCTGCTCTCCCTCTGCCATGTCCCAGCCATCTTGCCGCCTCTGGGACTGTGCAGCCATCTTGGATCCTTTGCCTTCTCAAGGCTCCCTACCTCCCTGACCACAGGGTAGTTTTGTAACTACCAGCCCGGTTTCCCTCTTCCTCAGTCATCCCGTTCTTCTGGCTCTTTTCACCCAGAATCTCAGCAGTCGGCATGAGTTTGATGTCAAGTGCTTCTGGAAGGCGATGGATTGCCATTCCCTGCCTTCCTTCTGTAGACCTGAACTCTATTTTAGTTTGTGTTTCCATCTGGGAGAGTGAGATTTTCTTCTCTGAGCTCCAGAAGCTTCCAAGGGGAGTGACCACGTCACCTACAGACCAACAGATTGGGCTTCTCAGAACCTCACGGTTTCTCATTGCTACTAACTAGCCAGGCAGATTACAACAGCCGTGATCACGGAGCACATTTCCAGAGTGCTGGCCTTCGTGGACATGATCCTCCAACAACCCTGGGAGGGTGAATTTACAGATGGGATGAACCTAGGTAAAATTTCCAACATCTTACCCTTGATTTCGAGAACTGTCTCCTCTCCACCGTCCAGTCACACTTCTCTTGGAATCATTCTTCATCCTTAAAGAAAAGCCCGTGTCCTTGACTTGCCCTGGATTGCTTTGAAGTTTAAAAAGGCTCCCCCAAATGTTGCACTGTCTCCCCACAGTCCTGCCCTGGCACAAAGTTAATGTCTGGTTTTAGTAACGGCATGTTTGTTCATCTTAGCTGTCTTTATTCAGCTCACTTCCCCATTTCTCACATCCACCCTCTAGGCACTCTGCAGAAACTGACCAGAAAGTATCCTTGTATCTTTCTGAGGATATTATAGTTTGAGTAGGAAGTGCCTCCCTCAGGCTCATCTGTTGAAGGAGACATCAGGACGTGGGGCCCAGTTGGAGGTAGTAAGTCACTGGATGCTTGTCTTTGGAAGGCAAATCTTTCCTGAGGTTCCTTGCTTTAACTCCATTTCCTGTCTGCCACTAGATTGTCTGCTTTGCTCTACCACACACAATGATGCTCAGCTTCACCTCGGGCCAATAGCAATGAAGTCAGTCAAGCATAGATGGAAACCTCTGAAACTGTGAGCCAAGATGAATAATTCTTCCCTAAAGCGTGTATGTCTGGTACTTTGTCACAGCAAGCAAAGGTCTAGACAGGCTTATGTCCAGGGACGTACTCAGGGTGTCTCTAAATAACCAAGAATGTCACTTTCATCTGCTGGCTCCTGCTAGTCCCTTTGAAGTGGTACCTCCCTCAGTCAGTTCTTCAGGGTGAAGATTTTGAGTTCTTCAGCATTCTCTCTGAGACACTAACCACCCCTTGAGATGATGCTTGCTCCAAAGAATAAGATGCAGGCCCTCCCCTGCCTTGGTCAGACCTCTGCTATGTGTAGAGAAAGACCTACTTACTGAGCAGTTGTTTCAGGCCAGGGTCTTGCTCTACCTTATGAGGTAGTTCTATCTCTAGCCTAGTTTGCAGATGAGGGAATGGCCACCGAAGAGACTAGGGGTCTTGATCAGATCACACAGATAGCACGTGACAACTGCATTTAGATCCCACGGGTCTGGACACATAGGCATTACTGTATGTTGGCTCAAACTTTGTAACAACCACACAGCCAGAGCCAGGCAAACAGCAAAATATTTTAGGTATCTTTCCCATAGGCTAAGCTTAGAGTAGATGTCCTCACCAAACACAAAATATTTTTTGTACTTAATGCAGGAATTTATACATTAGGTCTATTATAGTTTATAAAAATATCTTATAATGGCTTTATGGTCGCAGAGGAATCATGAAACTGGTATGGAGTTCCTATATACCCACAGACTCCTCGATTATTACATTTACTGACATTGTAGTGTCTAATAGTTTCATTATTAGGCAACAAATATTGATATTTGAGTACTCAAAGCCTGTTATATATTCAGGTTTCCTTAGCTTTGCCTAGAACCGCATCTGTCCCTAGGGTCCTGTTTTTTTTTTTTCAGTTGTATTTAGGTTCTTCTGGTCCGTGTCTGTTTCTTAGACTTTCTTTGTTTTTGATAACTTGGCCAGTTCTGAAGCTTCCTAGTCAGGTATTCTGAAGAGCGTTCCTTTACTGGCATTTGTCTCATGCTTTTCCTCACAGTGAGACCGGGTTTGGTGGGGGGGACAACAGAGGTGCTGTGCCAAGGGTCCATCCACCCACCTGTCTTGTCTGAGGATGGGATCCCACTCCCCTGGCAGACAACAGAGGTGCTGTACCAAGGGTCCATCCACCCACCCGTCTTGTCTGAGGATGGGATCCCACTCCCCTGGCAGACAACAGAGGTACTAGGCCAAGGGTCCATCCACCCACCTGTCTTGTCTGAGGATGGGATCCCACTCCCCTGGCAGACAACAGAGGTACTAGGCCAAGGGTCCATCCACCCACCTGTCTCGTCTGAGGATGGGATCCCACTCCCCTGGCAGACAACAGAGGTGCTGTACCAAGGGTCCATCCACCCACCCGTCTTGTCTGAGGATGGGATCCCACTCTGCCCTGGCAGACAACAGAGGTGCTGTGCCAAGGGTCCATCCACCCACCTGTCTTGTCTGAGGATGGGATCCCACTCCCCTTGCAGACAACAGAGGTGCTGTGCCAAGGGTCCATCCACCCACCTGTCTTGTCTGAGGATGGGATCCCACTCCCCTGGCAGACAACAGAGGTGCTGTGCCAAGGGTCCATCCACCCACCTGTCTTGTCTGAGGATGGGATCCCACTCCCCTGGCAGACAACAGAGGTGCTGTACCAAGGGTCCATCCACCCACCTGTCTTGTCTGAGGATGGGATCCCACTCCCCTGGCAGACAACAGAGGTGCTGTACCAAGGGTCCATCCACCCACCCGTCTTGTCTGAGGATGGGATCCCACTCCCCTGGCAGACAACAGAGGTGCTGTACCAAGGGTCCATCCACCCACCTGTCTTGTCTGAGGATGGGATCCCACTCTACCCTGGCAGACAACAGAGGTGCTGTACCAAGGGTCCATCCACCCACCTGTCTTGTCTGAGGATGGGATCCCACTCCCCTGGCAGACAACAGAGGTGCTGTGCCAAGGGTCCATCCACCCACCCGTCTTGTCTGAGGATGGGATCCCACTCTACCCTGGCAGACAACAGAGGTGCTGTACCAAGGGTCCATCCACCCACCTGTCTTGTCTGAGGATGGGATCCCACTCCCCTGGCAGACAACAGAGGTGCTGTGCCAAGGGTCCATCCACCCACCTGTCTTGTCTGAGGATGGGATCCCACTCCCCTGGCAGACAACAGAGGTGCTGTACCAAGGGTCCATCCACCCACCTGTCTTGTCTGAGGATGGGATCCCACTCCCCTGGCAGACAACAGAGGTGCTGTACCAAGGGTCCATCCACCCACCCGTCTTGTCTGAGGATGGGATCCCACTCCCCTGGCAGACAACAGAGGTGCTGTACCAAGGGTCCATCCACCCACCTGTCTTGTCTGAGGATGGGATCCCACTCCCCTGGCAGACAACAGAGGTGCTGTACCAAGGGTCCATCCACCCACCCGTCTTGTCTGAGGATGGGATCCCACTCCCCTGGCAGACAACAGAGGTGCTGTACCAAGGGTCCATCCACCCACCTGTCTTGTCTGAGGATGGGATCCCACTCCCCTGGCAGACAACAGAGGTGCTGTGCCAAGGGTCCATCCACCCACCTGTCTTGTCTGAGGATGGGATCCCACTCCCCTGGCAGACAACAGAGGTGCTGTACCAAGGGTCCATCCACCCACCTGTCTTGTCTGAGGATGGGATCCCACTCCCCTGGCAGACAACAGAGGTGCTGTGCCAAGGGTCCATCCACCCACCCGTCTTGTCTGAGGATGGGATCCCACTCTCCTTGCAGTGCGTGCTAGGTTTCTCCACCGTGGAGCCGACATGGAAAGAATGTGGCCAGGAGCAGACACACTTAAGGAATGAGGCGAGCGCTCGGCCCTCTCGAAAGAGCATCTACACAAAGTACCTGTTATTCTTCTGCCCACCTCCATTACATTTCCCTCCGCACGAACCCACCATTTCAGGTGCTGGAGACTTGCTGGAACCCTGGCACTGCCCCCATCTAGTAATTTCACCTTCCCAGGTATGTGGTGACTGTTTCGACAAGCCTGCCTGCTGTCACTTACAAACACATGGAGAAAGTCAAGCCTGGAGACCTGTGCGCATGCCACCTGCTCAGAGAGTCTCTTGATATGGCTTCTGGCCATTTGGCTATGATCAAGTGCCAGGATCCTCTTGACACTTGGGGAGAACACCTGGACCTTCGGCGGGGGGCATTACTGAAGTCAAAATTTTATTGTTGTCCATGTCACATTTCTTTAGTAAGCCTAAGGCGATAAGGAATGACTTCATTATTTTTCTGAAATAACTATATGCCAATGGTACTTCCTTGATATTCTAGAAGAAAAAAAAACAACTTACTATACTAAGAAAAGGGAATTGTTTTTGATTTTACTCAGTTTAATTGGTAATCTCCTACTGGCTTCTGGGTATGACATCACTCTCTCTCTTTTTTTCTTTTTAAATTTTTTCTTTATTTTACATTCTAATCACAGTTCTTCCTCCCACCTCCCTTTCCTCCCTTCCAGGCCATTCTCCATCTACTCCTGCCAAAGGGTAAGGGCTGTGATGGGGAGTCAACAAAGTCTGGCACATTAAGTTGGGGCAGGACCAAGCCCCTCCCCACTGCATTAAGGCTGAGCACGGCATCCCACAATTGGGAGTGGGCTCCAATAAGCTAGCTCATGCACCAGAGATAAATCCTGGTCCTACTGCCAGGGGACCCTCAGATAATCCAAGTGCCATGTCTCTTGCATCTAAAGTCTCCATATATTTGCGATGCCATTGTTTTTAGAGTTTTGTCAGGTTGACATCAGTGTGGTCAGTGCAGACCATTCGGGACCGTCCCCTGGGAACCTTCTATGTCCCTTGTGGTGTCTCAGTGATGGCCAGCAAGGTGTTAGCTGCTCACCTATAAATCTTTTCAGTGTCACAACTTCAAGGGCCCAGGTCTAGAGTCTGACCTCACGGATGGATGCTAGATCTGCACTTACTGATGGGAAGACAGAAGCAAAGCAAGGGGCAGGCCTTTCCGTGGTCCTCACTCCTTCCCAGAGGCGAAGTTCCCCTTCCGGGTGCAGGGGCCATGTTCCTCCCCTGCCCTTCAGCTCCATCCTCACTCCCTTTGTTAGATACTCCTTTGTACAAAGCTAATATTACATCATCATCTCCAAGGAGCAGTCCTTTGCCTTTTTCATTTTTCCTGCTTGAGGCATTACTTAAAAATAACAAACCACATAAAGGCTAACCTTTATTTAAGGGTTTAACAGTCAGCGGAGGAGAGCGAGGGCATTATCAGCAGGAAATGATAATAATCTTAATAATGATGGTTAAAACATGTTGGCTCAAATGTGCCAGGCACCGGGCCAAGCATTTGACATGAAGTATTCCATTTTTTTTAATAATACCAGTTATGATAGATATCCTCCCTATTTTACAGACAAGGAAACTGAAGCTTTGCACGATTCAAATCTGGTGGGTTTCTTAGTAATAACAGCTACAGAGACAGCAGAGCACAGAGGGAAACATCTGAAATTCTAGCACGTGGGAGGCTGAGGCAGGCAGATCACAAGTTTGAGGCTAGCCAGGGCTATACAGCAAGACCCTGTCTTAACAACTGAAAGTCAGTACAGAAATATAAAAGTGCCTTTTTTCCCAGAAAAAAATTGATACTTTATTCTACATATCTGAGTCTATTGTAACAAAATGCCATAAACTAAGAGGCTTATTAAAAAAAACCATTTATTTGTCCCATTTATAGAGGCTGGAAACTCCAAGATCAAAGTGTTGGCAGACGCGGCGCTTGTCGAAGGTCTGTTCCTCAGTGTCTTCCTGTCGCGTCCTCATATGGTAGGAGGACCATGGGTCCTTTCCATAAAGGCATTGATATATAAAGGCACTAATGTTATTCGTGAGGATCCCGCCCTCAGGACCTAATCATCTTCTAAGGTGCCTGTCGCCACCTCTCTCTCTTTGAGACAAGGTCTTGTTATACAGTTCTGGCTGTCTTTGAACTCTTGATCCTCCTGCCTCACCCTCCCCAATGCAAAGAGTACAGGTATGCAATAGCCCCCACCCCTTTAACAGTATAGTACTGGGGATCAAGCTTTAGTATATACCTTTTGGAGGAACACCAACACTGGGCTTTGTCACGCCCCAACAAGAAGATTCTGGCAGAGTATGATGTCTGCCTGCCTCTTGATATGGCCTGTATGCTCTATGCAGGAACTCCTAGAGGAGTTCTTTAAACCTACATTGGTTCTTTTGTATTAGAAATGTCCTTCCTTCTTACTTACTTATTTACTTACACCAAGGCTCAAACCCAGGTACTTGTGTATGCTCGGTAAGCGTTCTGCCACTGAGTTACAATCTCAACTCTACAGTAGATCTCAACACAAGATCCATCAATGTTTTCTAAATTATAGAGAAAACACTGTACAGATGTAAAGTGTGGTATGTGTGGCATTTATGGAAGAAAGGAACTATAGATTTTATTAGATTCTCAAAGCGGTTTATTATCCACTCTCCTTGCCCCATAGAAAAATGTATGGCATTTCTTTCGAAGTCTTTTTCTCTAACATGGACTGTTTGTGACTGTGCAACAGACATTTCATTTCTTTCTCCTCTCATCCACCTGAGTCCTGCCCCCTCTGGCTCCTGGTATGGGATGGGACCACTTCCTGCTGCACTGTGCCTCTTGATTCTCCCTTCATGTGGGCTCTGGCTCACATCTGAGGCGCTTGGGGTGACCTGCCATGGCTCGTGGCCATGCTAGGATGACATGACCACCTACTCTGGGTCCCTAGCCCTATCCTTTTTTGTTCATTGCACAAACAATTCAGCAACCACAATGGCCAGGGGCAGTTGCAGGCAGGGTGAACAAAACAAAACAGACAGTAGCCTTGCTCTTGGAGAGACAGCATTCTCCCTTCCCCCGCTTTTATTGAAAATAGATTCTTTTCTCACATAATACATCCTGATTGTGATATCTCCTCCCTTTTACTCCTCCCAGCTCCTCCCTAGTTCCCCTCTCCTCCAGATCCATTCCCTTTCTGTGTCTTATTAGAAAAGAACAGGCTTCTAAGAGATAATAGAATATAAAACATAGTATAATAAGGTAGAACAAAACCTATCATGTCAGAGTTGGACACGACAAGCAAACAGAAGGAAAAGAGCCCAAGAGAAGGCCCAAGAATCAGAGGCCCACTATTTGCACACTTAGAAATCCCATAACGACACTAAATGGGAAGCCATGACATATATGCAGAGGACCCGGTGCAGACGGGAGCAGGCCCTGTGCGTGCTGCTTCTTAAGAGAGCCCCACCCTTAACAAGTTATTCTTCTTGTGACTCCCACTGACGTCTAGACTTGGTTCTCCTGGTTCCCCTATTTGTCTGTTCTACCTCTCAAGGAAAAAAAGGTTATTAGTGGACCAAGTTAAAAATTCATTAGTTCTTCTGCTTTTAGCAGACTCCTGTGTGCGGGTTTCTAATCAGGCCCCAGCTCCAGCCCTGCTCTCTGTTCCTGCCATTCTGCAGCTTGGTGTTGCTCCCAGGTCTGGCTTGGTGAGCAGTGTACAGCACACCTCCCTCAGGTCCTCTCCTGTGGGCCACCCACTCCCAGGCTCCCCGGCTCCCAGACCACATTTGCTGCTTCCTGGAGAGTCTCTCCCTATGCCCGGGGAATTTATGTACTCTATACTCTGGGCCTCAGTTCTGCCCCCAGGCAGGAGTGTCTACAAAGAGTCTACAAAGTTGCAAGTTCTCTTGCTTCCTTTTTGTTTATGAGTAGGAAGACATAATGTCAGATGTCAGAGGAGGCACCTTCTCCAGACACTCCACCGTCTACTGCCTGTACCTTCCTAGGCACAGTTTCTAGTCACTTTCTTTCAGGAGGCTGGAGAGATGGCTCAGCTGTTAGGAACACTTGCTGTCCTCTCAGAGGAACCAAATTTGATTCCCAGCACCCACCCCGGGTTGCTCATGAGCTCTTAGAACTCAAGCTCCAGAGAATACAAAGCTCTCTTCTGGCCTCTGAGGGCAACCTCCCCACCACACACATAAATAAAAATTATCTTTAAAAACTTTTTTCAGTAGAATCAGTGTGCATGCAGCTCTGGACAAGCTAATCAAGAGCTGCCTTCATGTTGTGTCAAACGCAGTGATGCGCTCCTTGCCTTGCTCTGCCTGCTTGCCTCCTCCAGGGCCCAGACCCCTTTTGAGTGTATCATTCTGAAGCCTTATTTCTTTATTAGAGCTCTGCAAGACAGAAAAAAGAGAATCTATAAGCATATCCTAAAGAAGTCAGAGTGGTAGGAGGCTTTGTCCAGGCACCCTAAAAACATAGGTTCAGGAGGCCCGGGAGAACTCTTCACCCAGATATACTGTTTCCAAGAGTCGCTGATGCTCAGCCCCTGCCTTTAGGCCAAGGCATACCCGGTGCTTTGCAGTGTAGAGACAGATCCTGGTGAGAGGGAGGGCAGCTGGGAAGCAGAGCATCTGAGAGGCCATATGGGCAGCAGTCTGGGCCCCAAACACTGGCCAGGAAGAGCCCAGGTGTTCTGGAGCCAGGGCTAATCCTGATAAGCTGGGTATTCACGGCGCCCACGGGACTCATAGGAGGCCTGGCAGAAGTGCCCATGGGGAGGCCAGATTAGAACTGTACTCCAAATAGTCCTTGCTTCTCTACTCTCCAAGCAGTCTGGGCGACCCTTTCAGCCAGTTTCTCCACATTAGTGTCCCTATAGCCACAGGAATAACTCTTGATAGATGTTGGAGTCTAAGAAGGGAAAACCAAATGCCACTGTTCACAGGGAGGTACAAAAAAGGTCGTGAGGGAAAAAAAAAGCCAGTTAATGGTATTCAGGCTGCAAAAGACCCATCTGGGTCTGAAGGAACTGGATAAAAAGATTTCAGGTCCAGGCTAAGTCTAGGTTACTAATAAGAAAAGCAGAAAATGATTCCCAGGAGAGATGGGGTTCCACGAAGCAGCCAGCGAATGCAGCAGCTCGCTGCCAAGGTGACTGGTACCCACTTCCATCTGTAGAATGATGTGTGTTGGGTGGATGCCCTCCCAGGTCAGTTTCATGCATGTGGCAAGCATAGGATGAACCAAGGGGCACTGGCAGAGAGGAAAAAAAAAGGAGAAACTGCCAGCTTGGAGTTTCCACTCTGGAAGAAAAAAGTCTTAACTCTTTGGTCCCACTCACCACCTCCTCTGGTTTGGCCATTGATTCACGGCAGCCCTTGAGATCAGTTGTGAAACAGATGACAATGGCATGCACAGCATCTTGAGAACAAAGATGAGACCATGCTCATTTCCAGTATTCATACTCAAAGGCATGAGTTGCCCTCTTTGTAAGCAGATGAAAGACTGATGCCCTGCCTAGCGTTCAGCTGGGACCCTCTTTCTTGCTTTTATGGCTGTTCACTCTCTGAGTTGTAGATTCCATCTCAGAAACGTGGGAAAGCTCAAATGGAGCTCAGAGATGGTGCAGGGAGGGGCGAGGTTTGAAGTGGGCTGTGGAGTCAGAAGCCCTAGAGTTTGGGGTACAATGCAAGAACTCCATTCAGCTGAAGACCTGAGCATAGGACAGCAGGAGTGCATTCTCATAGACTCCAGTGCCACTGCTGGACCTGAAATGTGGACGTGGCAAGGGCCACACTCGTCTGGCCCATTCTGGCAGTAGGGCCAGATGGCTTGGGCCCTGAGCTCTGTTTCAGAAAGTGGGGCAGGGCTCAGGGGCCCACAGGGAATCTAAAAATAAAGCCCGTCTGTTTCTGCTCCCTTGGGGAAACCTGGATGGCCTCTGGGAACACACAAGCTATGGTCCTCCTTCCGAGTCCTGTTTTGTTTGGTAATGGGAGCCGGAAAGGCCCCCTCTGCCCTGCGTTTCAGTGTTAGATGATGAAGCCAATGGTGCTAGACTTGGAAGTAAGAAAGAACAAAGTGAAAAGGACATGATTAGCTTCATCAAGAAATTAAAACCAAGGTGGGGAGATGGCTAAGAAGGTAAAGGCACTTGTCACCAAGACCTCAGTTCCAACCCTGGAACTCACATGGTGGGAGGATCAAACTAACTCCTGCAAGCACCTCTGACACACACACACACACACACACACACACACACACACGGACCCCCCCACTAGCAGCAGCAGTACTAATAACAACAATAATAATAATACCAATTATGATAATGATGATGATGATAAACTAGAACTGGCATGGGGAGAAGGCTCAGCTGGCAAGGTGGTTGTTGTGACCTGACTTCAGATGCCCAGTACCCATACAACAGCCAGGCCCAGCAGCATGGGTCTATAACCCTAGCACGGAAGCCTGGGAATGGAGCTGGGGAGTGCAGGAAGGTAGACGGCAAGCTTGCTAGTCAGGCTAACCAGACTGGTGAGCTATGGTTGCAGTGAGAGACTGTCTTAAAAAAATAAGGTAGAGAGAGAGAGAGAGAGAGGGAGGAGACACCCAACATGGACCTCTGGCATCCACACACAGATGCTCACATATGAATATACATACACACATATGTATATGTGTATATTCATAGTCTAAACCTCTAAAATTAGGGCTTCACGGCTCCCCTCCCTGTGGTGTCACTGCCTCTCTGGAGACCCTTTGCTATGCCATTTTAGAGGTAACCTTGTCCTCGTGAAGCAATCCCTTGGTGAGCGCCAGCATCTGTAGACAATGCCAGCCTTCTATACATCATGTGTTTTTCCTATATGCCCCACAGTGTTATGTGCAGCACCAGAATTCATCTGTCCTTCTCCACTTTATGCCCTGGAGTCTCCTTCGTGCCACTGTTCTTGGGTTTGGGGATCATTATTAAAGTATTTGAACTCAAGACTGCCACCCTCCAGCAGTTCCTCTGATGATGGAGACGCCACTACAGCAATTCCTCTGGTGACAGAGACACCTACTCAGCGATCAAGGTAGTAAGAAGTGCACACCAGGTAGGATTACCGAACAAAGACACAATTCGGGTCCCGAGTGGGATGGATTGGCATAGAAGGAAATACCAACATGCTACTCAGATTTTAAAGTGCAATTCACAATGTAAACTTATGAACTATCTATTTCTAGAATTTTCCAATTAATACATTCAGATCAAGGATGACTATAGGTGACAGGAAGCAAACTCTCAGGTAAAGACTTCTGTGGATGGGGAAAGGACTGGGGTGGGGGTACCATCCTGGAACCCCAAGTGTGGTAGTCTGAATAGAAATGGCCCCTGTAGGCTCATATATTTGGATGCTTGGCCATTATGGAGTGGAGCTACTTGACAGGGATTACAAAGTGTGGCTTTGTTGGAGTAGAGTAGGTGTGGTCTTGTTGGAGGAAGTGTTTCACTGGAGGTGGCTTTGGGGTTGCAGCTGTTCAAGCCAAGCCCAGTGTCTCTCTCTTCCTGCTGCCTGAGGATCCACATGAAGAACTCTCAGCTCCTCCAGCACCATGGCTGCCTGCATGCCGTCATGCCCCCCACCATGCTGATAATAGACTATGCCTCTAAAACTATAAGCAAACCCCAGTGAAATGCTTTCCTTTGTAAGAGTTGCTGTGGCCATGGTGTCTCTTCACAGCAACAGAACACTGACTGAGACTGGGACGCAGGGTTTCTAAACAATGTCTAAACCACTTCAGGCTGGCACAGATAGGTTCTGGAAATGCAGCTCTGCTGGGAGCAGGCTTCACGTTCCCTGAGATTTTGGTACATTTAAGGAGTCATAGCAAACATGACTTTTAGGCCTGTTTGTCTTTCGTCCCTCCTGTGTCTTCTGAGAAGAGCAGAGGCACACACAGCAGCACACCAGAGGGATGAGAAGGGCTCCACGCCATGCAGGAAGCACAGGCTCACAGGGAGGAGGTGCCTCTCAGGTAGGAGCAACAGCCTCATTCATTCGCTCGCTCTCTCCACCACTCAGCCAATTACAGCCAGGCACACGAGTGGGTGGGTGAGGAAGCAACACAAGGACAAGCGGGACACAGACACAGACCTTCGAGGCGTTGTGTCTGGTACGCCTTGCAAAAATGGAAGCTCACTTTCAAAGAGGCGGTCCCTCTCCTCTAGCCAGTGCTCCTCCAGAACTATCCTTTTGTGTCAAACGAGAAGAAAAATCATGCTTCTTGGATGCTCGGCCCACACCTCTTCCATCTTACTTTTGGTCTCCATCTTTACCAACTTCTGAACCACCGCAAGTCACGACATTTCATCTTACTCCGTTCTGAACCTTGCTGGTTCTAGTATCCCGGGGGCTGGTCTAACAGCAGAGCCCCTAGCTCTCTACTGTCTTCTGACTGAAACAGTCATCATTCTCACACAGATTTTCAGGAGGGGACCCTTCTCCTCAGCCCTCCTCATTTCCACATATTTACTTCAAGCAGAAGATCTTTTCTCTCACGTTCTAGAGAAAACAGTGGCTTCCTGCTTCGCTGTGCTCAGCACAACGTCTACAATGAAATGTGTCCATCCAGGCTGAGGAGAGCCTCTGCTGTGAAATCTAGCAGGGGCTCTTCAGTTTTTGAAGAGCAATTCAGCCACAGCTCCCTCTGCCCTCCAGAGCAATGCAGCTGCAGCTCCCTGCAACATTGGACACTGTTGAGAACCTCCCCACTCCAGAGCAATGCAGCTGCAGCTCCCTGCAACATTAGACACTGTTGAGAACCTCCCCGCTCCAGAGCAATACAGCCGCAGCTCCCTCCGCCCTCCAGAACAATGCAGCCGCAGCTCCCTGCAACATCCAACACTGTTGAGAACCATCCTCCACCCAGGCTGAAATTCAATCGTCTCATAACTCTTAGGAAGTAATTCTCTCTTGGTTCCCCTGCCTTCCAGATCACATGGTGTGTTCCTCCACCTACAATGTAAGGGTTGCAGCTCCCCAGGGCTTCTTCCCCTTGACTCCAGCCTCTGCCATCAACTGATGATGGATGCCAAGGCTGAACCTTCTTTAGACATTCCTCACTGGGTCCCCATCTCCTTTGGTATAAAGTCAGTCTTTAGGTGTGGTAGCAAGTCCCATTTTGTAAAAGCATGTTCTCTCCCCCACCTACAAGTATATAAAATTATAGTGACCATATAATTTATCGTTCTAACTGGGACCATCTGGGAGCGAATAGGGGACAATTTATAATGAAGTTGGGCCAAGAAATAATAAACCAGAACAGTCCCAGGCAGGCTAGGGTAGAGCCAGTCTCCCTACCATGCCCTTATTTGAAATATTCACTGTCTTCCCAACATGCTGTGGTCTTTCACCCCTGGGCTCCTGACCACACAGTTCCCACACTCAGAACTAGCCTATTTATTCTCTCTTCAGAGCGTTCCCCGGGTTGTGTAAGGTACGTTTCTTCTGTAACCCATGGTGTCCAATGCTGCCAGTACTGATAAAGAATGGTGGTCGATGTTACTCCATGGGGTACCGAGCTGGGAGCTAGGAACAGACTGGCAATGGTGTCAAGTACAAGGACTAAGGTCCCAGACTGCTGGGGTTCGAGCTCAGCTTACTAGGTAGCCTCTTCTTGCCTGCTTTTGCTCGCAGGGTCTTAGAGGACAGCGCAGGCCAGTCTGCACTCTCTCCAGGGGTGGAGCCACCACTCCTACAGTCACTAGCACTCATGCTGAGCACTCTCCACATGTGACACACATGTCACCGGCCACGGCAGTTCCGTCAGGCGGGCTTTCTAATCACTTTCATTTCATAGCTGGGGAACAGAATCCCAGGGAAGCGTCTTGCCCTATGTGATTGGCGGAGGCCTGAGCACAAGTTCTCTAGCCAGGAAGATGCCTGGGTGTGCCCAGTTGGCCTCCCTTCCTACACTGAGGGTACTTTACATCTTGGCCTGAGCCCAGGGCCTGCCTAGAGCGGAGGAAGGCGGTTGCGAATGACAACTGGAAAAGGGTGCTCTGCCTGGCCCAAGCAGAACATCAGGAGAGAGTTGGCAGGAGGTAGAGCTGTCTGGGAGGATTGGCTACATTAGGGTGGAGGGCTTGGGCCTTTCCCACAGGACTGGGGTTTGTACACAGCGACAGAAAAAAAACACTCCTCCTAGATTTTAGGTTTTAAAAATCTATTGGGGAGAAAGAAGAATGAGAGTATATTTGCCAGTGCGTGTGTGTGTGTGTGTGTGTGTATGTGTGTGTGTGTGTATGTGTGTTGTGGCCACTTGGGCTTTTCTTGTGCTCCTAAGATAATGGTAGCCAAGACAAACTTTCAACATTTCCATGTTCTCCTCTGGAGTAGAAGCTGTCCGGGGTGCTGGGGCCTTACCTGAGCTTTCACAGTAACTGAGCGATAAGGACCATGTGTGTGTGGCAAGTGTGTACATGTATGTGGGCTCCTGTTGGGGGGGCATGTAGCCGAGACTGGAATATCGGTCCCCTTTTCTGAGGCTAAACAGCTGCAAATTAACAAAAAAAATTCCTGCCCCGCTTCACACTGCTAAAGAGTAAACATAATTATCCTTAATCAATACAGGCCCTTCAGCACTACCTAATGGCTGTCCGGGGCTTAATTGTTCACAGCAGTTGGAAAGGAAGAGTGAGGAAAGAGAATATTCCAGCTTCCTTCTCACCTGGGCATTCCCAGGTCCAAAGTCAAGTTCCTAGGAGCACAGCCTCCAGGCTGCTGTGTACCACCCGGAAAAGAGGTGGCAGGAAGCTGCATGGCTGCCTGCGGAGGCAGGAGAATACCTCTGAGTACCTTCCTCACTGCTGTGACAAAGTTCCTGGCAGAGGAAAGTTAAGGGAAGGGAGGTTGTTCTGGCTCATGGTGTAAGAGGGCATACTGTGGGGGAAAGGCACGGCAGGGGGAGCATACAGAGCATATCTTCTCTCCTCAGTGACGGTGCCCAGAGGTGCGTCTCCTAGGTGACTCTAAACCCAGCCCAAATGACAAAGGCCATAACCATCTTGGACCTTTCCTAACTGACACTCAGATGCCATTTCTTGCTTTCTCCTTACAACTTGGTTCCTTGCTTAGTTTCCTCTGTGGCTACACTTCTCTGTCCATCTGTCCACCTTGGGTCCCTTCTTTAGAAACCTAAGTCCCCAACTTGTGCTCCAGCTTTCTTATGACAGGACTCCTGATTTGAGCTATAGTGTTCTTGACTTGGGCCCTTCATGTCTTCCATGCAATTCCCTCTTAAGGCAAAGGATAATCTATTTTCTTTCCAGCGGAACCAGCTGGAGGGCCCCAAACTTAGCAGACACATCATTGCATTCCTTCCTGCTGTATCTTAGCCCCTACAACTCCTGCCCTCTTCTGTGTAGACACATAGAACGTTGGACTCTTATCCAACCAACCCCTACTCATGAATGCTATCCTCTTGGTCTACTTCTAGCAGGGCCTGAGGAGAATTTCAAATCTTCTGGCTCCCTCAGTTGGCCTGCTCTCTGCTCCCTGATTAGAGAAGCCCAAATTGCCTGAGTACCTAAGAATAGCAACGTCATTAGTGACTAAATAACCTGGCAGACAGCACCCGATTCCCCACCCCTTGTTCCAGCATGCTTGGGCACACATCTCCCGAGAGATTCTGCTCCCTTAGGAATGCCTGGAGGCTGTGACACCATCTGGGGACTCTCAGAGCTAATCCACAGGCCTCCTCTCCCTTTGGAGCGTGCCCAAAGCCAGCTAACCTTCCTTCCCTTATCAACGGCTAAGGCGTGGAGGACCATTTCTGCTCTGCCCTCCACTCAGCTAGGCTTCACCACTATCTCTCCCGGGAGCTCAGGATACGGAGTCTGGTTGCCTGGTTGCAGCTTGGATGCAATGGAAGGTTCCAAGAGAGGTGTGCTAAGAGGACTTTTACAGTATGTTGACAAGGCTGAGTCAGAGTCTGGGGCCATTGGGGAGAACACGGTGGATCAGGCGTTTTTTTTCTCCTGTTTGTTGAAGCTCTGGAAGTGGTCCAGGGCTTGGAAGAGTGATGGCGTTGCTGGGGTCTGGCTCCTAGTCCAAATGGCCCGTGCACCTTGACATAAAACCCAGGCCAGTGTGTCTCATACACAGAGAAACCTTCTGTAGGGTTCATTCTTCATAGTGGTGATTCAGGGCTTAGGGGGTTCATATCCATCACTGGGATACCTTACACGTCTCTCATTTATATCACCATTGGGTTCCTATATTACTCAATTGTAAACGTCCACCTAATCACTCCCACTAAGCTTATGGCCTCTACTTTACCCCCCCACACATACTTTATCTGGAAACTCCTGATCATGCTTTAAAACCCATCCTGGCCATAGTGTCCCCTCACTTGTTTGCCCCGAGCTCTTAGCTCTCCATCCCTGTAATAATTCCTTTCTCTTTGTATCGTGCAAAGGCTTTTCCCATGAAGATGGACATCTTCCGGCTCATAATGGGTTACATTTGTCTGATTCCTCACTCACACAGGGTAGCGATGTGTCTGATCATCTTTATATCTCCTGAGTCTAGCACAGCACCTGTCATTCAGTAAGTGTTCAGTAGCTGTTTATTGAACAAACAGGCACACAGGGAATCTTCTGCCTAGCTTGCAGGTTCTCTGTGGCTAAGCACTATGTGTCTTCTCAGATTGGTTCGGTCTAATGCACCTGTGGGGGTTCGAGGTGTCATTGCTCCCAGTCTCCTCCTAAAGTCATTGGAACTCAGCGAAGATCTCAGTGATTCCCCCCCCCCCCCCCTGGTGGATTTAGTTCCTCCCTCCTCTGTGCTCAAGCCTTTGTAAACATGAGGCATTAGGGTGTTTATTCCACTGAACCACAGCCAATTGTCTACAGCTCTGTCTCTCGCATTAGACATAAGCTCCCAGGGGACCAAGCACGATTCTCTTTCTTCTTCATATCCCGAACCTAGCGGAATATCTGGCAGGACGCAGGTGCTTGGGGCCTGCAAGTGGAATGGACGGCTACCAAGAGGGGTGTGATTCTGAGGCCAGGAGTGACTCGCAGGTGGATGGGGACCCTGGAATGGGAGTGCCAGGGCTCTGGGTTCTCCCAAGAGCCATGCTGGATCACTGCTCCCCCTCACTGAGAAAAGCAGAGTGCCGGGAAAGTTGGCAAAGATGACTGGCTCTGGGGTTGGCTCCTGCTGGCTTCTGCTTGCTCCTGTTATTAAGCTCAAGGAGCACTTGACCCATCAATCTCTGCAGCTGCCACTGTGCGGGCAAGTGACTATTTGTGGAGGTCATGGAATATGTGGGTCACAGGTGCAGGTGCCTACTTCAGAAGACTGATGGATTCCTAAGCATCCCTTGCTTGATATTAATCAGATGCCCACTGTGTCTCAGTCCCCATTGCAGGCACTGGAAGGCAGCAGTTTCTGGCAAGAGGACCCGGATGGTCAGTGGCTGTCAGGATTTGAAGGAACGTTTGTGAGGCCACGATTCAGTCAGGGCTGCACTACCTAGGGAGTTCAGGAACAATGGATGGCAGGAGTCAGGGAAAAGATCCCCACTATCTTCAAGGAAGCCCAGAGTTCGCTGTGGGGCGAGCTTAGAGACCTGCCTAGCAGGATGGGTGTCCTTTCTGGACAGAGCCTGAGCTATACAAACTTGGCTGAGGGTGCTGTCTGCATGTGCCTGGCCCAGAAGGCTGCCTGCACCGTGCTGAACTCTGCCCTCAGCACCCTGTTTTAAAAGGCGATCTTGTTAATAAATATAAATTGTGGAACTCGTGCCTGAGAGCAGAACTGAAATGGAATCCATAATCCAGCCAGAGGGGAGCGCAGCTGCAGTGGGTTAATCGTGCCCGCATCAAGCATATGGCGGCGCACCTCCAGACCAACAGGCAGGGAGCGTTCTCTGGATGCAATTAGGTCCCGCGCATGCATAAAAAATGAGCCAGTGCTTCCAAAAGAAGAATAAAATTGCTGGAGTCATAACCTCAACTCAGGGTAATTACAATCAGGAAGTCTCACCCCTTGGTTTAAGCAGCACTCACACATCCCATTGTCCCGCAGGTGAACCTGCCTGCCTTGCCAGCTTCGTGCTGAGGGGCAAGGCCTCCATTTCCAGGCCTCTGTTCCCCCAGGGCATCTTCCATCTACTCCCAAATACCGAGCACTGGGTCTTCCAGGGTCATTTGAAAAGTAAAGCATTGCTTTTAGGACAGTAATGGCCAGCCAAGGGTTGAGGATGTAGCTCTGGTGGAGAGTGCTTGCTTAGTGTGTACAAAACCTCGGACTGGGGCCACAGTCATGCATAACCAAGATGTGGTCGCACATGCCTGTAGGCCTGTGACCTAAGCACTGGGGGGAGTGGAGGCAGGAGAGTCATAAACTCAAGGTCATCCTTAGCTACATAGCCAGTTTGTGGACAGCCTAGAATACACAAACTCAAAAAATAAATAAATAAATAAAAGTTAACAAATTTAAAAGGCCTAAATGCAGGGAGCCTGGCATGCTATTAGGCAGTACCTACAAATCCGCAGTAATTCAGCAATGCTAGGAGGTAGACGAAAATATTAAATGTGTTTTTCAGATGGGGAAATCAAGGGTCAGGAAGTTGTGCCAGGCTGCCAAACAGACAGCCCAGTGTCTTTCCTTCATGCTTTGCCGCCTTGGGTGGCAAACCTCAGGCTTGCATTTCCAGGATTAGCACTCTGGGTAAGCCATTTCATCTTCCCTCTCTGGGAAATCGTGATAACAAAACCTGCCTTCAGGGCTGTTCCGACACGGGGATTAAGTGAACTCTCGTATTTGAATGGAACAGGTAGGTTCAGACCCTCTGTTAAGGTCTGGAGGCAGCAACATGTGGGGAGTGGGAACCCAGCTCCGCGTCTCTGGTCCCATCGTCCCTTGATTCTCATCACCAACGCCACCTTGCTAAGGGTGTGTCTTGACATCCCAATCCTGGCACTGCACAGAACTGCTTTCTATGTCTCCCACACTTACCACCTGTGATAGTTAATCTTGATTGAATCGCGAACCGCCCAGATTAGTAAAACGCACTTCTGGTGTGTCTGTGAGGGTGTTTTCAGAGATCATTAAAGGAGGAGGGCTCCAACACCACCCATGAGTTAACCTACTGATGGATTCGATGCGGTGGGACTGTTAAAGGTGGGGGAGGGGTCGCTAGCTCTACCAGGATGCTCTGCCTACTCGTTCCTCTTTTAAACTTTCTCTTGGGTATGTATCACAGTAATGAAAAGCTAACTAACACGCAATCTCCTCGTTTGCTATTCATTTTACCGTTTATGTTTCCCATCCACGGTAAGCTCCATTCCAGGAAGGGATAGGGCTATTTTTTTTTTTTTGTTCACTGCTGATCTAGCATGAAGGACAGTGCCTGACAATGCCCCCCAAATATTTGCGAATGAATGACGGGATGGTTAACTTGAACAAATCTAGACTTCTTATCAAAGAAATCATCATCACCACTTCTCCTCCTCTTCCTCCCTCTTCTTCCTCCTCTTCCTCCTTCTGAGGGTTACAGGGATTGTATCTAAAGAGTATGACAGGGTATGGCGTTTGGTACCTCTTCAGATATGATGGTTGTGAGACAAGTGACTCATTTATATTTTGCTCACTATTATAACTCCAGGCATTAGATAGATGCGCCCCAGATACCTGCTGAACTGAATATTGTTTGAAGGTTCCTCGAGCGTGGCAAAAGTATGGTTGTGTTGAAATATGAGGCCGTGAGGTTTCTACACCAAGGTTGGCTTATGTCCTGCAGAGGGCTTCAGTTTAGGATGTGGCCTCCCCAAACTCCTGATGCCAAGGCCTAGGCTATTCCTGATCCTGCAGTGGCCCTGCATGGCCACTGCTATCTAAATACTAACCTCAACCACACACTCCAGGCTCTATGGACAAGGAGGCATGTTCCAGCAAGTGAAACCCAAGGGTGATGCTAATTGCTAATATCCCTTCTATAATTACTTTTCACACCTTGGTCACATCTCAATGGTCCTCCTCAACCGAGTGTGTGTGTGATGCTAAGGACCGCATCCCAGGCTGGGATGGGAAGGCAGAGAGTGGGAGCTAGGCATTGGATTTTCAAGGAGCTTCTGGGACTTGAATGATGGGAAGGGGGTGGTCTTAGGGAATGAATTGAAGTTGGTGACATTCTCTTCATACGAGTCTAGGAGAACACACTCTCTCACCTTGAACCCTTTCCATAGCTCGGCATTCTATGCCCATCACCCCAGACTGAGGAGGCTTGATCAAGGTTAAGGAGAGGCTTCTCTAGAGCCTGTGTGCAGAGATGTGGGCAAAATCCTCAGGAAAAGAGGGGCTGAAAGAGCAGCTGTTACAACTGTAGGCTAAATGTTGAGTGGAGGGAAATAGAATCGGGTGGAAGGTGCCCTCTAGAGCAGCCACGGTCTTCAGAGGCTGGCAAGAGCCTCGTTAGCTAAGGTAACCATGGGGAGGCAACTGAGGCAATCCTCTTGCCTCATTCCATTTCCTTCTTTCCTCCAAATTCTATTTTTAATTTTTTTTGGAGACACAGCCTATGTAGTTTTAGATCTCCTGGAACTCGCTATGTAGATCAGGTTGGCTTCAAACTCAGAGATACCTGCCTGCCTCTGCCTCCTGAGTGCTAGGGGATGAAAGGTGTGCGCCACCATGCCTGGCCTCCCTCCACAGGCTTGATGGGTTTGCTCATAGGCCAGACTCCACCAGAAGCCAGGTGGAGAGGGATGATGTGGAGCTGGCCGGGGACCACCTGTCTGGAAGTCTTCTGTGATGCACAACATGGAAGTCATGTTCCTAGTCTGTACCTGCCGTGCGGTGGGAAATGAGAGGGTGAAGACACTGTGGGGGGCACTGACTGTGGTGTGGCCAGCAGCCTGACGTTCCAGTCCAAGAAGCACACAGGTTCTCTGCGAAGGTTCAGACATTCACCTCTCATGAACCTGGTCAAGTCGTTCAGCTTTAGGGCTGGTGGCAGTGTTGACACTGGTAGCTATGATGGCACAGGACTGCTGTGTTGAACCCACAAGACAATAAGCATGCAAACCCCCATCACAATGCAGAGCGTGTCACAGCTGTAGTAAAACCCGAATCTCAACGGCAGCTGGAGGTCTCCTGGTGATCTTGGCATCCCTTCCAATCCCAGGATTGCTGCCTGTTGTCCCCCCTCAGCCACTCATCTCCTCCCCATGATGAATACTAAGCCTCTGCCCAGCCTGGGGTCTGCTCCAGGAAGCAGGCTGCCAGTCCCACCTGCCAATCGCCAAGCTCCCCAGCACTCAGCCAGTCTCAGCTTCCTGCGCTGGCTCCGTGCCTCAAGCGACTGCACTGCTGGATGCCAAAGGAAGAAGAAGGAGCTAGGGGCTGCCTGGTGGCCCACTCTGCGGTATCCCGTGCCCTGCACCCTGGGCAGGCAGCTGAGAAGGGCAGGAAGAGAGGGGAGGGCCCCTCCAGCCTGAGGAAACCAGCAGCTGCTAGCTACCTTGTTAACTGGAGAACAATCAAGGCTGTCAGGAGTCAAGGGCGGCTCATGCTTATTCATGAGCAGTGACACACTGTCTTTCTGTACAGTCCACAGTCCCTGGAGGTGCTCTGTGGCCGCCGATCCTCCTTTCATCCTCTCTTTCTGCTTTGCTCCTGAGTGAGTACTGGCACCTTCTTGACTCATTTCAAACGGCGAAGGAACATCTGTATAAAGTCTTAACAGTTTACAAACCACTTCTCATATGTTTCTTTTGGGAAGTTACACATGACTTTAATGGTGTCTACAACTGCCAACCCATTCTACAGATACTCCAGACTCTACGATCCCTAAGGTGGGGGGGAGGCAGTCTGTGGGCACAGCCCTGGGCGTAGGTTTGCCGTGGGCAGTCAAGGATGGAGGGAAACTTGACAATTCTGCACCTGCTCACTGGATACATGGGTTCTATTTTACTGATTTGGGGGGGCAGGACGGGAGTCGTATGCACAGATAGAGAGGATATCTTTGGGACAAGCTCCAGGAGCTCCTTCGGCAGCAGTACAGCAGAAGAAAAACAAATGCTTCGTTACCGGCGTTGGGGCAGGAGAGATACTGGCAAGCCTCTGGGAGCAATGTGGGAACTGCTGTCTCGGAGAGCAGCTTGCTGGGGTGCCTAGAGAGCATCAGCTGTCTTCTTGCCACTGTACTCAGGGTAACAGAATATTCATCGGCATTCCTTCTTCTCTGGAAAGCCACCCTGGCTACCTTCCTTGGCTGACCGTATTTCTGAAGAGCCCCTGCCTTTTCGTATGACTTGTGCTGGGCACACGAGAACTCTGGTGTCACACAGTTTTCATTCCTGAATGGTGCGCCTTCCCCTAGCACGCAAGTTCCATAGGGGATGGGCTCCCACAGCAAGTGACTAAGTGTGAATGAATGACACTGGGCTGTTGGCGAGGTTCAACTCATGCTGATGAGCATTATGAGCAAGGTTCTTCTACTTCGGTCCTGAAGAAAACTTCTTTTGATTGTTACAATAATCCTCTGAGAGTTTTAAATGGCCCCATTCTGGAGATGAGGAAAGGGATGCTTGACAGGGAGACATGACATGTCCAAGGCTATGGATGACAACATTCTGCATCCCACTAAAAGGAATCTTCACACACAGGCTGACCAAGTGAATGAGCTGTTACACATATTCCTCCTCCCTCCATCCTTCTTATTCCAAGGTTTATTGTGAAGCAGCCCTACAGTCTATCAGTCCTACCACTGGAACCTGTTGATTCCATTCATCCATCAATCCTCCCCTTTCTCTTCCTTTTCCTTCATGTTGGATGCTGAGGACTGATAAGCATGTGTTCTACAGAAGAGCTACACTCAAAGTCTCTCCTGCCAGTTTCCTAGGTCACCTTGTCATTTCCCAAGGGGCATCTGTATAAAGACAAGAATAATCTTGGCTAGTTCAATATGCTTTTTTCATGACTGACACTGGGTATATGCCTATAGCCCCAGGAGCTTTTCAGGAAGCCAAAGTAAGAAGAGTGCTTGAACTCAGGAGTTTAAGGCAAAACAAAAATCAAATCAAACAAACATAAACCCAAAAAGTCACACAGCAACAAAAATTCCATATATGTTGTGGGAGAACTGCTTGCATTCCCAGTCCTCTTGTGCCAATAAAGCCACCTTGAGTCAAGGACAAAGTGACCGACTGGCTGACCAAGATTAACCATACAGATGTTAGAGGACTGAGGAAGTTTGATGAGAAGGACAGAGAGACTGAGGGACAGGAGGGGCTAGATTTCCAAGTCATTTGGATGAGGAAAACATGGAGAGTAGGGTCAGGCGACTGGCCCTCTGCTGTTCCTTGGATTTTTATCAAGTTTTGATCTTGATTTCTTACTACCAAGTTTTTATTAAAACTAGAACAATTTAGGTAACTGCTATGCATATAGGCATTCATTTCCTAGTCACATTTTCTTGTGATATTAAAGCATTTTTATGGGCTCTGAAAGTACTATGGGCCCTATGCGCTGTCCTCTATGGCTGGTGGAAAAGGCTGTTGACTTGACACTGAAAATCCCAGCATCACAGGAAACCCCTCAAGCCTTACAGCTTGTCCTCATGAGAACACTCTACTCCAGTGCTTTGTACTTCCTCCTCTAACTTCCTTCAGAGGTTATCTTAATGACATCACATTCTGTGACAATCAGAGCAACAGCCTCTCACTGGTCTCTCTTCTTCCTTATGACTCCTGTCCTTTCAACACACAGCATTAAAAATGGTCTTTCAGAAAAGCTGATTTATTCATATCTGTCCCTACTTAAAAGTGCTTGTTTCCCATTGCCTTTAGAAAGACTCTAAGGTTCTGCTATGCCCTACGGTAGAATGATGCTATGCTCCATGAAGGAACAATGCTATGTTCTATGATGGAATGATGCTATGTTCTGTGATGGAATGATGCTATGTTCTGTGATGGAATGATGCTATGTTCTGTAATGGAATGATGCTATGCTATAATGGAATGATGCTATGTTCTATGATGGAACAATGCTATGCTCTATGGTGGAACAATGCTATGTTCTAGAATGGGATGATGCTATGCTTATGATGGAACAATGCTATGCTCTATGATGAATGATGCTATGTTCTATGATGAACAATGCCATGATCTAGGCTTATGCTTCAAGAACTCTCTGCTTGGGTCCCATATTCTGACCCTTCTTAAGTTCTCAAGTTTTTCTCCTGAGGTCCTGTGCTGGATGCCTGTAAGAAGCTCCTTGGGTCACCAAAGCCTGGCAACATCTTCATTTAGGAAGAAGAGAGGTCTTAACCATCTAGGGAGGGTTGGGGCTGGTGATGACAGAAAGGAGAAGGGTGTATGGAATGACTGCAGAGGGCTCTGTCAGCTAGGCATTTACTCCCTGACCCCCAAGGCCAGGTAAGAACTGTGGAGTCTCCATAGCCCAGGTTGTCAGGGCAACAGTGTCAGGGACCTACTTGGCCACATCTCCTTTCAGTTGTGGAGCACCAAATCTCTCTCTCTCTCTCTCTCTCTCTCTCTCTCTCTCTCTCTCTCTCTCTCTCTCTCTCTCTGTGTGTGTGTGTGTGTGTGTATGTTTAGGGACCCTGTTGTATGCCATAATCTCAATGGTGAAAGTGAGAGCCAAGAGATCTTTACCCATGATACATTTATGCCTGTGGGTGCCAAGCATGTGATAACAAGTGAGACATTACCAAGCCTGTGTCATGTGTCAATTATTAGCCCCCCTACCCCCATGCACTGTGCTGCATGCTTGTCATATAGTAGTGCCTAAAGGTTGGCACCACTTGCTGAGAGTTTGGAGTTGGTGAGGCTGGGGCACTAGGCATGGGGAAGGCCTGTCTCTACCCCGGCACCTTTGAGAAGGAGAACCTGCACTCCCAGGACAAGAAAGGGCAACCCCAAGGAGAGGACCTCACTGATGGTATTCTGATATGACACAAGGTCTACTATCTCAGGCAAAGGCTATCAGAGCAGTGCCTGGGATATGATGGATACTTAGGGATATTTGGTGCTATGCTGCTGCTGAAGCTCATTTGATAGACTACTTACCTAGCATGGAAGAAATCCTAGGTTCAATTCCCGGCATAGTCTCAATTGGGCATGGTAGCAAATGTCTATATACTACCCACACTTGGAAGAGTCAGGAAGGTCAAAAATTAAGAGTCATTCTTGACTACATAGTGGATTTGAGGCCAGCCTGGACTATATGAGACCCTCGTCTTGTAAAAATGAATTTATTGAGCATCTATTTAGGGCTAGCATTCTAAAGGATAACTTACACTCATTGTCTCATTTCAGTCACAAACAATTCTTACCAACTAGCTAATGGTTCCATCTAACAGATAAATAGATGTTCAGGAAGAATGAGGCCACATAAGAAAATCAATATAAACAAGGCCACACAATGAATAAAAACTGGGATTTGTCCCCAGGTCTGCCTGACCTGCTTCTAACTGCATTGATGCCTGATTTAATACTTGTTACGTGGCCAGTGAAAACTGGGCCATGGGCAGACAGCTCTACCTGGGATGGAAACACTGAAATCAATCTCACAAAGTCTTGGGGAAGAGGCCACAGTGCCCAACTTCTCCCCTTGGATCCAGACTTACAAATGCCACTGCTAATGCATACGGCCTACTTGAGTTCCCTCCTCAGCTCTCTCTGCTCCTGAGTGACTGCTGTGAAATCGCAGTGACAGATCCAGTTTAGCGCCCAAGATGAGCTTGCAAGGATGTCTGCCTCAGCAGGGAGGTGACCCCCAATCTGTCCTTGGCAGCAACAAACAGCTCCCCTTTGTCATTCAGGTAACTCCTGACACACCACCCCTTCCATGAAGGCTCCCAGGATTGACTAGGTGTTGGCTGTGAACTGAAGACAAACCCTTCAATCCTGAGGGAGGGAGAGGGAGAAGGAGAAAGGGAGAGAGAGAGAGAGAGAGAGAGAGAGAGAGAGAGAGAGAGAGAGAGAGATCTATGAGCCCATCTTAGCCAGTGTGGCAAAAGGGACGTCACTGGGAAGGTTGAGCTCCCAGCAAGAAAGTCCTCTTTCAAGTGAGGCCTGTCTACCAGAGGTATCCTAGCACCTGTCACTTGCTCAGGGTGTCTTGAGACAGCCCTACCAGCTCTGAGATGATAGTTAGTGGAAGTACCTCTGAGAATGCCAGGGATAGGAAGTGAGGGTGAGTAGGAGGTATGAGGTAGATATCAGAGGTCATAGGATGAGTGTCCTGTGTCTGCAGCATGGCCTCGATTGCTGATCCAGCTCCAGGACAGGGACCCAAGTAGGTCAGAGCAGCATTAGGTGAGACGTTGGCCTTAGCAACCTTCTCCCTTTCCATCTCCACTCCCAGCTCTGGATACTGGATGAGTAGTCTTTCCAGAGAGTTGCAGATCACTTTCCAAACCTCATCTTGCATATAAGAAAGTGAGAGTCGCAGACTTGCCTCAGGGACACTGCAGGCCCTGCTCTCTGTTCACAGAGGACAGCCAGTGGTAGGAGGGGACCTGCTAGGAGCAGACAGACTCCCTGGTCTTCTGTCCCTCCCTCACCCTCCCCTCCTCATCCTGAGGTTGCATCACCAGGCTGGTGGAGGAGGCACGGGGTGCAGGGCAGGCTCAGCAGGAAAGAGGACCCTGCAGGGCCAGGGCAGACACCAGTGACAAGAGCAATTGATTTCCCAAGTGCAGATTAGATGCCAAGGGAGAAATTCTTCTTCCTGCCATTCATCAGGGGGCAGTCTCTAAGAGCCTCCGAGACTCAGGGAATCTGTCTTGACTGCATTGCCTTGACAGTCCACTGGGACCCCTGTGGTGTGAGTCTGCCAGAGACCCCTAAACCAGGGGAGGGAGCCCAACCTGAAGACTCCCCACAGAGCTTAGTAGCAAGCTCCTGAGAGAAGTGGGGGCATGTCCTTAAGCCTCGGGGCTTTTGTCGGTGTTCGTGCTCCCGGCTGACTGGACACTCTGTCCAGATAGCTGAGATCACTGGGTTTGCCCAGTCTGCTAGACAGTGGGGTGCTGACTGAACTCACCGAAGCATGAACAACCTTTCTCTGTAAAGGGCCTGACAGGGATATCTGAGGCTTGCAGGTCTCAGTGTCTCTGTCACAGCTAACTTAGCACAAAGGACACCACACATAATGCACATGTGAGCTGACATGGCCATGTTCTAATACAACTTTACAAAATCCAGATGAATGGACCCTGATTGACGGACAGTGCCCAGATCCTCAGGGAATATGGAGACCCTCCACTCTCTAACAAGATTTACCAACAAGCAGTGAACGGTTTTCCAATGAGAAACCTCTGAGCAATAGGGCCAGCCACATGAGTTTACTTTGAATTCTGGCTGGGTGCATCTGGAAGTGTTTTGTCAAGTCTCTGAAGCAGTGAGCTAGGCTCCTCTGTGGCTTCGGAGTGACACCCTCTCTTGGTAGCCCTAATCAGCATTGAGAAGACCTGCACCATGGTCTTCAGCTCCCTGTACTGACTTTAGCCCTTATTCTACTTTTGAGTCATAAGACCTTGGTCATTGTTGTCTCTGATCTTACCTCCAAAGCATGGACAGGACCAATGGATCCTCACAGGATTCTGTGAAAGTCATTACAACACTTGAAAAAGTGTCCAGTATAGAGTCAGCCCTCAGTTAACCTCAGATAAACACAGAGCAGGGGCTGGCTTACCTTGGGAGACGAGGAGGCTGAGGTGTGAGAAAGATGTTTTTTCGCCCATTTTGATTAGACTAGGAATGAGACTAAGTACAGCAGAGAAAAGGAAGTGGGAAGGCAAGGAAAACACTTTGATTGCATGTGTTACTACAATGGACTGGACAGGCTAGGGGCTTTATGTATTTGCTCCATAAAACCCCCAGCCCACTCTGCAATGTAGGCATCATTATCTCCATTTTATCTCCAATGGCATTAAATTTCAGAAAAGACAGGTGAGATAGTCAAGGCCACTAAGACTTCCTAATTAGAAGTTCATTCTTCTATCAGTTATTTCTCTTTTCTGTATCAATTATATGTTGGACAATTACTAACCTAATTTGTTTGGAAGATAAAGAACAAGAAAATGGACTCATGGTCTCAAGGGGGGAGAATTTAAACCAATCATCAAGGTGGTGCTATAGAGGAAGCTAGGAGAACTGAGGCTTCGCCAAAGAGAAGACTCTTATTCGGAGTCTTGGAGGACAAATGGGTCTCAGGATTCCTGGAATAGCAAGGGTGAGGGGGACACACCCTAGAATCAGGGATATCATTTGCAGAGCCACAGAGGCATCCGACAGCACCATGCTTTTGCAAGTAGTCAGTCACTTGCTGCAGCAGGACTGTAAGGACAAGAAGGTGTCAAGGACATTGGAAAGGCAGGGCTCAGTGGACTCAGGGAGGTCATGGTAGAGAGTCTGAACTTGATCATGCATGCAATGAGGGGGTATTTAAAGGATTTCAGTAGGGTAGTGGAGGTTGGAGTAGTAAGTGAATGAGGCAGGAAGTGGGGAGGCTGTCTTGAAAGACAACAAAAATAATTCAAAGGAAAAGTGATGACAGTGATTCCCAAAGAGGCAGTGGGATGGACGGGGAACAAATTTGAGAGAGATGGAGGCGGTAGCTGGCTGGATTTGATACCTGGGATGAGAGTGAGACAAGGAGGAAAGAATGGAATCCTGGAGGATTTGAGAGATGCCTTGAGCAATGAGATGACTGGGGAGTCCCAACCGCTAGGAAGAATGGAAGAGGAAAGCAGGATTTGCCATAACAGGTATGGCTTGGGTGAGGGCCAGGGTGGTGAGGGCAGATGATGCCATGTGGAAGACACCACACGCTTTTCTCTCAGCCCCCTGTGGCACTCGCTGAGAAGAGTTGGGAAACAGTACATCAAGATTGGAGAAGCCATTTTGGGAATGGTGGAGCAGTGCCCCAGAGGGTATTCTTTGTGGGACAGCCTTCAGTACTTCTCAGGAGGAGAGTTCTACAGCCAAGAAATCACAAGACTTTCTTTCTTGATCGAGGTTAGTGTGAACAGCTTTCAAATTATTCCCTCCCTTCCTTTTTTTCCCCTTCCTAGTAATATGTAAATGCTGATAGGGGGTAGAGAGGAGGTAGTGGGCGGAGATTAATGCAGGGGAGATAAAGACACCAGAAATGGACATTGTTTGGGGTGCTGGAGACCCTGGAATAGGAGCGCACAGGCACCAGCAGAGATTCAGCAAGCAAAACCTCTAGTCAGAAAGTGTCTCTGGCCATGGTGCTGAACTCTGACTCCGACACCAGGTGGAGGCGGGACATTTAAACCTGTGTGTTCCCCTGTTAGAGTCACTGAGGACTCAGGTGTGCCAGTTTCTGCTGCTGCCTTTCCGTATCTCATCCAACCAGACCGTAACTTTCTAATTCAACAGTTCAGAGAGCTTCCACAGGCTTTACCTTCAGTTATTCTAAGTGCAGCACAGAAGTGGGCAGAGGCTTCAACTTGTGAGGGCCTTGAAAACAGGAAAGGAAGACAGGGGAGAGCTTGTCTCTGGCTATAGTCAGATGGCAACCAAAGAAGCGAGGGCTATGCAGTGAGCTAGTGGGACTCGGTTTTTGTTTTAGCACTGTTACTCGTTTTGGTGTCTATTAATTGTACATAAGAACAGATTTCATGAGGAAATTTTAATATATACACTCTCATATTCACCACCCATTCTCTTGTTTCCCATTTACCCTTCCATTTTAACCTTTCTCTCTCTCCTCCCTCCTATCTCTTTTCAAAATACAGGTCACACTACATGTCCCAGGCTAGCCTCAAACTCATGATCCTCCTACTAGGTCAGCCTCTTGAACACGGGAATTACAGTCATAAGCCACCACACTCTGGGAGATCTCCTAAGAAATGTGTTCCACATTGCTGCAGGTGTAGACTGGTAATAGGTGATAGGGTTTTGGGAATTTTAGGTGCTATTACATATCCTATTATTTGATAAAAGAACATAAAATGAGCCGGGCGGTGGTGGCGCACGCCTTTAATCCCAGCACTCGGGAGGCAGAGGCAGGCGGATCTCTGTGAGTTCGAGACCAGCCTGGTCTACAAGAGATAGTTCCAGGACAGGCTCCAAAACCACAGAGAAACCCTGTCTCGAAAAACCAAAAAAAAAAAAAAGAACATAAAATGATCTGTATAAAAGAGAAATCTTCATAGTGGAGATTCCAGCAATTGAACCCAACCCAATTATGTTGCTATTGTTAAAAACAACTTAGGCTACTCTGCATTGTTTCCTTAAATACACTTGTTTGTGTGTATTTGCTTGTGAAGAGTCTTCATTTTGTGCCTACATGTTATTTTTAAAATAAAATCTTAAATAATTTTAGTATTTAGCATGAATGTTCTTAGGGCACCTTCTTTTTTAGTGCAGTTTTAGGTTCCCAGTAGAACTGAACAGACACCATTTTATTTTCTGTACATATGCATGCAAGCACCCCTAAACCTCCACCCCCTACCCCACCACTGCCTGGCACACATATAATAAATGAGCAGACAAGTCATGGTGCTATTTGGGGTCAAAACCATGATGCGACTCTAATGTATCAATACTAGCTTTCTTATTTGATTCCGGAGTAGAATTTAATGGCTATTCCCATAGAAGTACTGTATAACCAGTCAGCATGCTACAACATTGGGTTATAAGATGTGGTCTCCCAAAGAGGCCTTTTTGGAAGCACTGAAAGCTTTTTAAATATATACTATAGAAGGGATCCTATGTATAGGAGCTAAAACATATTCTTTTTGTGTCCTGCTCTGACACTTAGTATATTGACTGAGACGCCTAACCTTTCTGTGCCTCTGTTTTTGTTTTTTATTTTTTTAATTTTTAGAAAAGGCTAACATCATAGCTGTAGATGAGTTACTACAAGTAAGATATGCCTAGAGCAATGACTGGATCATAGTGGGCCCTCGGCTGAAAACAGGCTGCTTTCGATGGTTCTACCGCTGAGCTGCACACCCTAGGGAAATGCATTGTGTTAGGGCACGGTCGTAGCTTGGTCCTGATCCTGGAGCCAGACAGGGAACTCATTATACATTTATCAATCGAAACAGAAGAATATTTAATTAGGAGCTACTGAAGACAGAAAACCTGCTTGGATTCCTGAGATCAATATGTTTGACATATTTCCTGAATATTGCGGAGCACCGCCATCCCGGGTCATGCTGGAGTGAGACTGTGAAGTTGGAAGGCAGACAACCTCAGGTTCACTCCGGATAATCACTTTCTCTCATACAGTGGAGGTGGGGGAGGGATGGGGATGCTGTGCTTGTCCACAAGACATAGTCTTTCCCTTTCTGAAGGTGATCCACATGTCTAAAAAGGAAGGCTTAAAAAACTCCTAGAAGGAATTGTTAGAGGAAGCATGGCAGCTTCCTTGACAGAAGTGGCTAGGAAGCTTCTGGGTCCATTGGCAGAAGCCCTCCTCAGCACAGTGGCAAGCGCCTGGCTCTGTGTAAGTTAGGATGTCTGAGCACGCAGCACGGGCTTTGGCATCAGACAAACCCCCAGTTCCAGCTGTGGCTACTCCCCCCCCCCCACAAACTGGCTGACTGACCTTGAAGAAGCTGCTTAAAGCCACTGCCTCATCTGTCAAGCAGGGGATAATCCTCACATCTGCCTCATTGAGTTCTCCGATTTCAATGAAATAAAGCTGGCGAAGCACTTAGCAGAGTGCCTGGCACCCTCCGCACTCCATAAGTGGTTGCTATTATTATTTTAAGCAGCTGACTATAATAGCTCCCATTTATTAAGCACTTACTATTTGCCAAACACTGCTAAAGTGCTCTGTGCATACATTTTCTTTAAACTGCACAACAGCTCTTTGAAACATCATCCCCATTCTATAGTGGAAAACACCAAGGCCAGGAATGGAAGTGTTTCCTCCCAGGGGCATCCAAGAGGGCAAAGTGGCAAGTCAGGCTTTGAACTTGGAAGTCTTGTTTCCAAAGCCTGTACCCCCAGTTCTTAGCAGTACTTCCATTTTCCATCCATCCACTCTAGACTCACCCCCAGCAGGAACATCAACAGCAGTATCTGACTAAAGCCTGAATCTCCTTTCCTTTTCTGTGTCTGAACTTCCATTTTAAAAAATATCTGCTCCAGGGCTGGGGAGACGGCTCATCCGGCAAGTGCTTGCCTAGGCACAAGCTTGACAATTTAAGGTCAATCCCAGAACGCACACAGAGGCTGAAGGAGAGAGCGGACTTTACCGAGCTGCCCTTTGACCTCCATGTGCTGGCCGTGGCACCTGCCCCTACATTCACACACCCTACACTTGCATAATAATAAATAAATAAGAATGTAACAGTGGACTTTTTGGACTTCAGAACCTTTCAAGTTATCTCATGAGACAGAGAGATATACATAGAAAACATATGGGTTGTTTTTAATCAGGCAGAAGAACTCCTAGGCTTCCAAGCCAGTCTCTGGGACTCCAGGAACCTGAGATAGAGGCTCTATCCAAGCTGCACTCCACATCTCTCCACAGCCCAAACACTTGCATTTTGCCAGTGTTACTAACTCTCTTTCTAACCCACCACCCCCAGGGTGGTGAAACAGCTGGGGTATGGACCACAGTATATATGGACTAGCTCACATATGCTTCCGGGATGTCTCTAGTTCCCATTTACAGACTGGAAATACATGAGCTAAGAGAAAAGGTAAACATGGTCAACAGGGAGGGGTCGGCAAGCAGAACTGGGACTAGAGCTCAGACTGTGCTGACCCTCGTCTTGTCCTTCTCCTGCTTCTCTCCCATTTCTGTGTGTAGTCTATCGGCTCTGGGAGACCCAGCTCACAGACAGCACTGGGCAGACTGTCAGAGGCATGGCAGGGGTTCAGAGCTCTGAGCTCCAAGTAGCTGTACTCAGTCTGGAAGGGGAGAGAAGGGGGAAGGGAAGGAGGAGGAGAGAAGGGAAGGAGGGAGGGAGAGAGAGAGCAACATGGAGAATACCCACCACATTCAGACCTGGACCAGGCAGGGTCATGTGTAGCACCTCATCTAAGCATATTTTAGAGTATCATTAGCCTGCTTTTACAGTTAAGACCACAAAAATCTGCAAAGTTGAACATGAAACTGTAAGTGCTGGTACTCACTCATGTGTGTGTGTCTGTAAAATTGTCTTCCAAAAGAATGCACACATAGAAGACATATATATATACCCAGAATTAGGAACTAAAACAATATATGTCAAGCAAAAGACTGTATTCTGTACTCTCACCATCTCAGGCTGGCCTCGAACTCTTCACTTCCAGGGTGATCAGATTATAAACACACGCTCCCACGCTTAGCTTACACATTTTGTTGGAAGAGTGAGATGAAGAGCAAAGAGAGTAACTCTGGTAGATGCTAACACAAGAACAACAGACCAAGTGATTGGGCTTTGGTGTGTGCTGAGAATTCTCCCAAGTGTTTCCCATGCATCAGCAAATCAAGACCTATAAAGCAAGCTTTTCCCCATTGTCAAGATGAGAGACTGATGGAGGAGACAGACATCTTACCAGAGTCACAGAGCTAACCCGTCTTGGTGGCAGCCATTCACTGCTTGTTCCTGCCCTGGTCATCCTCTGTCCCTGTTCTGAGATGAGACCCTGGATTTCCTTGACGACTGACTTCTATGGGGCACTAACAGGTATCTCAAAGAGGCTCTAAACAGAAGGGTACAGAGACTTCTTTTTTTTTCTTGTTTCCTGTTGCTGTCAGCATAGCTCAAAATACAGCCTTTGCTTCCAGTAACTGCCTCAGGCATCACTCCAGAACTGGCCCCTGGGGTGCCAGCGGTAACCCTCCACCCCTAAATAGGAACACCAGCCTCCTGAACTCTGGCTACACTTACTTTTGTCTTGTCAGCCTTAGAGATGGTGACTGCTTCCTGAAGGTTTTTTTTTGTGGCCTCTCAAGGCTTCCACTGGGCAGAGGACCAAGCCCTGTGTTCAGTCTCCTCTGTTTGAAATACCCAGGTGGCTTTTCTGACCTGACTACCCTCTGGCTACTCTGGTACCTGGATGAAGAAGCTGGTTTCCACAGTCTGTGGTGTTTTCTCAACCACCAGGGTCTTCTTTACTTAGATCTCAGTAGCTGTGGATACTTCAAACCTCAGCAGGTAAGAGCCAGTAGTCACTTATATTATTTCACACCCCAAACTCCACCGTCCCCTGACACCAACCTACTCTTTACAAACACACAACTACAGTTTCCCCGGCAGATCACAGGTCTTCACTGGAAATGTGCAGATGACGAATCCAGATGAAGGATCCCCGGGCACTGGGATCCTGAGCTGCTAGTCTGGCTGGCTTACATTGATGCTGGACATCAGAGTCACCCTGCCCTAGAGATAAAATCAGCCTGAGTTCAAGGTCAGACTCCAAAGACTTTGGTACTGAAGGGAATTTCGGGGGATAGTCATGGCTTATGGTTTCAGCGAGAGGGTCGGCTGATGCGGGTACCATTCTGAAGACATGGCCATCACACCTCAGAAAAGGACACAGCTTGGAAAGTCATTAGCTGTGATGCTTTACCAGAGCCTTGATGTGGGCTAGACAGAGGCCACTGAGAGCAAGATGAAATACAGTAAGCACATTCGCCAACGAGCAGGATGTTACAGGGTCTCTTGTCTAGGTCAGTGCACAGGATTCTTAGTGAATGGGAAAAAAAGAGACACAAAAAGAATGGAGAGGTGGCTTCCATCCAACCACCCATTCATCCATCCCATCACCAATTCATACATTCATCACTTAGTGAACATCTATTGAGTTACTCTTCTGTGAAAAATGCAGATGGGAGCAGCGATTAGTCAGCCATGGATCCAGTGCTTCAAGGATTCTGAGCTCCAGAAGTGATGTTGCAGAGACACACTTAACTGCGCGTTCAGTGGGAGGCAAGGAGAGAGGACCCGGCGGCTCTCAGTTGGAGCAATTTTCTGACTCCCCAAAGACAGCAAGCGATTGCAGTCGTGAGGGACTTGTAGAGCAAGTGTGGGGACCGGTGTGAAACCCCATGAGTAAAGCAAAGAAGAGCTTGTGAAGCTTTGAGAGGTGAGATGAGAGAGAGAGAGAGAGAGAGAGAGAGAGAGAGAGAGAGAGAGAGAGAGAGAAAGAGCGCCTGGGCTGTATCAAAGATAGACTCAAGTCACAACTTTGTCCTCTAGGTTGTAGGGAGCCATCGAAAATTTCACTCAGGATACGACATGAGAGCGCTGCCTTTGGGAAACGTTTTCTAGAAGCACAGCAGAAAACGGGTTAGGAGCAGGGAGCAGGAATACCAACTAGAAGTGGTGATGATGGTCACGACAATGAAGAGTACTGAAGAGAAAACTGTGAAAGAGGCAGAGAAATGCAGATGAGGAGACTGAGCTCAGAGTCTGGAAAGACAACTGGCGGGGCCTGTCAGACAGCATGGAGGAACTAAGTTCTAGCGATGGAGAGGATGCCAAGGACAAGATTAAAGGGACACAGCTGGGAGTCCAGTTCTGGACACCCCAAGTGTCAGGACTGTAATATAGCCAACACAGTGTTGACAAAAGACAGCCTGGATTCTGCGAGAGGGCGCCTGCCTTCATTACCGCGGCAGGCAAAACTCTGAAGTAGGATGTGATTTCCAATCAAAGAGGAAAAGTAACCAAGGAACATCTACAGGCTCAAATAAAAATTATTCAAGTAGAGGAAAGGAGGTGCCAAGGCCAAGGGAAAGGCAAGAGTGAGGGCAGCTAAGGAGCAGAGCCTGAGAAGAGGAAAAGGATCTGGGGCCGGGCTGTGGCCAGGAGTGACCAGAGAGCAAGTTCAGCGGAGGGGAGCCGGCCAAAGCCAGATGGAAAACAGCCAATGAATTAATGAATAACTACCAAGCCTCGTATTGGGGGCTCACTGGAGTGCTAGCATAGTCTAAACATCACACATTGACTTGGCCTTATCATCCCCACTGTACAGAGAAGGGAGCCAGGGCCCTGCAGAAAACAAGAAAGGAAGATGCACATTTCCTGGGAGAGCTCAGCAGAGCCCCAGTCCTGTGAGAGGTGGAGGAGAAGGGCTTGGGGTTAAGTAAATTTGTCATTTCCTCTTCTAGGAGCCGGGATTAGCATATTAAAGACATGGAAGTCCTACACTGTAGAAACCTGTTTACTTTCGTTAAATGCCATGTTTTCTCAGTGTGTTTGACTTGCAAACCTCACCATCTCACATCTACACCGACTTTGGAAGCATGCTGGGTGTGGCAGGCTTCATGACATCATGGCCAGAATCTGCAGGGGAAGGAAAGCAAGGCAGTCATGGGGTACTGATGCTTGTCTTAGGGGGTGAGAGGAGACAGGGCATTAAAATTTTAGAGTGAGCTAATGGAAAGATAATGAGTGCTAATGAGAAACAAGAAATTTTGGTACCAGAAAATCAAGCCAGAGAACTTAGAGCTTGGATTCTAAGAAGAGGGGCCACGGGAGAGAAAGCTGTTCTGAGCTCTGCTTCAGGCTCCTAATACCAGCTGTCCGCTCCTGTGCAGCCCCAGAGAACATTACCAGCTCTGGAAGGGAGACACCCTAGAGATTGAGGGAGAGGTCTAATACTCTGAAGCCCCTCATCTGTATATAATTCATCCACCATCACGCCCCGGTAGGCCATTCACCCTGGTTCAGGTATAGACCGGCACTGTTCTTGCTCTCATGCTATCTCTTTACCATTCTGGGTTTTGCAGCCTGGACCTGTGCTCACCTCTGATTTTTTGGTGTACTTGTGTTTTCTAGAGTCAGCCAGGAGAACAGCTTGCCTCCTAGTATCTGGTTAATACGTCCCGCAACCCCTGTAAGAAATGGAAAGTTTTGGGCCATCACTCCTGATCCAGGCCTCCTTATGGGGTGTTCAGGACTGTGCTTTGTGGTCTCCGCACTCTGCCAGAAGGTGTGCATGGTGTGTGTGTGTGTGTGTGTGTGTGTGTGTGTGTGTGTGTGTGTGTGGTGGAGGGGTGCTCTGCCTCAGACAAGAAGAGACTGGTTCCCAACAACACCCATCTTAGCAAGGTCAGATGTGGCAATGTCATCCTGACGACTTCTGCTTAGCAGGACATACACAAGACCCTCAGCGGTGGACACAGGGCATTATATACCCACAGTATGACAGGACAGGCTGAGGACTTCAAGAGAAAAAAGCCTTAAGCTAGTGGTTTCATTTGGGGTAGCAGGCAGGAGGAGGTCTGCCTTGGAAATTCAGTTTTATGAATAAGAGAGTGCTTGCTTTGGCCCGAGCCATTCCACGGGGACACTGGGGCTGTCCACTGGACCTGGAGAAGCAGGCTAAGTGTATTTTACTATGCGGCTGCTGCCCCAACCCAGGGCTCCAGTCAAGCCCAGGGCATCTGGCTGGAGAGGGTCTCTCCCAAGCAGATGTTTATTATAGACTTGTTCCGAGCACTTAACATGCCTTCTCTTCCCCAGCTGCTAAATGCCCATTTTCAAGTTATTGAAATTCACTAGGAAGTATGGTTAATATGCGAATATAGATTAGCCAGCCCCCTTGCCACCGAAGCAAAGCTGCCTGCTTGGCAGCCTCTGGTACTCAAGATTCATGAAATATCTGGCAGAAACAGGAGGGGAATGGAGAATGACCCAGCAGGGGTGGAGATGGGGGTAGTTTAATTCTTGGGCTGCTAATGAATCTGATTGCAGCCAACTCTCCATCTGACCTAGATGGGTTACACACTGGGTAAGCTGTCTGTAGAAAAATGTTCAATCCCAGGAGATTTTTTCCCATTGCTCCACAGACTCCAAAACCTTCCAAGAAGCCTGACCCAGCCATTAATTGGTGTGCGCTCCCAGACGGGCAGTTCATTTCCATAGCAGTGGAGGCAAAACATAATTAGGAAGGCAAACATGCTGTAAGGTATGTACAATGCCCACATTTCCTACCACAGCCAGACAGCGCTGAGCTTTCTGATTAGCTACCGTTTTGCATTAATCGTTCCCACTGCTTGCCTGGTTCTTCCAATGAGAAGGAGCCACATCGCCTGGCAGGCTGTTCTAATAAACACCTAGAATAGGCACCCTACACCAGTGTTGTTTTTTCCAAATGGCTGCCTTGGGATTGCCTGGTAACCTAGCCTGAGATACTCCTGGAAGTTCTTTCTGTGTTTTCAAAATTGCCCGTGGAGCTTGGTGTCCACTCTTTGAAGTGTCCCTGGGCCACCGAGAGGTCCTATCTTCACCTCAGGAGGGCAGAGTTGATTTTTCAGAAAGTCTTCCAGCCAAGTATAGTGAGTGCAGAATGATGTCTCGGATTGGTTTTCTACTTCTTTGTATATGCTTTTCTTTCCTCCAGGAGTTTGGGGTGAACTTTGTATCTGAGAGCATGACCTGAGCAGGGGATGAGCTCATCAGTGCTTCTCTGAACAAGACAAGCTACAACCACCCCCAAGCAGTGACATGTGTACCCCTTCTTTTTTCTGAGCCCTTGGCTCACAGCCTGGCTTTCACTGAGAGCCATATGTGCCCAGCAAATCCCACTAGCCCCCAAGACCTGTCCTTTGTGCAGATGCTAAAACGCTGCCCTACACACCTTGCTCCAGGCTAGTGTAGCCTGCCACTTAACCAATCGTCAGCTAGTCTCGGGGCCACTCATTGCCCTGTGCCAGGCAAGGCAAATTCACATGCATGTCAATGTCCAAGGTAATCAGGAGGATGAAACCATGGCAACAGTCTCCAGCAAATGAATCAAACGTCCCAGTGAGACATTCTGGTTCCAGAGGGGCAATGTGGGCTGCAGTGACCTGAGGACTAGACATTTTTTTACAAAGAAAGGGCGTGAAGCTGTTCCAGAGGATGGCAACGGCCAGAACACGTGCATTCCCAAGAGAACCGCTCAGAGGACGGCAAGCTTCCTACTCAGACTTGGGAGTTCTGATGTATTGGTTCAATAATAAATCAAACGTTTGTGTTTGTAGTCAGAGAGAAGGCTGGGGCAGCTGCGAGGAAGCAGGCAGTGTGGGGGTGGCTATCCGCTTAGGAAATCTGTGTTGAATTTACTGCGTAAGAGACATTCTAGATCTTCGTGTCTCTAGGAAGGCAGGTGAATCTCCCCAGGACCCTCCAGACTGCCCCTCACTCATTGTACTTCCCTTAAATTACCCCGGCTGTGGCAGCTGCTTTGCGAACTGCTATCCCACACAAGTGAAAGAGAGGCTTCCAAAATGGAAGTTCAGACCATCCGCTCTCTGGGGAGGGAGCCTGCTGATCAGGGACAATCTTTGTGACAGTTACAGCGCCCTCCATGTGCCTTCAGGGACCCAGGCCCTCTGAGGACAATGGTCCCTGGAGATGCTTCCTGACACCTGGGAAAAATGAATTCTGGGGTTGTCCCTCAGGCCCTACCCCCATCCCCAAGGATGCACCCTAACCTTCCCCGGCAATTTCCTTATCTTCATTTCCCTGGACACAGGGCTTCCAGATTCAGAGAAACTAAAATTCCATTCTTTCCTCTAAGGAAAACCATTAGACCTGCACTTAGCAACCACCAGGAGGGTATTTTTAGCTCTCTGGCAGAAGTGTAATGTACAAAATGTAATAATCTCGGCCTTGAAGTTCCTCACAGCCTCATTCAACATGAAATTGCAGCTGATGGATGTTCTTGGAGGCAGCGGAAAAGCAGGGCCATTGAGCTTGTCTGCTATTGGGCTTCTAAGTTCAGGGTTACAGGTACCAGAGATGGTGGGAAGGGGAGCCACACACAGTTTTAGGAAAGACACTATTAACCTAGTACAGAAGCTGGCAAATGCTTGCTACCTTCTTGGGCCAAGCTTATGGTCCAGGGGCTAAGAGCACTAAGCTGAAGTTTTGGGGTGCACCAGGCTCCTGGACCACCTCTCCAACTTACACATTACCCATGGGCAAAGCCTTTTACCTGTCAACCTCACCTGCAAAACAACCCTCTCAACAGAGTTCATCCTCAATTCTAAATGCCTCTGGTGAGTAAGTGATACAGGACAAATCCATGGGCTTGGGTGGGCAGCAGCCCAAAGCAACCAAACCACACGGATTTCCTGAGTGCTTATGAAATATTCATTGCAGCTAGATGGCTGCTCTGGACCTGGCCTGCGTGCGTGTGGTGTGTGTGGCTCATTCACTTCCTAGGCCCTCTTCAGGGGAGAATTTTACATCTCATGAAATCCCCCACATGGACTGACATCTCTTCTTCCCGCTGCTTAGAAGTCAGTAATTGTGAGTGGATTTTAAATCCTAGCCCAAGCAAAATAAAACCACGCAGGCTCAATTCACTTCTAAACACTCACGGCACCTATTCTGAGGCTAAAGAAAAGTGATTTTTGAATTAGTTACTATTTTCAGACCAACTAGGGAGTAGAGAAAGACTCTGATTTTGCTCTCTGCCTTCTGCCCAGGCACTCCTAAAACAGAGGAGTCGGGGGCTGGGGGGAAAAGGAGAAGAAAGCTACAGGGAGCAGATGGGAGGAGGAGATGGGCTATGGTGCTTGTCTAGAATAGGAGGGGACAAGGGGTGGGGGCTTAGGACGTCCAATTGAATCTCTGGTCTTTCTCCTGCGAAGTCTGGCTCCAGGAATCAACTTTCTATCTTCAAGTGGAGGGACTGATCGAGACCCTGTCTCAGAGTTCCATCATTTGCTCGCTCGCTCATTCATTCATTCATTCATTCATTCATTCATTCATTCATGCACTCATGCACTCATTCATTCAGACTCATTTAGAAGAGCACCTGCCATGTGCTGGGCACCAAGCTAAACGCTCCGGGGGATGTAACAATGTTTAGTCGGGATCCTGTCCCAAAGTCATGACTCCAAGATTCCCTCTATTTCAGAGAACGAGGTATACTGGTTGATTAAAAGAGGAAAAAGCAAACAAAAACGACTCATATTGCACCCCCCAATGAGTGCCATGTACTATGCGAGGCACTTAGAATATTTTTCTCTCCTTTCTTTTGTACAAGGGACTGAACACGGGCTCTGCATGTGGTAAGTGCCAGGTCCACTACTGAGATAGATCTCCTCTCTTCTCGTCACTCTAAGTTTTGAGCCAGGTCTCACTCCATTGCCCAGGTTGGTCTTGAGATCACTCTGTTGTTCCAGCAGCCCTTGAACTTAAGATTCTCCTGCCTCAGCTTCTTGGGTAGCTGCAATCACAGGCCTGTATCAGTAAGCCCAGATATTAAAAGTTTGTTTGAGTATCACTGATTTACAGTGAAGTTAGTAAGAAATATGTTTACGTTCAAGTTCTCCTACATCCAGAAATTCTTGGAACTCCATTAAACCATTTCCCTCAACACTCTTAGTTTATGTATGCTAACATGTGAACATTCAAGAAAGGGTGTAGGACCTTAAAGATGGAGAGACCAAAAGAGGGCATACTGAGTTGCCTCTAAGAGGGGAGGAGAAGGAGGAGGCTCGTTTTCTCTGTTCATAACCAGCAAAGGAGCCCAAGGAAGACAGTGTAGGGTTTGTGGGGCTAGAACAGACAGTTTCCATCGGATGCCTCGAGGATCCACAGGTATTGCTTCAGTTATCCACGTCCAGAGACAGGTGTGATGATCGAGGGTCTTCTGTAGTCCTCCCAAACCACCAAGCTCATGGTACTTGAACACCAGCATCCTATGTGTATTGGATGTGGAGGAAGAATTCATGTCTTCCTGCCGAAAGGAATCCATTCCAGAGCACGCATTCAGTTCTTAGATGCTAGGGAAACTAGTCCACAGCTTCCAGTGTGTTACAGATATTCCACCAGTACAAAACCGAGTGGAGTCATAACTGCCAGCATTTATCAGCCCCCGCCCCAGGAGTCAAACACTCTGGCACCCATTCCATATATATTAACTCGTCGAATCCTCATGAAAATTATCCTTTGGAGGTGGGTGCTGTGTTTTCATTTTTCCAAACAAGCATCACGTGACATGGAAAAGCTAAGCACCTCGCTCAAGGTCAGGCAGTTGGTAGAGAGGGATGACGTGTGCCCAGGACAGCCATCCCTCTTGGAGCCCCAGGGCTGTGCCACCCAGGTTGCTGGATAGAAAGAAAGTCTGCACTTATCTCCCCTAGCTAGTTGCCATCACCAACCTGCAGATGAGTGGGCAGAGAAGCATGGACTCGGAACCCCTTCCTGTCTCTCTGCCGAATCCCGTTTCTTGGAGTGTGAAATGTGCTCCCCTCCTGCCAGCCACAATATGGCCTTATTACGCCTAATAAGACACAGGCTTCTAGTCAGCAGGAGCTTAGTGACTCCTGTACACAGGGGAGAGGAGACATGGGAGACTCTGCTTCTATACCAGCCTCCTTCCCTCCCAGGGCGTAGCGCTGGGCCAAGAATAAGAACCAGGGGAGCCCAAGTGCATAGTCGCCTGCCCGTGGTCACCTTCTCTGCTGTATTCCCCTCAGTAACAACAGCTCCTTCTGGGGAGGCAAAGGACAGAGTGGGCACTGGGGAGAAGCACTCCCACTGCCTTTAACCTGCACAGCTGGCTGCGGAAGCCAACAGCTGTGGGGAACCGAAGGAAAGGGCTCATTAGTGGGGCTAATGCGATGCTGTAACCACCCTCCCTATATTCTTAGCCCTTAGAACCAAAGCTGATGGGCCCAGGACAGAGAATATTGAGTTGGCTGCACCCAGACAGGAGCAATGTGGTGGTTAACTTTCTATGCCAACTCGACTGGGCCATTGGTGCCCAGGTCTCTGGGCTACTATTACTCTAGTCTGTCTTTGAGGATGTTTCTAGATGAGACCAACATCTGAATCAGCAGCAGCCTGAGAAGATGGCCTGCCCCTGTGTAGGTGGTGCTCATCCACTCCTTTGAAGGTCCAAGTAAGATTAAAAAAAAAGACTGTCCTTCCAATCAGAGGGTACGCAGGTTAGTTTTTGTCAATTTAACACAAACTAGCGTTTCTTGGGAAGACAGAACCTTAATTGAGAAATTGTCTCCCTCAGATTGGTCTGTGAATATGTCTATGAGACATTTTCTTGATTAATGATTGATGTGGGGAGGGCCAATCTATTGTGGATTGTGTCACCTGTAGGCAAATGATCCTGGGATATACAGAAAAGCGAGCAGAGCAAGCCATCGAGAGAAAGCCAGTAATCAGTCTCCTATGGTCTCTGCTTTTATAGTTCCTGCCCTTGGCTTCTCAGCGATGGGCTCAAAAGCAGAAAATGAAATAAGCCCTTTCCTTCCCAAGCTGCTCTTGGTCATGGATTTTTATCATAGAAGCAGAAACAAACCAGGACGGGAGGACATCTTCCTGCCTGACAGTTCTAAGCTAAGCTATGGGTCTTGTCCAGGTTTTGAAACCTAGCTGTGTAATTAGCTTTTAGGTTTTCTTCTGCTAACTGTAGGCCTAGAACCATGCACCAGCTCTCCCAGATGGCCAGCTGGCTGACTTCAGGTGATGAGAGTTCTGATTCATTATAATTATAAGAAAAAATTCCTCATAATCTGTTATCTAGCTATCTATTGATCTATTTATCTACCTATCCATCTCCCATCCATCCATCCATCCATCATCCATCCACACACCCAAATATCTATCTATCTATCTATCTATCTATCTATCTATCTATCTATCTATCCATCAATCTCTCATTCACCCATCCATCTATTATCCATTCATCCATCCACACACCTACCAATCCATCCATCCATCCATCCATCCATCCATCCATCCATCCATCCATCTGTCTACCTAGTTGTCTTTGGTTCTATTTATCTGGAGAATATGAGTAATACCTGCACTACAAGTATTTGCTGGTGGAGACCTGGCCAGAGCTCGGTGGCTGGGTTTCTGCATGTAGTCAAATGTTCTGCGTCAATGCATTCATATTCATGCCTTTCAGCTTCCAGAGATTACTTAAATGACCCTGAAATATAGCCTTGAACAGAAAACTCAGCATGAAGGCATTTCTCAGGCCAAACATTCATAGATATGGCTTGTTTTTCAAAGCCTGAAATGAAAAGCCATGCTCAGGGCTCTTCATTCTTTCCCGGCTCTGCCTGTTCTAAAGAACCACAAGGTGTGATCAGCTGAACATGACTTATCTCGGCTTTGCAGAGAGGAACTTACTGGGTGACCAGATGCACGCAGTGTCTGGAGGAAGACAGTGGGTGAATTCAAGGGACTGTCATGAGCAGCCTCTGGCCTCTCATCCAAGTATGCTGTCTCTGAATTTCTTTAAGGTTCCCGTCTTCATGTTTCTGTTGCTGTGATAAAACACCATGACCAAAAAGCAGCTTGGGAAGTTAAGGGTTTAATTCAGCACACAGCTCTCCAGTAATGCTCCATCACTGACGAAAGTCAGGACAGGCAAGGGAATCAAGAAACAGGGACTCCAAGAGAGGCCACCAGGGAACACTGTTTACTGTTTGTTTCTCATGTTGTTCCTCATGGCTTGCTCAGCCTACTTGTTTATAGTAGCCAGGACCACCAGCCCAGTGTTGGCACTGCACACAGTGAGCTGGGCCCTTTTATATCAGTCACTAATCGAGACAATGCATGGACCAATCTGATGGGGACATTTTCTCAAGTAAGGGTCCCTCTTCCAAAATGATTTTATCTTGTGTCCAGATGGCATAAAATTAGTCAGCACAGTCCTCAAGGAAGTCCCCGTTTCCTTCATACCTATTCTGCTGTTAGCTCATCCACACTTCAAATGCATGATTTGTAAGGGTTCAGTATTCCTGGGGTAGTGCCTTGAGGCAGGTAAAGAGCAGGGCTTCACAATAGGATCTGGGATCATTCCCACTCCCAACACTGCCTGGAAGAGCTTGGGGCAGAGACCGAAGTGCTTTGCTTTCGTTGACTCATCTGAAAATGGGATTGTAGTGATCACCACCAGGACTGTGGTGGGAATAAATTTTATCTGTGTGAGCGTGCATGGGCGGGGGGGGGGGCAGAGAAGCACTATAACTATTTTAGCTGCCCTTAGTGCTACTGCTATTGGAGATTCATAGATTGATGGAATAGTCTACCCCTCCTGATGGTGATGACAAAGAGAAGTCTAAACATTTTGATTTCAGCCTCACCTCACCACCACACTCCCAGCTGCCACACTTGACCGGCCCCGATGGCCCAAGACTTCGAACTGGATCCTTTCTTGTCTTGAAGTTGTCTCATGTGGAAGGCAAGGGTCTAGGGATGTGCAACCATGCAGGGTGAACCTACACATGACACCTTTGGGATATGAGGTAGGAGCCCTGAAACCTCAGGTGACCCAGCTGATGGCTCAGGCGGGTGTCAGGAGCGCGCATTCCTTGGGGCCTGGACTAAGACAGAGGTAACTCTGAAAGGCAGCCGATAATGCTTCCCCGCTGGGACAGCACTGCTGGGGCCATAGGAGTGTAGCTTCGGAGCACAATGTCTTAAGTAATGAAGGAAGAGGAAGAAAAGAATAATCCAGAGAGAAATCAACTTATGGTTCATTTAAGCCTTATTGAAATTTCTACTGTGGAAACATTTAAATATCATAGTTACTGCGGTGCGCCTTCGCTCTCGCTTGTCCCTGGTGGATGTTTCCTTGCACATTTGGTTGGGGAGCAGAACAATAAAGCTGCCTGGAAATTGCCTTCCCACTGCTAGGTAATTACAACAGGTTTTTATTCCAAATGTAAAGAATGAACTGCTATTTTTTTTTTTTAATAAAGAACGTTCTCGTTCTGTCCCGGCCCCCTGCCTCAACTTCAGTCTGCATCATTCCTTCACTGCCATGTCCCTGTCACATTCCCCAGAGTGGCCTCCTGCTTTCTCCAAGCAGCAGCTGGAAACAGTTCCCAGGGACGCAGCTGCCAGCTCCTCTGTCTCCCAGCCTGGGAGCCTGGCGTGTTACTGTTTAGAGAAGGGGACAGACTCCTCCAGGTCTCTGTCAAGAACATTAAATATTTAGCCTGACTCCATCCAGGCCATCAAACACACTCAGTCTCCTTTCTACCCAAAGGGACACATTTCCCCCATCTTCCCCCATCTCCAGGTTGTTTTTTTTTTTTCAAATCCCAAGCAAGCAATTCAGGATTAACTGAACATTCATCAGCCTGGCTGATACAAACCCAAGCTCCTCGGCTCTCTCTCACCCACCAGAGCAGAGAGGTGGCTTTTAAGTTGTTGGGTGCCCAGTTCAGCCTGATGTCAAGTGAGCACCTGTCCAGGGCCAGGTGGGCACAAGTCCCTGCCAGTTGTCTGCACCTCACTTCACCCAAATATCTGGTTTCTTGGATTCTAAGTCAGGGCTTGTTTCTCCAGCACTTCATCTTTCCCCAACCCTCTGTCTCTGGCCACTGTGTATGGGAAAACCTATTCTCTATGCTGTGTCACCTCCAATGTCACTGCAAGAGACAGGTGATAGCAGCAACTTTTAGACCTCAGATGGCACAGCAGGAGCCCTGGACAGCCTCTAGGGCAGGGTGGAGAGCAAGGCCTTGAAAGTTGGCCCATCATTCTAAGGCTGATGGCTCTGAGTGCTCCCTGCTCTCTGTACCTCAGTTTCCTGATGACTCTGAGTGCTCCCTGCTCTCTGTACTTCAGTTTCCTGATGACTCTGAGTGCTCCCTGCTCTCTGTACCTCGGTTTCCTGATGGCTCTGAGTGCTCCCTGCTCTCTATATCTCAGGTTCCTGATGGCTCTGAGTGCTTCCTGCTCTCTGTACTTCAGTTTCCTGATGACTCTGAGTGCTCCCTGTTCTCTGTACCTCAGTTTCCTGATGACTCTGAGTGCTCCCTGTTCTCTGTACCTCAGTTTCCTGATGACTCTGAGTGCTCCCTGCTCTCTGTACCCCAGTTTCCTGATGACTCTGAGTGCTCCCTGTTCTCTGTACCTCAGTTTCCTGATAGCTCTGAGTGCTCCCTGCTCTCTGTACCTCAGTTTCATTCTTTGTAAAACAAAAGGGGTAGAAAAAAAGACCTTTGTGTCTCTTCAACTTTTAGCAACCCATAGCTTGATGGTCCATACCCTCTACTCCATCTTATGATGACTTCCCTTTGCCATGCCTGCATGACCATCTATGAGTATAAACACACATGGGAGTCATATGAAAGCATGTATTTCACCCAGTCACGTGGCTCTAAGGGGCAACTGTCTGCTAATTATCAGGTTTACTCCTGGGAGAGAAAGAAAGTGCCATGGTACCTAGGCGGATGCAGGATGTTGAGGCCCAGAGGCTTTGTGGGGAAGAGGTGGGTGACCTCTCCAGGAGAGGCTGACTGCTGGCTGCCAGCTACTCGGCGCAGGTTGCTAGATCTGGTGGCCTCCAGTTTCCGAAAGTCACTTCACTTTAGCTTTCTTCTTCTGTTTCATGCGGTGGCCTTTCTTACACCCTCAGCTTGGAACTACTAGCAGAGAAAGGAAAACAATTTTTTCTTTAAGAAAGAAAGAAAGGAAAAACAAAATCAGAGGATGGATGGAGGAACTGAGGTATAGAGTCCTATGTAAGGCAGGAATTACTGACTACGACGCCACAGTGGGGTGAGCTAACATTTCCTGCACCCAGTGGGGATGTCCATCCAGGGCCAGGGGCTTTTCAAGGTCATCATCTGAGATGAGCAGAATGTACTGCTGGTGTCCCCCCCCCCCCCCACTCTGCACCCAAAGCTCTTAGGAAGAGACTACTGTGGAGCTTTGGAGACCAGGAAAAGACCTGGAAGAACAACTCTGTCATCGGCTTCTAGTCTGGATGCATGTGGAGGGGACTGGCTGCAGGCTAAAGTAGCACCCAGGCTGTTTTGTGGGGTGTGGCTAATTCAGCAGAGGGTAAGGATGTGGGGGATGGGAGGAGAGCAGCGGCTGCACTGGGGGCGGACAAAGGGAGAAGACAAAGATTATTTTAAACCTGTATTAATCACCGCTCCAAACAGGGACTGGGGGTGGGCACCGCAGCTGTCATAGGGAGGCTAGAAGAGGGTGGCAGAAGAGAGTCCAACAGGGAGGGGCGAGAGCCCCACACTCTCCCCTAGGACCTTGGTATAGCCAGCTGTGGGCCTGGGGTTTTGCTAAGTCTCTGTTGCTTGCTTCAGTGTCTCTAACGAAAACATGGTGAAAACCAAACTTGGCACCATTTTCTAGGCTGGCTGGTCTCCCTGCCTCTCTCTGTGGCCTTCCTTGACAGCCTACCTCTCAGAGGTACCTAAAGCTAACCCGTAACAGTTTGATTCATGCGCCTTTTCTCAAACGGAAGTCAAAGCTGCTCACGGCCCTAACTATTGCCCTCTTCCTTGGCCTGGCACACAAAGCCCTGGAGAACTGGCCCTTCTCAACCTTGGAACTCTGGGTACCACACTGTTTGTCTTCGGTGTGTTTTCTAGCAGTATTAGGAAGGGAATCTGGGGTCTCGAAATGCGTGAGACAAGCATCTACTGCTGCTGCATCTCAGGCCATTAACCACTTGCAGGGAACCTGAACCACGGAGTTAAGCTGTCAAAGACGACCTCTTTGTTTCTTTTCACTCTGTAGTAGCTGCTGCTTCTGCTGCTTCTCTTCCTTTTCCTTCTCCTTCTTCTTTTTTTATAGATGAAGGAGTTGAAACTTGGAGACGTTAGATTACTCTGATCTGTCTGCTGCTCATGTTTACTCCTGAACCTCCTGGACAGTCCTACTGGTATTCAGGACAGTCTAGGCTTTTCCAGCTCCTCCCTCCTTGGGCTTCTCTTTTGCTTCCGTTTTCACAACCTCTCAGCCTTCAGGGCCCATCTCAGATGCCATTTATGACAAGAAGCCTGCCTCCTTGGCAGGATACAACCAAGGGCTCAATAAACGTTTATTTGATCTTTATTTTTTGCATAGGTAGCGTTATCCCCATTTTAGAGCTAAGAAAACAGAGAAGTAAGAGAATTGAAGAAAAGTCTGTGTGCACAGCCAGTGAGTGGCAGAATGGGAATTCAAAGCTGTGTCCCTTGATGAACGCAAGTGCAGTGCTTTCAAAGCATCTTCAGCCACACCAATGACCTTTTATACATCCCTGGTCCTTTGTTTGGGGTTGTATTTAGGGTTAGAAGAGGGTGCACCTAATACCTCCCGTGAGCACTCAGTAATTTCAGTATTGTAAGACTGCATGCCTAAGTCATTCATGGAGGACGCCTATTCTTTCCGCTTTTGAAGCTGGGGGGGGGGGGTAGGTATTGCTATCTCTGTCCTTCTGGAGGAAAAGCAGGTCCTTGAAGGCATTAAGAATTAGACCTTGTTACGTTAGTTTTCACAGGTCTGTAGGATTTTGATGCAGGTCTTTCCTGTATTCAAGCTTGTCCTACTCTAAAGGCTGCCTCTTGGAGGCTCTTCAACAGCTCGGTCAATGCTCTATTTCTTCCTGAATGGGCGAGACCCTAATAATGTATGGATGGCATAGGAGCTCTGTGGCTATGGGGATGCATTCCTGGATGGGAGCACGACGACCATGTCCTCCTTAGGGAGCCAGGGCTCTGTGGGATGTGCTGGCTACCAGTGGATCTTTCTTGAATATTTCAACGCTTTCTCAAGAAACATAGGATGTTCTCCACCTCCTTTGTTTGTCAAGGTATTTTGTGGGGGGAGGGGACATGCACTTGTGTGGGGGTACACCTATGCATACCGGTACATTTAGAGGCCACAGGTCAACCCGAAGTGTCATTTCTAAGGTGCCATCTACTTTGGTTTTTGCGACAGGGTCTCTCATTTGACCTGGAACTTGATGGTTAGGCTGGACTGTTTGGCTAGCAAGGCCTGGGAATCTGCCTTTCTCGGCTTCCCTGGAGCTGGGATTACAAGCATATGCCACAGCATCTGGCTTTTTTTTTTTAAATGTGCATTCTGTGGATCAAACTCAGATCCTCTCAGGCAAGCACTTTATCAGTTGAGCTATTTCCACAGCCCTGCCAAGGCTTTTGAGATGTTACATCAGGGACAGTCACTTAGATGAGAAACAGCCATTTACAAAGTCTGAACAAGAGCCTCCTTCCCGACACCTACTCCCTCGTTACTAGCGTCTCCCCATGACTTCCCAACTCTCCATAAATTCGATGTCATTTCTGGCTGGAGTTGGGGGCAGTGGTGAGAAAGGAGCCCAAACTGAAGCTGTCATCACAGACACGAGGCATCCCTGTGGAGAAGGGTATCCATGGGGGAGCTGTTTCCCAAGAGAGGAGAGGTATACACAAGTCTAGATGATGTTCTGGCTTAGTTAGTTAGTTGATTTTCTTTTTTTATGTTGGGGATTCTGCCTAAGCCCTTGTGCATCGTGTGTAAAGTCTCTGCTGTGCAGTTATATGCCTGGCCCTACGCTGTTCGAATTTAATTGGAGGATACTCTTTCGCTAAAACTCAATTGGATGTTGGCCTATCTTTTGAAAGTAATGATTATAAAGACCAACATGGATTTATCAAGGCCAAGTGACATTAATCTTCTAATTCAAAATTAATTTTGTTAATTTTTTCTAAGCCAAGACTTCTTAATCTTGGCACTAAAGACTGGAGATTCTTTTGTGTGTACATGTGGGACAGTGGGCAACCTTGTTCTTTGTAAAATATGTAACAATACCCTGGCCTTGTCCTGTAGTTTCCTCCAAACCTTGTCAGCTGACGACCAAAAATGTCTCCAGGCACTGCCCTATGTCCTTTAGGAGAAAGGAAAACTTTACTAGCTGGCAACCTTTGCTTTAAACTGATAGATTGGTAAGATAGTTCTGTGCATAGGTGTGTTTGCACATATTCATGTATGCATGTGTATGTGTGTGTGCGCGCGCGCACGCGCGGACACATGTGTGCATGTGTGCAAAGGCTAAAGGATGACACCAGGCATGCTGATTCTGTTGTGCTGTCTGACTAATGAGTGCCATGCGTCTTCCTGTCTCTGCTTCCCCAGTATTGGCATCATAGGTTCAGGCCAATGTTTCAGGTTTTATATGGGGGCTGGGGATTGAACTCAGGTCCTCATGCTTGTATGCAGAGAACTTCACTGAGTGAGTCATTTCCTCAACCCCAAGAAGCTTGTTGTTTCTTTTCTCTCTTCTCTCTCTCTCTCTCTCTCTCTCTCTCTCTCTCTCTCTCTCTCTCTCTCTCTCTCCTTCTCGCTCCCTTTCTTTCTTTTCCCTCCCCTCTTTTAAATGGGGTCTCTTTCTGAAGCCCTGGATATCCTGGAACTCACTGGTCTTGAATTCATAGAGCTCTGCCTGCCTCTGGAATACTGGAATTAAAGGTGTGTGCTACCACACCCAGGTAGGAAGCTAGTTCTTTAATGAGGTATTAGATGGATGTTTGCTCTACCCAGGGAATAAGGAGAGACGTGAACTAGGAACAAGCCTGATGGTTGTACCAGTGAACGGCAGGATCCTATGCACCTCAGAGTGGGTTTGCAGATAAATGATAACCCAAGCCTGGGATAAGGCCATGGTGAGAGATCCCCAGCTTTCTAAACATTTCTATCAACATTTGGAGAAAGACATTGATGGCATGCTTATAATATATACAAGTGTCACAAGACTGGGAAACATGCAACTATGTCAGATAAAGGAAGGAAGAGTCAAAGGGACCTCATGTATTGTTTGGTGAAATCTTGCTCACCACCACAAAATTCAGGGCTATATGTATCCTATGCTACCAGTTCCGTAAAACAGACGTGAAAGATAGGGGCTAATATTGGTGTGCTTTTATACCTGTAAAAGGAGACTCCAGAGGATACATCAGAAACTAAGAATGTTGTAATCATGGCCAAGGTGGTAGGAGGGAATACCAGACAGACTGGAACAAGATGTTGTGGGGGACTTCGCATTGTCTGCCTTTATATCTTTTTGATTTTTGAACATGGAAATGTGTTGATCTGCTCATGCACTGAGATTAAAAAGAGATCTCAACTCATAGTCAAAATTAATAGAGCGCAGCTGGACACATGCTCACCAATACTGCAGCCATGGAAAAGTTAGCTTGGCAAGTACGACGGGGACAGGCTCGGCGGGGTCATAGGAAAACCTTTCAGTTGGTTGCAGACCATTAAGCCCCCGTTCAACAGAGAGACCCACCGGCACGCGCTAATGAGAGCTTCGCCTTTTCCCGGGATCCAGATCAAGGTCACTGTCCCATTGTCCTCTGGGCAGGTGAGACCAAATTCAAAGCCTTGCCTTCCGTTCTGCCGGCTGTATTTTTGGAGAGGCATTGACAAATGTTCACAAAAGGCAGTGACCTAGATGACAAAGGGTCTGGAAACCATGGGAAATATGAGGACCAGGGGAGGAAACTGAAGACACTTCTATGGAGGAAGACACAGAGGGGACATGAAAGCTGTCTCTGGACATTTGAAGGGTTTGTGCAAGAGGGATTAGAGACTTCCGTGTGGCTCCACGCTGCAGAAACAGGCCCTCTTCAATTTATTGGGAGGCCAGTTTCAGCTCAGAGCCATGAAGAGGCCGCCTTGTGAGGTAATACTAAAATAGTTACACTTACTGAGTACCTACATCCTAGGCACAGAATACACACTTTACCCATTATCTTCCTGGCTTTTCACAACACTCTTCATTGTCATTTTAACAAGATGGAAAATAGGGGGGTTCAGTCAATGTGCTGGGGGTGACACAATAAGCAAATCATTGACAGCTGTGACCCCCAATACACCTAGTGTGTACCACTAAGCCTATTGTGTAAAGGTGCTGTGGCATCCAAGATGAGCACCGTTCAACTGAGATGTCAACCATGCTGCGCCACAGCAACGGGAGGAAATCCCTGCAGAGAGCAGAAGACCCATGTTTCACCCTTAATGCAGAGCCCTCCAGAAAGCTAAGCTCCAGGCCTGTGAGAGAGCCAGGAGGGAAGCAAGCATGCGCCTGCTCACAGCCGTCAGGAAATAAAATTGTTCTGAGTGCAGATTAGTAAAACATCAGTGAAGGGTAAGCCAACTCGAAACAGCACGCAGGCCTAGACAGTTGGCTTACGAGAGCACATTTAAGCCACTGTGAAGAGGTATCCCTTCTTACGCTGTCTTCTGTTTTGTAACTTTAGTTAGCTATAGTCAATCTGGGTCCAAAAATACACATGGACTATTCTAGAAATAAATTAATCTACCAATTTAAAATTGCACATCGCTCTGAGTAGTAGGATGAAATAAGAGTCAGGGTTACTATTGCTGTGGTGAAACACCATGGCCAAAAGCAACCTGGAGTGGAAAGGGTTTATTTGGATTGTGTTTCCACATCACTGTTCATCACTGAGGGAAGTCAGGGCAGAAACTAAAGACAGGGCAAGAACCTGGAGGCAGGGGCTGATGCAGAGACCATGGAAGGATGCCCCTTACTGGCTTGCTCCTCATGACTAGCTCAGTCTGCTTTCTTATAGAACCCAGGACCATCAGCCCAGGGATGGCACCATGCACAATGGGCTGGGCCTCCCCCATTGAATCCCAGCATTTGGGAAGCAGAGCAGGTAGATCTCTGAGTTCAAAACCAGCCTGGTCTACAGAGTGAGTTCTAGGAAGGCCAGGGTTACACAGAGAAACCCTGCCCCCCCCAATAAAAAGTCTTATGGCTGGATCTTATGGATACATTATTCTCAGTGGAGGTCCCCTCCTTTCAGATAGCTCTAGCTTGTGTTAAGTTGACACAAAACTAACGGGCACACCACTCTAATCCTGCCGGGATGCAAACCATCCTTTTGTGACGTGTATCCATGCTGTATATGCTACCCCCCTCCCCGTTACTCACTCAGTGGCTGTCTCAGCTACTGGAGAGAATTGCTACCACAGTGCTTGTGCTTCAGGAACTCACACTGTACATAACGACCAAAGTGTAAAATTATTAACGCCAGCAGTCCAAATACAATGAAAGGTCAATGCAAAGCTGTTCCCTCGAGTTAAACGCTCTCTCTTTAATAAGGAAAGAGAAAGAACTGTACACTGAGACTGCTAAGATCGGTGGTGAGAACAAAATTTTCCATCTGTGAAATTATGAAGAAGGAAAACGAGATTTATGCTAGTCTTGCAGTCGCACCTCAAACTGCAAAAGTTGCAGCCTCAGTGCTGCTTAGTTAAGATGAAAAAGGCACAAAACCTATGTGTATATTTATGGGAAAAATACTGTGTGCAGGGCTGGAACCATCTCCGGCTTCAGGCTTCCATGAAGGGTTTTTAGGACGTATCTCCTACCACCCCTTAGGGCAACTGCTACATACCATGCTTTCCGGTTTCTAAGGCCCCTTCTTCAGCACAATCCCATTTAACTCATCAGTGTCCGTGTAAGAAATTATCACTCTGGCAGGGCTGGAAGTATGAAGGGACAGGAGAAGTTTTCCCAGAGATGGCAGGGAAGAATGACAGTACAGTCAGTGGGCATCATAGAGAGGACGATGAATCCGGACAAAGGCAGAAAACAGGTCACTCTTCCTAGCCACATGTGAGGGTCCAGACAGACCTGCTCAGCAGCCTACAGCACTGCCAGGCACTGCTAAGCTAACCAGACTCCAAAACTAAAGAGCAGCGAAGAAGCCCTCTTTCCTCTGCTGTGGCATTGTGGAAACTCATGGCTCTGGAAAAGGAAGAGACAGCAAGCAAGCCAGATTTCAAAACTGACCGAAGAGAAAGAGATGAACCATGTCTTACAAAGCTGCCTGACACACTGGCTGTAAAAGAGAAAAGATGGTACCCAGGGCTTCCATATGAGACGGAAGTGCTCTGGGGCATCATTTGGAAGGACCTGGGAAGGTGTCATGTGGATGGGCTCTTAGAAAACCATTTATGCAGGGGACTTAGGGAGTTGGCAGAAAGCCTTGAAGAACAATGGCATTGCAGACCCAAGAGCAGGTCAGTCTTAACAGCAGGGGGAAAATCCCCACCCTAGTGACGAGACCACAGGCCACCAGAAAAGTCAACACAGTGGGCCTAGATCAAGGTCATCCTGCCTGGAGGGACAAGAGTATTTCCTGAATTCACCATAGTAAGGGCAAGGAGCTAGGAGGGCAGGACTGGCAATGGGCTGGCCCCCGATCAGAGAGTCATGAACAGAGTAAAACCTGTGGGGTGGGAAGGAAGAAGCGCAAGGCTTTCCAGAAACCTGCCAGATGACCTGAATCATTGATTTCAAAGGCCAGAGGCCAAGAACAGACACCAGAGCAGGGGTGGTAGGGTAGGGACAGAAGAGGAAGGAGTGAAACGGGAAGAGAATGGAAAAGGCAGCTTGTGAAAAAGAACTGGATGCGGGTGAAAGACAAAGATGAGGAACAGGGTTTGTAGAGGAGGCAGACAAACAGACAGTGAGTGTGCAGGGAAGCACAGACAATGAGGGGATACAGATGTGGAGAAGCCAAAGACACGGGGGCCGGACCCTCTTTACAGCATGAAGAGAAGGGAGGCTTGAAAGGAACAAGGGGGTGGTAACGAGTTCTGAGAGAAAGGAGAGAAAAAAAGCCGAACCCTGGGTCTGGTGAGGTGGAGACCCAGAGGACAGAAGCCCTGCACCCCCTAAAGGTGGCCATTGCAGCCTGCTGTCCTGTCGCTCACAGATGGCAGCTTTGCTGACTCAGAACTTCTCTTTGGATGTGTTTGCAGGGAAGCTGGAGGGAGGCAGAGGTCAGCGGTTCACTGGGACCTCTTTAGATCAGGGGATGTGATGGATTTGTCTGGGCTTAACATGGCTGCTGGGCTGGGTTTTTGGGTCATGTTTCGGCATGCTGCTGCTCTTCCCTGGGCCAGGCCACGAAGCACACACATCACTGTTAATGAGGACATGACTACCTAAAAAGTATGGAGGCAGATGCACCCAAAAAAGTGCTGCAGGAGATGAATTTAGAGAGGCCACAGGAGTCACATCATGGAGGATGTTAGGGACACTGCAAAGATGGTGACAACCTCATTCCTGTACCTGAACATAGGGATACTCTCTTATTTAAATTTGGAAATGGCTACATTGGCTGCTGTGATGAGTAGGGAAGGTGTCCAGGATGCCAGTGGTGGTGGTGGCGGTGGTGGTGGCGGTGGTGGTGGCGGTGGCGGCAGCAGTGGTCATACAGTGATACAGCAATGACAGTGGTTTTCACCAGTGTGGTAGGAACAGGGAAGAGAAACATGGTCAGGTTTTGCATGTGCCCAGAAAGAAGGAACACAACGTTTCTGAGAGGTTGGAAATGGAGGGCCAGATAGCAGATCAGCCAAGGATGACTCCAGGACTTTCGGCTTGTCTACCTAAGCACATGGAGTTTTCCATTCAGGAGATAAATGAGAGGGGCAGGAAGCACAGTGGGGGCGGGGCAGAGAGCACAAGTTCAGTTTGAGACATTTACCAGATCCCTAAATAGAGATGCTAAGAGCTCAGATAGTTTCGGTAAGTGTCAAGTTTGGGAAAGAAAGGCTGTGGTGATAAATTTTTGTTGACAGCTTGATTGGATTAAGAAATACAGCACATGAATAGAGCCCAGCTTTGGGTGTGCCTGCGAGAGCATTTTCTGAACGGTTTACCTGTGGAGGGAGAACCACCTGACTGTGGGCAGCGCTAACTCTTGCGCTGGGCTCCCAGAGTGACTTAAAAGGCAGAAAGAAAATCCTGGGTGACCATGGCATAGCCCTTTCTCTGCTGCCTGACTGTCACCAGGAGTCCAACTGTTCTGCACCGCTGTGACCTCCCCAGTGACAGACTGCTCTCCTTCCTCAGTGGGCCTGAACCTGCCAACATTTCAGTGGCTGGAGTATCCCAAGCCAAAGGACTAGAAGGGATGACTGAGTAGTGGGCGCTGCTGGAGCAAAGGCTCAGGCTCCTCCACGTCCCTGGGTGGAGAAAAAGAGAAGTTAGCAAGCCATTGGTGGGGAGCAAACAATGAGGCAGGGGGATGAGGACAACATGCTACCCCAGAGCCTGGAGAAGAGAGAGCATTAAGGAGGAAGGAAGGGCCAGGGCGATGGCTTAAGTACTGCTGAGATGTATCAGGGAACACAAGGGATGAAACACGACTGCAGGGCCCACACCCTCGAGGACCTGATTGCTCACAGAGAGAAACCTCAGGAAAGCGCTGCATCTGAAGCCCTGATCTGGGAGCCGGGAACTGAAAAGTTACACTGGAGAGTTCAGGAGCGGGCCCAGCTTGCCTCGGCACTTTGACACGAGCTAGTGCTGTGTCTATTGCTAGGTTATTTAGCCATTCTTTGTTCTGTTTCCTAACCGGAGACCTCCTACTTCACAGAGCGGTGATGGAACCGCTTAGCAGTGTTCGTAAAGGGCCACACACAGGGTGACACAATGTATGTTTACCAGGTGAAACAGACGAAAGAGGAGAATCTGAGCAGATGAGTCGGCCCGTTCTTTCAAAGAGGTTTGGCGGTCAAGAGAAACAAAGAAAGGGGAAAAGTCTGTGGTGGAGAAGGGGAGTAAAGGACTGCATTTGATGTAGGAGAAGAACGGAAGCATTGAGTACTTAGGGCATCAGTCCTTTAAAGAGGCTCATTGATACAGAAGGGAGATGGGGACCCACTGAATGGGCTATCTTGCTGGAGGGGTGAGCTCCATGGCACAGAAGCTCCATGTGGCTCCTGCATGTCCTTTAGGGCATCCCCATCAATGTCTTCTCAGGAGACTCATCAGTATGCCACCTCAACATGCACGGGCCCTCGCTTTACTATACTGATCGCCATTTGGTTTACTAGCTTACTTGCGGGGCTTTGTCTGGTCCCTTATCACTGCAGAAGCTCTGTACGTGCAGGGACCTGTCTGTCTTGCTGACAGTTGTGCCTCCAAGAGCCTGGTATAATGCCTGGTACATAGCAAGTCCTCAATACACAATTGCTGGATGAGCAGTGCATTCATAGCTGTGGGGAGGGTCTGTCTCCTTGCCCACTGGAGAGACAAGCTTCCTCTTCACTGGCACAAATACTTTTTGAGCATCTATGTTCCAGGAACTGTGTTACATTCCGGGGAGCTGAGGGATGAATCAGATGCCACCTTTGTCTTCCCTCAGCCAGCTTCCTAGGGAGGGAGTGTGCATGAGGTAAAAAAAAAAATGTACAAGACAATTTAAAAGCTGTGTGAAAAAGCCTTAAAAGAAAGAAAGGCCGGGGTCTCACAAGCTGGGGCATATGGACTGGGTCAAGTTTCGCAACAGAGAGAATCTGGGATTGAAGAACATTCCAGCCATGATCAAGTGAGATGAGGGGTGGAATCAGTATAAGAGGTGGAGGAACCACGTGGGCAAATCCTTGGCAGACAGAATCTCCAGCTTACTCTGGTCCTGTTCAGAAAGCTCATCTGGGCCCTGATTCTCTCTCTGTTTGGGCTCTTGATGGACCTACCACATAGTAGCTTTGTCCTGAACTGTGTGCCAACTTTCTGAGACCCTGTCTTCAGACCTCTGTACAGTGCCTCTTAGAGAAGGGCCATGGAGCCTCCAGCAGCAATTCATACCTGGTCAGAGGTGGGAGTTCTGCACTTAGAAAAGAATTGTGAGTGCCTCCACTATCCTGGGCATGAGGGAAGACAAGACAGGGAGCTGCAGCTTGTTGAGGAGGAGATGACAACAGAAAGCCAGGCCACACATAGTTAGTCTTCCTGCTGGGTCTTCCGACCCTTCTGGCTCTCCAAGAGTCAATTTGCACTCATTAGCTGTAGTGGGCTTTTCACACACAAACCTGGTCAAATCGCCCAACTTGAAGCCTTCCAGCCAATGTCATGACACCTCACACACACCCCTGGTGGGCCTGTGGGTAACAGGAGGCCCTGTTGTCTGGTTGGCTTCTCCTGTTGTCAGCAGCTTCTTCCCTGCTCCTCTCACTCTCTCTGCAGCAGAGAGACCTCCCTATTTTCACAGGCATGTCAGCGCACTTCCAGGGTGGGTATCTCACTGTGTGGAGTGCTCCCTTTCCATCTGGAGGGCTAGCTCCCCAACTTTCCACTGCTACTGACTTTCTGCCAGTCCTTCCTCAGAGGTCTTGCTTCATAGTTCTGGCTAAAGCTGCCTTGCTTCCCATTCTACACAGGTTCATCTCTTTCTTGGCACTTGGCTTGAAGCTACTCAGTCATGTGCATTGAGTGTGTGTGTGTGTGTGTGTGTGTGCACGTGTGTGCGTGTGCATGTGCCCCTTGTTAACAAAAGGAACTCAGTGTCACTGTAGCTAAGACAGTAGCTGGTACCTGGTAAATGCTGACAGACTTTCTTCCTAAGACCAGGAGGAAAAGAAAGGAAGAGGAGGGTAAAGACACTTGCTGCCAAGACTGAGGATGACCTGAGTTCAATTCCTGGGACTCACAAGGTGGAAGGAGAAAACTGACTCCCATAACTTGTCTTCTGACCACTACATGCACACACACACACACACACACACACACACACACACACACACAATGCAATTTTTAAAAAGCAAAGGAAGAAGAGGAGGGAGGGCAATGAAAAGGAGGAGAAAAATGGAAAGGAGGAACAAGGATGAAGAAATTAGAAGGGAGAGGGAAGAAACAGAGAAGAGATTAAGGAGGAGGGAGGGGAGGAATAAAATCAGAAGAGGGGGGGGAGGAAGAAAAGGGTAAAGTTAAAGAGTTATGAAGAAGGAAGAGGAATAAAAGAGGATGGAGAGAAGAGAGGGGAACAGAGAGGAACAGGAGGAAGATGCGGGAGGAGGAGACAGGGCAGGAAGGGGAGGACAGAGGACTCAGCCTCATGGGAAAGGCAGCCTGGGGGTGGGGACTGCATAAGTTTTGACGCTCAGGGGAGGCCCTCGGGACATGGAATACACACCACAGTCTCCTTGGCCCCATAGAACAAATGGGGAGGTGGAGGAAGAAGCAATAGAAATTAAAAAAAATTTAAGTTGGAAGAACAAATTATTTGGAGACGAAGCAAAAATATCTGTGACATACCGAGCACTGTTTTAATGACAGCCGTGTGGGAGGACAGTTTAGTCTTATTTTTCATTTCCCTTTCCCTGGGGAGCTGGATTCTAGCTCTTGGGCCTTGATATCAACCCTGGCATGTTTCCTACGTCAGTGACCTTAGTGGGTTATTTGGCGTGAGTCGGGGGGCTGCTGAGAGGCTCTTCTCCATCTGCTCTCCACGGCTTCCTTTGCTTCCCTGGGGATAGCCTGGGACCCAGTGGGTGGCCCGGAAGCTGTGAATGGTACAAGCTCCTTCCCAGGCTCAGTGTGAAGGCCTGGCACACCATGCCTCCTGAGAGCTCCTGGAGTGAGGAGAGTCCAGGATCTGTCGCCACATCCGGTGTGCAAAAGCATTTCTTCAAAGAAAGCTTGGCCAAATGCCAGGGAGGAAGAGTACAGGAAGCCACTCTGCTGTCCCCACTCTCGGGCGAAATCACTTTCAGAAATCCCGAGGAGGATATTTAATAGCTAGAGGGCTGCTCACTGTGGGACACATTCAGCGCATGGCTTGAGTCCCTCCCTTGGCACAGGGAAGGAGGTGTGATCGCCCTGCAGCAGGGAAAAGGGCTCAGAAGTTAGGAATGTAGTGGATGGATACAAAATAAAACTGGGTTTGAAAAACCCTCACTTAACGCTATAGTGCATAGTTCACAGCGCATAAATAAGAGGTCAAAAGAGAGCAGGCATGGTCCTTCTGAGGCCCAGAAAGAATGAGTGGGCCTGATTCTGTCAGAGAGCATGCACCATCTGGACCTTACAGCTTGGCTGGAGTCCCATCTTTGGTATTTACTAGCTATCTAGAAGACAGCATTTTACTTAAAACTTCTACATCCATTTCCTCTCTAAAATGGGAATCATGAGTTCAGAGGACGGCTGGTGGGCTCAAGTGAGCTTAAGAAAGTATGTTTAAAGGCTCCGTAACCTTTGAAGCATTGTGCCAAAAAGGGAGGCGAGATCTTCCCTGAGTTCGGCCATCAAATATTGGCTTACATTGTGTGGCTTGTGAGAATGTGAGAATCGTTGTTTGGATTCTAATGCTGGCCCTTTATTTATGATCTATAAAACTTCAGACACGTCACTTAACCTCTCTGTGCCTCAAAATACCATCTATACTATTAACATAGCATTATTGATACTATTAATGTTTTCCTTATAGTTTATAACTAGGACCAAATCCACCAACACATATAAGTGGTTCAAGTTCCGGGCTTAAGAAGCTGCTACTACTGCCTCAACTCTACACCAGACTGCAAGGCCCCTGAGGCAGCAGGAAGTATCCTGTCCATTGTATCCCTGTGCTTAGAAAAGAGGCACGCGCACAACGACATTCGACTTTTGCTGGTTAATAAAGGACATGCACCAGCATCTACCAGCATCTGCCCTGCCCAGTAACTACAAGAGACTTAAGTCCTCACCAGCATTAGGTCGGTGTTTGGGACATTTTTGGTGAGAGTTGCCCGACACCTCACAGAAGGCCCCGGCTTCTGCTTTTCTGCCTGGTGGTTCTTACAGAATAGTGAAGAGAGTTAGTTCTGGGTCCTGTCTCAGCTCTCAGAAAAAAATTTCACTCCCCTAGGCCTTGACCAGGCTCCTGGGCCTTGAACCTGAGCATCTTCTCAACTGTCTCTAGTTCTGTGGCCTCTTCTTACTGTTCTGAAGGGACCTGAATGTTTAGATGCTTGCACTTCTGTGTGGGCACTCAGGCCTTATATGAGTATACGGAGCAGGTGGATGTCAAGTGCCAATGCAAACATAAGGCTATCTAGGAGCACTGGCTGGGGAGCGTGTGGCTCTGTGTGTGACTGTGAAGGACTAGGGATGCATTCAGGTTTGGAACGGATAGCTGAACAGGTCTGGGATGCAGAGCTGAAACGTCAAAGGTGGAGGGGTCAATATGTCACAACTGAGATACAGGAAGAGACTAGACAATCTGTGCACAGAGAAACACACCCAGTATCTTTTCTCCATAAGGAATCTGAAGGCTGGTTAAATATTTTCTCACTGTAAAGAAGGATATACCTTTTATTTAAAAAAATGCCTTAGATCACAAAATAGGTTGGGATGTCAGAGGTCTTCCATCTTCAAATACAACATGTCTTGCTATCTAGCCTCATCAGTCTACAGATACTTGCGATCATCAGTTTTGATCACTAACTTGATTTCATTAAGAAACAGCCAGGCCATTAGTGAGGCCTGACTTCAGGAGTATTATTGAGGATGTTTCTAAAAGGATTCATTGAAAGACTGCCCTGAATGTGAGTGTCACCAACATCCCACGGGCCAGGGCCCGACTGGCAAGAAAGAGAAAAGGGGAAAGTCAGCTGAGTACTGGGACTCCACTTCCTCTGCTTTGGGGTTGACTAAGGTATGATCTAGTGAGTTCCCACTCAGTGCTTGCCTTACTGTCATGATGGACCACATCTCTTGAGCCCTGAGCCAAAACAAATGCTTCTTCATTAGCCTCTTCTTGTCAGCAACAAGAATAGTAACTCAGAGTGTTCTTACAAGAACACTGGGTGAAACTGGACTGCTGGGTTTGTATCCTAGCTTTGGCAAGCTATGGATCCTCTCATTGGCCTTATCTGTCAAGTAGGGACCATGATGGCTCTCCCTGAGGTGGTGACGATGGATGGGGGACTTGGAGAGCGAAGGCCTCTATTTCTTCCAACTCATCATCTTAGTCTTCCCTTGTCTTTATCAGAGCAGAGTGGGAAACAAAACCGAATTTGCGAAGTTCAGCCAGCTGTTGGAGGTGCCCTCCCAGGACCGCCTGTCTAGCCAGCTGTTGCAGGGGCCCTCTGGGGACTACCTGCCAGGGGCGACCGATCTCAAGATGCTCATCATAACTCCAAGGCTACACCTCTGAGATCCTGGCACACATGACACCTGTGGTTGCTCCAGTCATCTCAGGACAGTGATGCCCAAGATTACCACTGGAGGCACAGGGCCATCTACCTTGAGGGCTTCCTGAGGGCCAGGATGGATCTGCTGTTTTCAGGTCCTGGGGCTGGCATAAGATGTAAGCATGAGGTCGTGAAAACACCAGTGGGTCAGCACCGTGGCAGTAAGTCTGGGATATTTATTTATTTATTTATTTTTTGGGTTCTTTTTTCGAGACAGGGTTTCTCTGTAGCTTTGGTTTGGTGCCGGTCCCGGAACTAGCTCTTGTAGACCAGGCTGACCTCGAACTCACAGAGATCCACCTGCCTCTGCTTCCCGAGTGCTGGGATTAAAGGCGTGCGCCACCACCGCCCGGCTAAGTCTGGGTTCTTGTTGCTGTTTAACAAATGACAAAGTAAAGGTCTTGCCAGGTAGGAGCTGAGGTCCAAGGGAGATGGACAGGGGAGCACAATGAGGGAAAAGAAAGAGGAGACCCTAGACACTCTCCTGGAAAAGGCTGAGGCTATGGAGTTCATCAGCAAGTTGGGGAGCAGGAGTCTGGGTAGGGACACTCCTACAATCATGGCGGCTTCAGCTCTCCGTTACATAACCAGCCTAATGTGGCAGCCCCTTTGTCTCCCTCATTATGGACTAAGCTTTGTGAGGGATCAGCACCCTCTCAAATGGTCTTTTCCCTGTCAACAGTGAGGCTGACTGTCATATGAGCGCAAATTACAGGGTGACATTATCCAGGCCCATCCCTTTCACAGCTGTGGTAGGAGAGAGTGCTGTCCAATCTCCGCCAGGCCTCCCATCCTTAGCGACTGTGGCTCTGTTCTCACCCCTAAAGAAAGAACCTCTAGCCCATGACTAGCCCCAGAGTGGCTTTATCATGAGCATGGTGATCACTATTAAAGTTCGTGCAGTCTCCTGGCTCATTCGCCCAGTTGCCCGTTTGTCACTGTTGCCACAACAGTCTCCCGAGCCTAGAGTGCCTCCACTACGAAATGTGGCTAGAATCCTGATCCCGTGGGTGGTTCAGTGTGAGGAACAGAAAAGGACTGACGCTCAGTCCACAGTACCCTCTAGCAGGGTAGCCCCATCCACCCTCTGCTTCTCATCCTTCTGCTTGAAGAGTCTGGAAACAGTTCTGCTTCTCAGCCTGGAGCTCGGGCTGGGTTGGGGAGGTGGGGCATCCCTGGTATTATGCATCCCATTCTAGGTGACAGCAAGGATGTGTCTGCAGAAAGGCCAAGCACCAATCACACTGACCACAATACAGACACGAGTTCTATGAGTTCATGCTTGCGAGGTGAGGCCAACTACAATGGATCTAACACAAAAGAGATTGAATCCCACAAGCTGCCTCTCAGACTCCCTTAGGAGTCAAACCTGGAAAGTTGCTTTGAATTTCCCAGATACATATTGACGTGTGTATGTGTGTGTGAGTGTGTGTGTGTGTGTGTGTGTGTACATGCCATAGTACTTGGGTATGGTTTGCCCCACGGCTGGCAGGGGAGGGTGATGCTCCAAGGCAGCAGTCGGAAGTTTCCATGTGAGCTCTTGGGGGAGGACGGCAGCATCCGTGTTATGCTCTGAAGAGATCTCGGAGGGTGCTATGCCCCTCTCTGCAGACTTGCCAAGTCTTCCCTCCCTCTTTCACTTTATTGGGTAGTGTTTGGCAAAAACCAGCTTTCTCTTTTCTGTCTTGGAGGCACCCATGATGCTGTGCCCCAGGCAGGGTATAGTAGCGTAACTTGTATCACCTTCCAGAATGTAGGGAAATCACTTCAGGGACTGGTGACAGGTGGGGTTCCCTGCCAAACACCTATCACACAAAGTCCTGCTAAAGCCTAGAGGAGCCAAACTGCAATCTCCGTCTCCCAAAACGGCCACAAACTTACAAACGACACAGATCATGTGGAGGAGAAAACCATATAGACGTCCCCTCCTCCATCTTATTTTCTACTCAAATCTTCCTATGTTGCCCAGGCTGCCTTGCTCTCCTGGATTTCAGTACTCTTCCTGCCTCAGCCATGTGAGCAGCTGGGACTACTGGCATCTGCCCTTCTGCCTGACAATAGATACAGTCTTGCCTCTTACAAGTTTGCAGGCAAGTTACTGAGTTCCCGAGTCTATTTTCTCATCTGTACAACAGGGAGAACAAAACTGTTTATCTCGTATACCACCAAATGCCCAGTGCCTGGCAAACACTGAATGCTCAGGAAATACCGGCTGGCTGGATGAGTAAGAGAATGTAGAAGGATTGTTATTGGGATTAAATGAGATGAGGGAAGCAAAGCATTTGTCACAGCAATGTCACATATTAGACATCCAGTATAAAGCAGTTACTGTTAGCTATTATCCAGGAGCAAAATCCCATGGCTCAGCCAGATGGGTTCCCAGAGCCAATAGAAAGTCAGGTGCTTAGCGCTAAATGGCCACTTGCCCCTAAGTATCTAGGCAGTTGCCCCCAGAGTCCAAAGGGTGATATGTTGCATTCTATTCCATTTATTTTAACAAGCTTCTATTGAGCAAGTCTTGTGGTCCCAGAATTGATGATATTCTATGCAACACGCGGCGAGATCAGCTGCCCTTCCGAAAGGCTTGATTTGTAGTTTGAGGCAAGATCAACACTTATTAGCATAAGTTTCCATCTGTAACAGAAAACCAGGCCTGCATTCTGAGACCAAGGCATTTCATTTATTCCTTCAGCAATATTCCTAGTGTCCTTGCTACATGCAGAAGGTCCCTAACTGGGCAATAGGGACCCCAAGATAAATTCAGTGAATTTGTCGAGCTGCTGCTTCAAGATGAGAGATGAGCCATAGGTCAGGACAATGAACGTGAGAGCAGAGCATCAAGTTTAGGATACTACCTCTGTGCTGAGCCAGGATACTTCAAAATATCCGAGAAAAGGGTGGAAGAAGGGAGGGACACGGAGTCCCAAAGTCTTAGTCTTCACCTGATTCGAGGCTGGAGAACCTAACATGTTATATGAGCCCTCGTGGCCAGTCTCTGAAAGCAGGATTCCTATGGTCCCCCATACGCTCCAGAGCCTTAAATAATCTGGAAGCATCTGGATATCCACTCAGATCTGATAAGAAGGGAACTTAGCATGTGTTTTTGGTTTGAGTTGGCTTTTTGAGGCATGGCCTGAGCTCAGACTGGCTTCACTCTCTATGCAGCCAAGGGTGGTTGTGAACTCCTGATCCTCCTCTGCAACCTCCTGAGTGCTGAGTTTATTGACTTACACTCCCACACGAGCTTGGGGAGATCTGAATGAAGGTACAGCCTTATTTTGTATCAGGAACAGTGGAGGAACCAGAAACTACTCTATCAGACAGCAACAAAGCCAAATAAGACAGCGGATCCCAGCCTGGCCAGTGTGCTTGGACTAAAGCACAGGAGCAAGATACAGCCTCTCCCTTAGCCCAGTCTCATGCAGGGGTCATAGGAGAATGGAGGGGCAGTGGGAACCTTCTCTCAGAGTCTGGCCAGCACCCCAAGATAGGCCAGGGCTCAAACTGATAAGGCGAGGAAGCCAATCTCAACCTGGGCCCTGGTCTTTGGGGAGATAATATATGGAGCGCTGTATACTGAAATTCAAGAATGTAGCATTCAGGGGCTGGAGGGGTGGAGGAAGGAGCAGGTGAGGGACAAGGGACTTAACAGGACACTTGAAACCAGCAGTTCTCAGGGAAAGGAGGCTGTGGTAATGGGGAGCAGTTTGGAGGAAGAGGAGCTGTCCTGGGATAAAGGAAAGAATGGATGAGAAGGAAGACAGGAAGTGTGGGTAAGACAGGGCTCCAGCATCTCCCTCGCAGCTCTTGGCAGGATGCTGCCTTTGACAGCGCCTTCCTGGGTAGAGACCAGTAGATTCCACTCCCACTCCCACCTGCTCATGGTTTGGTGGGCACAGCAGTGTGAGAATGTGCCTGTCCTGTGTGCTCACAGCTCTCTGGCATGGCAGTCAGTGGTTTGGAGCTTTGAAGCCAGGGTATCTGAGCGGCACTAGCTCCTCTCTGTCTTCTGTGCCTTTGGGCAAGTTTAACTTGTCTGACCCTTAGTTTTTCCAGTGGTCAAGTAGAGATAACAGGGTACACCTTGAGGTTGTTGTGCGGTGTCAATTAGATGTGCTGAAAGTCATGTGTCTAATATAGTACAGATGTTTAGTAAATGATATGATTGCTACCTTCATATATTTCCCTGCCAATCTTCAACACAGTGGAGATTCAATAAGTATCACTAACAATACATATTTGCATACATTGAAACCTATGGATATACAATTAACTATCTCTCTCTCTCTCTCTCTCTCTCTCTCTCTCTCTCTCTCTCTCACACACACACACACACACACACACACACACACACACACACACACACACGGAACTGCTTGTTCTTGAAAGTACAGGTCACTTGCCACTGTGGACAAGTCTTACGTGCTCAGAACCCTTCACCTGACATTGTCAATATCCCAGCAGAATGCCAGGCCTGCTGGAGACACTACATGCCCTAGACAGGCATGAGGGACTATGAGGCCCTCAGACCCATTGGAAGCTCTTCTTTCCATCCCTCCTCCAGTTCCCATCACTCTCATTTGCATGAGCCTCTGTCTTGGCCCATCCTTTTGCTTCCCTTGCTCTGTTACTGAGAGCTTAAGAGCCTCAGGAGACCAGAACTCTCATTTCGCCTTTGCTTATCTCTCTAGAAAGCCCAGTGCAGACAGCAGAAGCAAGCAGAGGGACATGCAATTACCTGGTGAATTCAGGCAAATAAACAATTTACTGACTCTGGTGTGCTAAACCCTTTTCATGTGTCTTTGGAGGGTGTGAAGTGGGGCATTCAGAGCACAACTTTCAGGCTGGTTGGCCATTAACCTCAATTTCCAACCACTCAAGTCTGCCCTGCTCGCCCGAAGTTGGGATCTCCCCGAGGGTCATTACTAGGACCCGAGGGCAAATGCTCAATTGCCCCCAGCTCTGCCTCCACTGGGGGCAGTGCTTCAGGAACCAAACTCACCCCTAAGCAGCCCCTCCTGGGTTTCTCCATGCTCAGGCCCTGAGCCCTCTCTGCTGCGCCTCCTCCCCCCAGAGCCTCCTTCCAAGTCCAGCAGTGTGGATTCTGAGGTGGGGGAGGAGCTTTTAGGGGCAGTTCCTCTGGTTGTTCTTACGCCCTTGCTTTCTTCATATACACCTCTTTTAACCCTCTCAATGGGCAAACCGCAGCCCTCCGTAGGCTGTGCCTAATTCAGGGATGTTAAACCTTCTCACGGCTGGAAGTCAGCCTCTTTCTAAGCGTCCACTGGGATGAACCCAGTGCGGGAGCTAAATATAGAAAGGGCTCCCTCCTCCCCCAGCCTCCCTCGTCCTCATGGGCACTGGCACGGGCGAGAATCAATGCTGTGTTTGGCGGTGGCAGGCTGCACGACAGCCACTCCTGCTTAGAGACCCTTATCTGCACCTGCCGCTGCCGATTGGCTCTGATAGACCCTGACATACTGAGGACAGGAAGTCACCATGGCGACCTTGCAAAAGCAGAGCGAGGGAGAAGACAGAGGCTTGGCTGTGTGAGGCTGACTCAGGACACATTGAGCTACCAACTTCATAGGCTCCCAGCTAGACAAACAGGGGTCCTGTGTCTCTACCACAGCCACACCAAGTCATTCTGCAGTGTGACTTTAGGAGTGGCCTTGCTGGCAACTACGGGGGAAGCTATGTTATTCACACCGGAAGTCCACGGCATTCTCAGGGTTCTTCAGAACACCAAGAAGGGATGAATCAGTCCCCGCTCATCAGAGCCTTTCATGCTGAACCAGCCCAAATGACTGATTTAGAAACTGCGTGGTTTTGTTCTTTGAGTGGATTTCTGAGGCACACTCCAGAGCAGGCCCAGGTCTTCATTATCTCCACGCACACCCTTTGATGGGGCATCTGTGACCACACAGGGCTGTGCCCTGTATACTGTACCCCACCGAAGAGACCAGAGCAGAATGCATTGATGGGAGACACACACCCAGAACACTCAGGCAGTGAGCAAAACAAAGAAACCGTTTGTACCAACGCCTCAGCCATCACCTGTGAGTAACTGTTACGATTCTAGCCTAAATAATGAGAGGGGTCCATTGCCTTCCCAAAGGACCCCAGTGACAGAAGGGTGTTGAGTTTTCTAGCTCCCCTGCTGGGCAATGAACACAAACCTGTAGCATCCGGCCACCTAGGGAGTCTTAGGTGCAGTTCCCCGGGCTTCACAATGACCCAGAGTGAGTCAGAGATGATGGCTCTATCAGGTGATTGTGGTAGGCAGCCTTTCCTTGGGCAACTCCTGAACAACTGCCATTGTTCTGGAGAGACACAGGTGGGTCTCCCACTCAGCAGACCTCTGGGTCCCTTGGTTTGTTCAAAGAAACAATGAGGCTGAGCCCATCCAGCCCCCACCCCGGCTCCCTGAGAAACAGAATCAAATCATCCTTTGGGAGGAAGCCTCAGCTGCTGACTTTCGAAGGTTTCTGGGTAGCTGGGCATGGTAGCACATGCCTGCAATCCAAGCATTCAGGAGGCTGAGGAAACAGGACTGCAAGTTGAAGTCAACTTGGGAAAGACCCATCTAAGGAGAGATGGCACTGTGTGTGTGTGGGGGGGGGGGGGCTATCCTAGGGTAATTCTCAAGTGCAGTGTTTGCAGTTGAGACCCTCAGCTCTAACAGCAGGAGCGAGTTGTCAGCAATCACAACCCAGGTGAGGAAGTGGTGGTGGTGGGGGGTGTGTATTTCAAAGCCCAGTCCTCTTTATTGCTCTGTGTTCTTAGGATGTAGGTTCAGGAGGAGCCACAGAGCCATGCCCTCAAATAGTAAGCAAGGGCTTGGGGGAGTGCGCTCATTATTAACCTTCCCTAGACCCTTAAGTCTGAAGAAGAACCAACAGACTATGAAACATGGAGGCGAACTCCCTATTTAAGGTCAGTATGGGCACAGAGCATTTCCATCAAACCTTCTGACTCCCAGCTTGTGGAATCAGCATCTGTGACTATGAGTACATTTTCCTTCTAGGGGATGGTGCATCTTGCCTGGCAATACCTGGCTTGCGTTCTGGAGCCCATTCAAATCAGAACTTGGGGGCTGAGGAGATGGCTCCATCAGTCAAGCGCGGGCCTTGTAAGTAGAGAGATTGAGTCCCATCCCCAGAACCCACTTAAAAAAGCCAGGCAGGGACAGGTTGACCTCTGGGGTTCTCTGGCTAGTCAGCCTAGACTACTTGGAGAGCTCCAGGCTAGCGAGGAACCCTATCTCGGGGGCCGGAGGGAAAGCACAACACACTGTAACCTCACTGGGGATTGATCTATAGCCTCCATCTACATGCTGTTACATCTAAACACTCCTGTGCACCGGCACACACACACACACACACACACGAAAGTGATAATGATAATAATGAATGATAATGCAACCATTGTCCAAACACCAGACTCTTAAGCTGGCATATGAATCCATAGGAGAGTTTCCTAACTCAATGTGTGAAAAAATTGGTAATGGTAAAAAGTTTCTGAACAAGCAATGCTCCCAAATTATTTCTGAATCCAATTTGTAACAGATCTGAGATAGTTCTGCATCACCTGCCAACGTGGCATTGTGTGGCTTCACTGCAGCTTTGGTTCTGAACACAATGTGCAAATCATGCAACATGGTGTAAAAAAAACCTCAGCTCAGATTTCAGACTACAGCATGTTAGGACTCGTGTTGTTTTTACTGCACACACGTAGTTTTATGCTTTTATAGAAGGGTAATGGTTTACTTACAGAAAATAAAAACTTTTGATGCTTTTTTTTTATTGTCATTCCTCAGAGTGCATGTTTGGAATTATTATGTTTTTGGATTATATTGTGTTAGACTGTTTGATTTTAAAGATTGCTATTTAATGGGCCAGCAAGATAGCTCAGCCAGTAGAGGTGCTTGTCAGGCAAGACTGGTGACCTGGGTTCAATTCCTAGAATCCTTGTAAAGAAGGATAGAGAGAAATGGTCCCACAAAATTGTCTTCTGACTTCCACACATACAGCGAGTGTGGTATGAACGCCTGCGTACACCACACACACACACACACACACACACCCCAAAAATGATAAGTTTAAAGGTTCTAAAATTTTCCTTTGACATGTAACAATAAAAATACATTTAAACTTTTTAAAACTTGTTTGAGCTGCTGGCTTGAGTTTTATAAACTCAATTTTGGCTTGAAATTAGGATAGACTGCCCAACAATTTCTGTAACAAGTGCTGAAGATACTTCTGCTATTTTGTATTGCATATTTATGTAAACATATTGTCAGTGCTGATAATTATAAGGTCAACATATCTAGGGCTGGAGATGGCCAAGCGTTTAAGAGTTCATACTGGTCTCGCAGTGTATCTGATTCCCTGCCCCAGTGCCAGGAGGTCACAGCTGTCTGTAACCTCAGCTCCATGGGAGCCGACACCCTCTTCTGACCTCCTGAGGGTACTGAAGTCAAGTGCATGAACCAAAAAAAGGATAAGCACATATTTAAAAAACAAAATAAAGATAGCTACCAATCCCTAAAACCATGGAAGACTCTCTATGCCCTTCAGTCTGATACTAAACATTCATACCTTATGTAAAAATAGACACATATGTTTCACTAGTGTGCCAATTTGTTTTTGCCTTTAGTAAGTGTTAAACTTACATATATATGATGCATTTTACCTATGAATTATTTTAAAGTAAATTCATGCTTTATTATCTTTAAATGTTTGATTTGCCTGTTTATTTTATATATTTGTATACTTGGGGTTAAATACAAAGTTCTTGGGTAAAAAGACAATGTGAGTCAAAGCTTAAGGAGCTGTGGTCTGGGGTGGTGGCGCACACCTTTAATCACAGTGCTCAGGAGGCAGAGGCAGGCAGATCTCTGAGTTCAAGGCCAGCCTGGTTTATAGAGTGAGTTCCAGCACAGTCAGGGGCTACACAGAGAAACCCTGTCTTGAAACAAACAAGCAAAAAAACCAAACCCCAAAGCAACAGCAATGAAAAGGAAGCTGTGGTCTTGACCTTGCCAAAGGAGGGTTTCCATCCCCTTGGCTCTCTGCCCTTTGCTGTAGTATCAGTTGCTGACACTTGGACATTGGCCTGTGGTGTGTGCGCCTAGCAGATTACTATAAAATTAAAAACTAAGCAGAACCATCACTATCACACTAACCCTGTGTGTACTGGTGTACTGGTCCTGACCTGCTTCTCTCTCCAGGCTCTGCAGATGTTCAAACCTGGCTTCCTCCTAAACCTTAGAGAGGCGCTCCCAGCCTCAGTCCAAATTGTGTTGAGGGCTATTTTTTTCCTGAGTCCTATTCACCTGTGCCGCACCCTCCTCCTGCTCGGGTAACTGCCACGCCACTTCCATCAGCTTCGGATCTGTCCCCCATTCTTTCTTTCTCCCCACGTCTTGCTTTCCCTCTCCCCACTAGCTAGAACATCCACGCTCGCTGCTGACTGACATCTCTTTGTCGTCAGCCTGAGAATTCACTCAGTGGGTAACATCTCTGGCCTCTTGCCCTGTGTCTTCTCATTCTGGGCTCCTGTCCCCCAAATGCAATTATTTATCCAGCTACCTGCGGTACTTCATGGGGCACAAGTGCGCAATAAAGATCCATGAACGAACAAGGAGACAGCTGGCCACAGAGCTGCGGGCGGAGAGTCCTAGCGGTTGTCTTTAGAGGAATGAGAAGCCAATGCTTTTTCTAGACATGGGCAAAATGATGGGGCAGGGGCAAAGCCTCATCACCAGGTGCCCTGTGGTCTCCGGGTATTTACATCTAGGGCACTGTCTCTGTATGGGGACTGGTCTTGTTGGCTTCTCACTAGGTGAATTTGGCAGAAATGTTGGCACCTCACTTTGGGGGTTATAAGAAGACTATGGCATCCATACTAGGGATGGGGGCTGCACTCTCACTCTCTCTCTCTCTCTCTCTCAAATCAGTTGCTCTGGAATCACCTGCCAGCCCCCTGTCAAGATGGATGGTCAAGGCCTGACGTTACTTAAGAACCGCACGAGTCAAGCCTTTAGATGGTTACAGCTCTAACTGACATTTTGACCTCAGCCACTTGAGCCAGAGGCAAATACCACTGGTCGATATCTGCATTCCTGACCCACTCAAGGGCCTTACAGCAAGCCAGTAGACCAGAGGGACAGCTATGGATCCTGAGAGGAAGCAGCAGCCTGCAGAAGGCAACCAGCTTGCCGGTGTTCTGTCTACCATTCAAAAGCTCAAAGCCAAGTTCTTCCTGCTCCTGTCATGTCTCCAGAATATACTCGTGTCTTTGTGCATCATTATCTTGAAATCCAAACGCCCATTTCTTCAACTAATACACGGAAAGCAGTTTCTCTGGACCAGCTGTGTGCAGAACAGGAGCTCCTGCATTTCACAGCCCGGACAGAGTTGTTGCTTGCATGGTGCTTTTCTAGGTGACCTGGGATGCATCTTGAGGCAGGACATCCTTTCTGCACTGCTGCCTCCCCAAAACACCCAGCCCACAGTTCAGCATTCTGCAAATATTTAATAATCCGAGAAGAGGATATGAAGGATTGCTTGTCAGAGACATTTTAAAGACACGCAGGGACAAAAGTACGGGCGTTTGAGAGCTATCTGATTGACATCTAACATCTATTATATGTCTGAGGCAAGCAAGACCTTCCCACTAAATGTTAGTGAATTTTGTTCTCGAAGAAACTGCTTTTGGGGTAAATATGTTTCCCATTTCATCGGCGGGTAAATCAAGGCTTAGCAGGGGGAAGGGGGCTCATGGGACACAATAAGACTAACAGTCAACACTAGTCTGAGCAAGCTTACTTCTTCTCAGTTCTCCTCTAGCAAAGATGGAGGCAAACAGAAATTGGGTGAAGTGCCCTCTTGGACACTTGCAGGCTACTGTACGGCAGCAGAGTCTGGGGGTCTGTCTGTCTGCCGCTGCTGCCTTCTCATGTTTGTCTCTAATATGATTCATTTAGTGTGTGAATGGCGGAGTGGCATGCACATGTGCCGTGGTGTACCTGTGAGAGTGAGAGGAGAATTTCGGGGGTCAGCTCTGTCCTTTACTGGGTGAGTCCTGGGGATGGGACTACTTAAGTTGTCAAGCTTGGAGCTAAGTGATTTTACCTGCTTTACCATTTCACTGGGCTTGGCGCTGTTATTCTTAACGGTGGGAACGGTGGGGTCAGAGCTGTAATTGCAAGTGAGGTGTGGACCCAGTCCCACCCCATCCTGCTTTCTTCTCTCTTCCCTGCTTCCCCCACTCACCCACCTGAGTTCTATCCTTGGGAGCCAGTGATACCTTCCAATATAACTCAATTTACTTCTTTTGAGTCATTCTTTGATTTCATTTCATTCCTTTTTTTTCCCTCTTCAAAAATAAAGAAAGCAGGGTTGGGGAGATCCCTGGTACCCATGAAAATCCAGGCACAGTGGCATACATCCGTAACTCTAATACTGGGGGTGGGAGGACATAGCCAAATGGATTCCTGGAGTTTGCTGGCCAATCATCTAATCAAGCACCAGGTCAGTGAGAGACCCTCTGTCTAAAACTAAGAGATGGATAGAGGAAGACACTCAACATTGATAGGAGTACACATGTACAGGCGTGCACATATTCATAACACATGCACACACCACACATAGACATGAGGGAGAGAGAGAGAGAAAGAGAGAGAGAGAGAGAGAGAGAGAGAGAGAGAGAGAGAGAGAGAGAGAGATCAGAATTCTCTTCTAGTACATTCTATGGGGAGCCCTCACCATCAGGTCTACTAGCCATCCTGATGTTGGGGACAGATACATGTAGATAAACGGATGGGAGAAGATATAAGAATAAAGTAACGGTTTTTAGAAATCCCTAAGCAACAGGGAGCTTCTCGACAGAGTAAGTTTTGGGTTAAAATAAGTGTAAACTCCAGGTCCTGTGCCTTTTCTCTTCTTCCTCTGCCCCTTGTGTGCGCACGCTCTCTTTTTCTCTGACAGTAGGAGAAAACTGTGAGCTGGCCAGTGATAAGGTTTCCATCGGCATGGGTGGCGTTTAGAATCCCAAAGGCAGCGTCTCAATTCAGAATTAGCATCCTTTCTTCCTGGGCACAAGAAGGTCTATGTTTCTCTCTTCTCCTCAGCCCCACACACGCTCTTTCATGCAAGTCAACAGTCCTGCCCCACAATAGGTGTGATTGCTTCCCATTACGTTGTCATGGAAACGCCCATTGCCATCTGGGGGTTGGGGAGGTGGCAGCGGAAACAAATGAGTGGCCAATCAGGCTTTCCAGGAAAGTCTTTTAGTGATCCACTGCTCACTGCCAACTGTGGAGGCCGGATGGAAAAGAGGGTGGTGTAGGAGGGCCCTGGTGATGGGCAAAATGTTGGCGCCCCTCCCAATTAAACTGAGGGACGAAGACAGAGGGACACTTGGTGTCAACATGAATTTGCTGACTGACAAATTATTAATCTGCTTGAGGAGGGAGACAGAGAAAGTGGTCAGTTGGAGAGCACAGGTCCCTTAGTGCTTGGACTGTCTCAGGATTCACAACACATGAGAGGCATGAGTTGTTTTCTGTGCCAAAGGTTACAGAACCCAGCACAACCACGGTCACTGCTTTTTTCCTGCACCCGTGGCTCCCAATGGAAAAGTCTCATTGCAGGATCTCCCAGAGTCAGGAAGCCTGGTGACAGACACGCTGTGCTTTGAATATCCTACATGACTGGCTTTCCGGTCTTGACTGGCAACGGTGCTCAGTTTGTTTTTGTTTTTTCCTTTAGGACATGCGGGTTGTCGCAGCATGCCCTTTACAGGCCTGTTGGGAGGCTGGAATGAGGTAATGGCAGGCTAGGTGCCTGCTCCTAATAAGCACTTGACGGATTTCAGCCACTACTGTTATACCTGGCCTTGGATCGCAGTGCTCTTGGCTCTCTACTCTGGCACTGGCTCCACAACTCCTTATTTCAAATCTGTGCTCTGGGGCATGAACACAGCGGGCGTGAACTCCTGGTGGCCTGGGAGCCAGCTATCGGTTTTCACTGCAAGAGACTCCCGAACTCAGCCACCTATGTAAGAAACATAGCCCCTGGCACCTCCTCTGAGCACATGGGGGTTGGATTGGGGAGGTGGGGGTGGCAGCTTGACATTCCTTCTTAGGACAGCTGCTGACTTCATTCTACCTTACTGCGTAATAGTCCCTTTAATTGCCTCAGGAAGGCCAGTGGGCGAAATGAGCTTCAGAGCTAGGCACAGCATCATCTTCAAGCAGACTTCATGCAAGCATCTCTCGGGCTCACCGCTGAGCCCCTGGGGCATTCTGATCAAGAACAGGGAAGACAGCCAGCCAGATCAGGCGGCTGAGGTCGACTGGAGTAATTAATCCTAAAGGTTACCAGTGCCTGTCCTGCTGGGGAGCAGGAATCCAATTACCCACAGTGACAGCAGCTTCGTCCCCAGGGACACACTTGTCTGCAGGGTGGCTGGACAACCTGTCTACTTGAAATCTTCCTGAGAAGCAGGCCCAGCCTCACCCTCCACTTTTTTCAATCATTTAGTCTGGCTCAGATCTCAGCTGACCCATACATCTTCAGGTCACAGGACAAAGAGTTGAACTCTGGGATGTTGGACCAGGGTTGCTTCTAGAGGCCTCCTGGGAGGTGCCTGTTTCCCTTGTAAGAACAGAGACCACAAGAGCTGAGCCAGACCTAGGAGATAAGTCAATAGTAGGAGGGAAAGAGAAGCAATGAGGGACTCCAAATGAGTTTACTTGACCATTAAATAAATATGCAAAATTATGCAGATGGGAAAATGGGCATATAATTTTCAATCAATTGCTCTGGCATCATCTGAAATAGATCTGTGGTTCAGAATAAGCATTGGGAAAGGATTCTGGCTTCCTTTCCTCCTTCATCCTGAAGAATGCAGGGTAGGCAGTAGGGAGGGTGGGGAGCCTGTGTGCTCTGTGAGGTGGCGCTGGCTTGGACCTAGGTAAGCTCAAGCATGTCTAGAACTTCCACCCGGGGCAAAAGTGAAAAGGAAGCCAGGCCTTTTGCATGGCTGCCACCAGGGAAAGGAATTTGACTTTTGTAATGCAAATTGGCTTCCTGGCTTGAAAGAACATGATTAAAATGATATGTTTCAATGTGGGAGCCAGACAGCAGATTTGGTATTCGAAAGCAGCAGCAGCTGCTGCTTACACACAGGGGTGTCTACAAGGTGGATGGAGGAGGAAGTTGAGAAATATTTGCTGCAGCTTGGAGCCTCTGGGGCTTGTTAATCAGCCCAGGCATTGTGATCGGACCATGTAAACCTAACCACAACCTGGGTATAGGGTAAGAAAGGCTGCATCTTCTCTCCTTCCTGGGAAGGGTTTCCTTCAGTCTTAGGTTGATCATTTATTTATCCATTCAACAGTTACTGCGCACCACTTCCCTATGCCAAGACAAGCAAGGTCCTTGACCTTGAGGAGGTGACAATTTAGTGAAGATGGCTGACCAGGGCTCAAATAAGAACTCTACCATTTATGAAGAGTGTCATTTTGGGAAAATTACTTCAGCTCTCTGGGCCTTGGTTTCTTCAATCCTACAATAAGGAGAAACGAAAGTACAGGCTACCGCAATACCATGATGAGGGCTGAGTTTACCTTCTCGTCTTTAAACAACTATCATATGGAGTAGACGAAAGAGACATTTTCAAACAATGAAGAGCAATTTCCCCCATTTTCCTGCCATTACCCAATTTCTAGGCTCAGCACAAAGAAAGAGAACCCAAACAAACACAGCTCAGGATTTTTGGAGTTCAAGAAGACGAGAATGCCGGAGTGCTCAAAGAGGAATGCCAACATGTGCTCTGGAGATCTGAAAGTGTTCTCTTAGCGTACATCTTTGGAACATATGGAGTGAAACTCTGCCAAGCTGGAGAAAGATCCACTGAAGAAGCAGGACAATCTCCAGCTGAACCGCGGCTGGGAAGTTCATGACCCCAGAGCCAGAATGGCTGAGCCTCACCATCAGTTTTCAAAGCATCAAAGAACATCCAGAAAGTTACACTTGAGATAGTTTTGGTTGTCAACTCGACACACCTCAGCACATTTGACTAAAGAATTGTTTCTATCAGACTGTGGGATCCCTGTGGGACACGTTTCTGATCCCACTGTGCGTGCTATCATTTCTGGGCAGGTAGGACCTGGGCTGTATAAGACAAGTAGCTGAGTTTGCAGTTGAAAGCAGGCCATTGAGCAGCATCTCTCCATGGGCTCTGCTTCAAACTTCTGCTTTGAGTTCCAGCCTTGACTTCCACCCACTATAACCCAAGTTGTCTTTGGCTATAGTGTTTCTCACAGCAACAGAAAACAACACAGAATGGCCACTATATGGAATAGGACTAAAGGAGCCTCAAAGAGGGAAGACACTAGATTCCCTAGTTAGGTTTTAAAAGTATCAAACTGATCTTAGTTATGTGTGCCTCAAAAGATAATAATGATGTCCTTTAAGGAAATAAGGAAGTGGAGACCAACATCCAACAAAACAAGTTCACATTCTAGCATATAATGAAAAAAACTACAGGCATGGTGGCGTGTATCCATCATGTCAACAACTGGGAGGCTGAGGCCTGGGGATAATTAGAGGTTAGTCTGTACTACATAGTGGGTTTGAGGCCAGCTAGCATGACAGAATGAGATCCTACCATAAAAAAACAAATCAAACCAAAACACCACACAAACAAACAAGTGTGTAAAAAAATAAAAAAGAAAGAAAGAAAAAAGAATAAAAGAAAAAAACTGACCAGTAATCTGAAGAAAAAAATCAATCCACTAAAAATGACCCAGGTATGACAGCATTGGAGAATCTAAAAATGTCTATAACAAATATAACCTGAGTGCTCAAGAATTAGAGAAAAACATGGACATGATGGAAATAAAAACAGAAGATAGAAAAACACACCCCTAGGTGGTAGGGAAGGTGGCTCAGTTGGTTAAGTGCTTGCCATGAAAGCATGGAGACCTGTGTTCAGATCCCCAGGATACACACAGAAGCTGGACCAGTGATATGAGATCATAACTTCAGTGCTGGGGTTTAAAATGAATCTTTCTGGCACTCACTGGCCAGCTAGTCTAGCTACAGGTTTAGTGAGAGACTTTGTCACAAAGAATAAGCTGGAGAGTGGTTGAGGAGGACACCTGACATCAACACTGATCTTCATGTTTATACACATGCGTGTGCGCTCACATGCACATGTACACACACACAGATAGATACCACATATATACATACACACATCAAAAAGAAAAAACCCCAATGAATATATAGGAATCAAAAATATAGTAGCTGGAAAGAAAAACTGTAAAAATGAGACAGCAGTTCAGACACACCAGAAGAATTAGCAAGTGTGAAGAAACAGAAATTTTAAAAAAATCCAAAAGGAAGCAAAGAGTAGAAGAATAAAAAGAAACATAGATCACATCAGTAACCTAGGAAAATAACAAATAATCTAATATGCATGCAAGTGGGATCCTAGGCAGACAGGAAACAAAGGAAAAAAAATGAAGAAATGATTAGAATTGGCAAAATCTACAAATCCACTCATTCAGGAAATTTACTGATTATTCAAGGCAAAGAAAAAGCAAACCACACAAAGGCATATTATAATCAGAGCACCAAAAAATAGTAATAAAGAGAAAATTCTTGAAATTGGTCAGTGGGAATGGGGCATTATAAGTACATGGAGTATATAAAGGAACAAAGGCAAGGTGGAAGACTTCATTACCATAAAATATGCAAGACAGAAAACAATAATATCTTTAAAGACTAATGGGAAGACCTGGCAACCTAGAATTCTATATTCAGGAAAAGTAAATTCAGAAGAAAAACAAATACCCCTTCATATTAAAGCTGAGGTAATTTGTCACCACTAGATTTGCCAATAAGAAACTAAAGGAAGTTCTCCAGGGAAAAAGAAAATGATACAAGTTAGAAATTTGCATCTTTTCAATGGAATGGAAATCATCGGGAATAAAAGAGATATGTGGATAAATCGAAATACATTTTCATTCGTTTTATAATTTTCTTTGAAATGTTGTCTATTTAGAGAGGAAAGTTTTTATTGTATTGTAAGATTTATGAGACTATATCACAAAATAAAAAAGGTACAAACAGAATATGTAGTTGTAAGATCTTTTATAATTCACACAAAATATTTTAATATATAAAGATAGATGCTGGTATGTTGTTAGGTATATTGGAAATCACAGAACAGAACTTAAAAACAAAGTGAAAAGACACAGCTAACATACCAACAATGTGATTAAATAGAATATCCAATATGTAAAAAGGAAATCAAGAACTAAATAATATAAAACAAATAGAAAGTAAATAGCAAGACATTAGAGTTAAACTAATCTAAGTCAATATTTCATTAAATATAAATGGTCTAAAATTTCAATTAAAAATTCAAAGGAGGTTATCATATTGGATGATAAAAAGCAAGACCCAACTGCATGCTATCTATAAGAAAAATGCTTGACAGGGATACAAGGAACATAACTAAACATAATAAAGGCAATATACAGAAAGCCAACAGCTAACATCAAACTAAATGGAGAGAAACTCAAAGTGATCCCACTGAAATCAGGAGCAAGACAAGATTGTCCACTCTCCCCATGTCTATTAAATACAGTCCTTGAGGTTCTAGCTAGAGCAATGAGACAACAAATGGAGATCAAGGGGATACAAACTAAAAAAGAAGAGGTCAAACTCTCATTATTTGCTGATGATGTGGTTGTTTACATAAGTGATCCCAAAAATTCTACCAAGGAACTTCTACAACTCATAAATACCTTCAGTAACGTAACAGGATACAAGATGAACTCAAAAAAATCTGTAGCCCTTTTTTACACAGATGATAAATGGGCTGAAAAAGAAATCAGAGAAACATCACTCTTTACAATAGACACAAATAGCATAAAATATCTCTGAGTAACTCTAACCAAACAAGTGGAAGACTTGTATGACAAGAACTTTAAATCTTTGAAGAAAGAAATTGAAGAAGACACCAGAAAATGGAAAGATCTTTTATACTCTTGGGTAGGTAATTAATAAAAATTAATTAATAAAATGGCAATCTTACCAAAAGCAACCTACAGATTCAATGAAATGTCCAGCAAAATTCTTCACAGATCTCAAAAGAATAATACTCAACATACAGAAAAGCAAAAAAATCCAGGATAGCCAAAAAAAATCCTGTACAATAAAGGAACTTCTGGAAGCATCACAATCCCTGACTTCAAACTCCACTACAGAGCCACAGTACTGAAAACTGCCTGGTATTGGCATAAAAACAGACAGGAGAATCAATGGAACCAAATCAAAGACCCAGATATCAATACACACACCCACAAATACCTGATTTTTGACAAAGAAGCAAAAAATATAAAATAGAAAAAAGAAAGCATATTCAACAAATGGTGCTGGCATAACTAGATTTTAACATATAGAAGAATGAAAATAGATCCATATCTATCACCATGCACAAAACTCAAGTCCTAATGGATTAAAGACCTTAACATAAAACCAACCACACTGAACCTCACAGAAGAGAAAGTGGGAAGTACACTTGACAAATTGGCACAGGAGTCTACTTCCTAAATATAACCCCAGTAGCACAGACACTGAGAGAAACAATAAATGGGACATTCTGAAATTGAGAAGCTTCTATAAAGCAAAGGCATGGTCAATAAGACAAAATGGCAGCCTACAGAATGGGAAAGGATCTTCCCCAACCCCACATCAAACAGAGGGGTGATCTCCAAAATATACAAAGAACTCAAGAAACTTGGCATCAAAAGAACAAATAATCCAATAAAAAATGGGGTGCAGACCTAAACAGAGGAACCTAAAATGGCTGAAAGACACTTAAGGAAATGTTCAATATCCTTAGTCATCAGAGAAATGCAAATCAAAACAACTCTGAGATTCCATCTTACACCTGTAAGAATGGCCAAGATCAAAAACACTGATGACAGCTTATGCTGGAGAGGATGTGGGGAATAGGCAACACTCCTCCATTGCTGGTGGGAGTGCAAACTGGTAAAATCCCTTTGGATATCAGTAGGGCAATTTCTCAGAAAATTAGGAAACAACCTACGTCAATACCCAGCAATAGACCTGGCGGTGGTGGTGGCGCATGCCTTTAATCCCAGCACTCGGGAGGCAGAGGCAGGCAGATCTCTGTGAGTTCGAGGCCAGCCTGGTCTACAAGAGCTAGTTGGAAGACAGGCTCAAAAGCTACAGAGAAACCCTGTCTCGAAAAACAAAACAAACAAACAAAAATACCCAGCAATACCATTTTTGGGTATATACCCTAAGGATGCTCAATCGCACCACAAGGACATGCACTCAACTATGTTCGTGTTTGTCATAGCCAGAACCTGGAAACAACCTGAATGCCCCTGGATGCCCCTGGATAAGGAAAATGTGTTACATTTACACAATGGAGTACTACACAGCAGAAAAAAAAATCTTGAAATTTGTGGCAAATGGGTTGATCTAGATAACATCATATAGAGTGAGGTAACCCAAAACCAGAAAGTCAATTATCATATGTACTCAGTCATAATGTGCTTTTATACATAAAGCAAAGAAAAACCAGCCTATAATTCACAACCTCAGAGAATCTAGACAACAAAGAGGACCCTAAGAGAAACATACATGGATCTAATCTACATGGAAAGTAGAAAAGGACAAGATCTCCTGAGTAAATTAGAACCATGGGGACACTGGGAGAGGGCAGAAGGGGAAGGGAGAGGAAGGGAGGGGCGTGGAGAAAAATATATAGCTCAATAAAAGCAATTTTTAAAAAGCTTAACAAAAAAGAAAGAAAAATACTTGAAACAAAGATATCAATAAGTTCAATGGACAGGAAAAGATACAAGAACATCCATCAAAACAAAACTAGAGATCCAATATCAGACAGATGTTAGAACAAGAACTATTATCAGAGGTATAGAGGAATATTGTTATGATTTAAAAACCAGGTCACTCTATCAAGAGAATGTAACAATACTAACTGCATATGCACCTATAATATGACTTCAAATCACATGAAGCCTAAACTGATAGAAATGGAGGAGAAATGAACAAACCATCACTAGAGTTAGACAGTCTCCCCTCAGCCAAAGACAGAGAAAGACAGAGAAAGCAGGATGTGGAAGATTCGAACAATCCCATCCACCATCTGAAGTTAGGTTAGGACTCTACCCCTAAACTGCACAATCCACAGGTGCATGTGTGTGAAATCATTGCCCTAGACAGGCCACAGAGTAGGCTATAAGACCAGTCAAGTTCTAAAAATGGAATAAAAACTACAGAGTCTTTCCTTCAGCCATAAAAACATCAGCAAGAAATAAGATTTAGAGAGCTAGGTGGAAAGTAGTCAGATATTAGCAGAATAAATAACGCACTTCTCATGAATCAAAAAAAAAAATCAAAAGAAAAATGAAAAAATTTGGAACTGGGAAAAATGAACACAGGGCATGAGATTTTACTCCTCTACAACAGCTAAAGCAGCAGTTAGGGATTAATTCAAGACAGGAGATAATTGTGCTATGAAAAAGGACTTAAAGTCAATGATTTAAGCCTCTACCTTAAGAAACTAGGAAAAGATAACTAAAACCAAAGTACCAGCAGAAAAGAAATAATAAAGACAGGGAAACAGAAAACAGAAATGCAAAGACAAATATGGCCAAAAAGTTTTCCTTATAAAGATGAACAGGAAGTCCTGCTATATTTCACTTTAGCTTCTGCATCCTTGACAAGGGTCCGTGCAGCCCAGTGAGATGGTTCAGGGGGTAAAGATGCAGTTGATTGGAATCCTAGGTCCCACAGAGTGGGAGGAGAAACTGGCTCCTACAAGTTGTTTTCTGAACTCTATGCAGGCACTATAGCACATGTGCCCCCTCCACATAGAAACACACACACACACACACACACACAAATAAATAAATAGATGTTAATTAAAAATGGGGCTGGAGAGATGACTCAAGCATGAAGAGCACTTGCTGCTCTTCAAGAGGACTTGAATTTGGTTCCCGCACCTATATAGAACAGATCACAGCCACCTGCGACTCCAGCTCCAGTGGATTTGACACCTTCCCACCTGCATACGCACGACATACACACCAACACGCACAAGTGAAAATAAATCCTAAAACAAAACAAAAGCTGGGTATTGTAAAAAATAACTTCATATCAACAAATCTGAAAATGCAGATGAAATTTCTTGAAAGACATTACATACAGCACTACCAAAACTCATTCATAGATGAACAGATAAGCCAGGCAGTGGTGGTGCACACCTTTAATCCCAGAACTTGGGAGGTAGACGCAGGCAGATCTCTGTGAGTTCGAGGCCAGCCTGGTTTATAAAGCAAATTCCAGGACAGGCAAAGCTAAACAGGGAAACCCTGTCTCAAAAAACCAAACCAAAACAAAAATAAAATAAAATAAATAAGTAGAAGACTCTATATCTTTATTGAATAAATGATATGTCTAATTTACATCCTTTCCACAAATTCAGGTACAAATTATTTCATTAAACAACTCTACCAGTTATTTAGATATGAAATAATACCAATTCCATATAAATTCCTCGGTGTAGTTCATTTTGTTAGTGGATAAAAAAGAAGCCCAAATATGCTCATTTCAGTAGGTGTGGCAAATCTTTCAGCAAAATCCTATACTCATTTATGACCAAAAACTACAATAGACATTAGCAAATTTTATCAACTAGAAAATAGGCTCTACGAAACCCTCCATCTAGCATCACACTTAGAGGTGAAGACGAAGAGCATCTGCTTTCGCCACGTCTGTTCACCATCGTATTCCACGCTGTGCTGAAACCGTTGCAGCCAACGTAATAAGGCAAGAAAAGGAAATGGAAAGCACTGGGCTAGCAATGTAGAAGAAACACACTGTCTCTATTGGCAGACTTCCTGCTCATCCGTGCAAGCCCCTGCTCTCAGGGAAAACTATAGAGATTGCATTATGAGGACTGGGTTGCAAGTGCCTAGAATAGCTCCTGACACCTGATACCTATTCAGCAGATGTTCTGCTTCTGATTCAAATGGGGACAGAACAGAGATCATGTTATGTGAGCCTGTTCTGGCTAAAGGGAGGGCTGAGAGGAAATGCTTCCTTGCCTCTGAGACAACTCTGAGGGTATGAATGGGGAGAGCCTCTACAGGATGGAAGGAACATGAACTTTCACGTTCTTCCCTAGATAAGTTTTTGCACTCAAAATTATCTAAAACCCAAAGCAAGCACAGGGAATAGTGTAGTAACCTGGGGATCTTCTTGAATTAAGCGATGTACACCCCATCTAATGAAGCATTTGACACTCTACCTTTACCTGCATGGGCTATGCACATACACCCCTCCAGTGCCATCTACGCCAGGCTATTGGTGTACCCCTTCTGATTAATAGAACACATCTCTCTTCTTAATGACCACCGAACTTGGGACAGTTTCTTTCCAAACATATTCACAAGACACCCCATCCCCAGGATAAGAGGGCCAATCCAGTCTGAATCGGTTTGGGATATAGGTACTATAAGGCAAAACTGTGTCCTCAAGTGACCTTTAGGGAGAACCCCTGATTTACTATCTCATGCCTATGCATAATTGGGCAGCGTATGATTAAAATCAGATTCCTTATGGGAATGGTCATGCCTAGTAGAAGAATGATGATATGACCTTCTAAAATCAAAACAGAGCATTGCTCTCGTTGTCGTCAGGCTCCGCCTCCTCTTGACCACCATAAAGGGAATCCACAAACAACCATCAGAGGCCCTGAGTATCTTCACTCACATGGCTGCTGCTGCCTTGCAGTGCACCCTGATCTTTTTTTATTGCTTAGCTTTAAATAAAGTTCTCTTGTTACTTTCACTAATCTGGGTGTTTATTTCAATTCCCTGAGTAAGAGGCCGTGGACCTGAAAACACCTGACCCCACCAGTCATGACCCCTCTCTCTGCTCTCTACTTTTTCTTGGGGGAAAAATGAGCAAAGGATAGCCCTGAGGTTCCTGGAGCAAACTCTACCTGATGTCCTGGGATGCAGGGAGGGGGATATAAGAGGGGAACCTGCCTGAACTCTCTGACTATCGGCCAAATGAAGGCTCCCAACCCCTGCCCGTGTTCACTCAGACCATGGACTCACAGCAAACAGGTCAGAAATGAGCCCCTGAGGAGGACGGGACAGCAGCCCTGACCCAAGGGGAAGAGGTTGCTTCCCCACAGCTCGACCTCGCACGTTCCTCCAGCATCTCTGAGAAATAATCACACTCCTCGCCCCGAAGAAACACAGTCAACAGATTCTGGTTTCCTAGATACGCCAGAGGCTTCTAAAAATAGCCAGGCAATGACAAAGCAAATTGGCATATGGAGTGCAAATAATTCCAGTACCAGCTTGCTTGGCAGGCTGGAGCCTCTCTGGTGGAGTGCTGCCTCCTCTTCCCTCCCCAGTTCCCGAAACCAGCTCTTGCTGCGGAACACCCCAGCCCAGGCAGGAGTTGGAGGGGCAGCTGTGGTCTTGTACCCATCCCCAGGGTTAGTCAAACCTGGGTACTAAAGCCACCGCAGCCATTTCTACTTCCTTCCTTGGCCCACCCAGCATGTCCTCCCCCATGCAATATTCAAATCCTGACTGTCCAACGGAGTCTAGCCACGTCCAACTCCCCAGGAGCTGCGTCTCGTATCACCAAGCAACCGGTTTCTTCTTTCATGATTAGAGCAGGGCTACCTCGGCATGCTGGTTCTTCTTTCGACTAGAATAAGACGCTAACCATAAGCCCCTTTATTTTGGCTCAACTGTGCTTTAAGTCCCTAGAGGAAGGGGGCCCAAATAAATGTCCACCCTATCTAACTGTTTAGCCCCATCTCCCACACCTAGTAGGAAGCTGACTGTGTAACTAACTAACTCCATGTTGGGTAGCACACCCTGCACAGGAATTCCTGGGCACATGGGTTCGTGACCTGACGCAAGATGATGAACATCCTAGCCACTTTGCTAAGTGACTCTTATGAGTTGTCTCATTTGTTTGCTATTCAAGCTCTGTAATGAGCCCACAAAGGAGGTGTTCTTATCTCTACAAACATATTATGTTATTCTTACCATGAGCGCAGCAAACTAACTGAGGAAAGCAGTTTAGTCACCTCGCAAGTGAGACAGTTCTAGCTGAGATGCATAGCTAGATTCTGCTTCTCCCACCCCATGGCATACGGGTGGGCCCTGCACTCTCTCCACCCAGCCACAGCACCCGCCATCAGGTGGTACCTGTGACTGTGTTGAGAGGGCTATTTATAGAGTTGAAGCCTGGATGGAGGGACCGGGATGAGGTGTGGAGGCCTGCAGGGGAGAGGAGTACTGGATAGTGACCACTCATAGGCCTGTGGAAGTGGAAAGGGAACGGGAAAAGGAGTGGCCTGGCTGGAGCATTCATCACAGCCATTCCCAGAGGCAAGGCACAGAGGGGCACACAGACCTAGCCTCTCTCTTGCCTTGCTCCCATTGGCTAAGGTCAGCAGGTCAGGAGGGAGCACCAAGGAGGTCATGCAGGGCACAGAGTAGGCTGGGGAGGCAGAGAACAGAGGGATGGATGGAATGCTCATGACTGGAAGAAGGTGTGAAAACATTCGGGGCAAAGTCACCCTGGGTGCTCAGAGCTCCCTAAGCCAGAGTCAGGGGAATGGGTAGGAAATCTGGGGCCACAGGAAACACCTACTGCAAGAGAGGGAGGAGGGGAAGGAAATACAATGAAACAGTCGGTCAGCTGGGTCTCTTTGTACACACTTTCAATTTTACAAATTATTTTGTAATTGTTTTTAAAGAAAACCATTCTACTGTAAAAATTATCACCCAGTCTATTGTCTGCCACCGTCTTAACCGTCTTCGCCCGTCCCGGGCTGAGCACGGCATCTACCGCTTAGTTTTGTGTGTTGGCTGTGGCGCAGTGGAAGGGCCTTCTCCACTCTTGCTCTCCTCCTTGGTTGTGCGAGCACAGACCTGTGCTCCCAGCAGAAGCATTTCCCACATGGCCACAGAACCACCAAAGCCTAACTGAGCAGTGACCATTGCTCCATGGCTAACATCACAGCAGGACTTCATGTCTGTGTTTGTAATGCTCATAGCAGGAAGATGGGGCGATGCTTCTGTCCCCATTCCACAGGGGAGGAAGCAGGTAGATAGGGTGAGCCTTCTGAGGCCCCTCTGCTGCATCAGCTGGAGTCCAGCTAGAGCCAGAGTGGGAGACACTGGACAAGATTGGAAGGAAGAGGCCAGGGGCTCTGACTCCCTCTATGTGTCTGCTTTAGAGGGGCCCCCTATGCTTCAAGCTTCTCTGGGAGATGCAGGCCCTGGGGGAAAGTGGGGCCCTGATGCAGCTTTTTCCTGGGAGCCATGGCTTCCTTTTAACCTCCTGTTACTCTTCCTGTCCCTGACCCAGCATTGTTTCCAATACCCAGTCACCAACTCTCTGGATTAAGTTTCCTCTCTTTCAAACATTCAGAATGTGGCACACTCCTGTGTGGTAGAGCACTTGGGAGGTAGAGGCAGGAGGACCACTATGAGTTCAAGGCCCGCCTGAGCTACAGTGTGAGACCTCTTTCTCAAAACAATAACCAACCAAATAACAACAAAACCCAAATATTCAGAGTAGCATCCTCTGCTTTCTCAGTTTGAACTTGGACTGGATAGAATGCTGTTCAGGCCCAAGCTGACTGTATAAAGCAAGGCTGCGATTCAAATTCAGGTCTCTGAATTCTACTTTCCTTTGCTAGATCTTAAGTCAGAAATCATCTAGGTCTCAACTTCTTGCTTGACTAAGGCCCAGAGTTGGGGAGCAACTAGCCCAAGGTTACTATTTAGTTCATAGAGGAGGAACTCAACGGACAGGTTCCCGCTTTTCCGGTGGAGTGTTCCCTCTCTGATACTATCAGCCGTGTTTCCCGCTGGCCTTTGGTAAGCCCCTGATTCTTTTTATAGCTAACTTTCCCTCCTTGTCTTGAAACTGAAAGGCCCTGGCCCTACCCTCCTCGAACTGTTGGGAGATTGCAGGCTAACCTAAGGCACTGAGTTCCTGCCAACATCTGTGAATGTCTAATGCTATGATATCAGGGTCGCGGGGCGAGTGACACCACGCGGTGCCTATGCAACAGGCACATGCACAACAATGGTAAAAATCCCTCAGTTTCTGCTTCTGCCACGGGTTCTCAGGCACCCGGAAACTCACTCTGAGGTTTCACCGGCTCCAACCATTTGTTGCCTTAAAGCCCAGAAATGCTCCCAGGCAGCCCTGATTCGTCCAAGATGAGCATTAAGGAAGTGACTCCATTGTGAATCACGACCTCCTTCGGCATCTCTAATTCATGAGCAGGGAGGGGGGTAGGAGTACAGCAGCAGGAGGAAGGACAGGAGGGAGGCATTGAGATGGGTTGCCTAGAATCCTAGAGTACATTGAGATTCCAGCCAGGTCTGGCACAGCTAGCGGATTCAGTTTGTGCACGAGGAAAGGCCACATGCTGGTGTCAGGGATGGAGGGACTCAGCTACCCAGCAGACCACTGTGCACTGGCAGCACTGATGACGTTGTTCATCTCTCCATCCATCCCTGCATCCGTCTCTGCCTCCATCCATGCATTCATCCAACAACTGCTCACCAAGTGTACTCCAGAATTAACAGTGAGTTCTTCTGTTCCGAGAATTGAGGTTTAAGTCTGCCCTCTGCTCTACAGTCAATTTAGAACTTTGGGAAAGATACCCAACCTCCCTGTGCCTAACGTGTTTCTTTTACACATGATAGCATTTGTCTCATGTTGAGAGAGTTACATTAACACATGCAGGAGCTCGGAACAGTGATTGGCTTACAGGAAGCATGCTGAAACCTTGCTGGGCTCTAAGGACAGATCTGGGTTGGAGTTCTGTGTCTAGTAACTGGTGGCTGGATGGCTTTGGACAAGTTTCTTAACCTCTCTACACCATGACTCTTCGTCTACCGGAGTTCCTGCTTTGTATGGTAGTTGTGAGAATCAATGTTTACATCCCTGAAGTCCTCTGCTGGCCCAACAGCCCAGCCCTTAAGGCTAATGTTTGGGGATAGTCCAGGCTTATATACTCAGGGCTGATCATCACTGTAGGCTCCACTGAACACTGGTATTCTAGGCATGAGACGTGATCCTTCCTGGCTCTGTCTTTAGCTGTATAACCACAGGCAAATGTCTGATCTTGCAACAGCAGGTTCTACATTGGGAAAACAAAGGGGCTGGGGCTTATGATCCCTAGGGGTTCTTTCAGCTCAATCACCTCATGAGGCATATGACATTCTTCCATTTTCTTTGCCTCCACAGTCCTGCCTTGTCTTGAGATCAGTGCGCAGAATGGAGTGGGAACAGTTCACAGGGCAGACCAGCCTACAGCCTGCATTAATGCCAGTGATACCTGGCAGAGGGCTCTCCTGGCTTCTCATTATTGCCCAAGACTGGAAGTCCAAGACCTACTACAGGTGGCCACAGTCTTCATTCTGTGTCCCCCTTCATGGTAATCATGTCTGCTTCTCCGGCTTGCTTTGCGCAGTGTCCTATGGGAGGTCCAGGACTTAGGAGCTGCTATGCACCCTGCCTACCATGGTGCTCAGACAGGAATCCCACCCAAGTGCACATGTGATCTTCTCACTCCCATTTCCCAAGTCCTAACTTTTGCCATTCTATCATCCAAGGTAACATCTTGGTGATTTATTTCTATGCCATCAGCTAGGGAGGTCACACATGTTTGCATATTAGAGCCATCCAGGCCTATGGCCTTATTTTGCATATCTCAATAGAGAAGGTCCTCGGGGCCTCTATCCTGTGCAGCAAGTGACAGCCCCCTTACTTGACCAGCCTCCTGGAGTCACAAGCCTTTTTTTTTTCTTTGTGAAGGTGTGGGACGTCTGACAGTCAGAGGACAATGACCCAATGACTGGCAGAATTCCTGAGCTGACCCCCTTACTGTGCCCTGGGGCAAGGCTCACCAGTGCAATCTGCATCAGGCTGTTCTTGGTCCATGATCAGTTGCGAGCAGATGGCCTGTGTTGGCACTGGCTACTGAGGGTGGGGCATAGCACTTCCATCCTTCTCTCTGTCCCTGGTCATACCCACCTGGCAAAGGCTCACCAAGTACCTGTGTTCCAGGCATGGAGAGGAAGGTTGCATCTGAGAGGGAGCTACAGTGAACACCTTCTTCCAAGGAGTCCACAGTCTGGAAGGAAATATCCTAGATACATAAATAAAATAGTTTCAGCAGTGTATGCTAGTGCCATGCTTAAGGAACATGGATGTTTCTGGAAAACATGTCTGCAGACTCAGGTAGCAGAGGCAGCTTCATCAGATTGCCCAAGAGGATTTCTTCCTTTGTGCACAAGGTCCTGAAGTTTTCTTTCATGGTTGTCCACGTGGGCATAGGAAGCCAAACCACAGGTTAGAAGTGTGTGTGGGGGGATGTCTCAGTGCTACCCAAGGACAAGGTAGGACAGAGCCACCTCAACAGAATGGTCAAGGGGCTCAGTGCTTAGGAAATTCACTCCAACCAGGACTTTGTCAGACTTCAGAGCCAGAACAAAGGTGGCTCTGGATGGCCTTGGTCTGGGAAGAGCCAAGGTCTGGCTGTTGTCACGCTGAGCTCTTTCAGGGCACAGAACACTTAAGAAATCACATCCTGACCTGTCCTCCAGGCTCAGGCTCCTTTGCACTGGATTCTTTCATTTCCCTGGAGGGGAACACATTCTGCTTCTGGCTATGACCCTGAGAGGAAAAAGAGCATCCTCCTGCCTGACAGCCCTGTCCTCCCTGCATATGTCACCACTCTGCCAGGGAACACTTCTGAGAGACAGGTCCACGGAGCCAAGCCAGGTGAAGGCAATCTTATCTCTACCTCACGGACCACCCATGACCACCCAGATTCAGAGGGTGGGTGATGCTTCATCCTCTCCTCAAATGCCCCTTTGACCTCTGTGCTTAGATGAATGACAGGGATCCAGGCAAGACAAGGAAGGGGTAAACCTGCTGCAGTCCCTTTGCATAGCTCTCCATGCTTTTGTTGCTGCAGGAACAGCCCCTTGTGTGGGCCCTCCCCGGTGCGAGTTTCCACGAGACATGCCGATCAAGACTTATAGCAAGCCAAGGTCTCTTGCCTAGTGTCCGAGACCGACCAGTTCCTCTGGGGGAGGAGGTCACCTTTGACCCAGGCAGCTGGCTCGTGCTCTGGTTGTTGAATGGAAGGGGCAGAGGCTGACATGCAGCTCACACTGTATCACACATTCTGCTACGAGCTGGCCGCTTTAGTTCATCTGATCCTCACAGCCCTTTTACTATTGCATTATGGGCTGGTGATGGGGCTGGTTCAGGGTAACCCAGTAGTAGGCCCTAGGTCAGAGTCTAAGCCCTAGGAATTGGAATGTAACATGGTGCTTCTAAGCACATTGCATTCTCTGGAATTCTTTATTTAATGTCACAGGCAGGCAAAAACTGTAGTGACTAATAGGAAAGGCGCTGGGGTCAAAAGCTGGCAGACATGGCTCTAACTGTATGACCTTCAGGGCCCTCCAGGGGGCCTCAGTTTCATAGCGGGATGGAATGATGTTTTGCAAGTAGGATAAGAAGATCTGTCTAAAGGGGCAAACTGGAGGCTGGCTCAGGTCTGCAATCCTAGCACTCTGGAGGACTGCTACAAGGTTGAGGTCAACCTGGGCTACGTTGACCTATTTCAGGATAGCCTGGGTTACAGTGTGATAAAACTCTAACTCTAAAAAATCAAAACCAAATAAAAAATATTAAAGGGGTTAAAATATGCAATTATCTCTGTGGGTATGGACCCAGGAATGGTATTGCTGGATCATATGCCCCCCCCTTTTTAGTTTCTTGAAGAACGTCTATGGTGATTTCCACAGTGTAAGCACTAAGTTATATTCCTACCAGCATTGTACAAGGGTTCCAACTTACTATTCACAATAGCAAAGACAGGGGACCAACCTAGATGCTGTTCAGCAGATGAATGGGTAAAGAAAATGTGCTCTATTTCACAATATTCAGCTATAAAGATAAAATAATGTCACTTACAGGAAAAATGGATGGTACTAGAGATCACCACCTAAAGGGAAATAAAACAGTCTCAGAAAGATAAATACAAATACTGTTTTCCCTCATAGACAGAATCTGGATTTAAAAATGTATATGGATTTGTATGTATACGTGTGTGTGTGCATGAGCATGTGTGTATGGATTTGTGCGTGTATGTGTGTGTGTGTTTAATGAAAGTAGGAGGACTCTGGAGGGGGAGGAAGGAGTCCAAAAGGTAGTAAAGGGAACAAGAGAGGGCCATGGTGGAGGATAATGCATCTCATGCGATTATGGATTTGGTATGGGCATGTGACAAGGGAGCAAAAGGGGATTTGTTGAGGAGAAGGAAGGGGGCAGTGAGGGAGGAGGAGGGATGGGCCTGAGTAGTGGGAAAATACTTGCAGAATACAGTGACGGTGTGTGTGAAAACGTCATAATGAGACCCATAGTTTACACTAAAGATTAATTTAAAAGAGGCAAAAACACAAAAATAATACGCTCAGTGCAGTATCTTTGACTGATAAACATCCACAGGACATTAGTGGTGATCATTCTACAAGCATGTAGTAGGGGCCTTTCTCATGATCTGATACCAGGTCCCTGGTTAGGTGGCCCTGGCAGGCCATCTCACACCTGTCTTCCCACCTGGGAAGCAATGGGAACATCTGAAGCCTAACACATTCCCTGAGCAAGCCCAGTGGGCAGCGAGGAGATGGCAGATTCTGCTGGCCTGCGGCTTAGAACACTCTCAGAGAACAGCCTTGAAGCACCTACACATCTGCACAGATGTGCAGTCTATGATCTGCCAGTATGGCTCTCCCTCCCCAGGCCTAGACACTCATTTCTTTTCTCCCCACTCATCTTTTCTTCTCCATAGCACTTGCCAGCAGCTGGCAGAATGTCTTATTAACCATGTCCCCCAACTATGCCACACATTCCAAGAAGGCAGGAGCTGGCTTATGTCGGTCACTGCTAAATCCCCAGCTCCTAGAACAGCCTAACACGGGAGGTGCAAAGTAAACACAGGAGAACACAGGAGAAGGAAGGAAGGAAGGAATGGGAAGCATCAGAGCTCCAGGCTCCCCTCTCTGCCCTGGACTCCCACCGTGCTCTCTGCCATTCTCCCCATCTGCCCGCTCCTCCACTGTGAGGCTTTGGAGAAACATGATTAGGTTTCAAAAGGTACCAGAAGTTTACAGAAGAGGTTACATGAAGGGCTAATGAGAGGCTTATTTAGCGCTGACTGAGTGCCTGGCCCCGGGCTGAGCACTTTATGCACGTCAACTATATTAGCTCTTTGAGTCCCCATCCAAACCTGGTAATTTCCAGTTCACGGGGCAGAAAGCCGAGGCATGAACTGCTAATCAGCTGGCAGCCAGACCAGGAGCCTGGCTCCAGAACCTCCTTTGTTAGCCTCCTTGTTCTCCATCCTCCCGAAGGTGCCTCCACCAGCTTCTTCTCTTCTCCGTCCCCCGAGGCTCTCCCACCCATCCTGTACAGTCACTCCACACAGATGTGCTGAGGACGACAACATGCCAGGCCCCGTTAGTCGGCTGTCCTCGGAGGGGAAAGTGCCTTCCTATCGTAGCACATGGGTGCTTCCGTGGACAGCTGGCCATGTTCCCTCTCCCATCACAGCCCAGTGTTTTAGGAATGTGTGTCCAAGTAGTTTCTGGACGTGGTAAGCTGGGGTAAGCTCCAGCCATGATGTCACTTGGAAAACGGACCTGCCCTTCCCTGTGCAGTAAAGGAGGGGCTTCCGGAGGCACGCTAGCCTTCCTTCCCCCTACCCTATCTATCTCATTTCCCAGTCTTAGCATCTCCCTTCCTCTCCACTGATCTCAAAAATGCCTTCTTTTCCTAATTATTACATATACTAATTATTTTCATTTACATGCCTAGCTTACCATTTATGCCTAATTACTGTGCATCTCTGAAACGATTACGCATTCCATTAAGGATGTACTGGGGTAACTCTGGCAAACTTATTTAAGTTCTGTACCAGATGATTAGTAGGTGATCCCTCACTATGCTCTTTAGCAGAACAGCTCCCTCAGCTGAGTTGGGGACATTGGGGTGGGTCACACCGTTCTCACTCTTTGGAGGTTTATGGGCGCAGTACCGCGAGCGGCAGCAGTAGTAATCCCCACAATTGACTTGGCTTGTGTACTGCATGGTATTATGCACACTGTATAATTTGAGCTTTATGGCCATCTTATCAGTAAAGATGAGACCTATGAGATACAGTGGTTAATTAATGACACACGGTCACTCAGTCTGGCCCTGGCAGGTTTAGGGTTCAAATTCAAAGGCTTAGGAGCCCTGAACCTGATGGGAGGGTATAAGGTGAGTCCTGGTATGGAGATCAGGAACCAGGAGGCTAGCTAGGCCACTCTTCCCAATCTCCAGAGGGCAAGTGTAAGGTTTCAATGGGGACACAGCTTGCCCCCACCTTGCCAGCCAGGCAGGGACAGTCCCATAGGAAGCTTCATCTCCTGACATTTGACTTTCCCTCCAGAATTCTGGGAGAAGCCTTCAGAATGCCCCAAGGCAGAAGCAGCATCCCTGAACTCCTGCTCGACACTCAGGCTGATGTAGGCAATCCGCATCCTGGGCTGGATCGTCAGCCTGGCCAACAATAGCAGTGGGTTTGCACTACTTCTTGCCGCTGACCTGCTTTCGAAGGAAGCATCCTTTGGGATGATGCCTGGACTCTGGTCCCTCCCTGGGCTGTCCTTTCTTTCCTAAACATGCATTTCTCTTCATTCCTTCTGTTATCTTCCCTGAAAGGCAGGAATCACTTAGGAAGCACTTAGCATGGGTCGATCATCACGCTAAGTGCCTTATCTTGATTTTTTTCCCACTTACTCTTCACTATACTTCTAAGAGGGAACCAGAGAAATTATCATCACCTCTCCATTTCCCAGGCAAGGATTGAAGGTTCAGAGTGGTGAAAGGACATGCCCAAAGTGACACCACCGGCCATGTCAGGACATGATCCAAGACCCAATGTACCTGGCCCCAGAGACTGCTCCCTTAGGCCAGGTTTCAGGATGATCTTTCTTGATACCACCTGCTGGCCAGGACAGCCTTACACATCCTTTTCTGGGCTAAGCAGAAAAATGCAAATACTCAAAGAGTGCAGAGCCCAAAGATCAAAACTTCTCCAGAGCTTTGCTACCTCATTTAAAGCGTTGGGCTAGCCAGTGCTGGTCACTGTAGGGAAAAGAGCCAGGGTGGAATGAGAGTTTCTGGAAGAAGTAACAGACCCTCTGTCTCTGGTTCCAGCACTGGGTATCAGGAAATGGAAGGGACTTCCTTTGCTTGCCTGTCCTTAGACTTAGTAACATGGAGGAGCAAGGGCATTTCAGTTTGGGTTGGGATTCATCCTGGATCCAACTTAGGACTCCTTGCCATCCTGCCTTCTGGGTGTTGAACTTGACCTGCCAAGGGGCCCTTCCATGTAGGTGGCTCTCCAGGGATCTGCAGACAAACACAAGGCTCAGCTGAACCGCAGAAGCCTATCTTCGTACAGTTCTCAGTTGAAGCCTGGGCTCCGCTATGGGCGCTATAATGGTTGATGCTGTCTGATTGACAGGATACAGAACCACCCAGGACACTAACGGCAGGGCAGGCTTGTGAGGGAGTTTCTAGATTGGGTTAATTGAGGTCAGAATCTCACCCTAAATGTGGAAGGACGGGGCTAAGGTCTTGGGCTGAATAAGAAGGAGGGAGCTGAGTGCCAGCATTCCCGTCTCTGTTTCCTTACTACAGACTAAGCCGCCTCCTGTTCCTACTGCCATGCTTTCTCTGCCATGATGCGCTGTATCCGCAGCCAGAATAAATCCACTACTCCTGAAGTCGCCTTTGTCAAGTATGTAGTTGCAACAATGGAAAAACTCATGAACACAGCCCATCATTTTATCATGCACTTTTTAGAAATCTCCAAGTGCACACACCTCCCTCTTTTGAAAACAGCCACTATTCACCAGGAACGGGGTCAGGAAAGTGACTGCTAACCAGTGTCCTCTTGTGTCACTGACTCCTTTCTAGGTCAAAGGGCACTTGTGACTTCTCTGTACACAGAGAGGGAGAGCCCTGAGGTAGACCCTCCAAGATGAACCGTGAATGGCAGAATTAATTAGAGACAGAGTTTTATTCTACAGTCCAGACAGGCCTGAAACTCACTGTGTAGCCCAAGCTGGCCACAGTCTTCCCACATCCACCTCCTGAGAGCAGAATTACACATAAGGACCACAAGCCCCAGCTTCTTCCTTCTCTTCCCCTCCCTCCATTCATGCAGCAAGCAGTCTCTCATCCTTACTATAGGCCAGCGTTGAGCTAGGCCCCAAAGATACGGATATGAGCTGAGAGCCCACGGGACGAGTGTGTCATAGACGGTGTGACAGGAAGGCTGCTGCAACTCACGGGGCAGCATACGGTGGCCTCGGAGGCCCCAACGGGACCAGCCCTGCTTTCCTCACCTCCTGGATGTGAAGAATCTGGCTTGCTCCTGCTTCCAGGGCTGCTCTCTCTCTATCTGGAAGGTTTCTCTTCCTTGGTAAGTGGGTTGCTCAGTCATTCTTTTCCATGAGATCACTGTTCGCCTGCGGCAGTGGCTTTTTCTTCTGCGGTAGGACAACTCCCCCTGCCTTGGCTATTTTCCCCCTGCCTGCCCTCCCTTTAACAACACTACCCCAGCAGTCTTCTCTAGGGTGATGATTAATCTTCACTGTCAACCCAATTGACTGAGAATCCCCTAGCAGATTAACAAAGCAGACCTCTGGGTGTGTCTGGGAGGATGTTTCTAGATCGTGAAGACTCTAACCGAATCCATGGTTTAGTTCACGGATAGACTCAAAATGTGCCTAGACCGTGGGGAGCTAGCAGGCTTGCGAAAGGTGGGCCTGGGTTGGAGGAAGTAAGTCCCTAGGCCTTGCTTTTAAAGCATTTCTCTTGTCCTGGTCCTTTTCTGTCTGTCACAAGGTACAGAATGCCCAACTCCTACCACATGCTCCCATCACCATGTGACCAAGTGACCTTGAGAACCCTCTGTTGTTGTGAGCCCAAATAAAATAAAACACTCTTCTTTGAAGCTGTTTTTCTTTGCTTTTTACCACAGGGACACAAAGGGAATTGCACATTACATAATCCTATTTCCCCTTGACATTTTTCTTGCCTGTCTATCTCTAGAACATCAACCTCCACTATCATATGGGTTCCAGTCGGGGAGGGAGTTCATTCTACCATGCTCATTACTCTAGTACCAAGGGATTAGAATGGTGCCCACCAAACACCTGTTGTGTGAGGGCATAGCCATTGCACATCAGGAGACAGGCACTGAAACAACTCCTCTCTGTGAAGCCCAGTCTCTAGAAGCCTCCACTGGATGGAGGTCCTCCACTCAGAACTAAGTCTACAAGAACCCTTCTCACAGGCCTGCTGAGCACAGAGCACAGCTCAGGGCGCTCGCTCTTCTGCCTGATGGAAAGAAAGCACTGCAATGAATTTTGACCAAAGCAGAGGACTTAACTACAGAACACACCCCTGCAAGGCTTCAGAAGAGGCTACAGTTGGCTCAGAACCACCATCCTCACCTGTTGCCTTTGCATAAGCCCAGGCTAAGACAGATCTCCACCTGCCAGAAGCAAGCAATGTGCAGACAGCTACCAGCCCTGGAGAAAAAGCGGCAATGGGAGCTGAGTTCACAGCAGAGGATCTGAGTTTAACTCACAGACGATGACCCTAGGTGTCTTGGACCTCGGACATTGGGACAGCCCTGCGTAAACCTCACATCACTGCCTACACAGCCCTTCCTTGGGATGGTGTCACAGCATGACGAAATCATCTCCTATGGCCCCACCTCCTGTTCTCCAGTATTCTGGAGGAAAAGGCCACGCAGACTGGAACCAGGAAGGACATCTGTGCCCCTCCGACGTGCCTGTTTGGAGAGAGTGGTAACAAGCCTGCAATGGCATCAGGGTTAATAGAGCCTCCCGCAAACCTGGAATCCAAATGGCTCTGGCAGCTGCATTACAATCTAAACAGTCTTTCCTGCGGATTTTTCTGATTAATGCAAATTTGTTTTGCTTTGCAAATTGAAAATCAGTTGCAAGCACCTGGTGTAATAATTCCAGCAGGATGTTGAGCACCCTGAAGGGAAACCATGCATTCTCACAGCAGCCCCCAGTGCCCAGACTTGCTCATCCGGTCCCATCTCTGGTCCTTGGGTGGGGCAAGCCCTGCTCTTCAACCCCACAGAAAATATCACAGATTGACCATACCACGGTTCCCGCCTGCGACTCACACAGTCTTTTTTTCCCTCCTGATGGAAGGTGACAGGTACCATCAGGGAAGTTATCCAAGCCCGGTGACAGAAGCCTGCCTTGTGCCTCCTGTAGGGATGTCGTTACTGTTAGTTGTTCTAGAACGGCACCGTTTTATGGTTCAGCTTGGGAGATGAAGTTCCTGGTTCCTTTTCTCCACCTGTCCCAACAGCCGCACACCCCTCTGAGCAAAGCTTCCTCCCAAGCATTGAAACCAGAGAGAACTACTGGGGACTCCCAAGGAAAGCAGGTGACAGGAGACCCTGCAAGGGTCCGTTAGCTGCTTTTCCTGTTTCTACCCAGCCTCGGCCTCGGTATCTGTCAAAGCAGAGTGCAGGAGTTATGAGCCAGGGGAAGGAATACATAAGCAGCTGTCCCCTCCTCCCCTGGATGGCCACAGTGCCTTGTTCATTCAGCTCTGAGGAAAGATCCTTATGAACGGCCCGGCTGCTAGGCTCCCCCTTCCTCGGCTACAAATTTAAAGACAAGAGACCGAGAAACACACTGGAAATCCAAATTAAAATGTACTCCCGCAGCAATCACGCACCCAATTAAAGTCACCCAGAGCCTATTGTCCTTCTGCTAAATTTAGAAAATGCTCAGGTGTGTCTGATCCTACACCGCACAGATATTTTTAATACAGATTTAATCATATTTGGGGTTCTGAGAAGAAGCTAATTAGATAGGCAGATTTAGAAAGGGTGTCGGAATGCGGACAAAGCCCAGTGATTTAATGCAATTTGCTGGATGGGGCTCTTTGTTTAAAGCAGTAAGTTGTACCGGGCCTGGACTTTGTACTTGTAGCCAAGTAACCTGCAAACAAAGGTGACGACAAGCGGAAAGCCCCCCCCCCCCACGTGAGTAGTCTGTGAATCCTGGGGCTGAAGGGGACCTTGGAAAAGGGTCTCATGGCTCTCTGCTCCCCAGCTTGCTGCTCTAGATGCCCCAGAGGCAAAGGGGGCTCTCACCTCCCAGGGCACCACAATGACACTCCTTAGCTAGGGCTGAGGAGTGTTTCCTCAAAGGGGCTAGGTAAAGACCTGGTGGCTGGACAGCCTCTCCCGCTAATGAGTCAAAATGAATCAAAAACCTGCCAGGTTTCCATCAGACTGAGCCCCACCCCCACCCCCTTTTCAGTAAACCTAGAGCTAGACCCACATCAGAAAAAGCAGGGTCAGGCTTCTCTCTGCTAAGGTGACATGTAATTGGTTATTTAACTTTTCCTTTCTTTTCTTTAGTTTTATTTGTTTGTTTTTATTTGTTTATTGTAGCAAAGTCTCAAGTAGCCCAGGCTGGTCTCTAACTAGCTCTGTAGCTGAGGGACAGTCTTGAACTCTCAATCTTCCTGCCTCTTCCCCCCAAGTGCTGGAATTACAGGCTTAACTATCAAGCTCAGTTTTGAGTACATGACTTCAAAGCAGTTCTGAACCTCAGTTTCTCTCCCAGTGACACAGAAATTCTAATCCCTCCCTTGACAGAAAGATAGTCAGGACAAGACATTCGAGGCCTGCTGGGCACTGCTGGAACTCACTCTGACAGCTGTGACTGGAAGGGTCCGGTTACAACAAGTTTCATTCTTTAATACACGGTCTCACCTTGTAGCTCTAGCTGGCCGGAAACTCACTATGCTGACCAGACTGGTCTTGAACTCACAGACGTTTGCCTGCATCTACCTCCCAACTTCTGAGATTAAAAGCATGTGCCACCACGCCTGGCATGTTAGCTGCTGTTTTGAAGCAAAGTACTAGCATGCTGGGACTATTCCCCTCCCCCTTCATTGCCCACATGATGAAGAGGGTGGAGCCGCGCACACTACCTCCTGAACATGCTACATTTAAACACAAATCTGAAGAAAGTATCCCTGGTGCCCTAGCTGCAGATAAGAAACAGGAATATAAGCAAGAATGTGTGTGCCATGGTCTTGTGTGTGGAAGGAAGGATAAACTGGCAACCTAAGATACTGGTTATCTCAGGGAGATAGGTGGGAAGAAGGGTCACACAGACAGGATAGTTCGTCATTTCCTTAGTGTAGCAGCCAGAGAAGGCTTCTGGGGGCTGGCTTCAGATTCTAGCAACCCTGTGTGTAGGACTGTGGCTTTGACCACAATCTGAGCCTCACTTTCCTCTTTGTGAAATAGAAAATGATAGTGATTATTTCCCACATGGTATGTTTATGAGTTAATACAAAAGTGGAGCTTGGGGTAGTGCTTGACGTACAGGCTAACAGTTTATTGGGGGTATTGTTAATTTAGAGTTCAATGGCTAGGTGCAATTATTCATTTTCTATCTCATAGAATACATCTTCCTTGTGAATAGAATCCTTCCATAGCAGCCTCACTCTTAGGGCAGGAACCCTTGCATTCCAAACATCCCTATTCAGGAATTGTGGGAGTTTCCCATTTCTGCTGTTACAAAAGACTGCAAGCTTAATGCCTTAAAGAGCACACATGCATTAGCCTCCAGCTCTGTAGATAAGAGGCCCGGAACAGGCCCCACTAGGCTGTAGTCTTTAGCTTGCTGTCTCCCAAATCAAGCCAGAAGTGCAAGTTGAGCCCTCCTCGGGTTACATCCCTCTGACTCTTTGCTCTGTTGCTCCTTCTTTCACTTTTAAGTACCCTGCGGTTGCAACAGCCCACCTGGATAACCCAGGCTACAGTGCGGTTGCAACAGCCCACCTGGGTAACTCAAGGCTACTCTGCTCTTCTTACGGAGCTACTATGCAGCTTCAGGACCACCCACCTAGCCTAAGCCTTCTTGGCCATGGAGGGAATAGTCACAGATGCTGGGGTTCATATATGGACGTCACTGAGGGGCACCATACCCCCACCCATAAAACCTAACTCCTGACCTGCTTCTCCTCCTTCATTTGAATTGAGGTTTTGCTTTCACCGTATTCCCATGTTTAGGAGTGCTCATCTTGGTGGCATCAAGTACAATCCTACAATGGAATTGCTATCAGCTATCCAGGAGGTCTTCTTCTTCCCAGGCTAGCACTAGCTCCTTGTCCCTCACCAATATCCCAGCCCTTGATATAGAAACCCTTCTGCTTTCTATATCCATGAGTCTGCCCCAGGGATCTTGTCTGTGTAGACCCACACAGCTGCCTTGGTGTGATTTTGCTTCTCTGTAGAAGAAAACATACAGTATCCATAAGTTCTCAAGGCTTACATGGTGATTTATTTTATAACAACCCAGCCTCCCTGGTTTACCCATCCATCCAAAAGTCAGTGCGACAGGAGGTCCCTAATGAGAAGCGAAATTTTACATGAAAGCTTGACCACAGGTAGCCTTCAAAAGAACCCAGAGATGATGGGGTATAGCTAGAGTTACCATACAGGGGTCAGACTCCAGACTTTGCCATGTGGCAGCACAAAAACTCATTGAGAATTTTCTCAAGGCCAAGTTCCCTATCATACAGGATTTGCATAAGGGTTAAAGAAAAGAAGAAATATGATATGTTAATGGAGCCACTGTGTCTCTGTATAGGCTTGAATAAGATCGGATGTGGTTCCCAGGACCATTAGATGTGGCTTCAGGGCCTTCGCAGGTCATGGGAGCAGAGCATGGAAAAGACTGTACCATTCACCCAGAGGAATCCTCAGTCCCAAATGGGAACCTTCTGTGCTGAACCTGACTGCACTTTGCCTCGAACACTAGCGTGAGAGACCCGGGCTATCCCCAAGGAAAGTGTCGCACCCGCACCCGAGAGAGGAGCCAATGGATGAAAGCAGGGCTCGGTTGATATGGCACACCTGGAAGTGTGCTCCCCTGGGTTGCTACCCACCTGAAGACCCTCAGGGAGGAGGCAGGAGCAGAACAATAACTTTCCATTCCCTAGTCCTTCAGGCCTCTAGAAATTCCTTCCTTCCTTCTCCCCGTTTTGTCTTTTCTATTTATTTTTCCAAAGAAGATATAGCGGAGTCCAGCTATAACTACTTAGATTGGCCATGTACTTGAACTGTAAAGCACTGACCCTGTTTTTTAGCCTCTGCCTCCATCTCTCCTATCCGTGGATAGGGTCAACGCTAATGGAACCCCCTTCCAACAAAGAAACAGAACTAAGCCAGTGTGACTACACACAACGCTTAACTCTGGATCTACTCAAGTACATCATCCAGGCATTTCCTACCTCATCTTCCTCTCCACTCTCAGTAGCTCTCCTGTGTTCAAGGAAATGAGACCTAAATACACACTTGCGTAGGTTGCTGCACTCAGAACAGACTTAAGACTTGGGAAGTACTGACTATATGTCAGAGAGTTTATTTAATCTCATTTGTCACCTTAATCCGTAGGCACATTCTTGCATCACAGGTTAGGAAACTAAGTCACAGAAGTACAATTTGTCTGGTGACTCCATGGAGAGAGAAGGTGCCTAGAGCAACTGGCACTAATGGGGCATGAGGACTGGAATATTGCTCTTCCTTCTGTGTGACAAGAGGCAGCTGCCCTGACCACCCAGGGCTGTGGAACCCAGCCCTAAAATACACAGTCAACTCACATTTATCTCTGTCACTATAGCCCCGTAGATTGACCAAATTCCTTTCTGTTTTTCTCTCATGTTTACAATGTGTTTTATGGTTTTTAGAGGCAGATTTATCCTCTTGATTATACATCTCTGAAGGCAGCTACTAAGATGAATTTTTATTTTCTCGGCCTCCATGCCCCTGGGTGTATGGGAAGCTGCCTGGGACTTAGCACGATATGAAACAGCCTTCCAGGACAGCGGAGAACTGACAGAATCCGAGCCGAAGCCGAGTGGGAGGGAGACCATGCTTCTGGAGAAGTCAAGGTTACCTTGGGCTTGTGAGCTGGACAAGGGGTCGGGTTGGGTGGAGACATGTCTTCTAGCTACCTGGGGTGGCCCAGGCCAAGGCAGAGGACAACAGAGTAAGGACCTCTTACCGGTGCCCACATGTGCTCCACAGCTCTGGGCACTGTGCTATTGTTGATGCTCTGAGCTCTAGTGGACTGTTTTCCCTGCAGGTGAGTATTGTCTTTATCCTGGCGAGAACCATAACCACAGCCGTTCTCCGCAGTATCCTGTCTCTCTTCCCATAATTGGCCTATGAAGGATAGGACAATTTGAATGTATTGCTAGGGCCACAGGAGGCTGTTTTCCTGACTCAGCTCCCCAAGGAGCTTCAAACTTGTACTCCAAGGGTACAAGCTTCAGTGGTAAAGTCCACCCAAGGAGTTTACTTCCCCCGTTCAGCTAACTGCTCTCTAGATTGATGGGTCACCAAAGTCAAAGGTACAGTGCAGTCAGAAGCCTTAGCAAATTAGATGTTAAGTTCCTCCAAAGTCCTTGCCTGCTAAGGGATCAGGGCACTGGGATCAGGGTTACTGCAGCAGGAAGAGACTGACCACAGCCAGGGCCACAGCCAGGCAAGAAAACCTCAGAAGCTCAGGTGAATGCCCAATTGTCTAAGTTAATCCAAATTTGTAAATACTATCAGACCCCCATCCTGCCCAATTTCTGAATGTTCTCAAAAGTCAGATAAAGAAATGTGTAAGTGTGTGTGTATGCACATGCATACATGTGTGTTTACTTCTGTGTGTGTGGATGACGATGGTAATGATGTAGACAGTGGGGTGATGGTCTAATCTCTAGAATTTGCACCTGGACCCTGGTTTGGTGGTCTACCAGTTGGATGCATTTGGAGCAGTGTGCTCTTCTGTTGGTCTCAGTTGTGTGACAACATTCAGATTGTTACAGCACAGTTAGTTCATGGGGCTGCTGCAGCTATTAAACAAGTCCACACATTTCTGGTAGCCTTCCTGGATGTGAGGTCTCACACCCTGTGCTTTCTGTTGCATAGGGTCAATCACAGCCCAAATGTAATGAGCCCTAAGGTTTAAATTACACGGCATTCTGAGTGGTTTAGTGAGTCTTACGCCATCCCACCCTGGGCAGGAGTCATCCCCGTGAACAGTATATGATTATAGACAGCCTGTTAGTCCCTTATTCTACCAGATTGGCTGACAACATATTGCGGTTCTTGTTTTCAAGGAGCCTTATGTAGTAGCTGAACACTTAAAATTCTACATTCGTTACTTTACTCCTTACTGTGACCAAGCAGATGGCAGGAGGCAACACAAGGTGTGGGGGGAGTTTATCTGCGCTTACAGTTAGAGGCTACATTCCATCATTCAGAAGGAAGCGTGGCAGCGGGACCGAGAGGCTGCTTTTCACATCTTGACAGGTCACAAAAGGATAACACTGGTGCTCAGGTGGCTTTCTCCTTTCCCCCTTTTCATTCATGTCAGGACCTGGACCTGGGGGTGGTACCACCCACATTAAATTACTATCACAAATACATCCAAAGCGGTACCTTGCTAATGCCCTAGACATTTCTGATCCAATCAAGTTAATAAAGGAAATGGCCTGCCACAATTCAGCTCATCATACAGACACGATTTCATCTCATGAGGGTAACGATCGTGCAGTCAAATATTTTGAGAGAGCTCATATTCACATAAATGCTATTATATTGTTGCAACTGCTATATTTTATTAATAATTATTATTAGCCTCTTAGTATGTCTGATTTGTAAATTAAAATGTTATCACAAGTATGTATGCATGAGATAACACAGCATATACAGAGTTCATTGGTCCCCTTGGCTTGGGCCACAGTTGGCCTTAGAACGTATCTTCTGTTGATAAGAGGGCTACTGAAGGGATCTCAAGCTTGACACATGCTTGATGCTCAGTGACTCAGCTGCATAAAAATTATTATCTGTTTATCTCTCCAGGTCAACTGCTTACTCTCTGTTCCCTCATCTTGATTCTTAAAGGAGGAGCGTGGGTATTGCTGGAGGTTGCCAAACTGACAGCCAAACCCATCCATCTATGCATAAGCATGGAGCATACAAGGAAATTCAAGCCCTATGCTTTTAAGTAGCTTCTCAAATTAACAAGAAAGACTTTCCATAGACGTGCAACCAACACAGCCCATGCCACTGGGGCCTTTAATTTATTCAACACTTCACTGCAAGGTCCTTCTGATACTTCATCAGCCGAAGCCTTAAATTGGCCCAGTCGGACTCACCTCATGCTCTCCGGTTTGATTGCAGACAGCTTTCTGAATCGATTTCATTGCCGGCGCTCTTGGCTTTTGGGTTATTTGTGCAACCACTTGTTTCTCTTACTCCCAAATAATTAAATTGCCTGCTTTTACTCATTAACACAGAACGATATCTACATAAATGAAATCATTTTAATATCTTATCCTTATTTGGTTGTAATTGCTCCAAGAGAGAAAAACCTATCCTTCTCCCTTGGGAGATGTAAATTTTGGGTTTTTTGGTGACACACTCAATGACAATAATAACGAAATATTAAATAATTAAAATGGCAACAACCGTAATGATAGTAATGATGGGTATGGCGGCAGCCTCTATCCTTTGCTGAATACGTGTGGCCAGGGTGCTCAATCCCCAGGGGCATTTGCTCGTCCAGTGTTAGTAGCAAAGGGGGACTGCCTCTTTGCAGCAAGTAATGAGCTAGTGTGCCCCGTGGAGGTGTGAGGGAGAGGGACTGGAGGCTCAAAGGGTGTGAGTGTCCAACTGGAATCCCTGCTCACTCCAGTTCCCAGGGTGGTCCCAATCCCCATCCCTAACAACCTTTCAATTATCCACGTTTTCAGACAACATGTCATTATCCCAACAAATGAGCTCAAGAAAAATAAACTCTGCAAGACTGACTTATAAAAATAGCAAAATGCACAGCACAGGCCTGCTCTGTATAATTCATACAGAAAACATAGAAACATATCAAGCTGATAAACTGTGCTTTTCGGGCTTCCTCTGGATTTGCCGATCACACACACACACACACTCATACATATAAGCACACACACATTCTCTCTCGCAAGCACACACAGATTGCCCCTCTGTGTCTTTCTACAGTACTGCTTTATGTTTCGGTGAAGAGCTAAGAAAGCGTTTAACACCAGGGTGCTCTCGGAGATCTTTCAGGCCGTGGCCAGAGCCTGCTGAAGAGGCTGGTCCTGGTTAAACCTGGCCTAGCACATTTATATTTCCCTAGTCTCTGAGATAAGTCAGTATAGGCAAGCAGAGAGTGCCTAGGCAGCAGGTAGGGTTCAGTAGAAGAAGCTAACAGGGAACACACTGGGGTGACCCCATTGCTGTGTGGAGGAGCAGGTGGGATTCCTGAAAGAGGGGGCTGGGACTTAAGAGACAGCGTGCTGTGTTGTGCTCATGGAAGGCTAGAATGGCATTCTAGGTAGAGGCAACAGCAAAAGCAACCATGCTGTGTACAAGGAGATGCTTGGTGTCATCAAGGCATGTGGTCGGGCAAGAAGAAGCTGAGGCCAGGGTGGGGAGCCAGGCCAGAAAAGAATGGAGCGCCTGGCCACCTCCCCTAGCATCTCAGCTTCACTGAGAGAATAAGGGTGGCTGCAAGCTCCTGAACCCTACAATATGGCTCATTTACTCAGAGACCTTTTCCCATTCTCTTTTGACGACGTCAGAGACTGCTCTCAAAGCTCTCCATCTGCCCTCTACTCATAACTTAGCGCTTCTGGTGCCACCCGGAATCCTAATGCTGTCAGGAGGACTGGGGAGCACCGACTTCTCCACCAGACACCGCGGGCTTTCCTGCTTATTGCCACCTCCCCGGTGCCTTGCGCAGCTTCCAGTACACATGAGTCACTCGGGAGATGTTGAGTGAGTGAATGGCTAATGAGTGATTCTTGAAGCAACTCAGGAGATGGATGGATGGGGCAAGACTGGAGGGTGGAAGACCTGTTGGAAGGCTGGGGCATACTGTTGCCTGGAGGATGACAATGGAGTAAATTAGAAGGCAGGAGCGAGTAGAAACAATACTCAAGCAACAGTCAAGAGGCAGGTGCTGACCTGGCTTGCATGGGGGAGGGGAGGAGTACTCTGGATTCTCCTGTACTGAACAGAGGAGCAAGAGAGAAGCAGGTTTCTGGGAGGGAAGAAAATGGTGTGTTGGGGAGGGGAGTGTTGAGAACACAGGGACATGGTGACTAGAGTCAGTTCTCAGAGGCTCAGGACATTCCCTTCCTGGAAACAGACAGTAACTCCCCTCTTCCTCAGGAAGGTTTGCATACATGCCAGTCCTGAAACAGACAACCAGCTCCAGCACTTTTTCATCCACTGGGTCAGTGGGGGTCAGCAGACTCCTTGGGGAAGGGCAAGAGAGGCCTGGCCCAAAGTGATTGACGTTGCTAGGATGCAGGGATGCCTGCTGCATAGATGGAACCCTCTGTGCCACGGGAGGATCTGTAAACAATTAGGTAGAGCAACCATATGGAGGGCTGGGCAGAGATGGAGTCCTCTCCCTACCTCGCATCCTGCCCTGCTGAGTCAGTCTCTGCAGCACCACACTGATCAGGCGACTCTCCTGCTCAGCAAACTTCAGTGGCTCCTTGCTGCCTTTGGAACGAAGCTGAAGTCCAAACTCCTTTAGTCTGACCTGACCCGTCCTCTTAATCTGTCAGCTCTCTTCCCTGAAGACAATTCACTGCAACCAGACAAGGCGCACTGACTCTAAACCTCATAAAAGCAGAATCCTGAACTTCCAGCGAGGGACAAACCTTGGAAGTCATCAAATGAAGCCTTGCATGCTATAGACAAAAGCATTGGCCCTGAGTAAAGATAAGAGATCTGTTTGAGGCCAGTGTCTGAGCTACATCAGGAACACACTCCTCCATCTATTAGTCCATCCACTCGCTCATTCAACATGTACTGGACGCCCATCTGCTGCCAGATACTAGCCTAGTTTGCTCGAGAACATGGAACCTACTTAGGCATTTAACAAATAATGTTTCTAGCTGGGAGTCAAGATCTAACAAAAACAAAAGAAAAAGTCCCTGCATTTTCAGCACACGGGGGACTAGACATCCAATAGGAGGGGCGCACAGCTGATGGCAATGAGAGAGATGGAGATAGCACAGGGGAAGGGGATGAATGGACAGTAACGGGGAGAGGGGAAAGTTCCCACAGTGTGCGGACTGCTTTGAATAGTGTACTTCTGACCAGAAATGTAAAAGCAGCATGCGTACCAAGGCTCTGGGTTAGCACACTCCGCTGGCAAGAGGGACAGTGGGGAGACCACAGGCACTGGGCAGTGAGGAAGAGGGCAACACCAATAATTGCAGGGATGAAGAGGGAAATGCCCCAGCTAGAACTTCCGCCCCTCTGTCAGGTGACATGAGGCACCAATGGGTCCTAACCAGAGGAAGGACATAGCTAACATCTGTACGAGGGGAGAGGCTGATAGACAGATGCAGTGTGCCTTGATAACAAGGGGACCAGCCACGCGATGTGGGAAGCAGGTCATTCCTGATCATTCTCTAGGTTATGACTGCACAGGCAATGTCTCCAGAGCAGCAGAACTAGCAGGGCTGGGGACTTGTCAGAAGAACTGCAGGCCTTGCTCAGGCCTACTGGATCAAGCCAGAATGTGTATTTGAGCAAGGCCCTCTGGGGATGTACAGAGAACCACTAAACCTTGCAAAGTCTAGTTCTTAATCTCAAGCAAGACATGCTTCCTCCTACCTTCCCCCCAATAAGGTCCCAGCCATGATTCCATTCCCTCTGAGACTTGTAAGCTTGAGCCCATTAAGATCACCTGAGAGCTAAGAAGAGCTAACGGCAACCACACTCCTAATCAGTGACATCAGAACCTCCAGGGTTGAGAGCCAGGCTTTCGCCTACTTTCCCTTCAAGGACCCACCCCACATCGGCACCCTGGCATCTCTGCTGTCCGACTTCGGGTCCCCTTCTGAGCACAAGGCCCTCTCAAGAGCAGGGTTTGAAATAGTTTTGCCACTGCTATCCTCAGCTCCAGGTTCCAGGTAGCAGGCACACAGTAGGTACTCTATGAAGACCTCCCCAAAACAAGCAAGGAGGCATGAGGAAGAGGAGGAGGGAGAGCAGCGGGCAGACAGGTGTTCTGCTCTGCCCAGACTCTGCAGCATCTTCAGGGTTAACTAAAGCAGACCAGGGCCTGCACAGAGCTGCCATCCAGCCTCTCACATAAAACCTAACATTTTCTTTTTCCCTTTCACCAGCTCTAGCCCTGGAAAGCCTACAGCCCTGCTGGGGGGTCTGCTCAGGCTCCCATCAGTCTAGGGGGATTTCCCTGCTGGTAGGGTCCCCCTTTTAGGCTGGAGTCCCCCTCAGTTCCTTCCTCCTCCCTGTAGGGCTAAGCAGGTCCTCAAGTGAAATAGAACCAGGAAGAGCCCAGGCTCAGATCCCCAGCCCAGAGCCCGGGGGTCTGGAGGCTGGCACCGTATCTACTGGGGTTTTCCTCACAGCAATAAATCAGGGCCTTGTTTTACCCCAGAGTACGCATTACTTTCCCTCTCTCGCCAAAGCAAACTTTTCTTTCATCCCTTCTGGAGAGGTTCATTTAATAGTGTGTGAAATGAAATGCCAACAAGAATTAGAACAAATGGCACCACAATCCCCAGCAGATGACAGGCAGCCAGGGGCAGGCCTGCTCCAGCAGCCCTGGGCCCTGGGGAGGTGACCCGGGGACCCTCACTGCCTTGATTCCTGAAAGGCAACCTCTAGGCACCCTGCCTCCCCACTCCTGGATAGAATCTGGTCTTTTGAGTTTCCAAGAGAAGAGCAGAAATTGCCTCTGACCTAGGAAGCTGCTTTCCTCTCACACACAATTAGCAAGGACAAAGGTTCCCCAAGGTGTGGTGACAGAGGCCTCACCATTCAGCTTCTCAGGGGTGATGAGGATGGAAGGCCCTCCACACCCGGAGCTTCAACCTACTGCCAGAAGTCACCAGATCACTCATGGGGACTTCTGGGGCTCTGTTTACTCTGCCATGGGGGTCTGGGCTGTGAGAAAAATGCTTCAGCCCTTTGGCCACCTGGACCCAAGTGGACAGGAGCTGTGTCCATGTAATTGAATAACGGAAACAGTGCTCTTCGGGCACTTTGTATATCTTATCTGTACTGAGAATTTGATATGCATTTTTTTCTTTGAATCTGCACATTCATTCAAAAGCAGATGTTACTCTTGGTCATGTACCAGGTGCTCTTCTAAGAACAGTATAGAGCGAACAGATGAACCCTGCGCTGGAAAGGCTCAGGTCTGTACGCATGGACATGAGTAAAAACTATGAAGTAAATAAATAAGGAACATATCTAGGGCTTGGGGATGCAGGTTAGTGGTAGAGAGCTTACCTAGCATCCTCAGGGTCGTGGGTTCAATCCCTGGTACTTGCCTAGCATGTGTGATAACTAATACTATTAAAAATAAAATAATAAAAGTCAAATATATAAAAAAAGAAAAGAGAAAAATGCATCTAGCAGAGAGTCAAATGGTGTGGCTGACAATGAGGACCACACTGCACACCCCATGGTACAGACTTGATGCAGTGCTGAAATCCACCCTGAGTCCATACCAGTGGGGACCTGGGATACTTTTTGTTTGCTCCCCTGTCTGGTGCTTCCTCATACACTATGGACAGCCAACGGAGAAAGGAGTCCAATGCTCTAAGTTCCATGCGCTTTGGTTCATGCAACATGGTTTCTCAGAGGTGCCCATGGGGTTGATCCCCTCTAACTGGCAAGACGAATAGCTCACTAAACTATCATGACCTCCACCTTTATCCCTGCCAGTCTGGTGCCTGCTGTGTGGAACTACCCATACTGCTCTTGGTTCTGTTTTCAGAGAACCCAAAACTAAGATGCAAGGTGATATATGTGTAGCAGAAGGAAGGAGGAGGCTGTATTAAAAATCAGGAAGAAATTGATCTCCTGTGCTGACCCTGATTAAATGGCTTGGTCAAAGCTAGGTAGGAAGGGACAGAACTTGGAATTTCCTGCCTTCTTTATGGCACCATGCTGGCAAAGGAACTTAACCACTGACCTTGTACCCGACTGAAGAACTGGTACCACAACCCACGAGTACAGGACTTCCGGAGGAGTGAGTTATGAGCAGGGAAGCAGAGGTACCAGGTGTGGATGTGAGTGTCTGGCCAGGGCAGGTGACATTTCAGGTTGAATGAAGGAAAACTGTTCCTTAGAAGGGAATATTTTTTAAAAAAATCTATGCTTTAGCGTGAGCTCAGAGGCAGCCAGGGGACCCTGCAAGCAAAACAAGTTACAGAGCAAAGGCCTTTCAGCTTTCATGTTCCCACCTAGTTCTGTCTACTGTGAGCACCCTGCACAGCTTGAACTGGCCACGGATGACAATCTCGACACCAATACAGGGCACTGGTGTCCTCTGTCTTATCCATCAGAATGGAGGACACTAAGGCACTGGCTTGTGGCATGTTCTCATTTTATAGGGAAAGTCATAGGCCCACAAAGGGCAAGCAAGGAGCCAAGGGGAGGCTAGAACTTGCGTTTCTTGGTGCTTCCGGAAGACCTGCTGTCTCCCTGGAGAGGAGTTATAGCCTACAGCCTGTTGCCTGCTCATGCCTCCTATGTGTTACCCAGACAGGGCAGTGTTTGGGAGGACTCTGAGGAAAGCAGGGGTCTTCCACATGTCCTCACTGCAATTAGCTGACAAAGCATTTTCTTGCAGGCTCCCCAAACTCTTGATGCTGGTGGGCAGCCATCATTCGGCCCACTTCCCAGAGGAACAAACTGAAGCTCAAGAACGGTGTGACTAGAACCCAAATCCAGGAGCAAGCTGCGTGCTCCTTGCAGTCACGCCAAGAACCAGGCAGCTAGGTTTCGCAGTGATTACCTTTCATTAGCGCAGCAAAGCCTCTGCTTTGGAGAGTTTCATAAGGGGCTCAATCTGTCAGGAAAACAGAGAGACAGCACCTCATCCATCTTCTGGACAACTATTTATTAGACTTATTATTATGTAAATACAAAAGAGGAGGGGAAGCTACATTTAAAAAAAATCCAATCAAGCAGGGGCAATGGCAGGGAGATCACAGGGGAGGAGGAAGGAGGTTGGATCCCTGGGTCACTCTTAGCATTCCACCTGACGGAGGAAGAGCAACAGACTGGGGGCCTCCAGAGCGGCAGAAGGAACACTCAGAAGTGTACGGAGCTAGCCGGGGCTGTGCAACGCTCAGCTTGCAGACCTGCTCTGAGTTAGTGAAAACGTCGGGCGCAATCATACAGTCAGAGGGTGCTCTTGGTTGCTACCGTGGGAACATGGCTTAGTAGGCCCTTTCTCAGGGGCTCCGACACTCTTCAGCTAAACAACAGAGGCTTTGTGGAGATAGAGCCAGGTGACCCTGCCTGGGCCTGGAGAGAGCCTCAGTACTCCCTTCTAGGCTTAGCCTTCTGGCCGGCGTGTGTGCTTGTGTGTGCATGTGTGTGTGTGTCTATCCAAAGTGGACCAGATGACAGAGGATCAGCTTACAGTGTCCCACAGTCCTCTATTGCCACGACGTGGGCTCGTTGCTGTTTGTGCATCCCCCATGGTGCCTGGCATATACAGGGAAGCCAGTAAATGTTCCTTCTCAAGCATGTGAATACGTTCCCTGGGGATGATTACAGTGGGAGGGGAGGGAGGGAAAACAAATATGGGTATTTCAGCCATTGCCACGGCAGAAGCTGGGCTTGACTGGCAGTGCCAACCTCGGCAGCCCTGGCTGTCACCCTCTACATGTTCAACTCCGCTACTCAACACTGTGTACCCGGGGTACCTGGGCTGGGTCCCAGGATTAGAATAATAGTGCGTGGCATGCACTAGGTCTCCATTGGCATTAGTCAAAAGAAGAAAGCTAGGTGGGGTACTAGCTTTAGAGCCACAACAGCCCACCCAGAGACTGACCCTGTACACCTCCGTGGGAGGAAAATAATAATCACAGAAAGTACGGGGTGTTCTGGGCTACCAAGGGCATCCACTTATACGAAAATAACAGATTCAGGTTTTAGCCAAGTCTCTCAACTTTGTCCGTTCCCACTTCTCAGAGCTATGAGGTTCCGGGAGTCTTACTTTAGCTTCGGAGCTCAAGAGGTACCAGAAGCTACCAAGAAAGAACCTAGAATAAGGTCCTGGGTCATGACCCAGGCAAGGAAACCATGCCACTGACTCATACCTACGCCAAGGAGGTCTTCCCAAGCATTGTGCATCAAACCCACTTCAGCCTCTCTCTACATTGAACACGTGGTATAAGGAGCCTGGGCGTTGGTACCTAATGGACTGGGCTCTGGCCCTGGTTCCACTACTTCACTTTGTGACTGCGGACAGTTTGGGCTGAGAAAAGAGAACGTTACCCACTCATTGGGGCTCTTGGGATCAAATGTGTTTCTATGCACACAGTCCTCCAGCCCAGCATCTGGTGAAACTCAAGAAACTAGAGCTGTTATTTCTGTTAGCTCACATAAAGTCATGTATGATGTACGAAGAGAAGACTGGAGTCATGTACGAAGAGCAGACTGTGATACAGGCTGTGGCAGACCTATGCTCTCAGTGTAGTGGATTCACCAGGGGATACAGTTTCCACTGCCGTGTGTGTGTGTGTGTGTGTGTGTGTGTGTGTGTGTGTGTGTGTACAGAGAGGAGATGTGCTTTAGACGGGAACTGAACAGAGCAGTGCTCCGGCGCTGAGCAAAAGCTGGGAACAAAATGGTGCCTGGAATGGTACTTATTAAGTGGTCATGATAGGGAAGATGCGGTCTGAGCTACAGGTAGCAGTAAGGTAGCGAGCTAGGCTTTTGGAGAAGACAGTTCAGGGTCTCCAGGCCTCAAGACCTGACGGACCTTCCCCAAGCCTCCACACCCCCACAGGTGGTACATTCCTGTTTCCTTTAACCTCATTGTATGGAGACAGCACATCCTACTTGAAATACTCCCCCAGAGACAGGCAGATTATTATTAAATATCCAGCCACAATAACTCTGAAGGTTATGTTGCTCTTTGTGTTTGCAAAGGGCTTTGCTATATCCAGCCAGAGATGTTTCTTGTCCTCACATGCCACCCTACCACAGATCGCACTGGAGCAGGTCAAGGAGACGGTTATTCCGTTCTCACTCAGACTCACGCATTCCCCCAACGAGCAGGGCATAACAAATATGCAAGGAAGGACAGTGTGGGTCAGAAGCTCAGCTGGGCTAAGCAAGTCACGGTGGGAGCATCAGGACCATTCTCTATCTCAGTTTCTCGCTGTGTGGAGTATTGCTTTCAGTTCCTTTAAGGTAAAGTGAGTCTTGTAGGCAACGCACAGTTGGGTTTTGCTTTCAGTATCTACTAGCCCACTCTATGGCTTTTGACTGGAGAGTTTAATCCACTTGCATTCAAAGTACTTAGGGCAAGAACTTCTCAGAAGTGAGTTAAATAATTAAATAAAACATCTGCACAGCACTTCGAAGTTTATATTATACTTTTTCAAACATTATCTCAATGAACGTTCACTGAGGTCCCATGACAACTGTTTCTGTTCTTTTCCTGTATTATGAATGAAGAAATTCAGACTTAGATTAAATGACTTCTCCTACATCACACCACTAGTACTCCTGAGACCGGAGACTAACAGGCATTTTTCAGACACAGAAGAGCCTGTATTTTTGAAGCAGAACAGCTGCCGATCTGAGGAGCTGACACTCATCATGGGGACTTTTCTTCCTCCAAGAAGATGCTGAGGTGGGAGGGCCTTTATATATTATTGTGCTAACAAATAACTTGGTAGGCCGGGTGCTTAAGAATCATCAAAAGAACACAAAATCTTATGTTCAGATGATAATTATGGGATTGCTTCTTTATTTGTTATGTTATTTTGTTTTGCTGTGTGACCCTTGTGTGGGGTGCAATGATATTTCTTCACCGGGAACACTATGTTTATGCATGCTGAAAGGGAATCAGGAGACAGGAAGATGTAAGGAATGGCAGAAGGTGATGGCTTGATCTCTAAGAACCAGTTCAGACATGACTTGTGCCTCTCACAAATGCTTTGTGGTTCCCAGTGTGCCCTGAAGCACAAAGTGACCAAAGCAAGATGATCTACTCACCTAGTGCTTTGGGCAACTTCCTTCACCAGGCCCACCGGAAAAATAGAACCGGCTGGCTGCGATCATGTGGAAGGTCTCAGCTGGGCTCCATGTCTGCCTGGCCCCTACAGGAAGCTCTATTTCAAGGCACTGAGCTGGTGCTGGGCTTGGGACTCCCCTGCCAGAGATGAGCGCTGTTCTCATCTGTAAATGGCTCTAGCTCCTGGAAAAGCAGCCACAGCTGAGTGCTTAGCAGCAAATAGATCACTCCCCGCTGAGCCTGTGACTCACAGGGCAGGGAGCCAGCCTCCTGAGGTACACAGGGAAGCAGAAGCCTGGGGACTTGTCTGGAGGCGCTCAGGACTCTGTCCACACTTAAGGGCAGCATTTATCTCCTCCCTACTTCAGAACCTTCTGGGGCCCTTCTGCTTCCATCTTCCCAGCCTGCCCCAGGCCTAGAGGGAGTTTCTCTGCCAGCTGTCCAGATTGTCTCCCTAGAGGGCCAAACTGACTCACGGAACATATGCATCCCATTCCTTCTTCCTTGGTCAGGAGCTCTGCTGCTCCTCTCTGGGGCCTGGCTTAGCCCCTCTGCAGATGGTGCCTGAGTAAAGTTTCCTGGCCACACCTGGTTGATGCCTTCTGTCCACGGCAGTGAGCAACTGACTATGTGCAGCACAGAAAGGCGGTGAGGGGCCATGGGAGTGTGAAGAAGGAAAGGGAAATGGGGGAAGAAATGAGGGGGGTATCCGATGAGAAGGGAAAGGAAAAGCAAGAATAGGAGGAAGAGCAAGAGCAGAGGTGAGAGGGCAGTCACACACAGTGAAGACCGAAGGAAGAAGTAGAGCCTTTGCTATCACTGGGATCCTTTCCATGGAGCCTAAGCTGATATTCCAACATCGCTAGAAAACCACAGCAAGTACCTCTTGGTTTCTGTCTGGGTGTCTAGCCTGGTAGGGGAGGTGCACTGATAACTCACAGACCCTCATCCCAAAGGGGCGAATGGTTGATCTGGTTCCAGGGTTGGTGCATTGTGAATTCAAGGTTCAGTATAATGTAATAATATACCTCCTGGATGATGGAAATATGGTGATGGTTCTCACTCACCATTCACTCAATGAGTCTGAGTTTGAGCTGACCATTCCCAAACCTCAATTTTTCCTTCTGTAAAAGCAGAGATAGAGTGGAATGTCCCGCTGACCTTACATGGCCACCAGGACATGCAGAGTAGACATGATCAGTGGAGATGCAGCCAAGAGTATACAGCTCAGTAGCTACATGGGACACAAGGAACAGCGACAGTGGTACTAGGAGGCAGTCACAAGGGGGAGGAGCATGGAGGCAAGGGTCTGCGGCTGTTCCAGGGAGCAAACAGATGCAGATGGGACAAGGAAAAGGACAGTGCAGGAGGACACATGCCCCCAAAACCAGGTGTGTGGGTAAGAATGAATACATCTATCTGAACTGTGGGACAATTAAAACTATAGTCTTCTTCTCTTTTGTTGTTTTTGTGCTTGTTCACTCTTTCCTGCTCTGCCATTTCTGGGTAATATCCTCCACCTAGAAGAGGCTTCCCTCCCCTCTTTCAATCTAGGTATTAATATCCCAGACCTTATGTAGATGCCCTTCCTTTGGGGAAGCTTTGTGTGATTCTCATGAATGGCTGTCACCAGGCACCTTGTCTACTTGTATTGTGACTCAAAATAAGAAATATGCTTTATATCATACACACTGTATATCCATCCATATCTATCTATCTATCTATCTATCTATCTATCTATCTATCTATCTATCTAGTGGAAATAATATCTGTATAAGAAATCACTTTTTTTCTTGGGTACAACACATCCTATGATATTTCTGTTCTGCTCTAAAAATTCTTGTCGTGACCCATTAAGTTAATTCCATGACCCACTAATGGCTGACAACCACTGCTTGGAAACACTGCCTCCACTCATACTGCTGTCTTATTCCCTACTCTGGGCAGCCGTGTCTCTGGCTGGCTGGCAAACTCTGAGGACATGCATCTTACCTGGCTTTCCCCCAAACCAACCCAGGGCACTTTGGACCCAGCAGGTACTTTTAGAGAGTTGAATAAGTTAATTATTGAGCAGGGCGGGGGATGACTGGCCATAGAAAAGGGATCTTTCTTAGATTCTTTGGAGCCAGAAAGAGGTGACAGGCCTTATGTCAGAGATCCAGGGATCAGAAAGCAAGTCCCCAGTCTCAGGATGGGATGCCCTATAATGGATGCTCTGCAATCCCTACAATTTAATATAGTCTGGAACAGCTTGCATTTAGTGAGCATACACTTTGTACAGGCATTGGATTTTTGCATACATCTCTTGTCTGCACCCACAGGCTTAAGGTCACAGCTGGTGAGTGGCCCAAAGTGAATCAGAGTCAGAGGGGCCTGAGTCTACACTATATACACATATACATTCTCTCTACCACCCTGCCCCTATGCCAGCTCACTCTGCCCTCTCCGGACATCTGCATATGAATTTACCTAGAGTTGGGAACTTACATCACCAGGTGGGGAGACATATGTATGTGGGGGTTGGATGGGTAAGCCAAAGTTAGCACCTGTGTTGAACACCTCAAGTGTGGGTACCTAGAAGGAAGGAGACACAGAACATTCACCAAACATTTGCTGAGCATCTTTTATGTGGCAGGAACTGGCCATGGTGCTGAAAGAGACAGACCGTTGAGCAAAACAAGGTCGCTTGCACTTGCAAAGATCCCATTCTCAAAAAAGGGAGGGAGGAGGCAAGGAACGGGTCAGGAGGCAGTGGCAGCGCGTGTGGAGAGGAGAACAGGGCTAGGGCTGAATGGCTATAGATGGGTAAAAAGGAAGGCCTCTCTAGGAGAAGGCATCTGAAGCTCCAGGGACCACAAAGGTGGGCAAGCAAAAGAAGCACAATAAGGAGAGTGAAAGAAACGCTGGTCAAGAGCAAAGTCCCTCCAGAAAGACAGCAAGGAGCCAGGTCCAGGAACAGAATAAAAGCAAGGAGCCAGTAGGGTCCTGGAGGATATCTCCCACAAAGCGCCACTCAGCAGGGGCTGCAATCAGCCAAACACACCTGCGTCTTAGCCTAGGGACTAGTCTGACCCACTGACAGGACACAACCTCCTTGCAAAAGGTCTAGAGTCTGCTGCTGGGCTCTAGCATCTCAGTGAGATAAAAATTGCTCTCAGCCTAGACCCTGTAGTCCCTGGACCCTGCAGAGGTACTGAGCATGGCTGTAGGGGTTGGGAGAGTTGTCTTCAAAAGGGTTCTCGTTTATTCCATTCTCTCCACACAGGTGGGTTCTGCAGTCTCACTCCTGGGCAGAGTCTGAGAAGGTAGAAAGGACCTTGAGATGGAAGCAGGGCAACCCCGATATGGACCCATCTTATCCTGCTCAGGTGCCCAGAGTTGATATCTGGATGAGGGGAAGAGGCTACTGAAAAAGGAGGGTGTGCCCTCTTGGCTCCTCCCACTCACATATAAAGGGGCAAGACTGCTCCTTCCCTGAGGGAGTGCAATCCTAAGTATGAGAAACCCAGAAACTTCTACCTTCTCTTGACAAAGAAACCAGCCAGCACAGCCTAGCTACCCACACTGGATTTTTAAAGCCAGAGAGACGGGGTGGGTGTGGGACTCTTCTTCCCTTTTCCGCATCTTCACTTTGCAGGCGACCCTCCCCACAAGCTTTTCTCAATCAGATGAAAAAGAACACAATAGTGCTATCAACTGCATTTTGCTGGACATTTACCGCAATATATTCTCATCACTATTCTAAATGTTTTCAATGAACAAATTCACTAAATCTTTGCAAAAGCCGAGGAGATGCCAGATGAGGCTCCGAGGGCCTAATGAGCTGCTCCAGGCCATTGAGACGTGAAGGCGTAAACTGCACAAACTTGAAAGCCTGAGTTTGATTTGAGGGACCCACAGTAGGAGCAGAGAGGTGACTTCTCAGAGCTGTCGTCTGACCTTCACACGTGTGCTATGACACACACACATGCTACTTCCCATAGTAATAGAGAAAATGAAAAAAATTTAAAGTTACTCAGCACCACAAATTTATGCCAGGATTTTAAAACCTGGGTTTCAGACAAGGCCGTGCATCAAGAGCTACAAACCACCTTCTTCAACTTCAGATGATCTGAGCTGTCTGCTCACTCCAGTCCACTGAGGGACCAATGAACAAAAAGGTTGCCGGAGGTTGAAAGAAGTTAGTTGGAGGAGTTACCATGACTGCCAATTAAGGCAAGAATTGGGGGCTGAAAAAGCCTCTGGGACTGCATGGGGAGAAACGGAAAGCCGGTGGGACCTTCCTCGTGCCCAGATACAGAGGGGAAAGCTGTGTTCACAGGCCACTAATTCCTCGTGCCCAGATACAGACAGGAAAGCCGTGTTCACAGGCCACTAAGTCAGCAGGGGAAAGGGGCATGCAAATACTCCATGTTTCCAGGCAGAGGGAGTGCTGCCTATGGAACTGAGTGAGGTCCCATCTCAGAGGTGCATATCTGGAAGGAAACCCCAAGGCTTAGGGCAGAGATGGAGGCTGAACACTCACATGGAAAAGATGACAAAGCCTCAAGGTGAAAGCATGGACAAGGGTCTCCAAAGAACTCCTGAACGTGTGTCTTGGGGAAGGAGCAAGTTTGAGGGCTGGGTGGTGGCCCATGGGGAAGTCATGCAAGTGAGAGAGGAGAAGAGCTGCAGTGGAGAATCTTCTGGTCCTCCAGCTCACCTCTCCACCATCACTTTCTGCCATGCCCATAGCACATAGGGGCTCCTTTGCCCTCCAACAAGGTACCATGGACAAAGAGACAGAAGCATTCTCTCTGCCCAGGACCCAGTGGGTCACCGTGGGTCTCTGTGTCTCTCTCCCAGAGATGGCAGCTCCCTCAGGTGGCTCATTCATGTAGTTCTCTTTTGTAGGTTCTAGTCCTTTGCAAATTGCCCCCCTTAAGGACCTAGCTTCCAGCTGCTTCCCTGTGGGATCTGAACCAACACCCGTGGAAAGAAAAAAGGGAGGCATTTTTGGCCCACCCCAAGCAGAACTGGGGAACGGGCAGTAGGTCCCATTAAGTGGTGGTTAAAGCTGTGGTTTCGGAGCTTGATGCACAGAGCTGAGATTGCCTGGGCTGCCTATACGTGTCCAGAAGAGCCATGAGACTGGCTCAGATTTCCTTCAGGGCAGCAAATTTGGCTTGGAGCCCGTGGGAGATAAAAACGAAGATGCTCTCTGATGCCCTGGGTCATCATGCCTGTTTAGTTCAGCCTGTGTGTCAAACTTGGGTTCCTGCTCTAGGCTGTGTTCTAGTTGTTTCTGTGTGGTTTCTCACAGGTCAGTTATTCCACAAGTGAGATCTAGTTTTGCTGTCCGTGCCCACTGCAAACAGACCCCTGGTTCCTGCAGAAGTCTCTGATCAGAATGCTGCCTCTCTCCACTGGGTTTCCAAAATCCAAGTCTGTCATTTGGGGAAATTCCTTTAGTGTCTCTAGGGAGGATATTGGTTCATGTTCTTGGAGCCAAGCACTTATGCAGAGTGACAGTGACAGGAGTCCCCCTTCTCTCTCACTGCTTTGTACCCCCAAGTTTGCCTTTGATGACAGCCCAGCCAGAGTTGTCTTACGCTGACCTTGGTGCTGTTCTAAGAGTCTAGCCAAAATGATCACCAATAATTTATGCACCAGCCTCCATTAATCTAGGCCTTTCTTTGCACACACTTTTTCTTCTGCCTCCATGTTCCCCACTATCACTTATAATTATTCAAGTCTATCCTGGGGCGTCGACACCAAGAGGCTTTCTGTGACCCCTGTGTTTCTGCTAGAGGTTGGCCACGGTCCTATTATTGCCCAATAATGAACCATTTACACACATGTTGGGCTCAGTGAGTGCCATGCAGCTTTGAATACAAGGCTCATCTGTACTTAATGGTTTTAATATCTTTAATGTCTAGTGCAAAGGTTTTGAGGATTCAAAAACAGTTCCTATAATAAATTAATGAGTTGAATCGATAAGATAGGGACGACCTTTATTTGGATGAAATGAACTGAGCAGCCAGTATGTCTTAAATACCCTCTACATGACCAACACTACAGTAGGCATTGAGACGGGCCCCCAATCCCTACCTCTTCGAGGCTCATGATCTGGCTGAGGTAGCAGAGGCAGCAGACACCCAGACAGCTGAAGTAATGTGGTGAGAATATCAGCCAGAGTTTTCTGGTGGTTTAAAATGTTTAGTATGTGTCAGATACAGTTCACACAGCGACTATGATAACTCATCACCACCCAAAAGGAGAGTTGCTATTATTATCTCTGACCTGCAGATGAGGAGACTGTAGTGTAAACCTACCTAGCCAGGAAGTGTCTCACAGAGCTGAGCCAGGGCACCAAACTTGTAGGGTGGGTCCCTAATCCCGCAAGAAAGGAGAGAAGAGAATGGGGGGAAAGAGGGTGCATATCTGGGAACAGCTAGGAAAGGGGCAGACCTTGAAATGAAGGATGATTCCCCCCACTCCCCGACCCTCACTTTGTCTCCATCATCCCCAGATGTCTGGAGTCCTGGGGGGTCCGCGGGTGTGAGATGACTTTGCTGGAGTGTGGACGACGTCATCAGTGCTCTGTCAGGCGCCTCCCGAGTTCAGAACCTGAGGGGGCAGGAGCCCACGGCAGCGGCTGGTGCTGATTAATTTCCTCTGACAAGAGGTTGCGTCTTCGGCAAGCACGGTATTAAATAGCTCCTTTTGATCATAATTAAGTTTCTCTCAGGCTGATGCTATAAATAGCCATGCCCTATTGATTGGAGGGTCTGGGCTGTGAGCTCAGCCCCCTCTGGGAGCCTTTCCAACCTGGCCTGAGCTCACGAGTCCCACTCTTCTCCTCCCGCCGTGCAGCATTCCTGGTTTCAAGGGCAGGTCTAGCCCAAGACCAGGCTTGAGGTCAGCACATTCCTTCCAACTAACCCATCCCAGGATCAGTCTGCCCCCTTCTCTGAAAACATCCCTGCCTCTCTCTACTGTGCTCAGGCACCTTGCTATAGGGAAACTGAGGCCCAAATAGGTGAAGCTCCTGCTTACAAGTCTCTAGAGAGGAAACTAACTCGCAACTAGGGTTGTCTTCTCCTCTTCCTCATCCTTAACAGAAGTATAACCAATATAGTACTGTAATAGGATAGGACAGGAGGGACCTGGGGCCCTTAAGGCCTGTGGTCGCCATAATGGATAAGAGGAAGCTACCACAGCAAAGCACATTGATTATGACTCCTCTGTGCAGCACAGTTACAAACTCAGCTTTTAAAAGCACAGGGTGGAATACCTCCCTTCTCCTCTACTAGACACCATGCAGTTGCTCCCCAGAAGGCAACATGGTTTTTGCCTCGAGGCTACTTCCCAATTCCGTGCAATGCCATCTCTACTAATAGCCACCAAACACACACAAGGTGCTGCTTAGCCCAGACGATTCTCTTGGCTCTGCTTTGTCCGCTCCATCCTAGGGTTGTGATGAAGCAGTTGTAGGGCAGCCAGCTGGGATCTGCTCTGGAGCTGCCGGGCTTCTCACGATCCAACCCCTGTCACCCACCACACAGCAGCATGAAGCCAGGTACTAGCTCTCTTCTCTAGAGGGCAAACCATGGCCAAATCTGCTCCCTCTGAAAATACCCATGCTTGTTCCTTCTCCTGGCGTCTGTAGCTGCTTTTGTACCCACCACAGCAAAGCCCAAGTAGTGGGAAAAGAATACCGAACCCACAGAGCCTAAAATGATTTACGCTCTGGCTCTTCCCAATAGGAGTTTGCAAGCCTCTCTCTCTTAGGACATGTTGAAGTAGAGAAAGGGGCAGAAGAGAGTTCTCACAGTTGAGGTTAAACTTGGGGAGCTCCCAGCAAAGAAGACTTCAATTCTCCACTGTCTTGCAAATCAAAGTATCCTTCCAGAAGATACAGTAAAGGAACCTTGATCCTCTATGGACTCTGGCCATTGGCTTGGCAACCCGAAGATACGCTGTCCCCAGACCACGAGCATGTATGCATAGAAAGATACAGGCGTGCATGTCCACATACCCACACACTGCAGGCATGGGGGTGGTGGAGTGAAATGGGCTGAGGACGCCTGGAACAGAGTAAAGATCCTAACTTAGTGTATAAAGGGCAGCCTCCCTGACCAGCTGTGCCCACCCTTGCCACACCCGTGGCTGATCTGCTCAGGAAACGTTCCCAGTCCTCGGTGAAGGCCTGAGATAAAGTTCAACTAAGATATCACTCTGGTCCCATTTACAGGCTCTCAGAAATGGGGCCATTCCCCAGCAAGAGGAAGAAAAGTTGGTCATCAACAGACTGAGCCCTGAGGAGGCCTGAGAGCTTCCCTTAGCTCTTTGATATATGAAAAGAGCAGAGAAACTGCCAGAGAACTAGGGAGGGGGGAGGAAGTGTCTGGAGCCAGAGGGAGGAAATGGAGACATTAAGTAGAATCAAAACGGATGAAATAAAAGCACATCGCATTTAGCCTCCATTCTCTGTGATCCCCAAAGACCCCCAAATGCTTGACTTGAACTGCCTAGCTTTGTTTCTTCATGGGTATGTCTATTGCTCCCCATCTTTCACCCCTCTGTAGCTGGTAAGACCCTGCACCTGGCATCCATCCTGGTTGACAATAGTGTCCAACAGTCCAGGAGTCCTCAACACCCGCCCAGTGGGTGTGTCGGGATCTGGTGGTCTTCTTTCCCTCAGTTTGAAGCCAATCTGGTTTTCTGGGGTAGCAGTAGGGAAACAAAACCTCCCAATCAGTTTTTACAGAGGCTGCCGGAGGCCATATGCCGTGTTCTCCAGCTCTGCCATTACGTATCTTGCTTGTAATTGCTTTAGAATGACACTCATCATGTTCTATTTTATCACTCAATGACAGATGCATACAGGAGAAAGAAAACACACACACACACACACACAGAGAGAGAGAGAGAGAATGTCCAGAAGTGTTCAAGCTGTGGTTACTGAGTGTGCATTTGAGTGGACAGAGTGCCCCATACCTCCAGAAGCACTTTCCCACACCTATCAGCTCCCTCTAAACTCTACATAAAATCCTCAGCATTCTTGCTGTAATTACTCAAAGATGGATATTTCCTTCCAAGGATGAATAAAGACTACAAACAGTGAAGCAGGCAGTCATTTCTGTTGTTTAAATGCTCCACACTGGGTACCCTGAGGCCAAAGCTCCCCTGCTCATTAACTGGGGTCTTGCTGCTCCCTGTTGCCCCAGGCATCTCACCCCCCATCACTTCCCACTCTCAGATAGGCAAGGGCCTCTCTCAGGAGTTCCAGGAGTGGGAAGCTCCCAAAGATTCCTATGATCTTAGCTGAAGACACTGGCAGGGCTCATTGGCTCCTGCTTCCAAAAGCCAGCAGAGATCAGCCATGGCATTCTCTTCCTGCCTACTTCTGGGAGGGAGATGGAACTCAAGAGACCAGCAACTGTACCAACAGACACATTGGGCTGTCCATGCTGGGTGCAGAGAGGCACACAGTAGGTACACAGAAGATTGATGGCACAAGACCTTCCTCAGATGCCCGAGGCATAAAAGCTTCACAAATGATCTCAAAGCCCTAGTAATTTCTCCTTTTTCTACTTCAAGCACTCCATAGCCAGACACTTTGTGTCTGCCTGAGCTGGCTTTACAGAAGACCCCGGATAAGCCCTCCAGGGCCCTGCTAAATACTTGGGGCTTGAAATTTCAAGGCCAGAGAATATGGTCTAGAGCTGATGATCCTTTCTCATTAAGAGAGCTAATCACCAGTCTCAGACTGCAGGATAAAGCCCCACTGAGCAACCCTGAGGACATGTCATAGCCCTTAGTCACCCTCCAGACACAGAGCCCATCCGAGGGTAGAGGCACTATATAAGTAAAAGACCAGATAAGGTCAAATGCCCTCTGCCTCTCTCTCCACAATAGCCTCAAGTCAAGGGTCACTAGGAGCATGGCCTGTGAAGCTCTCTTCGAGCCAGGAAGTAGGCAAGAGCAGAACACTTGGGCCATTCTTTGGAAGTCTGGGACAGTGGTGAGGTGGATGGAGAACATGGGGATCCAGGCTGTGAGGGGGGAAGTCTGATGAGCTCTAGACATTTCTTTGATTTTAGAGACTCATTCTCCCAACCCCCACCCTCCTATTACGATGGGAATGAGTATGAGTCCCCCGGGATGGAGAGAGAACAGAACAGACTGTTTCCAGAGCACTTTCTTCAGCACTCCTCTTTCTAGTTCTTAATTAGAAGCCCAAGGGGATCCTGGGGCCTTGGCAGTGAGTGAGGTTAGCAAGTGATGGGGGAACCCCATTCAAATGCCAGATTCCCTCTCCAGGGAAGCCCCCTCTTTTCGAGGGCAGCCTTACCCCTTCTCGTCTCCTAGACTAAACAGTAGGCGATGGACCTGGTTAGGGGCAGCCTTGCTAACCTCACGCCTTGGAAAGAGTTTTGGCGGTATAGTTCAGGGGCAAAGTTCTCTCTATTCAGGAACCTGGGCTATAGTCTGGCCTCCTTTGCTTTTTCCTGGTCAGCCACCAGGGGCTGAAGGCCAGGATTCTGGCTGTCTAGAGAGGGCCTGTCCACCTGTGCTCATCAGAAATGCAGTGTGTGTCTTTGGCCGTCCCTCACAAAGCAAGCATTGGCGCCAGCAAGGCTATTGTGCTCTGAGAAGCCCCGCCACCCTCAACAGACCTAGTTGGCATAATGCTTCCTGGTCTTTGTTGAGTATGTCTAGTTCTCTGCCCAACTCATCCCTGATAAATAATTGTTTCCTTGCTTATTCAAGGCAGCTCTACTCAAGGGAAGGATGGAGACCGGTCTGATAAGGACTGGTCCTTTCTTTGGTTCCCTGGTGTCTGAAGGCTAAGTGACCTCTGTTTAGTGAAGGGGCACAGGCTGTTCTGTGAGTCCTATCACATCCCTGGCAGCTGCCAGCATTTACTAAACGCCTTCCCTTTTTGCCTCCCTTCCTACTGTCTAAATCTCTCCTCCCTGTGCTGAAGATGTGTATGTGGTATAGGAACAGGCTGGGAACCTGAGAGAGGATGGATGTGGGAAAAGAGGATGTTAAGGAAGGCACCTATAGGTCATCCTCCATGAAGTGGATTGTTCTGGGGTCTAGTCTGATTGGGGTGCTTTCTGACGGCTACCCCTCATCTTCTTCACATGTATGGCAGGACCCAACCAGATCTCACCAGGCTGTGAGAATGATGCCCGTAGAGCCTTTGGGTGGCTCTAGTGCCATTTCTCTTCTCCCCATAGCTTTTGCCCTGTGTGTGTTTCCTTGGCCCGAGTTGCTGGCGTGCCATCTGGCATTCTGGGTGAGCCAAGAGTTATTTACCAGTGACAACTCTGTTCATCTGGCCATTGCCACCCATGGACAAGGGCAGCAGAGCTCACCCCAAGCCCCAGGGATGGCTGATGTTGAGCACATACGACTGCCGGTCTCCAGATTAGGCACTTAATAAACATCATTATTTTAATCCCAATGACAATCTTCATTTGTCAGAGGGAAAAACAAAATGAGGTTCCCGCATTGACTTCTGCCTGGTCACACAGTAGAAAGGTGACAGAGAAGAGCCGTGGTGGCCCTCAGGCATGTCTTACCAATCTGCCCTTGCCAGTAACTAAGGCCCCTTGTGAGAAGCTAGGCCAGCTAGAAACATAAGGTATGGTTGAGGTACAATCATAAAATCAGTATCAGGTAAACCCATGGCTCCTCACCCCCTGGCTTAGGGCAGAGAGAAGAATCTGTTCTCTGGACATTCACTGTATTCCCAGTCCCAACCAAAGGAGTCACATCATGGCTGATATATATTCACATTTAGGAATGGAAATACCACATGTATGTGGGCTTGTGGGCCTCGGTGGAAACACTTGGCCTTTTCCCATGTAGACCCCCTAATCCTGTCATTCCTCCCTGCTGTTTCCCACTATGAAATTCAATCCATGAGGTTCATGGGAAGCCTTTATCAGCTGTGACAGGTCACAAAAATGGCCACCAACATTCCTCACCCCTGTGCGATGTGACATCATACCTCTTTCTGTCAAAAGGTGTGATTGATTTCTCTGTCCTTTGAATGGAGACTTGGCCACTACACGTTAGCGAAATCGATAGAGTAGAAGCTTGAAAAGAACTTGTGCACCAAGAGTTAGACCTTTGGTGCAGTGACGGGGAACTTTGCCACGACCATCAATGGAGGGCTCTACCCTGCTCAGCTCTCCTGGGTGATACGGGACCAGAGCTAAGCCATCCATCCCAGATGCCTCAGGTGCTCACTCATCTGTTGCCAGAACTGTGAGTAAGCCTATGCTGGACCATCCTTAGGACACCACAGGGCAACTATGCTGTCCACTCAAATCATAGAATCATGAGAAGCAATCAGTGTTTAAAGTTTAAGTCACTGCATACTAAGGGTGATGGCCTGCGAGGTAAGAGCTAGCTGATTCAGATTCTCACAACGGAGCTGATGAAGGTGCCAGAAAAGAAGCCCTGCTCTCCTCTATGGCACTGTGACCATGGAGTGCAGTCTGGTGTAGTGGTCCCAAGGCCACAAAGCCCGAGTTTCCAACCTTGCTTCACCACTGAGAACTTGTGTGACCTCGGAGAAGTCACTTAATCTCTGTGCCCCAGTCTTTTCAGCCATAAGGCAGAGACGGCAATGCCTCTTGATGGGGCTGCATGTCAGTGAGTTAATAGTGAACACTGCGAGGTCTGCCATGTAGGGGTTTTCCTATTGCTACTCCGACAAACAGCCCTACTATTGCCAACTGCCGGGGAGTTCCCATGCAGAGGAAGCACGCCGACTGTCACATCACCAGCTCCGGTAGGGTTGAAGAGGCACAGAAACGGTGCTGTCATGGAAGATGGAAGCTGGAGATCAGGGGAGCTGCTCTGACAGAGACGGGAGCTCCACAAACAAAAGTTGTGAATGATTATATCTGCTACTTTTTTCTCTGCTATGTCCAAATCCCTGACAGGAAGAAACTAAACGGAGGCAAGGATTATTTTGGCTCACAGTTAAAGAGTCTATCATGGCAGGGAAGCATGAGCATGATATGGCTGGTCACATTGCATCTGCAGTCAAGAAGCAGAAAAAAATGAACGCGGTGTTAAGCTTTCTTTCTCCTTCTATACAATCTGGTATACCACCACCACCTCCATAGGATGTGTCACGCCACCACCTCCATAGGATATGGTACACCACCACCTCTATAGAATGGAACCAACCACAGTTAGTGCAGTTTCAACCCAATTTAGAAACTCCCTCCTAGATGTGCTCAGAGATTTGTCGTCTAGGGCATGCTAGACCCTGTCAAGGTAACAACCAACAGTAATCATTGCAATTATCTTCTAGGCAGCTTTCCGGGGCTGAGATGAGCCCAGGCGGGTGGCTTTGCTCGCCCACTGTGGAAGCATCACACACATATGGTTTATTCTTCTTTGAAAGATTTACTACCGATGCGTAGCCTTGGCTGCTCTCGGAATAAGCTTGTTATCCTCCTAGAATCACCATCTCAGTGCTCACAGGAAGAAGAGAGAGAACGTGACCCTATCCTGGATATTCCTAATGCTACCCACAGTCGGTGTCTTTAAACTGCCTCTGGTTATAACTCTATTGCTGTTCAGGAGAGAAATGAACACTTACACACCAATAGAGATGCCTGGGCTACTAGCCAGGGCCCAGCAGGGAGGAGAGAGGGGCCAAGAATCCTCTTGGGTCACAGGATTAGGATCCGGGACCTGCCTGCCTTGCACACAGGGCTGCACCAAAGCAGATTTTCACTGTGGATCTCCCAGTTGGGACCCTGAGAGCAGGTGGGTGAAATGATCCCTCAGACAGACAAAGCTCAGTATATGGAAGCAACGCCCAACTTGTGGGCCACAACACACAGTAGGGATAGAGATACAGGTATGGGAGAGACACAGGACCTCTCAGGTTCCAAGGTGGCCAAGGGGGTGAAAACATAACCCTTGACAGTGCCTTCCTGCCTCAAAGGCCTGGGTGGCCTCAGGTTAAGAGCAAGGTTGAAGGCAAAGCCAGGTAACCATACTGGGAAACACGGTTCTATGGGGAAAATTCCACTAAAGTTGGTTTGAGAAGGTGACACAAATTGGGGGTGGGTGGGTTTTTAAGCAGAATTAAAGTGATATTTTCAAAATGCTTGCTGTTTCTAAGAGGGAGAGGCAGGGATAAGGATGGAGCCAGGACTGACAATGGCTCTTTGGAAATTAGGGAAGGAGGGGCATCAGCCTTCTAACCAAGGCAGGCTCCATCAGGAGAAAGGACTCCTGTGGTACTCGAGTATTGGGGGGCTAGCCGTTTCCTTGCTTTTCACTTCACCTCCTTCCTTGGCCGACGTGACGTTTTCTCCAGGTCATCTTGGTCATCTTCTGTGCCTGGTGACCAGACCTGAGAGCTGTTCGTCACTGTGTAAGCTCAGAATGCACAGCCACATGGCAGAAGTATTTGTCGCCAGAGCACACTGGAGCTCCAGCAGCGGTTGGAGACTGTTGCCCCAGCCCACCCAGCCTAGCACTAGGGGTTTTCATAAATAGGACTGAAAATTCAAGAAACAGTCAATCTCTCTTGCCACCCGACAATCTTCTCTGGATTCTCCAGGCACAGAGTCACGCTGTGACAAAAGGAGGTATATGGGGGTTCATTTCATTTAAGAACCAGAGGATGAAGCCCTGGGTGAGGAACAGGAAAAGGATCACCTCTCAGCAGTCCCAAGAACAGAAGGACTCCTGATGGCAAAAAGAAAACAATGCCCACTTTGGATGATAGCCCAGGTTACCCAAGAATTTTCTCTACCTTACCTGGCACCCTCATAGCTGGGAGGCCTTCTCGTGTACATGCACATGTGTGCACACACACACACACACTCACACACACACACACACTCACACACACACACACACACACACACACACACACACACACACACACACACACCTGTAAACATGGTACCCATTTCTCTCTCCCCTCCAGTTTTCACTTTCTGCCTGGATTACCTTTCCTTTTCATCTCTACAAAACCACCTTTCCAGCCAGATTCATTGGCTCTCTCTATCTCTTTGTGATTTCTCAGAGTGGAGTGAATCTAAAGATCCCTTGGCATCACCCTGTCTGGATGGGCAGCTCCTCCTCGACTTCACGCTCTGAAATGCACAGCCCCTGCACTTGGGTTCACTGTCTGATCTTGCTCGGCTTAAAGTTCTATGCTCAGTGTGTTTATCAGACCATTGCTGATCATGTGGTTACAATGAGGCTACAGTGAGTCAGTGGCTATCCACTGAGCTCCTTACACATGCTGGGAGCTCTGCTTAGAGTTGGAGTGCAGGGTGGTGGTGGCGGCGCACGCCTTTAATCTCAGCACTCAGGAGGCAGAGGCAGATGGATGTCTGAGTTCGAGGCCAGCCTGGTCTACAATTGCTAGTTCCAGGATAGGCTCCAAAGCAGCACAGAGAACCTGCTCCCATCCAAAAAGACAACTGGGGTGCAGGACCAGAGCCTCTCAGGCTGAGGAGTCAGAGCTGCTTGAAAGCAGGAACTGCTTAATTCAGGTTTTTGGATCAGAGAGAGAGAGACAGAGAGAGAGACACACAGAGAGAGACAGAGAGAGAGAGACAAAGAGAGAGAGACAGAGAGAGAGAGACAGAGAGAGAGAGAGAGAGAGAGAGAGAGAGAGAGAGAGAGACCCATGTCTACCATGTTTCCCCTTCACTGTCACCACCTTGGCCAATTTGGCTTTCATCATCTCCCTGTACTGAAAAGAAAGTCAATGGGATGCTTACAGCCCCAAGGGAGACTACAAGATTGCTGTCTCCCCAGTCCTCTGTAATCATTTAATGGTTGGTTTCATTCAAACTACTTAAACTAAGGTTTAAGTCATGCTGCTTACACTATATATAGATGCATATAGCATCCTATAGATTCCCCCGAGCTCCTGTGGGAAGCTCTTGTAATGAAATAAGGGAAGCAGAAAAAGGAAGGGCCATTCACAGATCATCAGGATAACAGTATGCAAAAAATAAGTTGGTGATGAGGGTAGGGCATGGAAGAGATAGAGGTGTCTATAGAGTGAGTAGTGGAAGATTTGGAAGTGGGTGCATCTAGTCACCCTCAGAAGTCAGCCAGCCATAGCACACAGGTTCTTGATTGCTTATCCCATATATCTAGCAAGGATCCTGGGTGAAAGTTCACCCTAGAAGCCTCCACACACTCCCCAGTGGGACCCAGTCACACTAAGTCTGTCCCAGAGCAGATCTCTGAGTCTCCAAGTGACTTCTGTGATCAGAATTATCCCTGCCTTCCAGAACTATTTTCTGGCTCCCCAAAGCCCTTGTCCTTCTGGATTAAAGGAGGAGAACCGGTTCTATATAAAAAGGCCTGTAATCACTGACTCTCCCTCCAAAGAAATGGGTTACAGCAAACAGGGGCAGCTTCCCATGCCTAGAACCATGTAGGCAGACCTGATGCCATCTGCTGGGGTGGGTGAGTTCAGTGCTGAAGAGAGATAGTGAGCTAGACTCTCTGAGTTTAATATTCATAGGCTTGAATGCCTACCCGACCTCACCCTTTAAAAGGCCCTTGCTCCCGGGGTTGATATTTGATGCTGCCACTCACTTGGTCATATCGGTCATCCTATGGAGCTGGATTTGCAACTCCTTGCTTTTTTCCCCAGTAGGTCCTCTGCCCTGGGGCATCAATAGCCATAGACCTTGACTGTAACCTACCTGCTTAGCACCAAGTTCCTGAGGCCTTCCTAGCATGGGGATCTCCAAGCAAGGCCTGCCAGGCCTCCCTGTGGACTTGCATTGCTTATGGGCACTTTGGTCAAGGACTCTTAACTTCTGCCTTTTTAGAGAAAAAGAAATGGAAATGGGAAGGTTGCCAAGCACCTGACCGTTTAAAGGCCAGTGCTTCCAGCTGTGGAGAACCCAGGCTACCCGGCTAACGAGCCTTTTTCCTTGGACGCAGAAAAGGCTCAGGGCTTTCTAGTAGCTGGCTAGAAACTGAGAACTCACCCAGTGCAAACCTCTCACCGTTCAGAAGAAGACACTACTGACGGGAGAGGAGAGCTAACCTTCCCAAGGTCACACGACTCCCCAAAGCTAGTCCTGCACCCACCTCCCCTGGTTTCTAATCTGGGGGCCTTTCCACAGTCCCTTAGAGCCCCACCCCAGCCACAGGACTTGGCCAATCCACATAAGCCAGCTCAGGTTGAGTGTGGACTCTGCCGCCTCTCCTCCTCAGATGAGAAGTTGCCCTTACATGGAGATATTCGGAAGTCAGGCACGGTGTGGGGTGGGGAAAGGGGAGTGGGCATTTAGCTTCTTAATCTCTCTCTAAACTCTGCCCAAGCTCTGAACGTGCCAGTCCAGCTGCAGGAGAATATTTTATTAACTGACACCAGGGCCTTTGCTCGCTTGAAACAAATTTCTGCTGAAGGGGGAGACGGGGCTGGAGGTAAAACCAAGAGAGCTACAGCTCAGAAGACAAGCACGCACAGTTTCTCTGGGTCAGAAATCTTAGGGAACTCCTAGTAGTTTTTGCAGGAAGAAGAGAGGGGGGCTGAGAAGGAAGGTAACACAGAAACACCCTAGGCTCACATACTGTGTATTGACCTTTCTCATCTTTCTATGGAGGAATGGCACAGAAGAGGCATATTGGCTAGCCACACTGCTGCAGACAACAGCCGAGTGGGAACGAGGCTATCCTGAAGAAAGATCCATCCGCACCAGGCACAAGGCTTCCTCAAGGAGGGTCCAGCGTTGGCCGTGACACCTCAGGAGTTACATCCCCCAAGGGACTCCTCTACTCCCCAGCCCCATCTTTCTGGAAGTAAAAGTAGCCACAGATCACTACAAAAGGCCAGTTCCTAAGGGGTGTGGAAAACCTAGACCTAGGGCCAGTTAAGAGCACAGTGTCTTATCTAATGGGCCAGTGTCCCACAATTCAGAACTAAGCAGAGCTATGACGCCTTTAGTGGACTGGGAGAGCCAGCTAGAAAGCCTTTGGAACGGTAAGGGGTACCAAACAACAAGGCAATTTGGACCAGAAATTCCCCAGGGAAGGAAACAGTCTTGACAAAGTTATTATCAAAGATATTTGCGTAGTACGGATATTCCTCTCATATTTGTTTTGGGGGAAGGGAGAGTTTGCAATATTTTGAAAGCTCCCACCTCTGCCTTCACTGTATTCCTTCCTTTGCCACCCATTTGCCACCAGTGTCCGTGTCTCCATGAGCCCCAGCAAGCCTAACTCCCACATGCCTAGGGCCATTGGCATGCTCCCCTGACCTTGGACATTTCCTTTGCTACACTCTGTGCTCATCCCTCCCTCTCATCTTTTGTACACGAAACCTGAACTCTTCAACTCTGTCCTCAAGACTTAACTACAAGCCAGGTGCAATCGTGAAACCTCTTTCCTCAGGCAAATGGGAGGGTTTAGATGCACCTAAACAGCCTGCACTGAGTTTAGGCCTAGGCCATTGTTGAAGCTGAGCGTCATCAGCTACTGTTGTTAAGGGTAATGACAGTCATCCCTCACCATCAGGGTGAACCTATTTCGACTCATTCAGTCTTCAGCACAGATGGCAAACAGTCACTTCTGCGCTGTTGAATTATGGCCCTAAATAGGCTCAATCACAGCTCTTCAGTCATCGCTGCACCCTGGACACCGCCACTCTCCGAGTCCTAACCAACTGCTGGACTTCTAACCAACTGAAGGACCCGAGTGGGGGCCTTCACCCAGGAAACCAGGAGCAGCTGCTGTCCCCTTTGCCTCTCTGTTCTGAGACCTCTCAGGCTTCCCTGCACAGCAGGCCTCCCCTCTCTCTTCCTTCCCAGCTTTATCCTTTTTTATAGCCTTTTAAATTGTTTTCATTGAGCTATATATTTTTCTCCACTCCCCTCTCTTCCTCCCCCTCCTCTTCTATCCTCTCCCATGATCCCCATGCTCCCAATTTACTCAGGAGATCTTGTCTTTTTCTACATCCCATGTAGATTAGATCCACATATGTCTCTCTTAGGCTTCTCTTTGTTGTCTAGGTTCTCTGGGATTGTGAATTGTAGGCTGATTTTTCTTTGCTTTATGTCTAAAAGCCACTTATGACTGAGTATATATTATATTTGTCTTTCTGAGTCTAGGTTACCTCACTGAGGATGGTTTTTTACTAGATGGATCCATTGGCCCTCAAATTTCAAGATTTTTTTCTGCTGTGTAGTACTCCATTGTGTAAATGTACCACATTTCCCTTATCCATTCTTCCGTCAAGGGGCATTCAGGTTGTTTCCAGGTTCTGCTTATGACAAATAATGCTGCTATAAACATAGTTGAGCACATGTCCTTGTTGTATGATGGAGCATCCTTTGGCTATATACCCAAAAGTGGTATTGCTGGGTCTTGAGGAAGGTTGTTTCCTAATTTTCTGAGACATCACCATACAGATATCCAAAGGGGCTGTACCAGTTTGCACTCCCACCAGCAACGGAGGCGTGTTCCCTTTACCCTACATCCTCATCAGTGTTTTTGATGTTGGCCATTCTTACAGGTGTAAGATGGAATCTCTGAGTTGTTTTGATTTGCATGTCTTTGATGACTAATGATGTTGAACATTTCCTTAAGTGTCTTTCAGCCATTTTAGATTCCTCTGTTGAGAGTTCTCTGTTTAGGTCTGTGCCCCATTTTTTATTGGATTATTTGGGTTTTTTTATGACCAATTTCTTGAGTTCTTTATACATTTTGGAGATCAGACCTCTGTCTGATGTGGGGTTGGTGAAGATCTTTTCACATTCTGTAGTCTGTCTTTTTGTCTTGTTGACCATGTCGTCTGCTTTACAGAAGCTTCTCAGTTTCAGAAAGTCCCATTTATTAATTGTTGCTCTCAGTGTCTATGCTACTAGGGTTATATTGAGGAAATGGTCTCCTATGCCAATGCTTTCAAGTGTACTTTCCACTTTTTCTTCTATGAGGTTCAGTGTCTTTATAGCTTTTACTTCAATATTTCATTCTTATTTTGAACATTTATTTGTTTATTATTAGTTCCTACTAGGATGCCAATTCTAAGGATTTTTCTGTTCTGTCTACAAATTCTTCCTCACTTCCAGGTAGGATGCATGGCAGTCTCACTATAGCTGTTATATAAATGGTCAAACCAACGTATTTCATCTTACACCAGTGTTTTTCAAGGTCTAGCTGAAATGCCATAGCCTCTACAGAGTCCCCATTAACATGCTACCTTCACCGTCCCCTTCCTCTCACTCATGTCCCTTGCCTTTCCAAGGCCTGGAATACAGCTCTGTGAGCACAGATATCTGTTACTGGACCGTAGGTCATTAGAAGCCCAGTGAACTCAAATGGCACCAAAAACCCTCAGTGTGGCTGCAGTGTGGGAGCTTGGGCACACTGTCATGGCCTTCTCGTGTGACCAAACACCCACCTCACAGGGGTTTGAGCCGTACTTCACCTCTCTCTTTGAAGTTCCTAATACAACTTGAGTTGCGTCTTGTTTGCTATGAGGGATGTTTACTGAATAATCAAAGCATCGTGTTCCCTAGTCGCTTTCCAAAGGCCCAAACTACGGTCATGTCAGAGGATAGCTCTAGTGACACAGTAGGTGCAGGTAACATTTTCTCCCAAGGGGAAGAATAAATCAAGTGGGAGAAGAGATGTCTCAAATTCTTGAAACTTGGTTGCTGAGTCTGACACTGCAGAAAACCAGGAAAGCTGGGCCACTCTACATCAGCATCACCCTGAGCCCGGCGGAGATGGTCTTGTTCTCTCTGTGACCATTTCAATCCTATCTCCTATCCACATGGCAACATAAGGGCAGACATATGTATTTGCTATTGCAAAACCCATAAACAAACATTTCCCTGGTGGGTGCTGTTTTTTACTTATCATTGTAGGACACTAAAAAATAAAACTTTGTTTTACTCAGAGGACCAGTCTTCCCTTTTAGTTACAGCAGAAACACAGTATGAAAGTGAACTTTCTTAGGCCAGGAAGACGGACTAGACAGAATCTTTAACAAAGTTATTTACAAATGGTGATAATGTACCTGATGGGACTGAGCACCCAAGTAAGACACAGGACAAGAAGAATTCCTCAAGGTTCCTTCCTTGGCTCAGCCTTCATTTCCCCTTCAATCGTCTCTTCCAGTTTTCTCACTTCAACCAAGGATTGGAAAAACTACTCTCAGCCTTTGTTCTCCCTAGAGCCATTTCTATCCAGAGACCATCGGGACTTATTAGCAAGCAACACAGATCCAAAACCAAGGCCATGGTCCGTCCCTCGCGAGTTCTCACCAACCTGTTCCTTCTCTACTATCTGCAGCTTCGTGTTTGTTATTAGCCAGTCTTGCGTCCAGAGATCCTTCAGGCCGCTCCTGGCTGTGTTTCCACCTGAGTCCTCTAGTTCTGCTTTAGCTGTCGCAGGTCAGGCCTCCTTTATCTCTCACTCGATCGCTCCACGGATGGCCGTCTTGCATCTAAGATGTCTTCTGACATTCATCCAGGAACCGGCACTGCTTCATCAATGCACCCAGAACATCTTGCGTGGCTCCTAATGCCTACCAAATGAGCTCCTTGCCCTCCTATTTTGGGTCCTGAGTCTCTAACAAACCTTTTGTTCCTACCTATTGTAAAGCATTTTCCTGTTTGTCTATCCTAAACACCAACAAACAGTAGTTTGTTCCAGTGCATCATGCCCTTTCATGATTTACTTGGGTCTCCCATTTGCACTTATTAAAATCCTACTTGCCGTTGTTGGTCCGGCTAAAAATGTCACCTCTTCTGTGAGGCCAATCATTCATTCCTCAGCAAATATTAAATATTTATTCTCCAATACACACCAGGTCTTTTCAGATCATGGCTTTCTTCCCTGTACACTCTTGTGAACATACTCACATCCCCTGCAATATCATAGACTTCTCAAGATCTCTCTCCTCTCCTCTCCCCTCCCTTTCCTTCCTTCTCTCTCTCCCTCCCTTCCTCTCTCTCCTTTCCTCTCTCCCTTCCTCCCTTTTCCTTCTCTCCTATCCCATTCAATTTAGCAGTACTGGGAACTGAACCATGGACCTTGCAATACTAGGTGAACACTGTACCTCTGAGCTCTCTTGTTTATTTTTATATCTCCAATATTTCCTGATACTTTACCTTGCAAATACTGGGTATTCAATAATGCTTACTGAATCAAATGAGATTTATGATATGTACGGTTTTGATACTGGTTAGTTTAACTCTTCTATGATTCTCCCACTGCCAACGTACACATGTCCAGAGAGTAGTGAAAGTAAACTCATGATGATGATTAGAGGCCAAAAGCCTATCATTATGGTTTGATCTCTGCCATTCACGTCATTGGAAAAAGAGCTTTGAAAAGGATCTCATGCCAGAAGGAAAAAAAAATTATTTTCTAGCAGCCTTTGACAGTATTGTATGATTGTTGCGCAGCCAGTTTTCATTTCTTCTGTTTGACTGATCTATTGATATTTCTGTTTGTAATCGCTCAATAACTGGTTGGGAGAGAGGATGGAAGACAAAGCGCAGGGCCATGGTGGGAGGAGAAACCCAATGGAGAATAAAACATTTGTCCAAACAACTTTGGCCATCACAGCAATGTCACAGACATTCAAAGTGTGGCAACATGCCTCAAAGATATGCCCCTTTCTCTACAATGACTGCTAAATGGATAGACTCCTACCTAGCCTCTTACAATGCTCACTCTGGTGACTGTCCAATCATTCAAAATTGATGAGGTGCTACTGAGGGTGATAAGGTTCCCGGATGGAGGCAGGATCGTGCTTCTACTTTTACTGCCATTGCAAGGCACCTTGCTGTGCCACTAGGAGCCACTGGATGCAAATCCAAGAAAATGAGATTTGCAATTTTGCATCGATAGCCAGTTAAGGTAGGAGGGAAAGGTCCCCTTTGCCACTTCTGAAGCAAACAAATATCGCATGTGGCGATTTCGGCAGCTGCATTAGTTGGTGAAAATTGATGCGCATTTCATGTGTCAGAGAGCTGAATCCCAGAGAATGGAGCCAGCCTCCCAGAAAATGGTTTCTTTATATAGTTCCATCCATTCATTGTTTGATTGGACTTTCTGTATATTAAATTCAAGCTGTTCTGCCACTTACGGGCATTATGATGCGTTGGTTTGGTGGGAAGTAATGAAGGTGATGGGTTTTACAGAATCACATTACAAAGGAGGCGTCCCCGGCCTCATCCATCTCTCCATCAACTAGCTTGCGTGTGAGGTGGCACTTATATTAAAACGATTTTTCTGATTCAGTTTAATGACACTCATTCAAGTCCTGGCACCCAGAATATGATTACATGAGTTAAGTGCAATCTTCTTGTGCCCAGTCATGGTCTGCCAAGGATGGGCTCTCTTCCCAAGCAGTCCCACCTTCCCACACGCCTGCCATTTGTATTGGTGTGCTCTGAAGGAAGCAGGACGGACAAACAGGAAACCAAACATGGAGTCAGTAGAGCGGATACCCACAAACATAGGAGGAACTCCTTTCTCAAAACAAATCTTTTCTAGAAGCTAGTCTGAGGTCAACAGTACGCACTCTTTCCAAAGGCGATCTCTGGGGGTCTGCTACTTCCCGGAAGAAAAACTGGGACTTGAACATCATGGAAAGAAGAATCTTTGTGAACGGGTATTCCAGTGTTAGGGTCCTAGAAATGGCTAGTTGTATGCAGGCTCATGTGCCCAAAGATGGTGGAAGGTTACTCTACTTGAGTCCTTGACTCAGAACACCCAGCCCTTGTGGGGTGTGGTCTGGAGCCCTGCACACCCCAGGACAAGCATTCCTTCCTGGGTGTGAGAACTGAACACATTCAGGCCGCCGATGAGGGGCTCTGCCCTGGCTGAGGAGGGAGGAGGAGGGCCCTCTGCTTTTTGTTTACAGTATTTCAAGGCAGAATAATTGTGGTTCCTTGGGAAGAATCATGTTAGTTAGTGTTTACTGGTGTGTTTAAAGAAAGAAGCACAAACAAAGCCGAGCAGAGAGAGGTTGGGATTGATTTGCAGACATCCCGGAAGGGAGGCTGTGAAATGAACACCGGCATGGAAACTCTTTTCCAAAAACTGTGGTGATCTGAATTGCCAGCTCAGAAAGCAAAGGTGGGCCAAGACCTCTCCACCCCACCCCCCACCGTATGAGGCACCTGGGTGACTTAAGCGTCATCCCTGTGCGTCAACCTTTTCTGCAGTTCAGTCTCAGAAAGGCCTCCATGTCAGAGCCATGGCTGGCCCCTCATGATGGTGTAAGCACAGGCCAGCTGATCACACACTTCACACTATAGCCTGAGCAGGAGAAAGGGTGAGCTCCATCCAGTTTTCCACCCTGCCGCCAGCCTGCACTATACCTCTTTCTGATGTTGCGACTCCAAGTTGGCGCTCTAGGCTTGCTGGTTCCCAGCTGATGTCTTAGCTGCCCCAGGCTTTGAATCTCCCTACAAGCCTCTTCTTGCCAAATGCTTCCCCCAAGGGTATGGAAGATCTTCATGGCTTAATCTGCTGTAACTTTTCAGCTGGCTTAATGGGAAAAGGGCTATTGAATACTTCCTGAGAAACTTCCTGATGTTTCTACTTTTAAAGTGTGCTTGGGGGGGGGAGCAGTCTACTTGTTTGTGCATATAAGTAGATACACACACACATACACACACGTGCATGCGTGTGTGTGTGTGTGTGTGTGTGTGTGTGTGTAAGAGAGAGTAGAAAACAGCGGTCAACTTCAGGACCTTTCCTCTATCTCCCTCCATCTTTACTTTTTAAGATGGAGTTTCTTACCTCAAGTGCCTCAACCCAACTCTGTTGACTGTCCAATGAGTTTACAGGGATCTACCTGTCTTCACACTCCCCTCCCGCCCCGTGCTGGGGCATAAGTGTGCCACTGTGCCTAGTTTTTACGCAGGTTCTGGGGCTATGAACTCAAGCCTCCATGGTTGCACAGCAGTCAGTGAGCTAATGTTCTGGCCCTCCGCCTCTAAATAGACAAGGATCTTTCAGTCCCTGATCTCTGCTGCATTCACCCTTGATGCCACCACCATCCACGGCCTGGATTATTCCCATGCTATTTTATGTTAAGGGATCAAGAAGGTCTCACAGATGCTCAGCAGAGACCTGAAGGGATATGGACAATATAGAGAAGAGCGTTCCAGTCAGAAGGAACAATACATGCAAAAGTCGTCAGGTAGAAGGGTCGTTAATATGCTATTCCTGGGATAGCAAGGAAATTCCTAATAGAGCTTCTGCAGGGAGGGGGGCAGGAGATCAGAAAGTTAATGGGAGAATCCTTCAAGCATGCTGCATGTGACCACCATACCACCATGGCTCTGAACAGGAAGTCCCTCAAGCATTTTAAGCCTCTGCTCAGTTTCCCAGAAATCTGGCTGCTGGAGAGTAAGTCCACCCAGCACTCCCTACGTGTCCTGCCATGTTTTATTCTTCTGTGGATCCTAGTAGTGTGTGTTTGTTTGTTTATCTACTTGCTGTATTGCCCTTCGCATTAGAATGCAAGCTGCACAGAATGGTTTCTTTACTGTTGAATTCTAGTGCCTAGAACTTAATAAGTATTTGGGGGAATAAACAGAGGCATGATGGGAACAGTGTTGGGTAGGAACTTACCTAGGGTTCCCTTTATGTTCCTCCCTAGCCCTGCGGTGTCTCAAGGTGACCATGGTTAAGTAGCCAAATACTATTTAAGGGCTCACGGCAAACACTCTTTGCAAGAAGTCTCAGCCCTCCCAAAGCTGAAGTTTCATTGAGTGTTTGTTCTCTCTGTCTGCTCTGCCCACAAACATCCTGCCTGACGTGACAGCATGGGTGATATCTGGAGAGGCCTGTGTTTGGTTCTCACATGGCCAGAAGTGGTTTGTCAATGGGGAAGTTGAAGCTGGGGAAGCCAAAGCACAAATCTGTCTAGTCAAACGATCGGGATGGATGCTCACTACACTATCATGCCCTGTGATCTTTGAAGATATGCACTTCAAGCCTTCACAATCTAGGGGGGAAAGGCAGAAACAAAGTCAAGAAAATAATGGCAGGGTAGGACACCAGGGCTGTGAGAGGAGGTGGTGACAGGGTAGGACACCAGGGCTGTGAGAGGAGGTGGTGACAGGGTAGGACACCAGGGCTGTGATGGGAGGAGGAGGTGACAGGGTAGGACACCAGGGCTGTGATGGGAGGAGGTGGTGACAGGGTAGGACACCAGGGCTGTGAGGGGAGGAGGTGGTGACAGGGTAGGACACCAGGGCTGTGATGGGAGGAGGAGGTGACAGGGTAGGACACCAGGGCTGTGATGGGAGGAGGTGACAGGGTAGGACACCAGGGCTGTGAGGGGAGGAGGTGGTGACAGGGTAGGACACCAGGGCTGTGAGGGGAGGAGGTGACAGGGTAGGACACCAGGGCTGTGAGGGGAGGAGGAGGTGACAGGGTAGGACACCAGGGCTGTGATGGGAGGAGGAGGTGACAGGGTAGGACACCAGGGCTGTGATGGGAGGAGGTGGTGGTGACAGGGTAGGACACCAGGGCTGTGATGGGAGGAGGTGACAGGGTAGGACACCAGGGCTGTGAGGGGAGGAGGTGGTGACAGGGTAGGACACCAGGGCTGTGAGGGGAGGAGGTGACAGGGTAGGACACCAGGGCTGTGAGGGGAGGAGGTGACAGGGTAGGACACCAGGGCTGTGAGGGGAGGAGGTGACAGGGTAGGACACCAGGGCTGTGATGGGAGGAGGTGACAGGGTAGGACACCAGGGCTGTGAGGGGAGGAGGTGACAGGGTAGGACACCAGGGCTGTGATGGGAGGAGGTGGTGACAGGGTAGGACACCAGGGCTGTGAGGGGAGGAGGTGGTGACAGGGTAGGACACCAGGGCTGTGATGGGAGGAGGTGACAGGGTAGGACACCAGGGCTGTGAGGGGAGGAGGAGGAGGTGACAGGGTAGGACACCAGGGCTGTCAGGGGAGGAGGAGGTGACAGGGTAGGACAGCAGGGCTGTGAGGGGAGGAGGAGGTGACAGGGTAGGACACCAGGGCTGTCAGGGGAGGAGGAGGTGACAGGGTAGGACACCAGGGCTGTGAGGGGAGGAGGAGGTGACAGGGTAGGACACCAGGGCTGTGAGGGGAGGAGGTGACAGGGTAGGACACCAGGGCTGTGAGGGGAGGAGGTGACAGGGTAGGACACCAGGGCTGTGAGGGGAGGAGGTGACAGGGTAGGACACCAGGGCTGTCAGGGGAGGAGGTGGTGACAGGGTAGGACACCAGGGCTGTGAGGGGAGGAGGTGACAGGGTAGGACACCAGGGCTGTCAGGGGAGGAGGTGGTGACAGGGTAGGACACCAGGGCTGTGAGGGGAGGAGGTGACAGGGTAGGACACCAGGGCTGTGAGGGGAGGAGGTGACAGGGTAGGACACCAGGGCTGTCAGGGGAGGAGGTGGTGACAGGGTAGGACACCAGGGCTGTGAGGGGAGGAGGTGACAGGGTAGGACACCAGGGCTGTCAGGGGAGGAGGTGGTGACAGGGTAGGACACCAGGGCTGTGAGGGGAGGAGGTGACAGGGTAGGACACCAGGGCTGTGAGGGGAGGAGGTGACAGGGTAGGACACCAGGGCTGTCAGGGGAGGAGGTGGTGACAGGGTAGGACACCAGGGCTGTGAGGGGAGGAGGTGACAGGGTAGGACACCAGGGCTGTGAGGGGAGGAGGTGGTGACAGGGTAGGACACCAGGGCTGTGAGGGGAGGAGGTGGTGACAGGGTAGGACACCAGGGCTGTGATGGGAGGAGGAGGTGACAGGGTAGGACACCAGGGCTGTGATGGGAGGAGGAGGAGGTGACAGGGTAGGACACCAGGGCTGTGAGGGGAGGAGGTGGTGACAGGGTAGGATACCAGGGCTGTGAGGGGAGGAGGAGGTGACAGGGTAGGACACCAGGGCTGTGGTGGGAGGAGGTGGTGACAGGGTAGGACACCAGGGCTGTGATGGGAGGAGGAGGAGGTGACAGGGTAGGACATCAGGGCTGTGATGGGAGGAGGTGGTGACAGGGTAGGACACCAGGGCTGTGAGGGGAGGAGGTGACAGGGTAGGACACCAGGGCTGTGATGGGAGGAGGAGGTGACAGGGTAGGACACCAGGGCTGTGATGGGAGGAGGAGGTGACAGGGTAGGACACCAGGGCTGTGAGGGGAGGAGGAGGTGACAGGGTAGGACACCAGGGCTGTGATGGGAGGAGGTGACAGGGTAGGACACCAGGGCTGTGAGAGGAGGTGGTGACAGGGTAGGACACCAGGGCTGTGAGGGGAGGAGGTGGTGACAGGGTAGGACACCAGGGCTGTGAGGGGAGGAGGAGGAGGTGACAGGGTAGGACACCAGGGCTGTGATGGGAGGAGGTGGTGACAGGGTAGGACACCAGGGCTGTGAGGGGAGGTGGTGACAGGGTAGGACACCAGGGCTGTGAGGGGAGGAGGAGGTGACAGGGTAGGACACCAGGGCTGTGATGGGAGGAGGAGGTGACAGGGTAGGACACCAGGGCTGTGAGGGGAGGAGGTGGTGACAGGGTAGGACACCAGGGCTGTGAGGGGAGGAGGTGGTGACAGGGTAGGACACCAGGGCTGTGAGGGGAGGAGGAGGTGACAGGGTAGGACACCAGGGCTGTGAGGGGAGGAGGAGGTGACAGGGTAGGACACCAGGGCTGTGAGGGGAGGAGGAGGTGACAGGGTAGGACACCAGGGCTGTGAGGGGAGGAGGTGGTGACAGGGTAGGACACCAGGGCTGTGAGGGGAGGAGGTGGTGACAGGGTAGGACACCAGGGCTGTGAGGGGAGGAGGAGGTGACAGGGTAGGACACCAGGGCTGTGAGGGGAGGAGGAGGTGACAGGGTAGGACACCAGGGCTGTGAGGGGAGGAGGAGGTGACAGGGTAGGACACCAGGGCTGTGAGGGGAGGAGGAGGTGACAGGGTAGGACACCAGGGCTGTGAGGGGAGGAGGAGGTGACAGGGTAGGACACCAGGGCTGTGAGGGGAGGAGGAGGTGACAGGGTAGGACACCAGGGCTGTGATGGGAGGAGGAGGTGACAGGGTAGGACACCAGGGCTGTGAGGGGAGGAGGTGGTGACAGGGTAGGACACCAGGGCTGTGAGGGGAGGAGGTGGTGACAGGGTAGGACACCAGGGCTGTGAGGGGAGGAGGTGGTGACAGGGTAGGACACCAGGGCTGTGATGGGAGGAGGAGGTGACAGGGTAGGACACCAGGGCTGTGAGGGGAGGAGGAGGAGGTGACAGGGTAGGACACCAGGGCTGTGATGGGAGGAGGAGGTGACAGGGTAGGACACCAGGGCTGTGAGGGGAGGAGGTGGTGGTGACAGGGTAGGACACCAGGGCTGTGATGGGAGGAGGAGGTGGTGACAGGGTAGGACACCAGGGCTGTGAGTGGAGGTGGTGACAGGGTAGGACACCAGGGCTGTGATGGGAGGTGGTGACAGGGTAGGACACCAGGGCTGTGATGGGAGGAGGAGGAGGTGACAGGGTAGGACACCAGGGCTGTGATGGGAGGAGGAGGTGACAGGGTAGGACACCAGGGCTGTGAGGGGAGGAGGTGGTGACAGGGTAGGACACCAGGGCTGTGAGGGGAGGAGGTGGTGACAGGGTAGGACACCAGGGCTGTGAGGGGAGGAGGAGGTGACAGGGTAGGACACCAGGGCTGTGAGGGGAGGAGGTGACAGGGTAGGACACCAGGGCTGTGAGGGGAGGAGGAGGTGACAGGGTAGGACACCAGGGCTGTGAGGGGAGGAGGTGACAGGGTAGGACACCAGGGCTGTGATGGGAGGAGGTGACAGGGTAGGACACCAGGGCTGTGATGGGAGGAGGTGACAGGGTAGGACACCAGGGCTGTGATGGGAGGAGGTGACAGGGTAGGACACCAGGGCTGTGAGTGGAGGTGGTGACAGGGTAGGACACCAGGGCTGTGAGTGGAGGTGGTGACAGGGTAGGACACCAGGGCTGTGAGGGGAGGAGGAGGTGACAGGGTAGGACACCAGGGCTGTGAGGGGAGGAGGAGGTGACAGGGTAGGACACCAGGGCTGTGATGGGAGGAGGTGACAGGGTAGGACACCAGGGCTGTAAGGGGAGGAGGTGACAGGGTAGGACACCAGGGCTGTGATGGGAGGAGGTGACAGGGTAGGACACCAGGGCTGTGAGTGGAGGTGGTGACAGGGTAGGACACCAGGGCTGTGAGGGGAGGTGGTGACAGGGTAGGACACCAGGGCTGTGAGGGGAGGAGGTGGTGTGACAGGGTAGGACACCAGGAGGTGGTGGCAGAGGGTAGGACACTGGGACTGTCACAGGAGGCCAGAGGAACCCCAGATCTTCAATAGCTAGGAAGACTTCTTAGAGAAAACAGTGGAGCTTTACTTTTGGAAGATTGTCTGAAGAAGAGAGATGCACCTTGTTTGATTTATCTTGCACATTCACACTGGGATGGAATGCAATCATAGCGCTTGTTGTGTAGTCTCAGAGTTGACAATGCACAGGAAGCATCCACAGACATGGAAAGAACCAAAGACTCCTTGTTGAGATGTAAGTCTGTATCCTCTCTTGGGAATTTCAGCACCAGGGAACTATCAGTTAAGAAATGCCAAGAAACAAAAACAAACAAACAACCCAAAGGTCACTCATTCTCAGAATGTTTTGTGAGCAGTCCTGGGGTCAGGGCTCCACCCCACACAGTATCTAGACTGAGGTATGATGATCCCTGTGGAAGTACAGACAGAACACTGAAAATGGAAGAGTTCATAAAAACACATCTCAGACAAGCTCCATTTCTGGCACTGGAGAGCCTGACCCAGAACCCCTACCCACAGTGTTCTCTCTCCATCCCTGACTTCCTGAGTCTTCCTGCCTCCTGGGACCTCAGACAGCCGCCCTCCAGGATAAGGTTTTAAAGGGAACTACAAATCACCTGGAGACTGCTTCACGATTGGAAGAAGTAAAAAAAAAAAAAAAACAAAAACAAAAACAAAAAAAATCAATTCTGCTTTTGTTAAAGTGATTTTTGGACACTGTCAGAAATGCTCTCATCTCAGAGCACGGGGTGACAGACAGGTTGCCGATGACAATTATGTAAGTCAGGAGCAGGCTGCTGCATACCTTCCCCCACCTTTCCCAGGCCCAATTCCCCTCTTTAAGAAGTCCAAGAGCAGTCCACTCCAGATGTCCTGAAGTCAGCACCACCCCCAGCTTTTGAGAATGCACACCCAAAAGGCTCCCAGCTTCTCTTTTTCCCCACATCCTAACCTGAGCTGCCTCAAGGACCTACTCAGGACTTGCTCCAGGTCAGCCACAGTGCTAAGCAAAGCCAAGCGAAATTAAGAAGGGAAATTTGCTTTGACATAACTCACCTCATATAATACATTCCCAAACTAGTTATGTTGGTCTTATTTAATATTGGGAGTTCCACGTTATCCCTTTCCTCTATTAACTGAGATAATTGGGGATTTGTTTTATTTATAGCATCAATTATGAACACTGAAATTAATCCTTGAATGGTGCATTTGGGATCTCAACTGTCAAGGGAGCAGAAGGGAAACCTGGGCGCAGCTCAGGGGTCTTTCCTACCGGCACAGGAGCCTGCCAAGGAAAGACATCTTCAAGCCTGGGTGATAATTTGGGCTGTCATTTGTTCTTGTGTGCGTAAAGTATTTTGAAATATTAAATAAATGGTGATAATTGGCTCCAGGAGATCCTTCCCTGGGGGACGTCTACTGATACCTGAGAGAGGTAGTGGGAAGCAGGCAGAGATGGCAACCGGAGCCTGGCAAAGCAGATACTTTCGCTTGTATTGGTGCTCAGCATGCTGGCTGGCACTGCTTTGAGAAGGAGCTGAAGATAGTATCATTGATTAGAGATGGGAGTTCAGGGAGGCGAAGGGCAAGGGGAACCACAGGCGTGGTGGGTATGTGCTGGGAGCTCCTGGAAGCAACTGGACCACTTCAGAGCTAGTCCTTCATCCTTCCTGGTCACATGGAGCTCAAATTCAACATAGAGGAAAAAAAAAAGAACTTCCTTCAATGGTCGATCAGGACTAAAACTAGCCAGTGAATGTGGTTTGGAAGGAAGCCAGCCAGGAGAGAGAGGAAACTTTCCAGCGTTGAGCCAGAAAGTCCCCTAGTAAGGGCAAGAAGCTCCATGTGGTCCTGTATCATCTCAGTGGACAGATCAGTCAAGTTTGCTCTCCTCTCTCCAGGAGCAGCAGAGCTGAGACACAGCATCCAGGGCTGGAGTTGCTGCAAGGCTGCAGGCTCAAACCTTCAATTTACCCTCAAGAAAGGACAGATACATCTAGAAGAGACTGAGAACAATATCAGGCCAAGTAAATGAGGAAGGTGCCCCATTTACGCTGACCCCTCCATTAAAATGCATTTTGCCAAGCACCTGCTATGTAGAGCTAAACAAACGAGCCAGGTAATGGTGCCAACTGCCAGCTCAGGTCAAAGTCAAAGTAGCTTGATCTAGCACGGAGCTACAGTCAGAGTGGAAGGAAGGAAACGAGACTGCTGTCTTGTAACTTGTCTGCATAGAAGAAAGAGAAGACTAAAGGCTTCCTTTCTGGCCCGTTTAGTCGCCTCTCGGAAGCTAGACATTTCAATGTATTAGGACCGAGAGCCAAGACTATTCATCACTGGGGGTGGAGTGAGGAGGTTCAGGGCCCGCAAGGGAGCCACACCTGTGCCCAGTGTGGGCAGAGTCTTTTCCTCCTCACGTGCCTTCTCCTGCAGTCTTCCTGCATCCTGCTCTACTGCACAGTAAAACTAGCAGTAAAATCCCAAGCTTAGCTATGAAAACAGCCATTGATCTCTGATGCAGTCTTCTGGTCGGTCTAGAAGGAAATGTGTGATGTGTACAGTCTCTGCGTGCCCAGGATAATGCCTGGCACACAATACTCACCAAGAGGATGCTTTCTTGACCCAGTCACGTGACTAGAAGGGAATATCACATTCGAAGGTCATCTAAAAAAGTAATACGCCCCAGGTCTGGCTTCTACTGGAGGCCACGACGGAGTGGGGCAGTGGGACGTGGGACAAGGAGAAAGGACGTTGAAGGTGTATAGCGGTATTTGAAGTTCAGCTGTGACTCTGGGAAATTTACTGAATCCCTCTGAGCCTCACCTTCTGTATCTTTAAAGAGTACAGAACTTCTCCTACTTTGCAAGGCTGCTGAGAGGACTTAAAGATAATATATGCGAAGAGCTCGGCACACTGCTGACACGCAGTAGACACCCAGATGCTATTATACTACTAATAAAAAGTAATGGGCAGATGGCCAGTGGCGCTCCTATTGATCCCATTTTAATTCTGACACCCATCAATCTGCCTGGTACGTATCGCAATACAAGTTCCTCCCTTTGGGGTCACGAGTCCCATCAAAAGGCAGCTGGGGAGTCACGGATTCCCATCAGGATCATGCTTGAGGGTTGGGATGAGATACCTGGGTTTCTTTAGGAAGGTGAAGGATGGCTAGGGTCTGCCTAGAAGAGACAAACATGAAGCCAAGTCCCTAGCTCACTTTATCCCGAATATCTCATGGTGCCCAAAGCTCACATCTGCCATTTGATCCAAGAAAGGTACAGTCTGAGTTAGACATTCACTCTGGTGGGCAGCTAGTTATTTGATGAGCACATTTGTGGGCAGGTGCTCACCTGTGTATGCATGATGTACGGTGTGAGTGTGGTGTGTGTGTGTGTGTGTGTGTGTGTGTGTGTGTGTGTGTGTGTGTGTGTGTGTGTGGTGTTGAGAAGAATGGTTGTATAGTTTTCTTTCGACAGACAGAGGTAAGGGAATGAATGCCTGGATCAAACATGGCATTCACAAATGGACGGTGACATCCCTCGCTCCTCCCTGCTCCTCTCCTGTGGCAGGACGACAAATGCAATCACTTCAGAAGGTCCAATCACCTGCTCAGCTGGTCCCAATGAGCACACGCAGCACTATGGAATAAACCTATGCCACCACAACAGGGTTTCAGCTAGGGGAAAAAAATTGAATTACCAGGATGCCACCAACTGAATTGTCAAAGACCAAATAAAAAGCTTCATGAATTCTCCATCAGCAATATAATGCTTCCTTTTCTAAGCAAATCTAGAGCCGGCGTATGAATTGTGGAGGGATTTTTTATTAGTCTCCGAGGCTGAGACAGAACCCCTCTGAAATCTATGTCTCCATAAAGCTGCCTTTATTTTTCTCTAATCCTGTTAGGATGAAGGCTTTAATCTCCTTCCTGGGACCCCTTTGTCTAATGGAAAGCTTCACACACCAGCACCATAAATGTATTTTTGTGACCTCCGTGGAGTGGAGGGCTCAGAGATCTGGGAGGGAAATGTCACCTGAGATCGCACTGCACCGAGCACTTGTCTCTCCCTCTGAAGATAGTAGTGCCTGGCCACGTGACCCATTGAGACTGTTTCACAGGCACACAAGTAGGCTGGGTCATTCCCCCTCTGACTCCAGTTGATAAAACAAGCCTGCTCCTCCATTGGTGAGAAAAAAAAAGAAAGTGGTGCCTTGCTCTGCAAATAAATCCCCAAATCAGGGTCATGGGGAGAAATTCTAATAAGAGCGACTGAACCCATGAGTGTCTGTGGCAGCAGAAAGAAGAGAAAGCAGCTTGCAACTACGCTACCAAGGAGAAATGCAGGAAGGGATCTGCATGTGCAGATTGCGTACCATTCACCCAACTTCTCCCAGCCTTCTGCCCCACCACCCGCCTGCTCTGTCTTCCTTCCCTGCACAGTTGTTCGAGACACTCCACCCTGCCATCACACACACCACACTGCTTGAGGAAAGATATAGTGACTTAATTTCCCATGTTTTATAAAACACATGCCTCACCCCTGCCCCAAGAGAATCAATTCAGAGCAAGTCACCACCCACAAACAAATCACTCGTTTCTTTTCTGACTGTTCCACTCCCTTGGCTTCCAAGAGTTGAGTGAAGGACTCTTGTCTCCAAACCTCCTCCCCTCAATCGTAATACACCACCTAAAGCTTTGTGATCAAACCAATCCAACTTCATCCTAGCCAGGCCAGTGACACCGACTTACCCCAGTGTAGTCATGGTGACAATGGTGTACCAGAAAGATGCAGGGATACTTGTGAATTTGCTGGCAGAGGAGCCCTTCTCGGCATAAAACATCACAGTGGCAAAGATGATTATGGCCATGGTGAGGGAGAAGAGGAGAAAGCCCAGTTCCGAGGCACAGCTCTTCAGGGTGTAGCCCAGGATCCGTAGGCCCTGGGAGTGTCGGGAGAACTTGAAGATCCTGAAGACACGGAAGACCCGGAGCGTGACGAAGGCCCCAGATACATCCTCATTGTTGGTCATGACCAGGCCGATGTAATAGGGCATGATGGCCACCACGTCGATGATGCTCATCACACTGCGAATGAAACGGTATCGACTGGGCGCTGCGAAAAGCCGGAGGAGGTACTCCACTGTGAAGATCATGACGCAGGCAGTGTCCAGGCAGAAGAAGGCTACCGAGTAGCGCTCTCCACATGGCAGCTCCTTGCTCCCTGGCACCGTGCCGCACGGCACCGTCTCCACCACGTTGGTGATGACTGAGACGGCAATGAAGAAACCAGTCACGTAGTAGAAGACCAGGGCCAGGGTGCTGGTGTGTGGGTTCTCGAATGCCCGCCACATGGTCTGGCGGAAGCTGAGCGAGGGCATGGACTCCTGGTTATTCTCAGAGTCATTGTCGTCCATGAGCCGCTCCGCGTTCTCCCGCTTGCGGTCTTTGTACTCCTCGTAGCAGCAGTCTCCAATGATCTCAGGGAGGATGCCATAGAAGGCCAACTCATCGTCGTAGGCAGAAATACACTCGTAGCGCGGGTAGTGCAGTTTCCCGGTGCGGTAGAAGTTGAGCACGCAGCGGAACACTTCCGGGTCGCGGTCAAAGAAGTACTCCTTGGTGTCCTCATTGAAGAAGAACTCTTTCTCTGTGCTACCCAGTAGGGTGTCGGGGTAGCGCTCCAGAGTGGTCCTCCAGGTCTGGAACCGTCTTCCGCTCACGTTGAGGACGATCAGCTCGTCTTGCCTCTTGTTCTTGTCTGCTGGAGCTAGGGGCATGGGGCAATTGGCCACTGGCATCCACCCAATGGCTGCAGCCCGGGCAAAAGGCAGCCAGGCTGCAACTCCCGCCGCCATGGTGACTCCAGCTTTTGGGCTGGTAGCTGCTCAGACACTGTGCACACCAGCTTGAAGTTAGTTCCGTGACCCCTGGGGAATAGGAAAGATCAGAGAAAGGGGCTGAGTCTCCTTTGATTGTTGGAGGATGGGACAAGGGGAGGGTCACTGAGTGAAACAGCAAGTCTCCAAGGCAAGATAAAACTGAAAGCACCCAAATAGGGAACTCTGATAGTGATGCAAGGATAGTACCTCACAGGGGCTGTGCATAGGGCCAGTTCATCAGAGGCAGCTGACTGATAGAGTGTCAAGCTGGGTTGGGGGGCTCCAGGAGTACTGGGAAGGAAAGCCTTGAACAGGAAGATCTGGGAAGATGGGTAATAATTAGCTCTGAAAGGTTATGGGTGTTATTGCGAATTTAAATTGGGAGAGGGTAAATGAGTTCTCATTAAACGAATTTAAAAGTGGGATAAACATGCTAATTTTTATTTCACTCTTCATCCACCGGGGTAATCAGAAATCGGGGTGCCAATGAAGGAGATCAAGTAAACACATCCTTTCTATTTCTCCCTGGTGGGAAGGAGACTGAGGCTGGGTTTAGAAAATTCTGTCAAGGTGGGAGACCCCAGCAAGCCAAGAGCCCAGTGAAGTTCTCCCCCCTGACTCCCTTGGAGAAAGCTTTCACTGGCAAATTGCTACTTACTCTTGAGGATGCTTGGCCTGGATCCTTGCCCTAGCAACCTACTGTCCAATTGCAGCCGCCAGAAGCATGATGAACAGACAGAGAACGGTTGTGAGGTTGTACGGGGTCTCTCTCTCTCTCTCTCTCTCTCTCTCTCTCTCTCAACCAAATGAAGGCATTCTTGGGTTCTTGGTCCACCTGACTTCCACACTGTCCCTCTCCCACCCCAAAGCAAGCTGAGCCATGCTCACTGCCTTCCCTAGCTCCCTCGCCTCCTGTCTCCATCTGCCCAGAACCCAGAGTTCCCCATTATATAACAACACACCATCCCATGCCAGGCTCTCTCACCTGTCCTCTACCGACCCTTCGGAGCGTCTTCAGGGCTGGGCACCCTTGCCCTTCATGCGCAGCTCTCTGCACCACATTCCCCATCACCTGTGAGGATGGAGGGAACAATGGCACGGAGAACTATATTCGGCTTGGGGAAGCAGATTTACCTTCCCAGATTTGGCTTTTTAAAGATGATAGTGAAATGACTCTGCAATCCCCAAATGTATACCATCTGTGGGAAGCCATGTGGTGACACAGAAACACACGTAACAGTGACGGGAAATTGTTTGGGGTTGGCACACTCAACTCCACTAATCCTAAACTGATCGCACCGCGCAGAGCCAAATCCTAGCTCAGTTATTTGGATTCTCCAGAACGCGCTTGGTTTATTTCTGTATTGAAATAAACGAGGTAGAGGTGACTTTGGGAGTCTGTGGTGTTGTTTGTCGGCCTGGTTTTGGAGTTGGGTGACTTATTACACAGACTTGTGATGAACTTTGGCCTTCCTCTCTCCAGGAATGCCACTTTGCCGGCTTCTCCAGGCGCTAATGGTGCTTTTGCTTCTGAGCTGCTACTGGTCTTTCCTACCCGGATGCCTCTGAGACAGAAAAGCTTATACTCTCTCCATCCCGAATGCTGCTTTTCACTTCCTGCCCACAGCATCCCTCACCCTAGGCCACTTACCCTGGCCATGGTTTGTTTTAGTTTTTGTTTTTCAAGACAAGGTTTCTCTGTAGAACCCTGGCTGTCCTGGACCTCGCTCTGTAGACGAGGCTGGCCTTGAACTTACAGAGATTCACCTGCCTCTGCCTCCTGAGTGCTGGGATTAAAGGCATGTGCCACCACCAGCCAGCACCTGACCATGTTTTTTTGTACTCCATTCCAAGGATTGCCAAATAATGAAACACCATGAAAGACTGGCTCCCTGGGTCCTCCCTGCTGCTGGCATTCTGGTCTCACTCCCCCCATTCCTAGATTCCCCCCCTTTTCCTTGGAATTCATTCTACTCAGAGCAATCTCCTTAAAGCAAGTTTCTGATTGGGCTTCACTCTGTAGCCTGTGAAATAAAACTCTAACTCCTTGGCCTGACATTCCAGCATCTTCATACAGGGACCTAGCTTAATATATCAGCTAGGCAGTCCAGGTACCTCCCTAGCCTCCAACAACAAGAGCAGAGACGGGCTCACAAACAAACCCTGGATGTCTGTCTCTGGAGTATCTCCCATGTCCCTCCACTTGCCTTGCTCATTAAAATCCTACCTGTTCTCCTTCTTGGTGATGCTTCCTCTTCTCCCAAGACTCTCCTCCCTTTAGGCTCTCTGCACTCTGCCTCTCTGCTCAAGCACCTGCCACGCCAAGCTTGGATTTCAGGTGCTTTATATCTTTTCATTAACAGTAGTGGCATCAACAGTAAGAAATGGCCAGATACTCGATGCAAGGTATTGCACTGTCTCCCATGCTATCTCATTTCATCCTCAAAGCAACCCCAGTCAGAAGAGTCTACGGTGTCTAGCATTTCATGAATAAGAGAATCTAAGGCCTATTGATACCTAGCATTCTGACAACCCTGAAACACAGGTCCGGGATTTGACCTTGAATGGATGACTGAGCACTGACCACACCAGGCTCCGTACCTTATGCATCCATAGACGGTTTCCATCAAGTCACCAAAACAACCCCTGTAGTCCTCATCTTACACATAAGGGAAATGAGAGCTAAGGAGTGACTGTGACTTCCTAAATGATTAATAAATAGTCAGAACTGGTTGGGAGTCACTCTAGGCAGGACATTCCCTGGGACCCACAAAGATCTTTCAGGGCAAAGGCTTTCCATCTAGCCCAGCAAGTGGCAATAGTGCATGCAGTGCTTGAGCAGGTACCCGAGCCAGGACTGCTATTTGGCAGATGCTGCTTGTGCTCTCTGTTTAACTCTATGCCTTGCTGCTGTTTCCTGAGGCTGTCAAGGGTGGCTGTTCTCTTTCTAAACAGTAAACTCTGAAGACAGAGCCGAATTGAAATCCTGAGAATTAAGTGTCTGCAGACTCACTGTAGGTTAGATAAGTGTCCTTGAGGAGTTGATTTCTGCCTCAGTTTCCCCACCTACATGCTAAGGGGAGGGGATCTTCGTAAGTGCCTCTCTTCCTGAAAGGTTGTTTAGATGCTGCAGAAGACAAAGAGAATGACAATGCTGTTTCCTATAGATGTCACTGCTTAGAGGTAGAAAAACAGCACCGGCCTGATGAGTCCTTGATTATAGGAACTGAGAGAACGGAGGAGAGAGGAGGTCATTCATCCGCGACAGCAGGTAATCCACACACCGCTGAGAGACGATTCAGAAACACACTCTGCATTCCATAGTTGTCTTCAAAGCATTCGCCCTTACAATGAACTGTGTTTTCTTTGGACCAGGAGAGACCCCTGCCCCCCCTCCCTAGTATATACTTAGCTAGGTTTCCAAGGGGTGAGGGCCTGGGAAATGAACGTAAGCTAAACATTAGTTATAGATAGTTCTGATTCTGACTCAGGTCAAGTTTCCTGAGCACCAGCAAAGTTCTGGGCACTATCCAAGGCACCTTTCCACGTCATACAACGTTTAGTTTACTCCCACAAAAACCCCATGATGTTTTTGCCTATTGGTGACAGGAAAAAAAAATGTCAAAGCCTCAGAAGTTTCCTTCCAAGTGGTTAAGTTAATATATATAGGGTTGGACGGTTTTCAAACCAGACCATTGTCTGGCTCCCTGTCAAATGGATTCCCTGAACTAGGTACAGCCCGATCCTAATGCTCCCTTAGAAGAAGCAGGCAGCTGAGAGCGCAGGCTCCAGGGACCTTTCCGTCTGTTTTAGTACTACCCTTAACTTTTGAAAGCAAGCCACCGTTAACTTTCTGGGTTGCAGAATCTTCGTCTGTAACACGAGAGCCTAAAGAGAAAATGAAGGAGGACCTTTTGATTCAAATGACTCTCCTGGATCCAGGACACAGACGCTCCATCTCCTGTCTCTCTGAGACTGCCTCATGATGGCTGCCCATGCAGAGCGGGAAGTAGAGCATCTGGCTTGGTTGCTGTGGGGATGCAATTAGCCTGAGCCTCATCTCAGCAGAGGGAGTTCTGGGAATTCCTGATGAGGCTGATGCCCAGAACAGGACACACAACCTGCATCACTTGGAACCCAAGGAAATCCAAGGCCTAGTCTGCCCACAGAAATCCCCTCACCCTCCTCGGAAGGAAAGAGGGCTAAGCCTTCATGTCCTTGCTGGCCTCTTGACTCATGACCCCTAACATCCCTGCCTTATCAAAGAGATGGGCCCTGGCAGGGGTTCAAATGGCAAAGATTAAGAGATTGCTGATTCAGGAGGTACCCTGGAGAATCTTGTTAGCCAGACACATGGCCCTGAAAGGACAATGACCCCTCCTTCTAGTCTCACAGTGCTGCCCCTGGGATTCTGGAGTCCCAGTACCAGCTGCCTGCTTCTGTGAGCTGAGCTCCTTCCCCTCACCCTCTTCACTGAGTCAACTCTTCTTTTCCAAGGCCATGAGTAATACACAAACTGCTTTCTGATGGATAACCGAAAGCTCAGAGAAAGGCAACACTAATCCCCTCCCTATCTATCCTAAAGTCTCTTGTCCCAAGGGTGAACTTTTACCCTGTATAATAATCCAGAACCACCTTTCTCAAGAAGGTCGTGCAGGTGCCAGACTGTCTCCAGAGACTCAGAACTCATCCTTCTGGTTAAAAGTACCAAGAAAATAGCAATTACCCTTTGCCACCTTCTATGTGCCTTCATATGTGCGTGCACATGGTCATATACGGTACACGTCTGAGTCTGGAAGAGGACAATCATCCCACCAGACACCATGCCCAAGCCCATACCAGCCACACCCACCACACAACCCTGTAGGGATGACCTGGCTCAAACAGGACTTCTGAAGGCTGTCGATGCAACACTCACCGCTAACACTGCCAGCGCCACTTGGAGCTTGCCTGGGTATGGACCCTGCCACAGGCACTACAGTGCGGCCCCATTTCCAGCCAATGGCACTGCACACACCTCCCATACCACGGTTTTACTAGGACGTGGATGCCTTACAAATGAAAACTCTGAAGCTATTTTTGTTTGTGGCAAAAGAGTTGGACAGTGGGAAAGACTCAGCAGTGGGGTAAGGGAGAAATGCAGGAGGGAGATTACAACCAGGAAAACTCAGAAATGACGATCGCGGAAAAATCTTGGAAAAAGAAACCACTTTCTCTTGCTTTAAAAAGTCAGCTGCCCTGATAAACAGCTTCGGTTTTGGAGGCAGAGAATCAAAAGGGGACAGACCTCTCTTCCTGGGGTCTGAGCACAGATAAAAAAAAAATGGCAAAAATGTCACACCACCAAGATCTGCCCTTCAATGACCTCAGGAGAGAGCCTCCAGAAACTGGAGCTGGTCTGAGGGACCGGCTGACGCTCCCAGGGAGTCTGCCCTGCGTCTGTTGGTGGGATTTTGTTAGGTATGAAATGGGTGGGGGAACCAAGCTGGAGATCCTTGCGGCACAGGCCTGGGACACATAGATAGCCTTCTCCACAGTGCCACTCCTAGGATGGTCAGGGCAGTTTCCCCTGAACTCTTTTGGTTTTCAGCCTTCTCAACAGCAAAAGGGAGCAAGCTGCTAATCCTTCCTCCTCTGGAGTCTTGTAGCATTCAAGAAGCACCACGGAAAAAATAAACACATCAACTCCTTTCTGCGGGCCAGTATGTGTCCACATGGGCCATACACATGCTTTGCACTGAATGAACGCCCAGAAGCCCCTTTCCCAGAGATAAACATGCAGGCTCCCTTGAAGTAAGAGTAAGTAATGCATCGATTCATGCATGCATGACCACTCTGTAAGACCTGATTACGGATTGCATTGTGTCTATCCCCCTGTGAAAGTTCAGAGGCACGTCAAATACACGGAGACTTCTCTTTGCCTTGATTTCAGGTCTGGAACCTCAGCCTGTTGCTGACTTATCAAGGCTGCCCCGAATGAAAGGAGAATACCGTAGGCCGAATAAAATGCCAGCACTAAGCAAGTGCAGGAATTTAGTTGATTCTAGGTAACTTCTCTGCCCATCCCCTGTGTAAACACCTTGTAAAACAAAAGAGTCTTTGAAACCCCTTCTCTGGGGCCGTTCATAACACTTCAGAGACCTTTCCTAGGGTCCACAGGGTGGAAGATGTGACAGGCACGACCAGCTGGACCAGCCCCCAGCCTCTGGCAGGCGCACCACAGACTCGCTGGGCTGGCGAACTTTGCGAAGCGCCCCAAACGGCTCCCAGCTTCCACTCTCAGCCATTTCTCTCCTCGGCTCACAAAGAGCAGGGACGGAGCAAACCGTCGCCACCTGCAGACAGATCCCGGGGCGCTGCTTCTGGCACCCGGCAAGGGAAGGCAGGCCAATGGCAAGAGGGCAGAGGTTCACACCCCCACCCCCAAACCTCTCAGAGCCTGGGTGCCCAGAGGTGGCTCCGCAGCCAAGGGAACCGACGCCCCCAGGCCCGCTGCCTGCTCCCCCACGGCCACGGCCCCACCCCCAATCCTTCCGGAGACCCAGCGCCCACCCACCCGGGCGCGGGAGTGGGAGGGTGCCGCGTGGGCAGCTGGAGCAACAGGCGTGGGAGCAGCGCTCCTCGCACTTGCTGGCTCCAGAAGGCTCGGTCGCTTCCCTCTTACCTTCGCCGAAGCCAGCCCCAGGCCCCGCGCCCCGCGCGCGCGAGGAAGCTGCGGCCGGGGGCCGCCGAGGCACAGAGCGCCCAGCAGCGCGGGGAAGCGCCCAGAAGCCGCCGCTCGGGCGGCTCCTCCTCGCCGGCGAAGTCTCGCTCGTTCCTCCCTCACTCGGTCGGTTCGTGTGTCGGTCCGTCCGGGGGGCCGTCCTTCCCCCGCTGTCGCGGCCGCCACCGCCGCTCCAGCCCCAGCTCGGCAGCGCGTCCCCTCCCCGCCTAGCCGCTCCGCTCTCGGGCTCGTGAGCTCCGGTTCGCTTGTTCCCTGCCCCCGCCGCTGCTGCTGCCGGTGCCTCGCGGAGAGGAGCCGGGCCGGCCACGGGGCTGCCTCTCCCGAGGTCCCTCTCCCGAGGAGGCGGTGGGGGGCGCGGCGCGGGCGGGGCGGAGAGGAGAGTCCGGGGGAGGCGGCGAGGCTGCGCCCTCCGCTCCCCACCGATCCCCCACGGGTCGAGCGGCCCCAGGCCGGGCCCGAGAGCGCAGAGCCACCAGGCAGCAGAGGGAGCGAGGAGGAGGACGCGGGAGCCTCGCCGCGGGAGGGTGCCCAGGGCGAGGGCGTGCGAGGGGGAGTGACTCTGCGCGAGGGTGTGTGTGTGTGTGTGTGTGTGTGTGTGTGTGTGTGTGTGTGTGTAGAGGGGCGCGCGCGTGAGTGGGGGGTGTAGCGGGGAGGGGGGGCGGGGAGACTAGGCAGAGCCTGGTGCGTCTTCTCAGGAGAGTGGAGGAATCTTAGGGTGTGCCTGGAGGTGGTGGTGGAGTGTGCCGCTGACTCGGGTGTGAGCGCGTGTGCCGGCGAGGGTGGGCATGGGGCGAGCGTGGCAAGGTGAGCTTGGCTTGGGAGTGGGGGAGGAGCCGGGCGCGGCGTGATCATGAGTTCGGGGGCGTGTGTGGCTGGGGACTTGGGAAAGAGGTAGCAGGGAGCACCGGCGTGTGTGCGCATGGGGTGTGTACACTTAACTGGATGTCCGTTTCCCATTCACTGTCCACGCGGCAGAGCAACTCCTCTCCTTGGTCATCTAGTGAGGCTCTGCCCGTCTCCGCGCAAGCTTCCAAGCTGACCCTGAACTGTCAGCTGCTTGTGCCAAAGCTGGAAAGGTCTCAGGGGTGTCAAACTGCCTGAGCCGCTTTCCTACAGGAGTGAGAGGTCATGGCCAGATAGTCGGGATTTGCTCCAGTCCTCCACCATGGTTGTTCAGAATTAAGATCGAGGATTTGGGAATGTTAACTCTCACTTCCCTATCTTCCCAGTACGGGCCCAGGCCTTCGGACCTTTCCAGAAACCCAAAGATCCCTATTGCTTAATACTTCGACACAGGATGGGGAGTGGGAGACTGATGGTCGCCCATGGGGCGTAGTGTCCAGCCAGTAGTCCCCTGGTCACCGGGGTGGTACGTCTGTAGTACTGCCCCGGCAGCTGAGCCAACTGGCTTTCCGGGTGTCTCTGGCCTGGGTGCTGGGAATCCCGGGCCTGGAGATCGCGAAGCAGGCAGCTTCGTGCCTCTGCAGGGACCGGAACGCTCTGGCTTGGGGGATCGCAGTTCTGAAGTGTGGAGAGGTGTATGCTGAGACACAAATGGAGAGAAATGCGAAATGCGCGGCGAGGGTGACAGTGGACTTGGCAGGGCATGCCTTTCACTGTGGCTGGAAAAAGACCTTCCTGAGTCCAGAGTAGCGGTTCTGACTTGTGGCAAACCGAGCCCGCTCCAGAAGTACAGGGTGAAGAGTAGTTTTTGAGGTGTCAGCTACTCTGGGCCTCTGGTAGCTCGGAGCTTCTCATAGGCTCATTTACTCTAACCAAAGCTTCCTCAAGTTGTCAGTCTGAAAGGTGCACAATTGGCCCTTCAGGAGGTGGGCGTGGACCCCATTAGCATTTGCCAAGAGTCCTAGAACCCTGAGGGATTTGCATACTAATTTGCATACAGTAATAATGATTAACAACAGTGCCACTCCCTGGCCAACCCAGGAAGAATTCAGGGAAGGCCCTGGCAGGGATTCTCCCTCCCTCTTCTCCTTGGGGAAGAGTTTTTGATGTTGGGTTTTGTTTTTCTTTTTTTTAATTTGTTATTTTTTAATAGTTGCTGTGACCCCTGAGGGAATGTACTTTGTCTCTGAAATGGTATGGTCCAACAGGCACACTTTCCTTTGGTTTTCCACCTTCCGCCCGACAGTGGAATTTCAAAATTTTATTTCTGCCTAGGTTAAGATTTCCTTTACATTCCTGCAGTTGTTCTGCAGTGGGAAGGTAGTTCTGGAGTCAAGTCTTCCAAACTGGCAGGGAACAAATGGTTACCTAGGAACAGCAGTAGACTCTTGGAGTGATCTATTAATGAGACAACATGTGCCCTCCAGGGTTTTGGAAACCGTAATTGAAGCCAGGACACTCACTGGACACCCTGCCCCACCTTCTCCAATTCTGTCCCTCAGATGCTCCTACCTGGTAGTCTAAGAAGTGTCTGTGAACTGCTCTTTTTGTCACCAATAACTGGCAAAAAGTAAGGGAGGCTTGGATTTCTAGTTCAAGCCAGTGTGGGTTTTGTTTACAGATGCTGAGGAAAATGGAACAAGTAGAGGAGAAAGGAGGTGCTGGATCCGAGACACTGACGGAAGAGACATTGTCCAGGAGACTTTGGGTACCCGCCCTCCATCTCTTACTGGAATCTCCTCAGCCATGTCTGTTGGTTCCTTCCCCCCTCTGCCTCTGGCCCAGCCTGGCCGGGATTTTTCATTTGCTTTTCCCCCATGACACGGCCGCTTTTCCTTTAACTCTCGGCTTCTATTTAAAAAGCTAATTTGGGAGCTTGTCGATGCTCCCAATTCAGACATTTTAAATAGGAACTGAAAGTCAGGAGCTGCCAGGGCACTAGGTTTCCTCCTCTCACCACTGGCTCTGCTGAAGTGTTGGTTCAGTCACTCTGGCCCCAGTGAGTGTGCGTGTGCATGTGCGTGTGTGTGCATGTGTGCGTGCGTGCTTGTGTGTGTGTGTGTGTGTGTGTGTGTGTGTGAATGCCCTGCAAGCTCAGGGTGTATTTCAGGTTATCTTTTCTATTTAAGGATAGTGTTCCTATAGAAGACTCTGAGTGTGTGTGTGTGCGTGCACACACATGCACGTATGTGTGTCTGTGTGTGTCTGTATCCTTTCCTGCACACAGGAGGATTCTTCACTAGTCCCGAGGCTCTGGCCACTGTTTGCAGAGCTTGTCATCCTGGGGTCTGTTAGAGGAAGGAGCAGCATTGCTCAAAGTCAGCTTTGTCTTTGCTGACATGCCAGGCTGTTATTGTCTGTGCAGCTCTTTGTACTCAAACTTGCTCTTTGAAGCTTGCGTGAGCTTCCTGAAGGGTCACTCTCACCCCCCCCCACTCCTTGTGCCTGTCCTACTTTGGCTGTTTGTCCCATGCTGGGCAAGCATTTTGGAGTTGGGACTCTTCTGAGGGTTGCAAGCTTTATACCTGTCAGAGTGCGGTGAGCCTTGAAGGAAAAAAAATAGACTTTTGAGGTCATGGTGATTAGGTTTGAACCTGCCTCTGTTGTTACCTAGCCGTGGGACCCTAGGGAGCATGCTTGACCTCTCTGTGCCTTGGTTTTTTTTTTTTCTCGATTCTACAATGTCTAATGATAGAATTGTGGCACTTCAGTAAATATCATAGCGAACATACTTAGAACAATGCATGAAATTTGGGCAGTTGGTGGTTGTTCAAGATAGGAAGTACAGAGAAATCTGTCTAGGGAAGGAGTTAGAACTGCCAGATTGTGTGCGTGTGCGGGTGTGCGTGCATATACATTAAGTCAATGTGCACATGACAATACAGATGCCAGGCCACAGCCGACTGTGTCAAATTTACCTCACTGGCATAGCTGAGTCCCTAATCTCCAGAAGACCATAAAAGAACAGAGGCAGGGTTGGACGGACAGGGAAAAGAAAGAGGATTGCCAGGCCAGTGTCCTAGGGGCCAGTTTTATGCAGGAAGAAGGAGTTCCAAGACCCATTTGTCCACATGCTCCCACCTCCCTGCCTTACCCATATGTACAGCTGGGTTCCATGGAATGAAACTGCAAAGGGAGTGCTCAACGGGTAGCCCCTAGTTCTTGGTGTCACTTTCTTTGGTCCTATCCCTGCCTCTCACCCCCACGCCCATCTCACTACTGGGCAGAGGAACTGATGCATTAACTCTTGGAGTCCGTTTCTCTCAGTTCAAAAGAATATGAGCATACGAGGAGGGACACAGTAGACCATAAGCAGGAAGAGGGGCTGTAAGCAACATAGGCTCTCTGAGGGATCCAGTACTACCTTGCAAATCTTGGAGTATATGCGGTGTCTTAGTTACCTTTCTAATGCTGTGATAAAACACCATGATCAAGGCAACTTAGCTAAGAAAACATTTACTTTGGGGCTCATGGTTTCAGAGGGTTATGGTCCATGGCTACCATGGTGGGGAGCATGGGAGCAGACAGGTAAGCGTGGTGCTAGAGCAGAAACTGAGGGTTTACATTTGATCCACAAGCACAAAGCAGGGTGGCGGCGTTGGGGGCAGGGGGAGAGCTGGGAATCATGCGGACTTTTGAAATCTCCAAACCTACCCCTCCCCAGGACACACCTGTAACAAGACCACATTTCCTAATTCTTCCCAAATAGTTTCACCAACTGGGGACCAAGTATGCAAACATATGTGTCTATTGGTGAGTATTTTCACTCAGACCACCGCATCTAGCTCTGCATGTCAACTTTGATCTGGGGAACGGCCCCATACTGGCTACTGGCTGTGTCTTCTATGCCCTCATGGTAGACATCACCACTGATAGATGCATGAAGGAAGATGATGGGCGGGAGGGGCTTCTATAGCAGTCACCTCATTCTTTGAGACAGGGCTCATAATTAGAACTTGGGGCTCACCAATTAGGCTAGGATGTTTGGTCAACAAGCCCCAGGGATCCTCCTATCTTCACCTCCCCAGAGGGGATGGTAAGCACACACTGCTGCACCTGGCTTTTTATGGGGGCATCAGATAGTAAACTCAGGTCCTCGTGCTTGTGTGGCAAGCACCTTACCAACCGAGCTGTTCTCTGCTCCAGATGCCTCCTCCTGCAGGTCTCCAGGATGATTTCTTACTCTTCCTTGGTTCTCTGTCTGTCCTTTTCCAAGGAGCATTTATACAGACTTGTGATTAAAGTTCATTCTCATGCCGAGGATCCTTTCCAAGCTCACCCTGGTTCCATCCTTGGCCACTCTGCCTCTTTGCTACAGCTCACTACCCTCTCCTGTTGGACTGTCACCATCAGTGCCCTCTCTCTCACTTCCAGTCCTCCCTGACCTCCACTTACACTGTTCTTACGCCGTCTTTCGGATGGCATCTTGTCCCGTCACACCTTCAAGCCTTTGTACATGCTGCCACGTCCTCCGGAAATGCGCACCACTGTTTTCTGTCTGTTCCCACATTGAGGGGAGAAGTGACCAAATGTTCATTCACCCCAGCCCGGGGACTGGTGACTGACCAACGATTGATTCCACTCAAGTGCAGTTGGCAAAGCGGTGAGTTTATTGCCATTATATACAGGAGCATGGGGAATGCAAAGGAGCTGATTGCCAGGAAGGCTAACCCAGCTTGCGGGGAGGGGACTTGGGAACACTGCATCCTTAGAGGTCTTTGCCCAACTTGAAGCCAGCTCTACCAGACAACTTCCTCTCTGAGGAAGCATTTACTGCTTTTGCAACCTTGGGGTTGATGGGGTGTGGTGGGATTCGGGGTATATATGATTGCGACTCTGCAAGTCTCTGTGTTTTCTGCATCTTTAAGTTCATTAACTTGCTTATTCCTAGGAGTCTCTCTTTTCCTTCCAGGAGAGAATCTTGGTCTCAATTCCGAGGGAGTAGCTACCAAACACTCTCTTCTTAGCAGACTCAAACCTTAAAGACCCAGCACAAGGTTCATGTGCTAAGTTTTGGTAAAAAATCTTTCCTGTCTCCCAGATAAACTAACTATTCCCCCTTAGGGTGTTCTACAGTCCTTCCTGTGTACCCCAACCATGGTTCTTTCTACCTGTGTGGGCTTAGCTGTCTGCACAGAGGTGTCTTGTTCTAGCCTTTGTGTGCTGGAAGGCAGGGACTATGTGTCAGCCAACTGATTCCTGACACAGTGTGTGGCTCTAGGGAGCTACTCAGTGCATCTGGATTATGGTTTGTTCTAACAGTGAGTCCTGTGGTTCCCTTGATTATAGTGATGGAAGATGGCACAAGTTTGCCATCTGGTCAGTCTCCTGGTCCCTTTCTGATAGATCTCAATCAAGAACACGAGGAGGACATAATGGGAGTGGGCAGAGAAAAAGAACAAGCATAATATTTTGGGGCCAATCCTAGATAAAAAGAGCCCCATGGTACCCCCTTCCAGGGAAAGGCTACAACATGAGAGTCAACTGGTTCTGCCTGTTCAGACTAGGCCAGTGTTCAGCCAGATTGGTGTGTGGGGGCTCCTTTCTTCCCACCCTGGCAAGAAGTGAATCACATCCTCAGAACATCACCTCCTTGGGAACAGCCAGGACACAGCCAATTGCAATGTCCCTGATTATTTGCAGCTGCGGCCATAAAGACAAGCATGGCTTAAAGACGCCAAGACCAAAGGCTGCTGGATTTGCAGTATAGCCTTATGCGAGAACCATAGCAACAAGTCCCGGATAGTGGAAGCTTAGTGGGGAGAGCAGTCTCCCTGGACGGACCTGGTTTCAAAGTTTGACTCTGTCATTTACTGGCTGGGTGACTTTAGGCAAGCCACTTCACTTCTCTAAGGATTACCCCCCTTGCCTGAAAGGGTTCTGATGACGGCATTATTCCACAGGGCCCATAAGAATGGTGTCAAATTATGAAAACATGCCTCACATTCAATTACAAATAAAAATGTTAGCTGTTAGGGCATTGTAGCTGAGTCTAGACGAGTCCAAAACCAGCTCCTTAAAATATTCGGTAGAGCTCCCCAGACAGTGTATATGAACTCAGGCAGGTCACCAAGCTCTTTGATGAGTGTGCACCTGCACCTCAGGATGTGTGAAATCAGAGTCTACCCCCTAGACATTTCTCCCATTGCCACCTCTTTCTATACTCTGGTACCCTGTTTCTGCAACCGTACACTTTAAGGGCTGTTTTCTTTTTTTAAAAATTTATTATAATTATTTATTTACAATTTATATAGTTTATGTGTGTGTGAACATACTCAAGGTTAGAGGACAGCTTGAGGGAATTGGTTCTCTCCTTCCACTATGTGGGACTGCAGGACTGAACTCAGGTCACCAGACTTGGTGACAAGTATCTTTACCTGTTGAGCTATCCCATTGGCTATCTTTCCTTTTATTTTCCCGTGTGTGTGTGTGTGTGTGTGTGTGTGTGTGTATGTATATCTGTGCACATGTGTGGATGTGTGCACCTATGCATGCATGTGTGTTTGGCCAGAGAAGGATGTGGGATGTTCTGCTCTATCGCTGTCTGCCTATTCCTCTGAGATAGGGTCTTACTGAACCTGGAGCTGGCAACCAGCAAGTACCAGCGATCCTCCTATCTCCATCTCTACCACACTAGGGTTACTGACTGGCACAGACATACCCCACTTTCTATGTGCATTCTGCGGTCTGAATTCAGGTTGTGCACGATTATGATTGTGCAATGAATGCTCTTACCAACTGAGTCATTTATCCAGCTCTTCAAGGGCTCGGTTTCTACCCACCCCCTCCTCGCCAGTAAGAACTGATAAATCATTTAGACTAACATACAAGTGACTGCCGTGTCCAATGAAACAGTTTTCACGTGTAAATGGGACAGAGCATGAGCCAAGGCAATCAAGGAGAGTCAATGAGATTTCTAGCATTCACCAAAGTAATGAAAGAAAACTTGAGGAGCCCAGGAGCTGTTTCTTAACTCCACAGATTTCTGTTCACTGAACCAAATGATGTGATTATATATCATGAGGTGGGCTGTTTCTCTAAAGGGATTTGTTCACCAATTTTATCCACCTACTTCCTTTGGCAAACAAACAGACACATTTCATAAGAATCCAACCCCTTCCCGTCTACACATCTGTGATACTTACAACTAAATGTTTGCTCTCCAGAGCTTAAAGCCTGAGTTGGCTGCCTCCATGAGTTTGTCGGAGACTCGGCTACAAACTCATTCATTGCTCTTGTGTGTGGACAGGTAAACAGAGACAGGCCAGCTCCCATGTCTATACTCCAAGGTCTTAGGCTTTTAGTTCTCTGCAAAACCGTTGTTAAGATGGGTTCTCAAAACTTTTCAAAACATTTTGAATCTTTATATATGATAAAATTGTATGATCCACTCCATGACCCCTCATTTTAGCATTGAACATTAGCAACTCATGACCCAGCATGCTCATCTGTGTCCTAAGGCCTCCATTCCACAATTTCAAGACACATTCCAGGTGTCGTATGATATTATCAGTAAATAGTTCAGCAACCCCACCATTATCATGGTCAACAAAAGCCACCTTTTCAGAGGAGACATCCTTCTTGCCTCTTTTCCATGAAACTGAGAACACCTGATACTTGTATCTTTGTGTACCAGATATGGTCTTGGGAAAGCTCTGAAATTTCCTACATTATGTCCAAAGTTCTCTTCTGTCCTTTGGGTGAAAGGGACACACACTTATGCTTGCCAATGATATCTCCATGTGTAAGCATCTTGGCATCAGTGGGTGTGCTGTGATGAGGCCCAAGCTAAGAGGCTGGAGTCAGTTCAGAGCACAGCCGGGCTCCCGTCTTGGTTAGGACGCCTATTACTGTGAAGCACACCAGGACCAAAAACATCTCAGAGAGGAAAGGGTTTGTTCCAGCTTCCAGCTCTCAGGTCCCACCATTGCAGGGCAAAGTTAGCATGGAACTCAAGACAGGAACCTGGAGGCAGGAACTGAAGCAGAGGCCATGGAGGGGTGCTGCGTACTGACTTGCTCACCATAACTTGCTCAGCCTGCTTTCTTGTAGACCCTAGGACCACCAGCCCAGGAATAGCATTATTCATAATAGACTGGGCCCTCCTACATCAGTCACTGATTAAGACAAGGTCCTACAGGCTTCCATAGAGGCCAATCTTATGGAGGCATTTTCTCAGTTGAGATTCCCCCTTCTCAGATAACTCTTTTAACTAGTGTCAAGTTGACAAAACAAAGCAAAGAGACAAAACAGAAACAAAAATCAACCAAAACAGCTCTTTATATTTCAGATGTGTTACTTCCCTTAGCTTTTTTCAAATCTAACTTTACTTCTATTTCACAGAAAACTGAGACAAGAAGCCACACAGAATACCTGTAGCAGCTGCCAATTAAACTGTTTATTTTTAATAGACACTGATGGATTGTTTCATTTTCAGGGTCCTTTGAAGTCAGTTTTGGCCATGTGACCAAGTTTTGGTCAAGGTAACACAGGCCAGTCTCCACAAAACTCCCAGGGTGACCCTGTGTACACTCTATCTTTATCTTGATCCAGTGGCTAAACAGGGTTTCAGAGGATGTAATGAAGGCCCAGCCACAAGAGGAAAGGAACTTGGATTCCTAGGTGACTGTGTGGAACATAGAGAGACCCTTCCTAGCCTTCTGTGGCCTGTGAAATGAGCAACAACATAAACTGTCATGGGAACTGTTGGAATGTGGGTGCTGCACATTGGAATAACATGTCTACCCTTATCAGTACAGTGCTCTACAGAAGCTATAAGCCCTAAGTCTGACTATGCCTCTGCCTAGACTTCCCTGCACGTCACTGCTTTTAGGCACAACAAATATGAATCTCTTCTAAGACTCTGCTACATCCTCAGCATCTGGTGGAACCTCGTTCAAGAATCTCACATCTTAGATTTGTGTTTCCTGGTATGATGGGACTATTTGAATTAATTTTTAAATTAAATGCCTTGTTTTTTAACTGTTCGAGTCATGCTTCAAGTATTAAATCACCAAGTGGAGTTCATGGTTACTGCACTGGATAGAGCAGATAGAAACTTTTCCACCACCATAGAATGTTAACCTAGGCAGTGCTGTTTTATGAAGACCCGCATCCACCCTCTTCCCTTCCCAAGAACCCACAGAAACGCTGGGAGAAGCCACGGTCTCTGCTCTCCAAAGCCCTTAGTGAGGTCATCTCATGTGTAAAGCCCTCTCCTCTGCCTCTTGGGCCTTTGTTCTCACCTTTCCCAGTGACTCTTCTGGCTATAGGCTTGTGTTTTCTGAATTAACCAGTAACAAACTTTAGATACAACTCCCTCAAGCAGAGTGAGTCCTAGACAGCCCACATGGCATGGATGGTGTCTTCTGGGAGCAGGGCAAGTACCTCGTTCCCACTGTGGTGGTTTGAAAGAAAATGGTCCCCATAAGGAGTGACACTATTGGGAGGTGTGGTATTTTGGAGGAAGTGTGTCACTGTGGAGGTGGGCTTTGAGGTCTCCTACGCTCAAGCTATCCACAGTGTGGCACTCAGTTCACTTCCTGCTGTGTGCAGATCAAGATATAGGACTCTCAGCTCCTTCTCCAGTACCATGTCTGTCTGCATGTTGCCATGAAGATAATGGACTAAACCTTTGAAACTAAGCCAGAATGAATTAAATGTTTTCCATATAAGAATTGCCATGGTCATGGTATTTCTTCTCAGCAATAGAAAGCCGAACTAAGACATCCGCCTTTGCCCCATACAGGTGCTAAACATCACTTTTTTTCTTACTTCAGCTGTTGGGGGTTCATGCAGGCTCTTCCCTCTGGAGCAATTTTGCCCTTCTCCCCCCCCCCCCGCTTATCTAACACTTAAATGGAGGTCACTTGCAGACTTCCCCACTCCTCGCTGCAAAGAACTTCTCCATACTTTCCAATCATCCAGAGAGAAGAACAGTGTACTCAGGGCAGGAAAGGAAAGAAAACTGTCTTGTAGAAGGTCCTTTTGAATCCTCCTAAAGTATAAGCCTTGATTCACCCTCCCATCACCACACACACACACACACACACACACACACACACACACACATATTCCATCTACTTAATTTCTCTGCAGAGTCACTACAGAGACAAGTGGAATCTATCTCTTACAAGTTGGGATGACTGGAAACCACTCTGTTTCTTGGCCCCAACCAACCAACCATGTAGAAACAAGAATCATTTTACCATGGGCTTCAATCTTCCTATCTCCTTCCATTGCCAACACATGGCATACAGAATAAAGTAAGGCAGTTACAATCCCACTGGTGCCAATGATCTGAGTCTTTTCTTTCGTGGGTGTTTTTCATGGGAACCTAAGCAGATCCAGACAGCTACTCCGGTTCCTGAGACACCACAATAAATCGCCAACGGCTGCTCTTCTATGACTCCCAACTAATAAATCAAATCTATTGAACAATACATTTACTGCAAATTTAAGAAGTTGTTCTTCCACTTTTTAAGTGTGTGTGCTAAATCAAACTCGGAGTCATAAAGAAAGGAGACGGCCTGCCTTGGTGTAAGGAAAACAACAGCAAGCAGCCGCAAGCTCAAAGTGGCTAGACAGAACATTGCTGCCCTGTATTACGAGGGTGAAGATCCCTGGAGGATTCCTGGAGCCTCTTTCCTTCCCTCCCAGGCAGGCTGCTGTCCCCAAAGCTCCTGGCTTCTCAAGCAATGCTCAAGTCCATTTTGCAAACATGGGTTCACTGTTCACTGGTTCCCATGTGTTCCAGATGTCTGTTCCAGAAGTGGGCAAACAATGAAATATCTGGCATCCTCATTGGTGAATGGCAGCCGAGTGGGATGATGATGAGGAAGGGAGTATGGGAATTCCCACTGGGTGCCATTATCCTGGAAGCTTTCTTTCCCTTCCCATGTCACCCTGCAGGTGCCACGGGTGCTCTGTCAGGAGGCCTGTTGTCATGGCTATTCTTGGTTACCAACCTGACCACATTTGAAATAAACTAAAACCCAAGTGGCTGGGTACACCTGTGAGGGATTGTTCTTAATGAAATCGTTCCGTGTGAGAAGACCCACTTTTAATCCAGATTTTTTGAGTTGGCAAGATCCCCCTTTAATCTGGGTCACACTTTCTGCTGGAAGCCTGTTTAAGGACATGGGAGAAGGAAGTTGGCTCTCTGCCTGCTTTCTCTTGATCTCAGTGGAAAATCCTTTCCTTCATTGGAGCCTGCTTTGGGATTTCATCATGTACTCAGGACCAGCTGAGACTTCCAGCCTCATGGGATGAACAACTGCTGGATTCTTGGACCTTCTGTTGGTAGACAGCCATTGTTAGACTAGCTGGACCTGGCCTGTAAGCCATCTTTATAAATCCCCTTTATATATAATATAATCTAGGAATCCTTAACTAATAAACCTGGAATGCAATACATATTTAATGTGAAGGAATGCCTAATGAGTCTTTGTTCATTCGTATTAGTTCAGAAAAGCACTTATTAAATAATTGAGGCCAGCGGAGTAGTAGTGGCGCACGCATTTAATCCCAGCACTTGTGAGACAGGCAGATCTCTGTGAGTTCAAGGCCAGCCTGGTCTACAATGTGAGTTCCAGGACAGGCTCCAAAGCTACACAGAGAAATCCTGTCTCAAAAAAAAAACACAATAAAAAATAATAATAAATAAATAATTGAGGCCAGTAAGAAGGCTCAGTGGGTAAAGACACTTGCTGCCAAGTGTATGGCTACCTGAGCTCAAAAACAGGGAACACAATTGGTAGGAGAGAATTTACTCCACAAAACTCTCCCCTGACCTCCACATGCTCACTGTGGTATGTGCCCCCTCAAAATAACTAAAGGTTAAAAACTAAACAAGTCATCCATTTATCTAACATTTCCTTATTGAATGTCTCCTAACTGCTAGGAGTATGAGAGTGAAGGAACTAGGAGGATCTGCCCTGTTGGAACAAAACTCATGGCAAAAAGAGAGTCGGGTGTAAGTCTGCACTCCGATCTAATGTGCAGGTTTACCAAAAAACTCACTGGAAGGTCAGTGAAGATTGAGGGTGTAGAGAAGCTAGGTGTGTGTATGTATATTTGGGTGTGTGTGCATGCGTGTGGGTGTTTATCTGCACATGTGTGGCGGCCAGAGGCTGATTTAATGTATGTTCTTGGATCAGTTTCCACCTTGAGACAGGGTTTCTCACTCAACTTTGAGCTCATCAATTTGACTAGGTTTGCTGGCCAATACATTTTTTTTTTTTTTGCCCCGTCTTTGCCCTCTGTCTCCCAGCACTGGTGATACAAATGTGCACCCTTGTGCCCAACTTTTATATGGGTGCTGTGGATTCAAACTCATGTCCTTATGCACTTTACCAACTTCCAGCCCCTGCTTTACAAATACTTGAAACAATCGAATGGAGTACACTTATTCGTAGGAGGAACCAGAAATAAGCCTCACACAGGAATGTTGGTAGTAGTAACAGAGCTAGTACGTGCGCTCTACGGTAAGCCTAGACTCCAGGGCAGCTTGTGGCCTACCCTGAGTGAAAGCTACCCTGGAAGAGATGACACTTGAGCTGAGTCCAGAAAGGGGGCGGTACTTGGGATGATGTGAACACTAGCAGAGCAGACACCAAGGAATGAAGCAGGGCACAATATGGCAAAGACTAGCAAGATGGTCAGTCCGTCAACGAAGATCTCTGGTGGCAAATGGAAGAACTGGATTCCATCCTGCCGGTCACAGGGAACTATCCTGGGCTTAGGGCAAATGCATAATACAATTAGATCTGTGTTTGCAAGCCCACTCTGACCCAGTAGTGTGAAGGGTGGATTTGAGGAGGACTAGATAGGAAGCAGGGGGACCAATTAGCAGACTTGCAGCATTGCAGAGGAGCGCTGATAAGGGCCTCGACTAGTGTGGACGGACAAGTGAAGCATGCGAGAAATATGTTAGTGGTAAAAGAAATCAGGACTCTGATTGGCTGGGTGTGGAAGAGCACAGAAGGGCCCAGGTCGGGCCTCTGCTGCCTGGGAAGATGCTGCTGCTGGTCTCAGGCATGAGGGCTGGCAAGGTGGGTGGGGTGAGTGTAGGCAGGTGGAGTAGTTAGGGACCCTTTTGGGAGGAAGGAGGTCAGAGCTCTCTCTGCTGTCCAGCAGGATTATTAAAGCTGGGCTAGAAAAAGCAGTCAGCTGGGGACAGTTAAGCCCCAAGAGCGAAGCAAACCTTCAGAAATGGGCTGGGCTTAACCCAAAACAAGCCCAACAGCTCTCTTGCTTTCAGGAGGCAGAATTTTTTAAAATAAAGCTGTACAAATCCCAGCAATGCCGGCCATACTATCTAGGGCTTAGAGAACTGCTGATTGCTTGAGAGATAAGAAGAGAGATTAACTCTTGGATCTCATCCCTTGCCCGTCTTCTATCTTCTCCCTTATCCCCTCAAATGCACTTGCACGCGTGTACACACACATACGCAATGCACATGCCTATTCCTTTTCCTCCCTAAACACCTCTTCTTATTCTGCACAACAGGCCTTTCACACTTTCTCTTTGTACCTGCTGTTCTCGCCTGCACTCCCCCATCTCAGTTCTCCAGTGGGCAGAACTATATTCCAGAGCCAGACATAGGATGCCTGGCCCCATTGCCCAGTATGGAATTAATTGTTCTGCCCTCATTCAACTTCACTACACTCTCCCCTACCAAATGGTACCACATCGGGTTTCTCTGAGACCCCGGAGTCTGAGGTCTTCTTGGCTGCTGGGCTGAACTCCCCAAATTGTATTTGTCTTGCAGTTCTCAGCAGCTGACAGAAGGTCTGGTTCATCGCCACGATTAAAAAAAAATTGTTGAGGGAATGAAAGAGCACATGTCCCAGAGGAGGACACAAGACGCCATCAACGGCCGTTGCTTTATTGAAGAGAATCACCTTTGCCCTCCTGATGTTCGCACACCACATGGGAAATAAAATTGGGGCACACAGGAGACAAGGGCACAAAGGTGGCGCCCACCTTCACCTTCCATTCTCATGAGCAGGCCTTTGTTTCTCCGAGACTGCTCTTTATTAGCTTTCCTCTTTACTGAGGAAGAGTTGGCTTTCGTCAAACGCAGCAGCTCCTTCGTACTGTAGTGACCACAGGCTCGTGCCAGTCAGCTTTCCATTACATAGCAAGGGTTCGGGACGATTAATTTAGAATGAGGAAACGCTTCCTTCGGCTCACAGTTGCAGATGGCTGGTCCAGCTGTGTTTGGACCTCTAGAGAGGCAGCACGCTGTGCCAGAGAAAAACCTGCTTATTTCATGGTCAGTCAACAAAGGAAGGGGCGGGTCCCACTCCCACCTTCAAGGGTGTACTTCTGTAAACCAGACCTCCCCCCTCTAGAACTTGCCCCTTTAAGGTCCCATCACGCCCTTAAACGGGCTTGCTGGGGACCAAGCCTCTAGCCCAATGGTTCTCAACCTTCCTGATGCTACAACCCTTTAATGTAGTTTCTCATGTTGTAGTGACCCCCCCATCCACAAAATCCTTTTGGTTGCTACTTCATAACTGTAATTTTCCTGCTGTTATGAATCATAATGTAAATATCTGTGCTTTCCAGTGATCTTAGGTGACCCATAGGTTGAGAACCACTACCCTAACCCAATGGCCTTAGAGTCCAGCACTTGTTTAACACATTTATGGAGACAGAAGCAGATGAATGAAGCCTCCAATCTTCTGGGATCTGCCCTCACAGAAACTTCTCAGAGTGACCATAGGTGACACGCTCAGATCAGGCCTCCAGAGAGTCCTCTGCAGCCCTCTGGTTTCTAGCTGGCTTCTGGGGAAGGAAGGAATTACCTGCTGTGAACCAACTTGGCATCTCTGGGAAGCATCTGTGGAACAGGAGGACCTAGAGCCTGGAATCATCATCCCTGTGGGGACATTAACAATAGCGATGACGGGTGCAATGACAAACTCTTAGCTGCTCTTCGTCGTGGACCACACAGCGCTAAGGTCTTTTCTCTGCGTTCTAGGTTTCTCAGTTGTGCCAACACTTCTATGAAGCAGGTGCAGTCGTGCCCATAAATCAGATGAGCCAAGCAGATGCAGAAAGGCTAAGCGGTTTGCGCAAGACCCCTTACAAGGGCTGGGCTTAAAACGCTGGAATCTGATTTCTGAGTGCCTGCTCCTGTTTATTTTTTTCAATTACTTTAAAAGTATTTATTTGGGGTTTGTGTGCGTGCGTGTGTGTGTGTGTGTGTGGTGTGCACGCACTATTGCACATGTGTGATGGTTAGAAGACCACTTGTAGGGAAGTAGATGTGCAAGATGAACAGCAAGGGTGAAGGTCAAAGTCACAGAGCCTAAGGATGTGTGAGATTGGCAGACCTTACCCTGACCGTCACCACTCTGCCTGGGTCTCTGTCTTCCTCTCCTCCGCCTTCTCTCCTCTCTGTCTGGGTGCTCTCCTTCCACCACAATGGTTCTGGAGACCAAACTCAGGCTGGCAGGCTTGGCAACAAGCACCTTTGCCAGCTGAGCCATCTCCCAGTCAGGGAGCTCTAACTCTGAAGTTCTACATTTCAGAGAAGTGCAGTAGGAAGGCTGATCTCCTGCCCACCCTCGGAAGGACACCTGGAAACAAGAGGCCAGCATGTGCTCGTTGCTCTAGGTCCACATAGGGTAGGGAAAGCAGATGCTCTCTTCTGGCTAATAAGAGCTCTGCACAACCCCTCAAGCCTAAGTGAATTAGGAGGTGCCTCTGCCCTCCCTTACCCCCTGGTCTCCCAGCAGTGGCCTTTGACTGACTGCTTCTTTGGGATGCCAGGATTGCTGTTGTCTAGAGCCGAATCTCCATGCTGGTAGTTTTGGTTGCTATGGTAATTGAATTCACTTAGAGGTGTCTCTAAGCTAGTTTGTCTACCTCTGTCTGCCTGCAACTTGGAAGGGTACAGCCTAGGGCTAATAGCAAGACACAGGAGGAATTGGCACTTTGGGGACCCCTGTGTTTTTTTTTCTGATCTAGAGGTCCTTCTTGGAGGTGAACAGAAAATTGTGGAGAAATGTTCTTTCCATGTCTCTCCATATTCCTTTCTGCTGTGCTTCACTCCTTTCTGTGTAGAAAAGCACGGCCAGCAACAGTGGAAAACACTTTGAGAGCATCTTACATTCTTTGGTATTCTGTTAGTCACCAAACACTCACTGAGAGCTATTCAGGCACTGCTGCTTGTCGCTGGCTGCGGAGGTTTCATACCTCAGCATCCAGAACTGCAGGAAGCACTCCCAAATCCTGTATTGCCATGTGGCTACTGCTCTGAGATTCAAGAGAACGACCAGCCAGAGGCAGGAACTGATAAGGAGGCTAGGGGTCGTGGGGAACTGCCTTTCCCCATTTTCTCTGCATAAGGGAGATTCATCAGGTAGCCCCAGCTGCTGAAAACCCGAAAGAAGGAGCAGAGAGTCTCAAATCTAAGCGGTGGGCTGGGCTGTCAGTCCAGGGTCTTGAGTAGTGACTCTGAGTCGTGAAACTAACACACAAAGACTAGCAGCAAGGGTGGGAGACAAAGTCGTGGAACCTGAGGGCTTGCGATGGGCGGATTCCTTCACCAACCTTGCAGCTGTGCAAGAGCTGAGCCTTGTGTCGTCACCGAAGGAAACCAGCAACCAAACATGTATGTAGCTCCAGCCATGCGTCAGCAGTCACACTAAGGCTGAGAAGCCACAGCCACTGAAGCTCTGCCAAGACTCGGAGACACAGTCGAGGAGGATGGCAAATGAGCGGTACAAAGAGATGCAGGCTAGAACTCTGGCAAGGGCTATGTGCTCTGGAAACCCAGCACTGGGGGAAGAGGGGAGAGACATCAGGGAAGGATGCACATAAGGCAAGACTTGCTGACTTAGACAGGTGATGTGGGGAGGCTCTCTGAGACCAAAATCATTTTGTGCAGACAAGGATGTAAACGAGTACTCAGAAGTGTGACCATGACCGGCGGAGATAGAGAAGACTGAGCAAGGAGAGTGACAGGAGCCAACTAGTCAGGGAAGCAAATGGTGGGAAGTTCTTCGGGGGTCTGTACTGCAAGAGGCCAGAGACCCTTCTGTGAAAGAACTGTGCGTTTGTACAACAATGCTTGCAGTGCTGAGCAGAGAGGGTAGAAGTAGGGGATGTGTAGCCTAAGCTGGAGCTGCCGAGCCACCAAGGAAGGAAGCCCACCTAAGGATGGGTAGCAGCAGAAACTGTGGTCACTGGACCACATAGGAGGAGGAACGGTACAAAGCAGAATGGGAAACGAAGTGAAATTAGGAACCTCAGACGTGACATTGGGGAGTTCTGTTTGGAAAATGTGGATGAGCTGTCTAGAATATTCAAACTCAAGTACCTGATAGGCCGTCAGAGTGAATTTCTAGAACTGGGGACAGGGAGTAAACACACGGAGATCATCAGAATAGAGGTGAGAGCTGGAACTGTGGGAGACAGCCGCACTCCCAGGAAGAAGGGTCACAGATGCCAGAGTAGACAAAGACAGCTCTTCAGACAGTGGTCTTTCCAGCACACGGTGGAGCAGCCTGGAGTCTGGGGTCAGTGGGAGAAGATTGGTCCACAGGGGATGTGACTTCAGTAAAGATGCCATGGAGGGAAGGTTGTGGGAAAACGGTAAGAAGAGGTGGCTCTCAGAAGTGAGAGTGCCTAGAAACCCTGGTGCCTGGTTAAGACCGAATGGCAGGACCCTGTCCCCACTGGAATTTGCATGTCTAGCAAATGCCAAGTTGCTGCTGAGGTTGTAGGAACCATACTTTGTGAGCTGCTGATCTAGATGGCCAAATCTATACTCAATAAGGTCCAGCTATCTAATGCATCCCTTCTTATTGTGACTCAAGTTTGACCTGGTGAGAGGAGGAAGATGGGCTTTGGGTAAAGAATAGAGGTGGAGTATGTGAGCCGACTCCCTGGAAATAGAATGGGTGCTACCAAGAACAGGAGGAAGAGGAAGAGAGAAGATGCTGGAGGCTTGGCACGGGAATGGAAGGGCAAAGGAATATGATGGCCCAAGGCAGGTGGCCTTGACTACATAGAAGTGACTTTAGGTTACGTGTAGAGGACAAAAAGTATGGCGACTGGAACAAGCATCAGACTTTGTTTGGCCAATGTCTGGTGTCTTCATCCAGAAGAATCTCATCACTTTTCCTCATCTCTGTCTTTCAACCTTTGAGGGTCACTGTTAGCCTCTGGGCCTCAACCTTACCCTCAGCACAGAGGGAGTTACCTTGTGCCTTCATACCATCACGAATAGAAGCTGCTCTGGAGACAGGAAGAACACACACTTTTTCTATTTTTCATCCAAGCTACCAGTTCGGACCCCAGCAGTAGGGTAAGGAGGCTCCTGATCCCAGTGCTAGTCTCCCTTCCCTATCCAGCCCACCTTGCCATGGAGACCCTAAGTTTATGCCTCACTCTGTACCAGTGGAGGAAGCCCATAAAGCAAATCTAAATCCAATCCATTGGTGTCCAAGAGCACATTACCAAAAAATAGACGAGACACCATGGGCAGTATTTAATTATGAGCAGGCAGAACAAATAGGAAGGATGCAATAAAAATGCTAATCAGGAAGGAAAAAACAGGTTTCATTTTCTTCTAGAGCAGACTAAAGCCCATCCCGTCCTCCTCCTTTCATACTCCTCAAACAAGGGCCACTGACTTTGTAAAGTGCCCCCTGACCAGCCTGAATTCATGTGTTGGGCTGTCTACAAGTGAACCCATCTCCAAGCTACTTAGGCTGAGTTTAGGGACACTCAGCCAAGCTCTATGCCACATGTTCTCAGGTCAGTTCCACCCAGCTTGGCTGCGCTTTACGTAGAAGTGTGATTCAGTATTTGAAGGCTCTCCTTGGCTGACAACTCATGTAGTTGGATTCTTTCTGTCACTCTGTCCTTCCTTGTTAATTTGTTCCACTTCTGCGAATGACAGATTCAGTTCTTTAGTTTCCCCAGGTAGCTGGAATGTCTGAGACCCAGCATGTTATTTTTGGATAAAATTTTCTTTCTTCATAGCACCGACCACCAGGTCCTTGTCCTGGCTTGACCTTTCTGTTTCATGGATACCCCAGACACCCTTATTGATCCCCCAGCAATTTCCCCTTCAATTGATCGATATCTTTTGTTTCTTCAAATTCTTATGCAGATATGAGCTCTTCCCAATGTAACCTAAAGAAGAATTATCCTGAAGGACCGCCAAACCATTTATCTTCTCTCTACACCCACAGAAAGCCAGCATCTAGTATCACAACCCCTGGCTACTGCTACTTCTTAGAAAAATGTCTGTTGGATGTGAAGTTTACATTTCAGCTAACTTGCTTGCCTGCTATGAGACCTTGGGTGAATTTCCTACCATCGCTGTGCCTGTTGCCTCATTCCAATAAATAGAGGTGACATCCGTCACGTAGTTATTAAACTAATTCAATGAAGAGGCACACAAAACGCTTAGAAATCTTCCTACCACATAAATAAACATCTAGTGCTAGCCACTGCTGCTGCTGTATTTGCTATTAAATATATTACTATGCTTACTATTTCCTATTAAAATCAGTGATAATCTTATTTGCTTGTATGCTTAGATACTAGGTAAAGTGTTTGGCATGAATAAACATTCAATAATCTTGAATAGATGAATAAATGGTCTTTTAGGTTTCTTATTCCAAAGGTTTTTCAATTTAAAGAGATGACCTACATGTTGATAACCATGATTAAAACTTATATAACTAATGGTATGATTTCAGCATCTATGGGGTGGTGATTTCCAATCAACAGTTCTTCCCACTTTGCTTTCTGTTTAATCTGGTGGTCAGTTCCTAGTAACATAGCTAGCTCTGATGTCCTGGTCAGTAGCTCGTTGTTCTTTTCCCTGGGGCTGAATCTCCTCCTTAACTGTAACAAAAGCAATAAAATGTTAGAAAGAACCAGAAAAGCAGTAAAGGATACAGAGGAAACTGCCAGCTCTGGAGACCGTATTTCCTGCTTTAGAAGCAGTACTTCCTGGGTTCTACCTGGGGCCCTAGTCATCACAATCTTTGGAAAGGCTGAGGCTCTAAAGTCAAGTGGGCTGTCCACTAGTAGACAGGGAGACTGAACACTGCAGGAGGCGGAACTGAGCCCAGGCACAATGAGGATCCTTCTAGACTCAAGTGCCAGGCTCTCATGGGCAGAGCGTTGCTCTCTTCCACACCTCATTAGAGAGCTCTGGTAATGGAGAGTGGAAATACTTTATTCAAACATTGCTGGACAGCCGGGATATGAATTTGCTATGGATGATCAAGACCAAATCTCAATAGATAGCCAAGTTACTCCGTTCCAGCTCAGAAGAAGAAGCAAATGAAGACCTGAGAGCTGCAGGAGCCCCCACTGGTACCGCCCATGCTACTGACCACAGGGATAATCCCAGATGCTTCTTACAGAACACAAGTGGGTGGGCGGTGTTTCAATTCTCCCTCCTTTGCTTTGGCAGTCTTTGAAAATATATCCTTTATTTGCACATGGCTCAATCAAATGTCACCAACTCCCAGAGTGAACTGGAGTTATCTTTTGTAAACACACACATACATTTTTCATTGCTGACATGGAGAGAAAGCTTGCTTTATCCAGTATTACACACCTTGTACTTTTTTCCCACTTAATATATTTTGGTGTTTGCACTGTTTCAGAATACATGTACTTACACTATTGCTTTGGTGGATGCCTTAGATTGCGTTATAAAAAGCAGTTTATTTAAGAAGCTTACTTACAATGTTTCCAATCATTAGCTTTCACAAATAAAGCCATTATGAATAGCTACAGGTTATTTGTGAGTGCATCACAAAATAACTCTCTACAAGAGGAATTGTTTGGTCAATGGTTTTTCCACAGGGAATTTTATTAACTATTGAAAACCAGTGTCTCACAGGTAGCCCCTCCCACTTTTTAGAATTGGTAAATCTGAAACTGCAAGAGGGCAAGCAACTTGACCAGTTGTGTAGACCCTAAATAAAACACCTGGAGCTGAGCATAGTGATGTGGGATCCCCTCTGGATGCTGTGAATATGTTTTATTACCATTGGTTAATAAAGAAACTGCTTTGGCCTATGGCAGGGCAGAATATAGCAAAGCGGAAAATCCAAGCAGAGAAATAGGAGGAAAGAAGGCAGAGTCAGAGAGAAGCCATGTAGCTGCCCAAAAAGAAAGACATTGGAACCTTACTGGTGAGCTACAGCCTCATGACAATACACAGATTAATGGAAATAGGTTATTTGAATATGTAAGAGCTAGGTAGAAATATGCCTGAGCCATTAGCCAGTGTTATAATTAATATAGTTTTGTGTGATTATTCGGATCTGGATGACTGGAAACGAAAGTGCAGTTTCCATCTACAGCATAGTGGTTCACAGCTATAATCCCAGCACTTCAGAGACTCCTGACCCAGCAGGATTGCCATGAGTTCAAGAACAACCTGGGCTACAAAGTGAGTTCCTATATCTAACAAAGCAAAACAAAATCCAAAACACAACCGGTATAAGAATTAGTGCTTTTGTTGTTTTGTTTCAGACGGTGTCTTACTATGTATTTCTGACTGACCTAAAACTCAGTTTCTATATCAGGATGGCTTCAAGCTCACAGAGATCCACCTGCCTCTGCTTCTGCTTCCCAAGTACTGGTATTAAAGGTACACCACCATGCCTAGCTAGAATCAATGGTTTTGTTTGTTTGTTTGCTTAACAATTTCTAAGCAATGGGCTCAAAGCAATCTGGGCTAGACTTCTAGATTATAAGAAAATGTGTGGCTTCACATACAATGTTTTGCAATGTGAACTGAATTTTGAAAAATAAACATATTCCCTTACATGAAAGCAAACCTGTATTCTGGAAGATGAGAGAGGCAAGGAAGGAAGCAATTTACTCTTAACATGGTGGAATTTGGATGAGAGATGAGGTACAATGGCAGTCTGGGATGGGTACTTAGCAGAGGCTCCCAAAGGAAGAGGGATTTAAGTGTCCTTAGATGATCTAAAAAATGTCCTTTTAAATATTACCCATGACTTCTCTCTCACTATTTCCCATTTCAAAACATTCTTCATAGGTAGAAAATTGAATTACTCAGTGGAAGTGCATCGGAACTGGACAATGGTGTTGGTGGGGGGAGGTGGTAAGCACCGTAATGGTGTACTGAGTTCCCGTGCACCTGACATAGTTTTCTGGATCTGCGATTAACTAGCAGTATGACGACAGGCGGATCACATCACATGTACATTGTTGTCCACAGCTAACCTAAGAAGAGTGAGCAGATGACTACAGCTCCTCACCAGTTCCACAGGCATGGCTCTGTGATGTGCAATATTATTTTAAGATGTGTTATGTGTGTTTATGCGGTGGCACTTTTGTTTAATGATGCAAAGATATGTTGCATTTGTTTAACTCTGTGAAGCTGTGCTACTTTGACTGTCTATAACACCTGATTGGTCTAATAAAGAGCTGAACAGCCAATAGCAAGGCAGGAGAAAGGATAGGTGGGGCTGCCAGGCAGAGACGATAAATAGAAGAAAAAAGGGAGGAGTAAAAAAAGGAGAAGGAGAGGAGGACACCAGGGGCCCAGCCACCCAGCCGTACAGCCAGCAACAGAGTAAGAAGTAAAAGAAGATATATAGACTAGAGAAAGGAAAATACCCAGAGGCAAAAGGCAGACAGGATAATTTAAGAACAGCTGGCTAGAAACAAGACAAGCTAAGGATGGGCATTCATAAGCAAGAATAAGTCCCTATGTATTAATTTGGGAGCTGGGTAGTGGACCCTTAAAAAAGCAAAGAGTAAAACAACAACAACAAAAACATACTGCTCTGTCTATATGTCTCTTTCTGATATCACAGAGGTCCTTACTAGGAGGGTAGTATAAGGGTCTCAGGAACAAGGGCTAGATGATCCTTAAGCTAGCCAGCCTTGGGAAACTCCTGTAGAGACATGCTGCTGTAGCACATGAGTAATAGTGGCTAAGCGTTGTAGTTCTCTTTTTCTGAAGTGACCGAGTGTGTTATTTCATGTTGTCCCCATAGCAATGAAGGGAAGGAAGTAGTTAGGTGATTTCTAGTCTCTTCTGGGGATGAAGGAACTGAGACGCAACTGAGGCGCAACCAATGTAGGCTTCTAGCTTAAGATCCATGGTGAAACAGGATCTGTTTCCAAGACTACAGCCCTGATATCTGATGTTTTGCACAGAAGGCATCGTTCTAGCTGGGACTAATGTGAAGTCCCCATGACCTCCAGAAGCCTACACTTAGATGGCCTTTGTGCTGCTTCTTCTCCTCCCTCAACATTCCCCAGCAGAGTAATGGGCCTTTCTCTTGATGCTGGAAGCAAGCCTTTCTTTCCATAGAACGAGACTAGTTCCCATAGAATCAGTCTAGTCTAGTTTTGGTGACTCAATTGATCTGACTGCAGGACCTGCTCTGGCCTTTGATGAAGCTCCAGTAGGACATTTTCCTGGTTCGGTGAGCATGCTGGACTCCCTCGATTACCCTTCTTACCTCTTGGCTTGTCTGAGCCTGGACCTACCTTGTTTTTCAGAGTCCTTACTTTCTGAGGATTCCTGTCCTAGCCAAAACCTCTCCTTCCTGAGCCATTGTGCTCTGTTTGTTTCTAGGTCCCCCTCAACATCTAGAGAGCTTCTGTTGGACCTCTTTGAATGTCAACTGCAAGACAGGATGGCTGTCTACCTCCTGTGGTTTGTTCGCCAGTTCATTTGCCTGCTCAGATGCACACTGCTGCTGACTTTGCCCCAAAGCTGCTCCCCCATCACAATGGGTAATGTCTCAACCCCAGGCCCAGTTTGCATAGCCTGGAGCTTTGATTGTCTGTAGGCCCTAAACTCTGCCTTGACACCCATCTGGCTCTGTCGCCCTTTCTGCAGCCTTATTTGCCCATCTATGGCCATGCCCCCTAGGTTTTCTTTCCTTGCAGGTATGAATAAGAACACAGCGGTTCGAGGTCCCTCGAGGGAGAGCTCTGTCTGAAAACAGGCATGATTACTATTTCCATCACCTTTCTAATCCTGTAATCACACATTGGCAGCAGGGAGCCTGGCCAGGGAGAGGCCGCTTCCACAAGCGGCAGGAAAGAGGAGGCTGCGTGCTGCATGCCAACGGTGCTTATTGAAAACGTAGGCATGGCTGCCTTTCATGAGCAGGAAGGTGAATAATGGAGGCATTTATCCCAAGCAGCTCACATTCAAACTGTGCGGACCTGTGTTCACATTATGAAAGCTTTGTCAAAGACATATCACCCTTCCGGGCCAAGGGGATGCTGCCTGGGCTCTCAGTCCTGTCTGGTGGCTGGAAGGTGTGGGAGGGGAGAATGTCTGAACTGCTGGCCGCCCATTCACAAAGATTCTCCCATGCTCCTCCTTTTGGATCTTGTAACTTTTAATTTGGAAGCCCGTCTTTCTATCATAAGTGGGAAAAAATCTTACAGATGTTTGGAAACTGTTGTTCAGAACAAATCCCTGGGGACAGGAGAGACGGCTTAGTGGTTAGGGGTACCCACTGCTCTTGCTGCAGACCAGAGTTTGATTCCCTGCATTCTGTCATGCAGCACACAGGGACCTATAGCTCCAGCTCCATGGATTCAACGCCCTCTTCTGGCCTCCATGGGCATCTGCACTCACGTGTGCTATACGTAATTGTTATTATTTTTTTTAATCTAGGAGGAGTCTCTAACAGATATGAGGTCAGTTTTTTTTTTTTATTTTGAGGTCATAAGAGAATGAAGACAAATGAGGCTAGACTTCAGAAGGGGAGGGGAATGTTCTTCCATGTTTTCATGTGTGTGAAACAGATTTAACCAGCAGTCTTTGTGGCCGAGCAGAGAAAGAGGCCTTGGTAACACAGCAGCCACCCAGGTTACTGTAAGAGGGCGGCCCCAGCCAGAAAACATACCTGACTCTTATTTTTAGATAATTCCTTCCAATTGATCTACTTGCGTGTAAGAATCTCTTCCCTTGTGCGAAGGAAACTTTATCATTTGCTTTTGCTGCAACTCAGACCACCCCAGAGGTCAGCAGCATACAGGGAAAGCCTTTATTCAGCTTGCAGCTCTGAGGGTCACCTGCGGTCAATGGAGCTTGGCCAGCTTCTGCGCCATGTCCCTCCTGTCCCGACCTGCTGGTGAGCAGAAGCATGCAGCGCCTCTTAAAAGCTAGGCTCAGAACTGCTGCACTGCCACGTGACCCCAAACTAAGCTAAGGAGTGGAGAGGGGTACTCCATTCATTTATGGGAAGACCTGAATGTATGGAGTGACCTTCTGAGGAGTCTAATTCTATCGACTCCAGATGAAGAAGACAATGACCAACCAAAGTAACTGTTCAACCTAAGTTCAATGTGGCAAACCAATAGGCTTGTTGGGTTTAGTGACAGAAGCCCGAATGACCCCAGCAGCTGCATCACTGAAAATCCTGGGGCTTTACCCCAGCGTGGCTAACAGCTCAGGAATTCTGCATTCCTGACCTTCCTCATGCAACTTCCAAGCAGCTACACAACCAGAGTCTCCCCTGCCAAGAAACTTCATTCTTCCTTCAAAGCCTGGGGTAGGGACCCCTAATCTTAGGGGGAAGCCTGAAAGTCATGCAAGTTTCCCTAGCCTTGTGAGACTGTGAAGTTCCCTGTGAATCTCACGAGCCTCACCCGCAATCACCTAGAGGGAACGCTGCAATTGAGTGGAAACAGCTGCATCAAGTGGCGCAGAGAGAGGGCAGAGGAGTCGTGAGCTAATGACACAGACTCGACACTCAGAACGCTGTCACGGTCATGCCCCCCTCCCCTGAGGCTTTAACAGAGCTCTTATAACCCCTCATTGGGATGGAGGAAATATACAGGGCCCTCCAAAAGAGACATAGTCGTCCAGGCTAAGCTGACCTCATGACTCCGACCCGTCCTTCCCACAGCAAGTGCCTCCACGGCGAACAGCAAGGCAGAGTCTGCACTGAGCTGAATGATTCTTTGCATTTTGTTAAAGTTGGGTCCTCAGAAGCTGTAGTTTCCATGTCTGAAATTTCCCGGGGAAAACAGAGCAGCCAGAGGAACACACAGCATAGAGCAAATAAATAGGAGACAGATGCTACAACTCGGGGGGTCACGTGACCAGCATTACTGCTAAATGAGAGGCATGAAGCAGAGAGATGAGTAATGGCATGCCCAACCTCAACTCGAGACCAGCGCATGGAGCCGAGATCTCTTGTAAATGATCCAGACCGAGGTTTCACAGAATTCTAATAAAAGAGCGAGGCCTTACCAGGCCCCCAGACACTAACAGGTCTGAGCTAACAGGTTCTGAGCACAAGTTGTTGAATTCCATCAGTGGGCATGGCTGAGAACTGGGCTACCAGCAATGGGCTATCAGCAGCAGCTCTGAGGGTTTCCAAAGATCTGCACATGACCCTGCCCCGTTCCCAACCCTGCAATCCTCCCATCCCCCAGATTAAACAAATCTTTGATGCTCTTTTCCCTGCCATGAAGCATATCATTTCACAGTGTCTCATTTGCTAGAGGTTACCAAAAGAAAGCTAAATTGGGATTTTGTTCAGTTGCTGATGACTTGCCCCTATTACCCAAGCTCATTTTCAGTGGCATTTCAACACTTTGGTAATGAATTAGCTCTACCATTTCTGACACAAAGAGAAGAGGGTCTAAATTAATTTTCAGCGAGAGATACTATTGGTCCAGGCCACTTCCCTCCCACTGTGTTAACATCAATGTCTTGTCTCGTTAAATGCCGATAAACAAGTGTAACACTCTAACAAGCCACAAATTGGCTTATTGACACCTCTGGCAGCTGCTCTCTCCTTCCCAAACCCCTGTTTCATAGGCATTCTGTGGTTACCCAAAATGGGGGTTCTTACGGAGCACAGGAAGGAGGAGACCACGTAGCCACCCTAGGCTCCCAAGCTGCTAATTTTTGTTCTCTTTGATTTAAATCGAAGAGCAGACTATTGAAATTCCTTGCCTCTGCTCTGGGCTCCATCTGTGGCCCAGGTATTAATGGTTTCCCTGCAGAGTGGGTGGGCTCACTCTGACACCCTTCCATCACCTCTCAGGAATGACTCCGCCAATGACTGTGACCCTGAGTGGCCCTCTCTGTGTCAGCAAACCAGCAGCTCTTTAACTAGCCTACTTTGTTTGCTATTGGAGTGCTGAGACCCAGATGAGCAGGTAAGTGTACAACTGCACCTTGGGCAACACGCCCAAGAGGTCACAGGATGATCAAATGGCTGTTTCTTTGGGTGTATGGCAAAGGACTGACCTTATCTCTCCAGCAAGAAAACCATACTGGAAGATTAAAACAAAACAAGACTGATCAAGAGCAAAGGTGCTCCCAGTTGCAGCCAATGTACTGATGGATGCCTGCGTACACAGTCCCCATAGCTGATGGATGCCTGCGTACACAGTCCCTATAGCTGATGGATGCCTGCGTACACAGTCCCTATAGCTGATGGATGCCTGCGTACACAGTCCCTATAGCTGATGGATGCCTGCGTACACAGTCCCCATAGCTGATGGATGTCTGCACACAGTCATGGCCACAAGAGATCTCCCGCCATAACCCTGCTTGAGAGCCTAGGAACAGCATAGAGAGCGCATTCTGCTCACCTGGGACAGATTTAGGTATTTTCAGAGCAGGAGGATGAAGGAGAGGTCTAATTCTTTTCATGTGAGGTTTTTGTAGTTTTTCTGGTATTTGAAGTCACATGCTAGGTTTCAAGTTCACATTGTTGTGAATCCGTCCAGGAAATCTCTGCTCTGTAATTCCCCCACGAGCATAGCTGTGTTATCAGTGATCAGTAGAATCAACAATAGGAAAGGGATATGAAAACAACATTGCAGGGTGCTGATCGCCAGGGAGATAGTCTCCCCGGGCTCTGTCTAAGCCCGCAGCATGGCTAGGAAGGGGCTTTGCACGATCCCAGTTCTGCTCTGGACACAGAGCACAAAGGAATTGGGCGATAGCACGGAGTGCACATGGCCATGGCCGGACATGCGTGTGAGTCAGATGTCAGATGCAGAGGATGCTGGCATGGAGCTGAGAGGAGAGGGAAAGGGCTTGTTAAGAGCAAAGTTTGAGAAATTAAGGTCTCCTTGGTGGTGGTTTCTTTTGACGCTTTCCTTTGCAGGTTCTTATACCCATTTCCTGCCTTTCCTTTTCCATCTTTATCATGTCATACTTCTCGTGTGTGTGTGTGTGTGTGTGTGTGTGTGTGTGTGTGCGCGCGCGCGCGCGTGCGTGCGCATGCATGCATGTGTGCATGTGTGTGTGTGCGTGCATGTGCGTGCATGCATGTGTGCGTGTGTGCGTGCATGCATGCATGTGTGCATGTGTGTGTGTGTGTGTGTGCCCATACCTTCTGCCGGAAACCAAGTTCTCTTAGGGCAGACACACATAGTGGATGAGAGGATGTGGTTATTTACTGCGCCATTTGAATATAACCAGTGTCTGTTAACTAGGAACAGCTGAACACCACGCCCTAAATGCCACTTGCCATCTGAAGTCTCCGGCAGTGTGGCAGCACAGGGAAAGGACGGATCCGAGAGGAGGCCCTCCCCTAGCTGCATCCTGATCCAGAATGTTCGTCTCTCTCCATCTCACTGTAGCTCCTCTTTGAGGGGTCAGTTGAAATATCACTTCTTCAGTGTGAGGGACTAAATTAAGCTCCTCTGGTAAGCGCCACGGCAGTCCTTGGTATTTCTTTCCGCAGCACTTGGCATGCTCACGGCTTTATAATAAATCATTCATAGCTGTTGTTTAATGCCTATTTTCCCCATTAGACTGTGAATGTCACCAGGCAGACACCGCCTTGGATTCTGTTCTCATCTGTACCACCACCACCACCCGCAACCCCAGGACATGGCCGGGAACAGCTGAAAGGACACGGGATCGAAAATGTTCAAGGGAAGCTTAATGACATGGCAAGACCTCTACATGGTGCCACAGAGATGTCAGACCAAGGAAAAAATAGAGCTTGACAGGGTCTGGGTCTGATCCCCTGTGTCCTCTGAGTGGGCTGTTCCTGGTCATGAAACAAACTCAGGTTGAGAGTCACATTCTCGAGGGTCCCCAACTCCGCTCACCATCAGGAGCCATGGATGGTTTGATGAGCAGCTCGCTCATGTTCTCCATCTTGACTTTACGTGTCCTCTGGGAGAAGGAACTACTCACTGAAATGCCACACAAACTCCAAAATCCAAAAGAGAACTTGTAACCCTGTCCTCTGGTTTTCTTTCATTTAACAGAGAAGAACACTGAGACCCAGACACTCCAGAACCTTCCCCAAGGGGCCTAAAGTATAGGTAAGAATCCGGAAGTCTGGTGTGTGCTCTTGATGCTGTGCCTACATTATTTTCTTTTCCTCCTTAAATAAAAGTTCAATAATTGATAGAATACTAAACATGATGTTGAGATATGAAAGAGACTTCTTTAAGAAATTAAACTTTAAGTTGAATATGTTAAATATGTTAGTTGCCATCTGTAATCTCATATAGTAAGGAGGGTAAGGCAAGAGAGTCTCAAGTTCAAGGCCAGACCAGACTACATAGAGTGTTTGAGGCCAGCCTGAGCAACTTAGTGATAGCTTATTTCAAAGTAAAGATCAAAAAGGGGGGGAGGTAGCAAGCAAGGTGGGGCAGGGTCTAGGGATGCAGCTTGTCATCAAAGCATCTACTTAGCTTGCACGTAGCCCTGGGTTCGACCTAACACACACACTAATAATTAACAATAAACTTTGAAATGCCATCTGCATGGATTTATTATGTTTTTTAAATGATTTATTTATTTTTACTTTGTTCTGCTGGCATGTTTGTCTGTATGAGGGTGTCAGATCCCCCAGAGGTAGATTACAGACAGTTGTAAGCTGCCACATGGATACCCAGAATTGAACCCAGGCCCTTTAGAAGAACAGTCAGGACTCTTAACCACTGAGCCATCTCTCCAGCCCCTTGATTTATTATCTTTAACTCGTTTTCCCTTTATTTCTGTTCTCAGATTTGCTATTCTAAAATCAAAGTTCTGAGCTAGGGACAAAGCTCAGTTGGTAGAATGCTTACCTAGCATGCATGGAGCTCTGAGCTCAATCCCCAGCACCAGTTAAAACTGGATTGTGGGTGGGTAGAAGCAGCACATGCCTGTAAACCCAGCACTTGGGAAGAGGAAATTGGAGGATAAGACGTTCATAATTACCCTCAACTGTGTAGTAAGTTTGAGGCCAGCCTGAGCTAACTATCCCCTGCCTTCTCTCCATTTTTTGAAGGTGTGAACCTGTTATTTCTCTTTCCTGATACTTAAGTTCCTCTGAGAATCATTGACTTCCTTTTTCCACCTGTTTCTCCCACACTTTCAGTCAGGCTTGCCTGAGCTTTACTGTGACTGTGACTGTAACAAGTATTATAACCTATGATCCTCTCTTCGAGCTGCACCTCAAACTTGAGTGTGAATACCAACCAAATGATTAACTTGCATTTCTAAGGAAGGCCTGCAGAGGAAGACCCTTCATAATTGGGCATTTACTCCTGTTCCTAAACCAGGCATTTATCCCTGCTCCTGGCTTTTTGTTAATCCTTAGATCTTCTTGTCTGTGACCCACTGCAGCCTACCTTCTGATTAATAAAGCATGGTTAGAAAATATTTGAATGAAAAAAAAGAAGCTACACCTGTTGTGAACCTGTACAGACTTCTCCTTACCACTTTCTCCTAGCAATTATTTACACAGCATTTTGCAACAGGTATGAAAATAACCTAGATAGGATATCTTAGTCCCATTCTCTAAGAGCCTTGAACGCCAAGTGGTTTGGACACCATGGGGGTTCTTGGAAGCAATCCTCCAGAGATGCTGAAGGATGTGTCTTCTCCTGCCTCACCTTCTCTACTTCCTGCACACCAGCCCTTTTGCCATAGCTGGAATGTCTGTGTGCCCCCTAAAAACTCATGTTGAAATGTAGTCCTAAATCCAGCGCCTTAGACCACTCAGCCACGCTACCAAAATGTGTAGCCCAGGCTGGCCTCGAACTCGTGATCCTCCTGCCTCTGCCTCCTTTAGCAAATCCTACGGGCGTGCGCCACCACAACCAGCTGAAATGTAGTCCTTACTGTGATGCTATTTGAACGTAGAGGTTGAGGAGGTGAAAAGGTCATGAGCATACAGCCCTTGTCAATGGAATTAATGTCCTTACACATAAAGTCCAGAAATCATCTTTGGTCATGATAGGGCCAAAAGATAATGTCTGGATATCAGGAAGTGGATCCTCAACCAGACACTGGCACTGCTGGGGCTTTGATCTTGAATTTTCCAGAGCTATGACAAATGAATTTCTACTGCTATAAGCCTCTCAGACTATGACTAGCTGTTCTAGCAGCCCAAATAGACTAAGATACCATTCTTAGTGGACTACATACCACATAGGTCCTTTCTATTGCCACTACACTGGCAGCTACCCCTTTCAAATCACACCTTTTCCTTGGGGACTGACCAGGAATAGTCCGGTTATTATATTACTAGCTGTTTTTCTCTTTCCTTCACCCTCTGCACTCACCATCTCCCAGCATTCTACGCAGCTCACCTGTCTCTCTGACATTGCTTACCTTTCTGTTGCTGTGATAAAATGCTGTGACCAAGGCAACTCATAAAGGAAACTATTCGGTTGGCTTTGCAGTTTCAGAGGGTTAGAGCCCATGATGTCGCAGCAAAAAACACGGCAGCGGGAACAGCTGAGGGCTCCCATTTTGGTTGGCAAGTGGGAAGCAGAGGGCACATTGCAGATGGCAGGAGGCTTTTGAAACCCACTCTCATAACATGCCTCCTCCAACGAGGCCACACCTCCTAATCCTTCCCAAATAGTTCCACCTACCGAGAACCAAGGATTCAAACACATGAGTCTATGACCACCACAACCGTCTTTACCTGCAAGGATGCTAAATTAACCTTTAAGGTTAAGGACTAATTTTCTATGTTTTGTTCCCAAGCACCTACAACTGTTCTGGGCATAGAACAATCACACACTTGAGAAATGTCTAGTAAACCGAACTGTTCAATTACTAAAGCCATCATAGTGTTGAGTAGCTGAAATGCCCTGAGTTCTACCTTTGTGTACAAGCTCAAGTTTTGTAGATGTATTTACTCCTTTAGCAGACAGCAACTACTAAGCTATAAGCCTCTATTTCTTTTAGGTATAAACTGTTCCTTTCCAAAGCAATTGTCAGTCAGATGAAGCCTGTTTATCTAAGGTCAGTGGGAGGAGGAGGCGCCTCAAGGAAAGGGGGAAGGAATGTGTGGTTTGAAATACAAGACTTGAGATACCAGCTACTTTTGTTGCAAATTACAGAAGTTGCCATGTAAAATACTCTACTCTGCTAGTCTGAGAAGTTATGGGAAGGGGAAATAAACAGAATAAGAAAATATTGCAAGTCCCTTGAATGAAAATGACATCCCTAAATGTAACCCTCATACTGCGTGGAAACAGAAGCACAAGGGCCAACCAACGGTTGACGAGATACGAGCACGCCTTCCTGTGGTACTTGGAGATAAAAGAACACGCACGCTTACCCTTACTTTTAAAATACGGATGCAGTTCGAGGTCCCCGAGCTTTTTACATCCATGAAAACAAGACCTCTCATTCCCACGGTTCTCATTCACAGAGTGGCTCTCAGCTCCACCTGGAAGTCTAGACCCGCTGTGGCCTCTTTTCCCCTCCTGTTGCTGAAAACCCTCACAGCAGCTGGCTTCTTCCTTGAGGACAGAAAGGTGTAAGAAGACCTCAAGGGCAATCAATCTGGTCACCTGAGCCCATTTTCCCACTAGTCCTGGCTATAGAGAAAGGAGAGCTGCTGCTCCTATCTTTGAGTCCTTTCCTGTTGCTGTGATGCAATTCTCCCTGTCTTAGTCGGGGTTTTCTAGAGTAACAGAATTTAGACAATGTGTGCATACACTCCACCCACCTCCACACACATGCAAAACTACCTGCTCCGAACCTGATCAGGTGCAGGTCTATGTTTTAGGCTGATTCCCAACAGAAAACCACTGTTGTTTGATCAGGGCAGAAACCTCTCAGCTCCCCAGGCTGAAGAATCCTGGCCTAGAGTCTCAGTCTCTCTCTCCCTTCCTCCCTTTCCCCCTCCTCTCAATCTCCTTCCTCCCTCTCTCCCTCCTCTCAGTTTGCCTTCCTCCCTCCCCCTCCTCTCAATCTTCTTCCTTCTCCCTTTCTCTTTCCCCCTCCCTCTTTATGCTTGTTTAGCAATATATAAGTGGCTAAACACATTAGCGTAAAGAGGCTTCAAGAAGGAAGTGCGTATGTGTGGGGGCAAAGTTTGAGCATAATTGAAAAAGTTGGTAAATCTGAAGGACAGTAGCAAATTGGAGTCCTGTAAGACTGGACCTCTGTGGTCATCTTCTGCTTCATCCTTCTTTCTGCTCTCTAGGCACACTGGATCAATCCAGTCTCATCAGGATTGTTATTTCCTCAGGGCCTTGGGACAAACCACCCCCACTGGCTGGAAAACACTTGGCCCTTTATCTGTATACCTGGCTCCATTTCTTTATCCCTCAAACCCCAGCTGAAGAGGTACTACTTTGGATAAGGGACCTCTCAGGACATCCACTCTAACATGGATCCCTCGTGTTCTTGGTTTCCTTTATATCACTTTCCCCAGCTTGTCACGGGAGCGGGTTGCTTGTTTGCACGTTTATTTGCAGTTTGGTAGAAACCGCTCAGCATCGCTTCTGATTTGCCACCCTCTTTACTTCCAGGGCGGCAAGGCTTCCTGGTGAGGCCAGTGCTATGGCCTCGCTGCTTTTCTGCACTGCCCTATGGCTTGCTTTGACTAAGATGTTAGTTAGTATAAGTGGAATTACTGCATTTGACCCCAGGCTTTCAGACTTGCATGGCTTCATGGGATTTCTCGATCCTGCTTCTCTCTATTACCAGAACCTCCTGCATGGCTAGTTTCTACTTCCTGGGACCACAGTGAAGAACTGAGAAGCAGACTTAAGCCCAGTCATGGAAGTTGGAGAAGCTCCAATGCAGCCAGCCTGTTACTTTCTGGGCAATAAAAACAAACATTTGCTGTTGATGCACACTGTTAATTTGGGGGTAGTTTCTTATGGAGCATTGTTACAAAAATAGCTGACTACTACACGGGCAGCCACTAAAAAGCACACTAAATATTTGGTGAGTGAATGAATTTTGATCCAAGAAAATAAAAGAAGTAGAGAGGGTTCTGACTTCACTGGTATGTGTTGGTAATCCCAGTGCCAGTGGAAGGTAAGAAGGTATGGCAAAAGGAAGAGGTGAGCTTGAGGTCAGCCTGGGCTATATAGCAAAAACTTAATACACCAGAGAGAGAGAGAGAGAGAGAGAGAGAGAGAGAGGAAAAATATGGATCCGTAAACCTAGTTCCTCAGGAGACTGAGGCAGGAAGACTGAGTTCAAAGGTAACTTCCGGGTGGGCACCTGGCTCAGAGGTAGAATGCTCACCTTGTGTGAGGCCTGAGGGCCAACACCCAGTAACAAGGGGAGGCAAAGGTAGAGAGTGTAAAAGTGTGTCATGGGACTTTGGAAGCTCATACCCAAGAAGAAAAGGAATGGACTAAAATCCTTCACAAATGTCAGGAAAGTGCTATGTGGTTAGGAGAGAACTGACATTTAAATGTCCTACTTGGGGCTGGAGAGACAGCTCAGCAGCTAAGAGCACTTGCTGCTCTTCCAGAGGACCTGAGTTGAATTGAATTCATAGTCCTCACCTGTAACTCCTCTGGCCTTCTTGGGCATATGCACACGTGTCTCTCTCTCTCTTTCTCTTTCTCTCTCTCTCTCTCTCTCTCTCTCTCTCTCTCTCTCTCTCTCTCTCTCACACACACACACACACACACACACACACACAAGCAATAAATACTTTCTGGAAAGTACCCTAACACAGAAGTGGGCTGCAGCTAAGATGGCAGCGTGTCAGCCTAGTGCACACAAACCCAGAGTTTAATTCTCGGTCACCTAAGCCAGGCATGACAGTGTACACCTATAGTCCCAGCATGTGGGAGGTGGAGGCAGGAGGATAAAGAATTCAAGCTACATAGTAAGTTTAGAAGGGCCTGCCTGGGTCTACATGAGCCTGTCCTATCCCCCCCCCTACAAAAACAAAAAGAGTAATTGAATACTCTAACTAAGATTCTAGACAGAAAAGATATTTCAGAGAAGTAGAGAATTCTTGAGAGGCAACTTAGAAGCTAGGAGTTGGGCACAAGGGCCGTATAAAGAGCATATAAGGCACAGAACCATATAAAGAACAGGCTCTCTAGTCCAGGGGAGCCTAGGAGTGCATCACATCGGCCACAGACAGCTGTTTAGGGATGGAGTACAGACTTCCTACCGTGTGTGTGTGTGTGTGTGTGTGTGTGTGTGTGTGTTTGTCCCAGTGCCCTTTCCACTCCTCCGTGTTGAGTCTAATGAAGTCTGATGAGGGAAAAGAGGCAGGGCCGTATGTGGGATGACGTGTCAGTTCAAATGAGCATCAGGACTGAGAAAACAGTACCTTGTCTCTCCCCCAACAGTGTCTCCCTAGGGGGAGAGGCTGGTACCAAGACTGCCATGGAGATGTCCTCTGGTCCAAATCGTATGCTGTTTCTTTGAATCAGGTGGGTTACTACATCCCTCCCTCCAAAGACCCAGTTACACTGACTCAAGCTGGAAACATAGTCAGATGTTTTGCGAAGCTGCTCTCCTACCTGGACCGAGTTCAGCAGGGCAAACGTGGCACCTACGACACTCAGACGGATTCATGACATTTCTTTCTTGTCCCTCCAGTGGGCTGCATAGTGAAGGAGCAGCGCCTTGCTTCCGTAAAGGAAGGCCGTACCCTCCATGGCTGATGCTGCCACCGTTGCTCTTCTGGGCACTATGCCAGCCCGGTAGGCTGCTCACTGGGTATGCATGTTCACCGGCAACCTTGTCAGATGTTCTCAAGAAAGGCTGTGTCTGAAGGAAGGGAAAAACATAAATATTTTGTTACATTTTTTAGGCTCTTTTTCAGGGCCTGGAATCCCAAAGGGCCTGCACTGCACAGAGTTAAGGCCTTCCCATCTCCACCCTCCAGTTCATGTCCACTCCCCTATCCTGTTCTTGGTTGTCAGGAGCCTGGGGGGAGAGGCTGGTGGGGAGTCAGAAACAGGACATTTTCTGAAGTTGCTCCCATCTTGAGGCATCTTATTCCAAAAAGATTTTTATCAGAGGACTACATCCAGTGTGAGAAGGCCACAAGGATTCCCAGGTCACGTGACACAGGATGCCATGGTCACAGATGGAACCAGACCTAGGAAGTACAGCGTTCAACAGGAGTCTAAAGTAAGCCAAAGCCAAGACTCAGATTGGCTCCCAGGATGGGGAAGATTTGGAAGGAATCAGACCAGAGCCTCGATGTTGTGTATAGCAAGGTAGAGCCTGCTTAGTCACAGGCGTTCTCCTGGGCTCACTCCCGGTGTGTTTGCACATCTATCCCAGTAGAGCTTCCAGAGAGGAATAAATCCCAGGGCACCCAGTTGGAGTGTTACAAATAAAGCTGAGAGAACAGCCAGGCTCCTGTCTACAAAATCCTACAGAATCAGAAATGAAGCCATGTTGGACATCTGTCCCACAATCTAGTCCTTTTGCCTGGGAGGAGTTATATACATGCTTTGGGGGGGGGGTTCTGCTGATGCTGCAGGAGCCTGGAAATGTGTTTATGCTAATCATGGGCTGCGTGATCTACAGGGGGCTAGCTGTTTTCTGTGTAACAGGGATTAGGGAGGAAAGCCAGAGGGGAAGCTAGAAAGACATGGGGAGTAGTGGCTTGAACTCTGAAAGCTTTGTCTATTGGCTTAGTCTCTGGTCATTCATAGGGCAGCCACATAGGCTTCAGTACCTTATCTCAAGGAGGTTAGAAGTACGCTAATCCTGGATCCCAGGAAGGTCATACACAACTCCCACTCCTGCTGCTCCTGTGGCGGGGGAGGAGGGAGGGGTTAAATCTTTACTGAAGTGTAATCGTATTGCATATCCTGGCAGTAGGCAGAATTCTTGGTGGATCTTCAGCTATTGGCATTCAAGAAACCAAAGCAGAGCCGACTGGAGGTGGAAAAACACCACAGCTTAATACATTTTGAAGGACAGTGAAGAAAGACCTTGGCCCCAAATCAGATTGTTCTTGATCTAAAATTAAAAGCGACTTAAGCCTTTGCTTTGGAGAAGAGCAGCAGATAATAGTTGTGAGGGTAGGCAGAGCGATTGCTTCTCTGTTCACCTTATGGCTCAGAGCAGACCTTTCCAAGCTTTCTCTGGGCAGGATTATTTACTGTCTTAAAAAAAAACTTGCACTTTGCATGAAGATTTGCAAATGCCAGGCATACGGCATGCCCGGTGCCCAGCCAAGCCTCTTGTGGTTAGCCTTGAAATGAGATCATTTCATAGTAAGAAGGAGGTCAGGTTGCAAAGAGGGAAATTCGTTTGGCTACATCAATATGTAGGCTGCAGCAGGAGTCTCAGAAGGAAATATTGTGGCCCCACCATAACAATAAGCCCTGGACACAGATGTGAACTCTGAAAAGACCATCCCCTTCCAGTCCTACCTACTCACTCCTCTCTTTTGTCTCATGAACCATCCTCCAAAATGATACGCCATGATAGATTCCATTTAACAAGGCAGGTGGATCGTAGGAAACTTTCCAAAAATATCCTCCATTTACTTAGCTAACCTGAAAGCAGGGACCTTCCTGTACCAACCCAACTAAAAAAGGGAGAGCCTTGCCCATCCCATCACTACCACCCCCCCCCCCCGGCTTTGTTTCAATTGGGTGTCATTGGGGCAGAGCCCAAAGCACATGTAGCCATCTCGGTGACTTAAGTACGGTTGGCTCTTTGTTGGCGAGTCAAATAGATATAAACAGAGAAAAATGCAAGAAAGTTCATGAAGACAAGTGGGACTCCAGCTGAGTACCAACAGGCTGTGAGGCAACTGAGACAAGGAAAGAACTTCTGTAAAGAGGCAGGGCCATGTGTTGCAGGGTGGAGGACCAGCTTCTTCGTCCTGGCTGCCCAGCTAGCTTAGCCCCGAAATAAGCACACAGAAACCATATTAATTAAAACACTTCTTGGCCCATTTGCTCTTGTCTCTTATTGGCTAACTCTCACATATTGATTTAACCCATTTTTATTAATTTGGATATCGCCACGTGGCAGTGGCTTACTGGAAAAGATTCTAACCAGCGTCTGTCTCAGTCAGAGGATCCATGGCTTCTCTGACTCTGCCCTTCTTCCTCCCAGCATTCAGTTCTGTTTTCCCAGCCTACCTAAGTTCTGCCCTATCAAAAGGCCAAGGCAGTTTCTTTATTCATTAACCAATGAAAGCAACAAACAAACAGAAGGAACTCCTACACCATTGCCATGTTTGCTGAGTAAGTTTTCGATTACTATAACAAAATACTTAAGACAACTAAAAAGAGCAAAGTTTTGTTTGGGCTCATTGTTGGGAGGTTTCCATCCATGCTAAGTTGGTCTCACTGCTTTGGGGCCTGTAGCTGGGACAACCACGTCAAATGCTAGACGCACACATAGAATGCAACTTCTTACCTCATAGCTACCAGGAAATGAAGGAGTAAAGGTTCTTAAACCATTCCAAAGACATCCTAATGGCCGTGCCTCCTATTAGGTCCCATCTTCTACAGGTCCTACCACTCTCAACAGTGCCAAGTTGGGGACTTCACTTTTAACACATTGGCTGTTGGGGAATGCTTCAGATCGAATTATAGCAATTTCTTTTCCTATTTCTTATACTGATTAATTCTGTCAAGCATCACGTCCTTGGGATGATGCTTACATTCTTAGACTCTGAGATTCCTGAGGTATACCAGAAGGCTCTGCTGGTGTAGATAAAGATCTTCCATAAAGGAAAGTTAGTAACAGCCTCCCCAGCAGGTTAGAGGCTAAGTATAACATGACAGTTGAATAAGGGGTGCTGGTGGACATCTTCTAGCCCAGGGGTGAAGTTTAAGAGACATTTACATTCTTAGAGCCTCCACTTCTCAACTATGAAATAAGAATAATAAAATAACCTATGGTTTAGAGCTACTGTATGGGTGAAGTAGGGGTGTTCGTCAACACAGGATCTGATATACAGTAGTAATTCAGTAGCAGTTTGCTGTCGCCAGTCCCCTCAACATTAATCCTATTTTATTATAGTATGCACGTATGGGGTGTATATGTGTGTGCACAAGTGTGACTGTGTTGCATACATGTGTGTGCATGTATGTGCATGTGCAGGTGCACCCACCGGGGTATGCATGTGGAGGCCATATGTCTACAAAGGGTATCTTGCTCTATTACTCTCCACCTTATCTTTTGAACAGGGTGTCTCACCAAACTTGAAGTCCATGGATTGGCTAACCTGATTGGCCAGTGATCCCCTGGATCCTTCTCTCTCTACTTTCCCAGTAGTCGGTGGGGTCACGGGCACACATTGGTGAGCTCAGCCCTTTATATATGGGTGCTGCGGATCTGCACTCAAGTCCTCATGCTTGTCCAGCAAACACTTTGCTCACGGATCTGTTATCCAATCCCCAATAGTCCTTTTCATAAACAGGATGTCCTGGTGCCTGATAGAGAGTTATAATAACTAAATAAGATGTCACGCGCTCAAGGAAAATACTCATCTGTTGATGGTGACCCCTGGCCATTTAACTTCCCTGTTCATGTATATCTTTCTAGAATCAGCTCTGACTCTCTCCTTAGAAAGAATAGAGGTACACAAAAGGTCCCCCTCCAGTTGTTTCCAGCTATTTGTTGATTCTGGCCTTTTAATGGAAAGGGCATCGAAATAAACTGCAAGGTTCATTCCCCTGCCTTGGGTTTGTTTGTTTGTTGGCTTAGAAGCAAAACAGCAGAGACAAGCTTGCAGTGAATTTGAGATCTGCAAAAGAAAAATTAATTATCCCCAAGCAGAAGCTGACCTTTAGCTGGCCCCAGCTCTAGTGCCTGCGCCACAGCTGCACCTGCTCCAAAGATGACAATATCCACTTGCTAAATACTAATAATTAGTCACCAAAGTGGGATAAAGAATGCAGAGCCAAGTGAACCTGCAATTACTGTACTCATGTGCAGCCCCTGCGCCCTTGGAGGGCCAATTACTCCAGCACATTACCATAATTGGACTGACGTGCTAACAGCATCTTCCACTCTTTGAAGGTGTCGCCATCCCCCTTTCCTGGCCCTCATACCCCAGAGCCTGTGGACCGTTCTGCCCCATGCCTTATGGCTCATGCTGGCAGCAAATGTCAGAGTTGTTCATCTGAGGATACCAGATGAATCCCTTGCAGGCTGAGCATGTGCACAGAGGGTTCTGGAAGTAAGGTCAGTGCTCCCTCCCCTTACTCTGCAACTTCTCCCTCCCTCAGCTCTGCAAGAGACTCCAGTTGATAAGATGCCCCGGTTTTCCCTCTGGAATTTCAACTCTTCCTGGGAACCGATTGTGTCACTGACGTATAGTGGCCTTGGAAGACTGGGGTGGGCATTTGACAGCAAGGGCACATGCTGCCTATGGTGAGGATATCACATTATCTCTAGGTTGCACCCCCTGGAGTGAGGAGCTGGTATCCTCTGGTTCCTGAGGCAATGAGAGAACAGTGTACAGGCAGAGGCAGGCAGTGTGGGGCTCAGCTAGCAGCTGTGTCCTGCAGAGATCTGCACTGGTGTGGTAGGCAAAGCTCCCTCCAGCGGCTTCTCCGCCGGCCCCTGCTGCCTCAACACCGCTTTATGAGGCGATCAGTGTCCAATTGATCGAGAGAGAGACTGCTGAGCATGAGTACTGGCTTCGCGTGGCGAGACAGCTGGCTTTTCCAAAGCGAAAGTCAGTTTTGATTTTTCTTCTTTGTTTTGTTTTCGTCTTCCTTTCCATTCGATTTCTTTTCCCATCCAGTGGCTGAACTTTTTCCTAACGAGTCGCTGTAACCTTGCAAGGGGAAAAGGCTTGCTTCTAGCTGTGCTTCCATCCCTGGAGACCAGAGCCACTGGGAATGAAGCCCAAGCCTCCAGTCAGAGAAATGTACTAACAAAGAACCTGCTGTTGCAACACTGGCTCAGCACGGGAGCTGGGCTGTTGGGAAGCAAGGACGGAAAACAGGCCTGGTGTCCACCACCGTCTATGTCACCCATCTGCAGGACGTCTCCCCCGTTGGATTCCATGTGCGTGGCCCACTGGGATGTCCTGGAAGACACAGAAAATTGGGTCCTTAGAGTTGGGAGTTGGGCAATGAGTGTTCTCTCTCTCTCTCTCTCTCTCTCTCTCTCTCTCTCTCTCTCTCTCTCTCTCTCTCACACACACACACACACACACACACACACACACACCTTGCCTCTTCCTTTTCTCAAAGCTGCTTCTGGACCTTATAGGCCCCAGGCTTTCCACTGTCACTCATGCATGAAACTGTCCATGGGGACAGCTTCTGCTCTAATAAGCAGCACAGTGTAACTTTGCAGAACCCATCATAAGCAAGCACACTCATGGCCTGGTGGTTCCCTCACGACATTGCTCGTGATGGGCCCCGCTCTTGAACCACGGCTCTGTGGCGTGATTGAGGACTAGACAGTGAGTGTTCAAGCTCTCACTGAAGGAGAGTGGGAGATTTATTCTGAACTCATGAGGTATTTTGTTTCCTTACAGTCTCTCATAGGTGGAGTGATTAATCAAAATCGTCACACTTCTACCCAGAGATCAAGGCAACCACCCACAGGGAGAGGTTTATAGTAGCCATGGGCACTCACCCATTCCCAGAGACACCCAGTCCTGGGCAGAGACACACTGGGACATAGAAACAGAGCCATGCCTTTATGCCATAAAACATATATTCATGAGTAAACCCACAATACATACACACACATACACACACACACAAAGGAACCCATCCATAAAGCAACACAAGCAACACCAGCAGGCTGTAAATGTGACTAGAATATGTCAGACAGTATATCCCATCATTATATCATCACAGCTTCTGGCTCATTCACGCTCTGTGGTAGGCATTGCCTTCTGGGTGGCCAGCCATTCACTGCTGGAAGTATGCAGGGCCAGTTGAGGATTTCTGTGGGGAGATTTACGTCTGATTCCCTCCCACAGGAGTCCTTGCTCCTATCTGGCCATCACATTCCCTTAAGGGGGGTCGAGAGTTTCAGAGTCTTCCCACAAACGGCTGCACACAGCTGTGAGCTCCAGGGGCCTAAGGATTCCAGGCAGAATTTTCTTTCGCCCAGAATGTGTGTTCTGGGATTCTCAGAAAGGACACGGGTCCTTCCTGAGCATGCTCTGATTCTGCTCCCAGATAAGGAAGGGAGGATTCAGCGTTGGCCGCAGAAGGCGATTCTTCCCAGCTGACAGGGAGAAGAGCTTGGCACCGAGGCATCAGATGGAGGGAAAGAGACAGTCCCTGTGTCTCAAAGTGGAATCTGACTTCACAGCTTAATTGCTTTGCCTCAAACTTATCCCTAAATTGGCCTTTGAGGCAAGAGACTGGCTCCTCTTAAGACAGTTTCCAGAGAGCTCTCAGAGGGCTGTAAGGCTCTGATGGCACAAGATGAGAATGAGGCCGGTGTGGACTTGGTCACATATCAGGGGAGGAGAATATTCAAAGGACAGATGGAGGGTTCTGCAGCAGCTGCTGCCGTCACCATCATCATGTGGGGCATTTTTCTTTGAGATAGGATCTCCTGTTGTCTCGGGTTAGCCTTGAACTTGCTACACTTGCTGTGTGACGAACGATGACCTTGACCTCTCGCTCCTCTCGCCTCTGCCTCCCAAGTGCTGAGATTACAGATTACAGGCACACACCACTCTGCCTGGCGTTGTATCTGTTGTTTATTAAAATGCTTGCGCACATTTGTACTTAGGTATGAAATGTTTGGCCCGAAGCAAAGCAAGTGAAACTGAGCTCTGAACTGATGGCAAAAGCTGCGACTTGGGAGGAAGCTGCAGGGAGGAAGAGGCAGGAGGGAGCTGTCTGTGGAGCCGGTGGATCAGGCTGGGAGTCAAGAAACGAGGGAGGGCAGGGAACGTGCCCTCTCTTCTCTCCACAGCAGCCTCCGCGGCACCAAGCGGCTGCTTTGGGGAGACAAATGATCCCCATTAATTCCATCAGGTAATGAGCCGGTTGGTGCCATCATTAATTAAACTAATTAAAACACACAGGCCTTTGAGGTTGGCATACATGACTATGCCACCCCAAATATTTCATTTCACTTTCTCTGTACCCGGGGTGACTACTTGGCCAAGACACGAGCCCCTGAGATCCCGTGAAAGGAAATAAACTACCAGTGTAACCAGCTGAGTCAAAGCATCCCTCCTCTGCCTTGTCCATTCACCAATTCACCCTGCTAAGCAGCGAGGACCACCAACCGCACAGAGAGAGCACCTGCCACCTCCTGTCACACCAGTACTGATAATCAAGGAATATAGAGTCCTCAACAGGCTTATAGTGGACATGGACCTTACAGTTCACAACCCTTTGAAGAAGGAGCTGTCTTCTTCCCTATCCTGAAGTCAAGAAAACTGAGGTTGAGAGCCTTTGTTAGACTTTCTTCCCAGAGAGACCCTGGCTGGGGCCTTTGACTCTACTTCCCCATTACAACCCCAAACGCAGAAACTATGCTATGGATGGTTCTGTCTGGTACCAGGAAGGCTTCCCTGAGGGGCTTTCATGAAAACTGAGGTTAGGGGATGAACAGGCTGCATTGACGGAGAGGTGAAAGGGCTTTTCATAATAAAACACTAGAGAAGATACATGGAACATTCCAGTGTCCTCTGGCAGGCTGTGTTGTAGGATACACAGGAACACGCAGTTGCAAGGCAGCATGAGGGCAAACTTAAAACAATCTAAGATTCTAAAATGCAAAACGTGTTTCTGGGATATTTCCCAGAGATCAAATGGAAAGTCAGGATGGGTTTAGATGGAAGTTTATCCTTCGAATCCCTCATGCTCCCAGAAATGCAAGCAACGGGGGCCGATGTCATTGTTCAGACCTCTTTTTCCATCATCCACTTTATCATTCTGCACTCTGTTTTTCCATAAGCTAAATATGCCTTCTCCTCTTGTCTAAACACTTGCTTCCAGGCTCCCTCCCAGCCGAGCGACCTGTCTTCTCCATCTCCCAAGCTGCACCCTGTGTGGGGTTTGGGCCCAGCTCCAGCCACGTCTGTTCTTGCCTCCTCGGCTGCATGCCAGGGCAGCGCCTGTGGCCTCTTGGTACACAAAGACTTTTGCCTTGTTCAAAAGGAGAGACAGAGATGAGAGAGAGAGAGAGAGAGAGAGAGAGAGAGAGAGAGAGAGAGAGGAGGAGGGAAGGAGGGAGGGAGAGACGAGAGAGAGACAGAGAGACAGAGAGAGAGAGGAGGGAAGGAGGGAGGGAAGGAGGAAGGGAGAGATGAGAGAGAGAGACAGAGAGAGAGTGACACAGAGAGAGGGAGGAAGGGAGGGAGGGAGGGAGGGAGGGAGGGAGGGAGGGAGGGAGGGAGGAAGGAATGGAGGGAGAGAGAGATGAGAGAGAGACAGAGAGAGAGCGACACAGAGAGAGGGAGGGAGGGAGGAAGGGAGGAAGGGAGGGAGAGATGAGAGAGAAAGAGAGAGAGAGAGAGACAGAGAGAGAGAGAGAGAGACAGAGAGAGAGAGAGAGAGGAGGGAGGGAGGGAGGGAGGAAGGGAGGGAGGAGTTTTACATCTTTTGGCCTCTGCCAAATCTCTGTCTGGACCCCGGTACCTCATGGCCTTCTTGTTTCTGGAAAGATCTGGACACTGAACTCCTTCTGCCCTCTACATCTTCACCCACAATTGTGTTCCACCCGCAGAACACAGTATCTAGTAGGCTCCAGGCTCATTTCCTGAATAAATCAGGGCTTCAGACCCCTTGATGCTCCGGCAGGCTACTTAACAACGGCATGTGGGCGAGTTTGCTCTGTGACCTGTGCCAAGGCATTCACATTGAATGAGGCTCCAGGGCTCGCCAGAGCCATCTCTTCCCACCCTTGGTCACCAGGGCCACCAGATGCACATCTACTTAATTACAATTCATGAAGTGCTTGCCTATTAATAAAGCTTAATTAATCTGGTCACGCCACCCTCCGATGTCATTGGGGATATGGAGCCCATCAGCCACCTTGGCGGCAGACCTCTCATAACCCCCAGGAAGTAGTTAAAAAGATACCTAGCCCCAGATTTGACCTCCATCCACTAGAGGGCATGCAAAGCAGTTCCTCTTCATAGCAGCCTCATACTCGGAGGCCAAGGGAAACCTTGCCTGCTGGTGTCTGTGCTAACCCACATAGCATGCAGTCTCCTGTTACTGCTCTGTGACTACCTTTCCTGGCAGACCGAATGCTTTTTTGAGCACAGGTCAGAGCTTTTTAACCATTGTAGCTACCCTGTCTTCCCTTCTCACTCCCTCTGTGTCTTCCAGTTGGGGAGTGGTTGTATGTGTACGTACTTATACATGTGTGCGTGTGTGAGTGTGTGTTTGTGTGAGTGTGCACATATGTATGCACACTTGTATGAAGGGTGGAGGTGAGCTTCAACTGTTGTTCTCCAGAAGCCATCTATCTTTCTTCTTTTTAAGAGAGACCATCTCTAGTTGGTTTGAGGACTCACTAAGTAGGCTAAGCTGACTAGCCAGTGAACCCCAGGGACTTACCTACCTCAACCTCCCCAACATTTGAATTGCAAGTGCTAACCACCAAGCCTAACTTTTTGTGTGGGTTCCGAGACAGAACTTGGGTTTTCATACTCCTGGACCATGCGTAAGGCCTGGGGAGGCTGAGGACAAGAGGGTGTCTGAAGGCCACGGTTCCTGTGTAGTGGTGGGGGTGGGGAGAGAGGGCATGAATGTGGAGAGAAGACTGCTTTCCAGCCAGGAAAATCTCAGCTGGAGCCTAACGTTGCTGTGCTGGGTCTCTGTAACTACGTGGCTTTGGCCAAGTTCGTTAACCTTTCTGTACATCGGTGTCATCATTTGTAAAATGAAGACAGCAGATCTGCCTTGTGAATGCTGGTGAGGATTACATAAGGTAACTTTCTCCAAACTTTTTTTCCAAAATAATATATGCAGTGAGAAAAGTCTCATGTCCTAAGAAGTGTTGAATTAATTTTCACAAATTGAATGCTGTCCTCAACCAGCAACCAGAATAAGAAAGAAACAATACCAGAACTCTGAAGACTCTTGCTTTGGTTCCCTGAAGTTAAAGCAACTTTCATGCCATGTTTAGTAGAGTGCTTGGTAGAAGCAGACACCTTGAAAGTATTGCTACAATTCTACCATCACCACAGCAGCCTTGGGAGTCTCCTGAGGTCCAGAACCAACAGAACATCTCTGAAAAGAGAATCAAAGTCTGGGCTCCTGTGGTTCTGGAGCTTGAGAAGTGCTACTGCCTTCTAGCAACTGGTTGGAGAATCAGAAGTGCTGGAGGCATAGCTTCATCCCAGTCTCAAGGCTTGACAACCAGAAGATCTGATTATGTGATCAGATTTCCAGGCTGAGTACCAGAGAAGACCAATATCACAATTGACAATAAGCAACAAACAAACAATTTCCCCTATGCTGCCAGAGGTTTCTGTCCCACCCAGTTTCCACAGACCTTCAGTCCAAAAGAAATACACAGAGGTCTACATTAATTATAAACTGGTTGACCTATTCTTATTAATTAATTCTTATATCTTAACCTATAATTCTTATCTGTGTTAGCCACGTGGCTTGGTACCTTTTATCAGTGAGGCATTCTCATCTTGCTTCCTCTGTGTCAGGGTGATGACTGCAGACTGACTATTTCCTCTTCCCAGAATTCTCCTAGTCTCATCACCCCACCTCTACTTCTCACCTGGCTACTGGTCAATCAGCGTTTTATTAAAATAATACAAATGACAGAGTATAGACCATTTCCCACAGCACCCCTATTGTTCCTCCTTTTTACTGACTTTGGACTTCCAATGGATTGGATGAGGCTCACTCAACCTTGGGAAGAAAAGTTTATTTTATTCAGCCCACCCATTTGAATATTTATCTCACCCCCAAACACCCTCAGAGACATAACTAAGTGCTAATTTAATATCAGGGTATCCTTTAATCTAGCCATGTGGACATATAAGATAACCACAACAATAAGTCCCTCCTCAAACAAAGCTATTGACACTCCCAGCAACAGGCTTTATGAACATCTACCATGCAGTGCTTTTCTGAGTTGATCCCAGTGGATTAAAGTATTGTAGATCAATGAGAGTTGGGTCTCTCAGTAAAAACCAGACACTCTTGGCTGCCTCCCAGCGCTCTAGAAGAGTGACCTGGAAGGAGCTAGAGGCCATTGCATGATCTCTGTCTGTATACTGTAGTCATGGAATACTTCCCTCATCCACCTTCTAATAACTTAGATCCCAGAAATGAGATGACTACACTAGAAATTATCTTCCAGTCAATACCATGAATCCCAGTCGCCACAGTGAACATGGTGGTGACAGAACAGGTTCTGTGTGGCTTCCTTCTGCCACTGTCTGGTGCCCTGAACTCTGAAGAGACGGGATGCTCCAGCTCATGTGATGTGAGGCATTCTCTTTGTCCATCTGGAATGGCAAATCAGAAAAGAAGCTCCATTTTTGGATATTTTATTTTTATTCATATTTTTCACAGTGTGTATATACATGTGTGTCTGAGTGTGTGCTTACACATGCAGGTGCAGTATCCGAAGACAACAGAAGACGGCATCAGATACTCTGTAACTGGAGTTAAAGTTATGGTTGTGAGCTCCCCAACTTGGGTGCTGGGAATACAACACTAGAAAGCCCTTTTTACTGTGAAGCCATCTCTCCAGCACTAAAAAGGAATTCTGAGACCTAAGTTACACCAACAGAGTCTAGCCAATCTTTTGAATTCAGAAGGCTTTGAGGATTTGAAACCCAATGGAAAAAGAATCCACGTGGAAGAAAGTTTGAGGTAAGAAGGGATATTTCTACCAAGAGAGATGCCAAACTATGTGGGCTCCCATGGAGAAGCTGAGTTCTGGTCCCGAAAGGGCTGGCACACAGGTCAGATCCCCAAAGGTACTGAGGAGAAAAGTCACACTCTTTGGAAGAGGAATTGGCTTTCTCTCTCTGTTGGGATCCCCTTATCCATGAGTTTCACACTAACCTGGAACACACATATTTGGATATTCAGGATCTCAGCGTTAGTGTCCTGAACCCACTGGGGGGGGGCTGTCTTCCATAATCTTCTATCTGTTCTCCCACTTGACTCCACTTTGCCCATCCTTTGCCACTCGTTTCTAGATCCACGGCCAGTGGGCACCAATAGACAGGATTCAGCTGCATGTGACTATAGGTAACAGATGACTCATTAACTTCTGGGAAATGCCTGAACTTTTGCATTGCATTGGTTTACTACATGCTCCAAAACATGAGTACAGACACACACACACACACACACACACACACACACACACACACACGAGAAAGAGAGAGAGAGAGAGAGAGAGAGAGAGAGAGAGAGAGAGAGAGAGAGAGAGAGAGAGAAAGACTCTCGAAGGCCCTAAGTCTCTTGATGGCCCTAATGCTCATATATCTCTATTTTATAAGTTTTTTCTGCTTGACCTTTCAAACAGAAAGGTCGTGTTTGTAATCATGTTTGGAAAACCATAAAGCTCCATGCAAACGGGAAAGATTTATCTCAACATCCTGGGAGACATTTGTGACCTCTGCTACACACTAGGAGCGTGTGGGTGTGAGCTCTGGTCTGAAGGGAAGAGCAAAGTTGTGAACACAACCTCTGAAGTGGGGCAGACCGCCTGGAGGAAGAGAAAGTTTAAGAGAAGATGTGCTCCCCCCAGAACTGAGTTATTTGCCGTTCACAATAGCTCCTTGAGGCTTGTGTTGGGTAAAGGCTTCTGCCACATGCCAAGTGTTTGCAGTTCACTTATTACTCAATAAATCCCATTGAAGGGTCTCACACATTAATCCAGTGATGGGATTTCTGCCTTTTCTATATACATGAATTCAGTAATAACTGTAATTATTATGAAGTTATAATAAAACATGATGTCTTCTGCTGCTAATTCAACAGCAATAGAATGAAGGATGAGAGCATCCTCACTCCGCATTCATCAGTGCTTCTCCTCAACCAGGGAACAATTCCTGTGCTAAAATGAGGCATGAGGAACAGTCCTGGCCCTGCCTCAGCAGGTTTCCTTATCAATGCAACTTCCCTCCGTGGGGCAAGAGGAGAGAATGGGTCTCCAGAGAGCCCTTCATGATTGCTACCCATCCTCAAGTGGAGAGATGGAAAGAAACTGCTAATCATTTTCCCCATCTTCTACTGCTACCTCATTGCTCCAGAATCCCTTGCCATCACCAGGCTGTGATGCCTTACCAGTGTTTCTCAACCCATGGGTCGAGATCTCTTTGGGGCCCGAATGACCCTTTCACAGGGGTCACCTAAGACTACTAGAAAACACAGATATTTGCCTTACAATACAGTAGTAAAATTACAGTTATGAAATAGTAACGAAAATAATTTTATGGTTGGGTGGCTACCACAACATGAGGAACTTATTAAAGAATTGAGAACCACTGCCTTAGGTCATATTTCACCAGGATGGACAGTTGGATACAAGGAACTGAATATCAAGACAAGACAGATCCTACAGGGGTTTGTTTGGGCTTCTAGAACCACGGACCCAGCAAGACCAGGTTGGGAGAAGAACATGAGTTCTACAGAGAGAAGGGACCATGTGGAGGTTCAGCAGAGAGCTAAGGGGAGGCATCATCTACCCCTGTGGAACTCGAGAGAAACCTTGTGGTGTGAGCCTGCAGGCCCTGTGTTAGCCATTTCTGGGGATTATGTAGTTTCGGAGCCTGTCCTGGAACTAGCTCTTGTAGACCAGGCTGGCCTTGAACTCACAAAGATCTGCTTGCCTCTGCCTCTGGAGTGCTGGGATTAAAGATGTGTGCCACCACCGCCCAGCTGGTATTTCTTGTCCTTGGCCACTGAAAGTTATGCCTGCAACACTCCAACCAAACTGTTGCTATTATTTTATCAAGTATTGAGTGAGTTTCTAATTCTGTAGTTAAACAATAGTCAAGTTCTTACTGAGAATTCCATGCAGACCACACTCCTTTTTCCTTTGTTCCTGGCTGCTTTCTTAAGGTTCTGAACAGTGCTTAGCACAGACAATGTTTCCAGTCATGGTACTGAGTGAATGAGTGGATGGAGAAAGCTAGAGGACCTATAAGAGACAGTCTTCCCAAAGAGGGCCATTCCCCATATTTAACCCTAAGAAATAATATTTTTTTCTCTTTTTATGAGACAGAGTTTCTCTATGTAACAGCCTTGGCTGTCCTAAAACTCAGTTTTTAGACCAGGCTGGCTTTGAACTCACAGAGATCTGCCTGTCTTTGCCTCCTGAGTGCTGGGATGAATGGCATGTGCCATCACAGCCCGCTGAAATAATACTTCTTAAGAAAGTATAACTTCTAAGAAAGAACTGACTAGGCTGAGGCACAGAGGGTCTTAAGGACCAGTGACAAGGAGTTTACAATTATGCCCTGCCCCTCAGTCCTAGACTGAAAGCAGGCTCCTTCCTCTTTGAAGCAGCTTCTAGCAGATTCCTCGGCCTGACATCAAGAGACAGAGGGAACACAGGGATTCTCCTTCAGTCTGCTCCTGTGCTTCAGCATAGATTGCTCCTAGTCCAAGGTGCCATGCTTTTATATGAGTTCAACAGTCACACCAAGCCCCTCTCTGAAGATGTAGGAGAAGGCACCAGACACAGGCTCCCATCGGGGTTCTTGGAGTCTTCGAGGGGAGAATATCAACCTTTCCGGTCCCCATCGCCAGAGAACCAGGTTGCACAATTGGTCATGCAACTCAGCCTGGCCTCTCAAAGGCCAGTAAGAAGTCGCAGGGGACCCCAATCCAGGATTCCTTCTGCTTTAAAAGCCCGCCCTTCAACTGGGATGGAACTCCTCTAAGCCTCTGAGGGACTGCCTGAGCCATCAGCATCAGCTGAATGGAGGATGCAAGGAGGCGATCAGCTTCTTAAGACAGCTGGGACACCAAACATGAAAATGTGTAAATGTCCCCTGAGCTGATGAGGGCAGGGAAAGGGCTGACTCTGGGTGACGGATTGTCTCAAGCTCTTGTCACGGTATTGCGATGCGATAATGATCTTGTTTCTCACTTCTTGTGCTCGTGGTTATCGAGGTCTGGAGGAAACCTTCATGTGTTGAGTCAATTGTACTAGTCAAGGGAGGAGGAAGACCCAGCAAGCCGGCTTCTTGTCTATCGTGGAGAGACCCTGTGATGAGGGATGACTGCATGGAGCCTCCACAGGATCCCTGAGGGCAAGCAAAGGCGGGGTGGCCTCATGACCCCCTCCCCATGCTCCTCAGGCCTGTTCTTTACTCTCAGTGATGTCAACGGACTCCTCCCTAGTGCCTCAGTTCATCCATCCTTCATCCCTTCCTACCCAGCCACGACACACAGTCCACTCCAGGTACCCTGCCGCTGACTTTCCCTGCCTTCCTACGGCATTCCAATCACCATTCTCATTTTCACTAAGCATGGAAAAATACAAAACAGAGACTTCTGCCCTCGCATGGAAAAATAAAAAACAGAGACCTCTGCCCTCGCTCTTTTGAAAGTTGCTAGAGAGGCCACCCCACATCTAGGCTGATGAGTTGGGTGTGAATAAAGTCTTTTCTGCGGCTCTTGGCGGCTTAACACTACTTTTGGAGACTTTCAAATCTTCCACATTTTCTCTTTTGACACTCTTTTCTGGCTCGAATTCTTTTATTGCCATGGCTATCCTCCATCACCTTGAACTCAGCACTTTTCTTGGATTTTGCATAGCCCCAACCTGGCCATAGCTGGTTAGACCAGAAATGGTATCTGTCTCAAACTGGGAGCCAATTAGATTCCATTAAATTTCTTCTGAAATTTAAGAACTGGGAGACAGAGGGCCCTATGAATTCATATTGAACTTGGAGCTAAACGATTACAGATGAACAGACGAAGCTAATGGCAGGCGTGCAAGGAGCAGGGGAGATGGAGTACATTTATCTTCCAGGAAACTCCGGCTGAGACTTCCCTTCCAAAGAAACATATTTGCTAAGACTCTGCAGGAGATCTTGCCTCCTACTTTTGAGACCAAGGCCTCCAAGCACATTTCTGCATTCCTCACTATCTCTCCCTACCACCAGGTGAGAGAAACGTTGGTCCTGACTTTCTTCTCTGTTCATCCCCATGTACTTGACTCCCCTTCCTCCAGCCTCTGGAGCTGTCACTCACATCTGCCTTTTCCCCACCCCTATCCCAAAGTCCTGTAGACATGTTAAATAGCCTAACAATCAGAATTAGCTGCAGAAAGTTTAAGTAGTAGAATATGTATTATAATACACAGGAATGGAAGGGAGGAGAGGAAGGCAGCAGTAGGTAGAGGGAGGAGGGGGAGAGAGAGGAAGTCAGTCTTCTTATAGCATCCTTAACAGCTTTGGTTATCCTCACAGGAAGCTCTGGAGATAAAACGTTCTTTGACCTAGCTTTCCTCTTGGACCACCGACTCATCTCCTTCTTCTCTTTTTTCTTCTTCTTTGTTTCAAAAGAGTCATTTGGTTTTCAAAACAAAGGGGGCGTGGGAAGGTGAAAAGAGCACGGGATTGAGAGCCAGGACTCCGGAGATTTGAATCTCAGCTCTACAGCGACATTAGAACTCAGAGACACAAAACAAGGTCCTTCCCCTCTCTGACCTGCAGCGGGAGTGGAGGTCGTTATGGTGAGCTTCCCACCAGCTTTACAGTTATTGTGAGAATTCAGTTATTGTGAGTTTATAAGGGTGAAAATAGCCAACATACAGGACATGATTTAGCAAATGTTAAATCAGAGGATTAATTTATCTAGCCTCTTCCACTTCCTACCTTCTTTTCAGCCCTCAATCATTTTTTACCTCCCCATCTCCCAGACACTGCAGCTGCCTAGGCCAAAGTCATCAACCACCACAGACTCCTACACACTCTGACTATCTCAGCATCTTGCCTCCCGTGTTCTACTCTCAACTGTGACAACTGAGCTTGACTCTTCATGTTTCCTTTTGCCAGGTGCCCCCACCCACTACCCCAGCTTCTCTGAGCAGCAGTACTTCTAATGGCCATTCCTTTTTCTTTGGTGGCTCTGTAGACCCATTTATCTTCAGCAGACACTGGCTTCTATCCTGAGCTGTCCCTCTTGCTCTCCTGACCTCATGGACCACCAATGAAAGAAGGAGTATCATATCTTTATTTCCACCCATCCCTTCCATTCTGAATCCCCTCTCACTGCCACAACAGGGAGCCATCTTCTCTTTCTTCCCCTTTAACACACAAACTTACTTCCCTTTCTGTCCCTCTCTTTGGTATCATTAGCCAACAAGTTATACAAACCAGGAGGAAAAAGGACATTCGTTTTCATTTCTATATTCAGTCCCAGCCAGTTTCTTTTCAAGTTCTGCAAAATATTCTTCAAGCTAGCTCATTGTGCAGGCCCCTTGTCATTGTTTGTTGCTATGCTTGCTTGCTGTTGTACAGTCTCATCTTGTATAATTCTCTCAGGCTCCTGCTGGATCCTCCAAGTAGTCTTCTGTTCAAACCCATTCCAACACTGATCTTGAGTTTTCCTCTCAGAAAACACACACACCACCACCACTATCACTACCACCAGCGGCTGCAGCAGCAGCAGCAGCAGCAGCAGCAAGAGCCAGGAGTCTTGGTTGCAACTTACTTTGTGCTTTTGCATTCTTTTAGATGAAACCCACCCCTGAGCTGCAATGGATCCTTCGTCACTTCAGAACTTTCTCTCTTCTTGGACTAGGAGTCTCCCACCCCTACATTTCTTCTTAGAAATAACCAATTCATTTTTAGATCTGTATTCAAAGATTATCTCTGCTGGGGGAACCTTCAACGTTACATCTGTGCCTACGTTCACTTTAGATGAACACCATGAGGGTTTCAGACCCTTTCATATCTTTTCACTGTTTCGTCTTCCTGTAAAGCAGAGTAGAAAGGCAGAGTAAAGGATATGAAAAGGAGAAGAATCACCTCACCACAAGAATCCAGTGTGCCTTCCTTGCTGAGTGTGAGTCAAGAAATTTTAACACAACTGAAAGAGCCAGACTTGCCTACAGAGAGAACTCATGTTCTCCTACAGCCATCTTAAACAAAGATGCTAACAAACACGTGAGCCTCAGTTGCTTGGAACCAAGAAGTAGACGTGAGTCTATTCATGACAGCCCTCTTCTCTTACCCTTCAGTCTAAACAGTGTACCTCACAAATGCACTTTACAGATTCATAGAGAAAAGAAACTCCTTAAGATAAGAAAAATAGGCAAACCAGCTCACGTATTTCTACTTAACTTACAAACTGTATTTCAGTTTTAAGCTGTACTTAATCTTTAAGTCTTATTATGAATTGCATTCTTTGAGAAATAAAACTTGGAAAGTCACAGGATATGTGTGTGTGTGCGCATACACACATACATATATCTGTGAAGACACCCACGTGCCCCTCTGACTCAAAAGCTCACATTGCCTTGTACTACACTTTTCCTATATGAGTCTAAATATTTAATAAACTCTCTAACTTTACTTTCCCCTGACTTTGACTGAAATTCTTCTATGACAGAGAAATTCTTCTGGATCAAGGGTTTAGTTTTATCTGAGAGGAAGTCCCTCCAGTAAAAGAAAACTCTTCAAGGTGAAGTCTCTCAGGTGAACGGAAACTCCCCAGGCTGTGGATGGCAGAGTTTGGCTCTGTCCCCCCACTACCACTTAGAGAATGCCATAACCACCCCACATATGAGCCCACAATACTCCCTCTCTTCTTGCTGTGGTCCCTAGAGGTCGCACAGTGTTGTTTCATTCCTTCTTTGAGTTCTGCAAATTCTGACTCTCTCTCGGGTGAGTGGAGAAGCTCTCAGGAAAGCTAAGTCTGAGATAGTGTCAAGAAGCGGGGTGTGCTGAAGAGGACTCTTAGAATCCACACAGGTGGAAGGGAGGGGAAGGAGGCAGGATAGTGGGTTACAGGAAGGGAGAGGGAAGTTCATCTTCCATACAGTATTGCTGGCAACCTTGCATGAGCCACCGGAGGCTCTGGGGAGAAAGAACCAATGTAGAGTTGAGGTGTCTGGGGTGTGGTACTCTTTCGTGCCTCCACAGTTCATCAGAATGGGACCTCGCAACTGAGCATGACCTTGGGGCAGGGTGGCTCTGCCTCTGGAGGTGTTTGTCCTCCTGGTTTCAGAAGAGCTCATGCTCACTTCTGCATCTTGTCCAAAATTATTTTAGGTTTCTAGCGCTAAGAATAGATGCAAAAGTACAAAGAAACCCCCTAATTTGGAGGAATAATGAAAGCTGTGCTTTCCTTTTTCAGCGATTGTTTGAAGCGCTCGGGCTCCAAGGCTTTCTTTCAAGTTCTCATCTTCACTAGCCTCATCGCTGGCCTCCAGCCAAGATGGAAAGAAGACAAAAGGGCCCTGGGCATCCCTCCAACTCACTGCCCTTAGCCTGGCCCTGCAGGATGGCTCCAGTCCTTCCTGTAACTTAGAGGCCTGGTAGCATGGAGGCCATGGTTTCAGCAAGATTAGCTGGAAGGGAAGACCCACTGGTTCTAAGAGGACTGGAGAGCCAAGGCTCTGAGATCTCTCTCTCTCTCTCTCTCTCTCTCTCTCTCTCTCTCTCTCTCTCTCTCTTTCTCTCTCTCCCTCTCTCTCTCTCTGACAGATGGAGTCAATAAGGATTATTCTCAAAGTCGTCATTCTTCCAGTGCTTATTGGAAAAAAGGAGGGCGGAGAAAATCCTCTTTTCTTCTTCTCCCTTCAAAGCTGATAAGGAAAGGGCAAAGCCCAGCACGGGAGCTCTCGGCCAGCTTCCTCCTGTCTCCTTCTGTGGCGTACCTGATCTCTCTCCAAATCTGTATTCACAAATGCCCTGGGGAGTCTCCCTGTTACTCTCCAGATCCCAGCTCACCTTAGAACCTTCAGAGGAGTGGGTCGGATGATGTACCAAGGGGAAGACTGCAGGCAGGGGCCACATAGACCTGTGCAGTGCATAGACCTGTGCAGTGGATAGACCTGTGCAGCCATAGACCTGTGCATTCATAGACCTGTGCAGCCATAGACCTGTGCATTCATAGACCTGTGCAGCCATAGACCTGTGCAGCCATAGACCTGTGCAGCCATAGACCTGTGAAGCCATAGACCTGTGAAGCCATAGACCTGTGCATTCATAGACCTGTGCAGCCATAGACCTGTGCAGCCATAGACCTGTGCAGCCATAGACCTGTGCAGCCATAGACCTGTGCATTCATAGACCTGTGCAGCCATAGACCTGTGCATTCATAGACCTGTGCAGCCATAGACCTGTGCATTCATAGACCTGTGCAGCCATAGACCTGTGCAGCCATAGACCTGTGCAGCCATAGACCTGTGCAGCCATAGACCTGTGCAGCCATAGACCTGTGCAGCCATAGACCTGTGCAGCCATAGACCTGTGCAGCCATAGACCTGTGCAGCCATAGACCTGTGCAGCCATAGACCTGTGCAGTGAATAGACCTGTGCAGCCATAGACCTGTGCATTCATAGACCTGTGCAGCCATAGACCTGTGCATTCATAGACCTGTGCAGCCATAGACCTGTGCATTCATAGACCTGTGCATTCATAGACCTGTGCATTCATAGACCTGTGCATTCATAGACCTGTGCATTCACAGACCTGTGCATTCACAGACCTGTGCAGCCATAGACCTGTGCATTCATAGACCTGTGAAGCACATAGACCTGTGTATATCTATGCAGCACATGGACCCATGCAGCTGTAGACCTGTGAAGCCATAGACCTCTGCAGGATTAAAGCAGAGGCTGTCTTGGGGTTGGACTCCAGCAGCTGAGGAGACCAGACTAGACTGTCAGGGTTACATGGTAAACATTTGTGTTCCTGGAGCAGCTTAAGTCATCCTGATATACCTGCATGAGAGGTTAGTCTCCACAAATATTACACACACACACACACACACACACACACACACACACACACACAGACACCACTTAAATAAGCACCAAAACACTGAAGAGGGGATAAAGAGATGGTTCAAGTGATAAAAGTGATTTATGTTCGCAAGTCAACAGCCAACATCAAACTAAACGGAGACAAACTCAAAGCTATCCCACTGAAATCAGGAACAAGACAAGGTTGTCCACTAATGATGTGGGATGACCTTCTGCATGTGTGTTGCTTTATTGATTGATGAATAAAGCTGCTTCAGCCTATAAAGGGCAGAATAAAACAAGGCAGGAAATCTGAACAGAGATATAGGGAGAGAGTAAGCAGAGTCAAGGAGATGCCATGTAGGTACCAAAGGAGACAGACACCCCAGAACATTTACCGGTAAGCCACAGCCTCATGGCAATATATAGATTAATAAAAATGGGTTAATTTAAGATATAAAATTTAGCTAGGAATATGTCTGAGACATTGGGCAAAGCAGTTTTGTAATTAATATAGTTTCTGTCTGATTATTCCGATGTGAGTGGCCAGGAAATGAACAAGCAATCTCTGTTTACACACTCTCTCCATACTATTCAATTTAGTACTTGAAGTTCTCACTAGAGCAATAAGACAAGAAAAGGAGATCAAGGAGATACACATTGGAAAAGAAACCAAACTTTCACTATTTGCTGAAGATATAATAGTATACATAAGTGACCACAAAACTCTACCAGGGAACTCCTCAAACTCATAAACACCTTCAGTAATGTGGCCATATACATGATTAACTAAAAAAAATTAATTGATAGCCCTTCTTTATACAGAAGATAAATGGGATGAGGGAAAAAATCAGAGAAGCATCATCCTTCACAATACCCAGAAATAACATAAAGTATCTTGGGGGTAACTCTAACCCAAAACAAGTGAAAGACCTGTATAACAAGAACTTTAAATCTTGAAGAAAGAATTGAAGAAGACACCAAAAATTGGAAAGATCTTCCATGCTCTTGGGTAGGTAGAATTAACATAGTAAAAAGGCAATCTTACCAAAAGCAATCTACATATTCAATGGAATGCCCATCAAAATTCCAGCAAAATTCTTCACAGACATCGAAAGAACAATACTCAATTTCATACAGAAAAAATAAAAAACCCAGGAAAGCCAAAACAATCTTGTACAATAAAGGAACTTCTGAAGGATCACCATCCCTCACTTCAAACTCTACTATAGAGCTGCAGGGATGAAAACAGCCTGGTATTGGCATAAAAACAGACACAAGGACCAAGGGAATCCAATCAAAGACCCAAGTATCAACCCACACACCTGATTTTTGACAAAATGCTAAAGACATAAAATTGAAAAAGAAAATATATTCAACAAATGGTGCTGGCATAACTGGATATCAACATGTAGAAGAATGCAAATAGAACCATACCTATCCCCATGTACAAAACTCAACTCCAAATGGATCAAAGACCTCAACATAAAACCAGTCACAGTAAAGAGAAAGTGGGAAGTAAACTTGAATGCATTGTCACAGGAGACCACTTCCTAAATATAACCCCAGTAGCACAGACACTGAGAGCAACAATTAACAAATGGGACCTCCTGAAACTGAGAAGCTTCTGTAAAGCAAAGGACATGGTCAACAAGTCAAAATGGCAGCCTACAGAATGGGAAAAGATCATCACCAACCCACATTAGACAGAGGACTGATCTCCAAATATAAAAAACTAAAGAAAATTGACATCAAAAGAACAAATAATCCAATTAAAAAATGGGGTACGGACCTAAACAGAGAATTCTTGACAGATGAATTTCAAATGATTAAAAGACACTTAAGGAAATGCTCGACACCCTTAGTCATCAGAGAAGTACATATCAAAACAACTCTGAGATTTCGTCTTACATCTGTAAGAATAGCCAAGATCAAAAACACTGATGACAGTTTATACTGGGAGGATGTGGAGTAAGGAGAACATGCCTCCAATGCTAGTAAGAGTGCAAACTTGTACAGATGCTTTGGAAACCAGTATAGCAATTTCTCAGAAAATTAGGAAACAATCTACTGCAAGACCCAGCAGTATCACATTGAGGTATATACCCAAAGGATTCTCAATCATACCACAAGGACATGTGCTCAACTATGTTCATAGCAGCATTATTTGTAATAGCCAGAACCTGGAAACAACCTAGATGCTCCCTGACTGAAGAATGGATAATGAAAAAGTACATTTACACAATGGAGTACTTCTCAGCAGTAAAAAATAATGACATCTTGAAACTTGCAGGCAAATGGGTGAATCTAGAAAATACCATAATGAGTGAGGTAACCCAGTACCAGAAAGTCAAATATAATTTATACTCACTCATAAGTGGCCTTTAGACATAAAGCAAAGAAAAACCAACCTACAAATCACAATCACAGAGAACCTATACAACAAAGAGGATCCTAAGAGAGACATATATAGATCTACATAGGAAAGAGTAAAAGACAAGATCTCCTGTATAAGTTGGGAGCAGCGGGGATCACAGGAGAATGTAGAAGGGGAGAAAGGGAAGGGATCAGACAAAAATGTATAGCTCAATAAAAAACAATTAAAAATCAGAAAAAATAAAAATTAAAACAGAAGGAACTTTAAGAAAAAAGACTTACAAGGGATATTCTTCCTTTATTTTTTTAAAAAGTGCTTGCTGCTCACATATGTAGTAGGAGGCCACTTGTTTGTTCCCAGCTGCTCAGTCCCAAAATAATCACACAGGAACCATATTATTTGCAATACTGTTTGTACAATAGCTTAAGCATATTTCTGGCTAACTCATATATCTTAACTTAAAACATTTCTATTAATCTTAATCTGTGTATTGTCATGTGACTGTGGCTTACCAGATAAAGTTCCCTCTGGCATCTATCTCTGGCAGGGTTACATGGCTTCTCTCTCACTCTTCCTTCTTTCTCCCAGCATTCAATTTAGTTTTTCCTACCTAGCTAAGTTCTGCTTGCTATAGGCCAAAGCAGTTTCTTTATTCATTAACCAATAAAAGCAACACATAGACAGAAGGACCTCCCACACAACACATAGAGCAGCAGAGTTTCAGAACATATATCAGTCACTTACAACCGCCTTTGCTTCCAGCTCCAATATATCTGATGCTCTCTTCTGCCCTCTGTGGTCACATGTATGCATGTGCAAACATGTGCATGCAGACACATACTTAAATAGAGCTAAAATTAAAAATGAAAAATGAAAAGAATGATAAGCTACAACTTGGATCTAATTAGACCTTTAGTCTCCTGTTAACATGTACCCTAGCTTATACAAGAGCCAGGTCTCAAAGGGATAGCTTGCCCTCTTTCCTTGACATTCAAGTGAGGGACTGGATGAAAACTCAAGGCTAATCCAGCTATCTCCCTTTCGCAGATAGCATGGTGTGGAGGGGTGGGTGTGCAGAAACTGTTTTTGGTCCCCATCTGGCAGTGTGGAGTGAGATGAGGTGAGTCCCTCTCCCCTGGCTTCTCTAGTGCCTTGCTACTGTCATGTCCCTCTTCCTTCACCTTCCAACTACCTACAGAATCCTTGGCAAACAGTCTGTATATTTTGTGTGTTTACTTAGGTGCTACTTCACATGCAGGCATCTTTCTTTTAGGTCACAAGTGCCCAACTCGATCCTGAGATAAACTCCATGGGAATGTAACATGAAATAGCTGGACAAGTCTTGCTGTCTTTGGTTCCATGACAAAAAGGTGATAGAACCCAGGCCCAAATTTCCAGGTTTTGCCCTAAATGACCTTTTTCAAGATGGAGCAGGGAAGGTGTTTTGGGCAGCTGTCACAGATTGGGGAGTACCTTGAGGAGAGACTGGGCCCAAAACAATGTTGATGGTTGGGACCAGTTATGCATGCATCTTGCCTTCTATTTAAACATAACCTCACGCCAGGACCCCCAAGATGAGCTTGAAGGGTTCTTAGGTTCTTTGATTCAACGAGCATGCTGTGTCTTTTCACAACGTCGGATTTTACTGAATAACGATAAATTCACATGGTACAGTCATTTAAACAACATCCATTTGCCAGATAATCTCTCTCTTATTGGTAATCTGGCTAAGGCAAATGAGGATCTGTATTGATGAAACAGGGAAACCCAAAGCAGCCACAGAGAAGAAGCTATCGCTGTAGAGATCAAGCTTCAGGAGAGTCAAGGTTGAGAGCAAAGATCCTGCCAGCTGCAGAGACAAGAGAGCAAAAACAGATTGGAGGAGGAGACAGCTAATTCAGGTCCAGGCGGGCAAGTAGGTGAAGCAGTGGATTCTGACTAGACTATCTCAACAGCAGGGGACTGAGCCAAGCCGAAGCCCTAGGGACATCTGAGGGTTCTTTGCCCGTTGGTCCTTTCTGCTCATAGCAGTATCAGACGATAGGCTGTTGTAGGGCTGTCCCAACTGCTGTGCAGCTTTCCGTGCTTTATAAACCTAAGTGAGAGTCACAGCCTTTCTATGGTCTGCCACGTTTAATACATTCTTGAGTCTGGCTTCCTGATTTGATTTTAATATGCTCATGTGACCCTATAGTTTAAATTTGCCCCACTAAATTTATAGCATGGCACACTTCCTACTTTCAGGAATAAGTCACTTATCAATCTGCACTGCATGGGTGATGTCAGAGAGATGGTGCCTAGGGACAGAATCCCCTGCCCCTGCCAATGGGGTCGTAAGCTGCAGCTAATCAAGTCAATGCTCAGCCTGAGAAACCAATATATAGAATATAGAGTAACCTAAAGCAGGACACAGCCTGAACTCAACAATCATTGAGTCTAGAGGTCTACCCAGGTCTACAGGGACCTGAGGGAAGGGCCCACTTGGGAAGACTGAGGAGTTTGTGGTGGATGTCAGGAGATGCCTCTTTCTCTCTCCATAAAGTTGTCTTTACGTTCTGCTCCTCCGGTCCAGCTAGCTCCTCCTTCGCCACCTGTTCAAACCTATGCTGAGTGAAGATGTTAGGACAACTCTGTGAGGTTTGTAGACATCTCTGTAGGGCTTTTGTTAGAGGAAGAATGGAAGACTATTGTCTCAAATGGTATGAAGTTACAGCTCCTTGTCTGCACTTGAACCTTTCTCTGTGATGCCCTTGTAAGAGGAACTGCAGGGCTCGGGAGCATGGAGAAATGAGCTTCCAGTTGGTGTGTTGATCACTGTGGGGGTGGTCCAACAGCAACTTTGCTGATCCCCCAGAGAGATATTCTCTTGAGGTCAGCACTGTTTAACAACTTGGGTGACAAAGTCCCCGAGGTCAAAGTGACACAGATTGGACCAAACAACCCTTGTCTTTATTTCCAGCTGAGGTGTCTGGTGAGTCCTGATTTTCATGTAAAGGACGGATGCACTAAGAGATGGCTGGGTGGGTGAAAGAGCTTGCTGTCCAACTGTGAAGATCCGAGTTTGAATTCCCAGAGCCCACGTGAAGGTCAGATGTGGCATGTGCATCAGTAATCCCAGTGCTCCCATGAGGAGATGGGAGATGGAGATCAGAGAATTCCTGGAAGCACACGAGAGAAGCAACAAAAAAAGTGGCCCCAGAAGGAGAAAGAAGAGGACATCCACGCAAGGCCATCCTCTGAGGAGAGAGACAGATGAGCAGGCATTGAGTGGCCGTGAGGGAAGAGCTGGGCAGATAAGCGAGAAGGAGTCTCGGGAATCCAGGAGAAAGGAGTCTCGGGAATCCGGGCACAGGAAAGAGAAAAGAAAGGAAGAGAAAGAGGAAGAGGGGAAGGAGGGGAGCTGATGCAATGAACAAGAAAAGGATGTGGTCTGGGGCAGATGGCTTCATGGTCTAGGACCTGAGTTGACTTAAAGATTCATGAAACCTCCCTTTGGTTTGGTAAGTGTTGGGGGTCATTAGCATATATTTGGTATTAACTGAGACACGAAACGGGTTTTTGCCAAACTGCAGAGGTGCCAGGGGTGGGTCTCTGCCATCCCTATGAATAGACCATTGTGAGACCTGACCTCCCGCAGGGATTCTGTGCAGAACAGGACTTGTCTCTGAGCTTTCCCACTCCACCGCTTAAAGGAGCTGGGCTCATTTATTCAGTTTTCAGATGGCTGCAGTGTGACACGCGCCACTTAGAGCCCAGCAGACATTGATGTACAGTGTTAATATTAAGCTCTAAGTGGCTTCTGTGTGCTATTCAAAGACAGGGAATAAAACTGAGCAAATGTGTTTCTTCTTTAAGAAAGAATGGGTAGTTTTTCAAAAGGATAATTCAGAACTACAGAGTCAGAAAATGGATCCCACATAGCGGGCCATCACCCGCGATCATGGCAAGTGTGTATTTGCCTTGTTAGAAGAATCAGGGAAAAGAAAGTCCTGGAAGAAAGTCCTTGGGGCCTGAGCAATCTTCTCTACTCCTTGGATTCCCCTTGCCTGTCTGAGTAAAGCCACTTTTGGTGTTCTAGTCAAGCCCACCTTCGTTTTCCATTTTTATCCACTGGGGAAGAGGAAGTGTCATGGAGTCAAGTTTGCTATAGCCTCAGTTTCTCAGTCTTCTCATCTGCAAAATGGGAAAGAAGCATCTACTTTTTACTATGTCATTTTGAAGACTAAATGGCTTTACACAAGCAAAGCACTTAGATATTCGTATGCCTGGGACATTTTAGAAGCTCAATAAACACTGTCATTACAACTATTATCACTCTCCCCAAGCATGCCTATTTCCAGGCAGTCTGGCCTTCTTCGCTCTTCTGGACCCAGCAGCCGGAGAAGTCGCCTCATCTCTGTGGGTGAATGAATGCTGCCTGTGCAGTGAGACTCAGTGTGAGTCCAAGGGACTGCAACAGCCTCCCTCTCTTCCTGTCCCTAATAGAACAGAGAACATAGAACAGTCAGCAAAACCAAGGCTTTTTAATAGAATTGTCTGTGTTCTCTGTTTTCTCTAGTATTATATAATTGCACAGGAGCATGCTTGGGTGTGTTTAATTTGTTGTTCTGTGGGTGAGAAGACAAGGATGTTGCCAGCCTGAAAGGGGGCATCACTCTTCTGACTTGAAGACATTCTTTAGAGAAAGGCTCCTTAGACAGAAGGCAGAATTGCCATCCATGTTCCTGGCGCCTTTCCACTCACCACAGCTGCCTTACAACCATAGGGCATGGCCTCCGGTGTGGGACACCCCTCAATGGCTTGCTAGTCTTCAGACTCAGAGCCACTTCAGCTCAAGAAGTACAGTGTAGGGTAGGGTAGGTTGGGGGATGGACCATGGACTCTTCTGCACATGGGAGAGTTCTATAGGGTGAGAATCTGCAGAAGGAGGGAAGGAAGGCTGAGCAAAGTATTGGGGAAGAATCTCTGATGATGGGATCATAATCTCTAAGTAACCAAGAAGGAAACTGCAGGGCAGCTTTCACCCTCTCATGTACTAGTTATTGCAACAAAATATTAACCACGGCCACAGAAGGTCCCAAAGACAGAAGAAGGAAGACATTTGCTTTTTATTTACAATAGTTTTCTTCCCCCTCCCTCTCCCTCCCCCCACTTCCTCACTGAGTAGCCTAGGCTGGCCTGGAACTCACGATTCCCCCCCTTTAGGCTCCCGACTGCTGGGATTCAGGCATACAGCAACATGCTTGGCTTCAGTTCTCTAAACACGTACACCAAATATCCTCTTAGATGTCCACAGATGCGAAAATGGTCAGAATAGCGTTGGATACACTGGCATGTATAGATTCATGTATAATGCTTTTATAGAAATGACTATCTCTATATCCCTAAGCAATATTTTCCCAAAGTCCCTTGCTCTAGTCAGGTCTGCACACTGTTTATTACATTACTTTCCCTGGGAGACACAGAAATGCTTATTTACTCCAGATGCAGGAGGAAAATAGACCAAAGAAACAATTCCATCCATCTTGGTGAGTTTATTGAAGCTACTTGCATGAATGGTTCTTAGGCAGGTGCCTCCCTGGAAGACCCGGCCCAGCAGGAGTTGTGTCTCCCAGAAGCTGCTTCCCTGGAGTCCCCTTGCAGCTTTTGTGCAGTCACAGCACTCAAGAGTCCTTCCCTCAAAATGTGTTTAGTAGCCACACAAGCTCATGAAGGGGCCTCATGAGTCTTGTAAGCTTTGTGAACCACTGAGTTTTTTTAAATTTATTTCATTTTACATACCAATCTCATTTTCCACTCCCTCCCCCCTCCCATTTTCTCCACCTTCCTCCCCCACCCCCATCCACAAAGAGGGTAAGGCACATTGCTTTGGGGGAAGGTCCAAGGCCCTTCCTACTATATCTAGGCTGAACAAGGTATCCATCCTAAGAGAATAGGTTCCCAAAAAGCCAGTACAAGCAACAGGGATAAATCCTGGTGCCGCTGCCAGTGGCCCCTCACTCTGCCCCAGCCATACAACTGTCACCTGTCATGCCCAAGATCATGGAGTCTCCCCCAAAACCAACAAGGAGACCGAGTTCTGTATGTAAAAGCAAAGAGCCTTTTTTCTTACACAAGTTTGCAAACTCGCTTTCTCCACGTAGCCAACATATTGGAGCCCTGAACTCCAACTCCTGGACTGAGTTGGGTTTTTATAGTAGCAAAGGTGGGGGAAGGGATTGCTAAGGTTTAGAACCCTTGATTGGCTGACATTTGTCTAGGAGTGTCCTGGTGAAAAGCGATGGGTGTGTGCTGGCAGGTGATCTAATCTACAATGGTTGGAAGGTTAGTAATTTCCTTTGGATGGTCTATTCCTGGATGGTGCCTGGGTAGTCTCAATTTATGGTCTTTCTTGCAACCAGGTATTGCCTTAGGGAAAACTACTGAGACCCAGGCCTTTATTGAGCTTGTCATGGCTGGGTCCTACATCACCCACATTTAGAGGGTCTAGTTTGGTCTTATGTTGGTTCCTTCCCTGTCCAGCTGGAGTTGGTGAGCTCTCATTAGCTCAGGTAAACTGTTTCAGTGGGTGAACCCATCATGGTCTTGGCCTCTTTGCTCATATTCTCACTTATCCCACTCTTCAACTGGACTTTGGAAGCTCAGTCCAGTGCTCTGCTGCAGGTCTCTGCCTCTGTTTCCATCAGTTGCTAGATGAAGGTTCTATGGTGACATTTAAGATATTCATCAATCTGACTACAGGGCAAGGCCAGTTCAGGCACCTTCTCCTCTATTGCTTAGCATCTTAGCTGGGGTCATCCTTGTGGAATCCTGGGGATTTCTCTAGTGTCAGGTTTTTTTCTAGTCCCGTATGGTGCCCTTAATAAGACATCTCTTTCCTTGCTCTCATTTCTGTCCTTCCTCCATCTTGACTATCCCATTCCCTCAAGTTCTCCTCTCCCTCCTCTTCCCCTACTGCCCTTCTTTCTCCTCCCACTCCCATGCTCCCAATTTTGTCAGGCGGTCTTGTTTGTGTCTTCCTTTCAGGTGGTTCTATATATGTTTTACTTTAGGGTTCACCTTGTTCCTTAGCTTCTCTAGGGTCATGGACTATAGGCTCATTATTCTTTGCTTTACAGCTAGTATCCACTTATGACTGAATACATACCAAGCTCATCAAACTCAAGATTCTTTTAAGTTCCATTCACTTGCATGCAAATTTCAAGATGTCATTACTTTTTACTGCTGAGTAGTACTCCATTGTGTAAATGTACCACATTTTCTGATAAATACCTTCAGTAATATGGCGGGATACAAGATCAACTAAAAAAATATCTTCTAAAAGAAGCTGAGAAAGAAATGAGAGAAACATCACCCTTCACAATAGCCACAAATAACATAAAATACCTTGGGATAACTCTAACCAAACAAGTGAAAGACTTGCATGATGAGAACTTTAAGTCTTTGAAGAAAGAAATTGAAGAAGATGCCAGAAAATGGAAGGATCTCCCATGCTCTTAGATAGGTAGGAACAACATAATAAAAATGGCAATCCTACCAAAAGCAATCTGCAGATTCAATGCAATCTCCATCAAAATCTCAATACAATTCTTCACAGACCTTGAAAGAACAATACTCAACTTTATATGGAAAAACAAAAAACCCAAGATAGCCAGAACAGTCCTGTACAATAAAGGAACTTCTGGAGGCCTCACCATACCTGACATCAAGCTCTATTATAGAACTACAGTAATGAAAACAGCTTGGTATTGGCATAAAAACAGACAGGTTGATCAATGGAATCAAACTGAAGACCTGAATATTAATCCACATACCTATGAACACCTGATTTTTGACAAAGAAGCTAAAATTATACAATGGAACAAAAGAAAGCAAATTCAACAAATGGTGCTGGCATAACTGGATATCAATATGTAGAAGAATGCAAATAGATCTATATCTATCCCTATGCACAAAACTCATGTCCAAATGGATTAAAGACCTCAATATAAATCTGATCACACTGAATCGGATAGAAGAGAAAGTGGCAAGTAGCCTTCAATGCATGGGCACAGGAGACCACTTCCTAAATATAATACCAGTAGCACCGACACTGAGAGCAACAATAAATAAATGGGACCTCATGAAACTGAGAAGTTTCTGTAAAGCAAAGGACACAGTCAATAAGACAAAAAGGCAGCCTACTGAATGGGAAAAGATCTTCACCAACTCCACATAAGACAGAGGACTGATCTGCAAAATATATAAAGAACTCAAGAAATTAGACATCAAAATTCCAAATAATCTAATTTAAAAACGGGGTATAGAACTAAACAGAAAATTCTCAACAGAAGAATCTCAAATGGCCAAAAGACACTTAAGGAAATGTTCTACATCCTTAGCCATCATGGAACTGCAAATCAAAACAACTCTGAGATACCATCTTACTCCTGTCAGAATGGTTAAGATCAAAAACACCAATGATAGCTTATGCTGGGAGGATGTGGAGTGAGGGGAATACTCCTTCATTGCTGGTGGGAATGCAAACTTGTACAACTCTGGAAATCAGTATGGTGGTTTCTCAGAAAATTGGGAACAGCCTACCTCAGGACCCAGCAATACCACTCTTGGGCATATACCCAAAGGATGCCCAATCATACTACTAGGACATTTGTTCAACTATGTTTAGCAGCAATATTTGTAATAGCTGGAACCTGGAAACAACCTAGATGTCCCCCAACAGGGAATGGATAAAGAACCACTGAGGCTATAAGTGTCTTGGGCCTCTTAAGCTTTCTTCTCCCCTCCCAGAGGAAATGTTTAAATTGGGAGAAAGGATAGACCAAACAGTACTTTTGCAAATACATCTTCCTAAAACCAACTGAGTCTAGGATATTGGCTCTCATAACAGTACAAGGGGAACTGTGAATTTGCTTAGCTTTGCATCGAATGCTGCCTTCCCTTTTGCTCTTCTTGTTATTGTTATTTTCTTCATAGTTCCTGTAGCTAAAAGAGTATTCTAGGAAACACTGGAGCTTAGTTATGGAATAGCAAGGTGTCAGAGTGGTGGAAGAGCAGATGAGAGGAGAAGGTAGGCCATGAGATCGAAGAAGCAGGGGCACCATGTCCCTAGAGAGACTGCCAAGACCTGATTCTCACTTTCTCAATAACTTGACTGAAAACTAGAGGATAGAGTTTGGTGTCAGACATGGAACTGGGAGAGCATTAAGGAGATGAGGTAAGAGATGGGGTCAGAGTGGACCTGTGGAAGCTTATTGGAAGAATCCCTCTAGTGAAGCCCAAGGAGACTTAATTGTGTATTTCCTGGGAGGAAGTGGAAACTCATAGAATATCTCCACTTTTCAAAACCTTAATAAGGATGCCTTTTCATGAATGGATGAAAATTAGTCGAGAAGGGAGCATGTGATAGTCACTGGTGCTGAGAGTTACATTTTGAACACACTGAGCTTGGACTGTCTATCATCTCTCAAAAAGGAGACTGTTGGCTGCATGGGGCTGACTTTCCAAAGGCAGACTTAGGCTGCTGTTGGTTAACTCAGTTGCTTATGCAAAAATTTTAAATAAAAATCAAGTTGTTAGCATGTGTACAATAAGCACCCATTAAACACATTCTATTAGGTTGAGCCAAATGAAGTAACAATCTTTTTGTGACAAAAAAAAGGTCAAATATTGTCCAATTTCATATCACTTAAGCTCACATATCTGAAGTGTCAGAATTGTGAAGGACAAAGATGTATTAAGCATAATACATGCTCCCCAGGAGCTGACAGCTCAGAGTGGGAATAACACTTTCATTTAAGTCTAGTGACATAATAAGTACTTACATAATGGCGACTGTGTTCAGGCACCATAATAAGCAGCTTTCTCGCATGCAGTCATGTAATCATCACAACGACTCCGCGAAGTCGAAAGTGCCATTAGTTCTCAGAAATAACTTGTTTAACCAAACCGTGGTGGGTTAAAGATGGCGCTGTGCCTTTTACCACTCACTCAGTGGAAATGAGCGGAGGCTATCCTGCCGCACTCCTAATTGGCTTTGATGAATTGCATGGGTTGTAGGAGATGCTACGCAATCTGTCTTCCCTCGCAGAAGCCAGCTGCCATGTTAGAATCCTAACCCCCTTGGAGACCACCACACCGTGCGGAGCCCAAGCATATCACGTGTCAAGAGGAAGACAATGTGTGAAAGAGTGCTGAGGTGCCTGGGTGACCTGGACCAACACCTGCCTGAGCAGAATAGCAACCTTGTTAAAAAGTATTCAGTGCCATTATGTTTTAGGATAACTTTCTGTGTAACAATAGATAACTGTAAGACAATCAAAAAGTAGTTGAGTGGGGATTTAAAAACCTGGGCATCCATCCCCACAATCCATCCTCTGAACTATTACACCATTCTACCCCCTTAATGGAGGGGCTACCTGTGACAAGCACTAGTGAATGACTGTACTATAAAATCTAGGTGTTTTTGTTTCCTAGCACTTTATTGACATGCATCATCAATGAATCAATATTCTCATTTAGCAGATACATTTGAAACAAATTTCTACAACGCACACACACATCTACATAACCTCAACAGGTGATTGCATCTTATCTTTAGTACCCAAAAAGAAGTGGTTGTGCATAATAAATGGCCGCAAATGGTGTCGCTTACGAGCTCAGTGTCTGTGGTATAGAACCCAGACCCTGGTAAGTGGACCCTCTGCTTAGAGTCTCTGGCTTTCAGTGAAGTGTCTGGTGGGGCTGTGTTCCTCCCAGAGACCAGGCTCTTCTTCCAAGCTCACGTGGCAGATTTCACATCCCACGAATGTAATACCAAAGCCCTTCCACTCTCATGGTCCTGCAATGCCTACCTGTGGCAGTCTCAGTTCCCTGCCATATGCCCCATGGGTTCCAGGTTCTTAGAAGAGGGCAGCTTCCTTCCTCAGGAAGATCTGTGGGCTCGCTCCAGTTTGCTATTCCAATTTCACATCACATGGTGAAGCTATTATGGGAATGACATCCATTATTTGCCGCTTCCTGTTGGATAGAAGCAAATCGTAGGTCTCACTTGATTTCAAGGAGAGGTGTTTAGGCAAATGCATAATTCATTGAGGGCCATCTTAGAGTGTTTCATTGTGATGAGCTCTCCTTTCCCTTCTGATTGTTATGCTTGTGCACACTGTACGACCTCAGTATTCTAGATGACCCACAATGGCCAGGTAGTATGGAAGAAAGAAGTGGATACCAATCTTTGTCGCGTGCACTAGAACAAGAGGGCACACAGGCTGTGCCCCATGGTGCAGAATGCTCTGCTATGCTGTTGTGCAATGAGTCTTAGTTTGCAAATCAGAGGTCCTGTTTTGTGTAACACTAGGTAAACCATTTCATTTTCGTGATTTCCCCCTTTGTCTGTCCTCATCTCTGCAGTGTGAGTAGACGGTGTAACGTGTACAAAGGGGCACTGTAAACAGGAAAGGACATAAGGCTTGGGAGTAAGCTTAATCCCCATCTTCCTCTCTCAGACCAGAACAGTTAAAAGCAGGGAGACAAGGAGATAAGAGCACAAAAGACAGGCTAGGCAGAGCCCCTCTGGTACCCAAAGTGTAAGGTAAGGATAGAAGCAGAGGTCACCATGCTTGAGAAATGGGATGAGTAAATGAATTGGGCAAACAAGTATATTTATTCATGATAGTGAGTGCTGCAGGGATTCCTACTGCCAGTAGCCTTTAAGTTACCCGCCCACTTGGGTGTGGCCTCTTATACTATATATGCCGATGTAAAGTGCCTGTCTGGACTCTTTTTCCAGCTGAGGGATTCGGTTGCTGTTCCCTGTTCCAGCAGAGTCTATCCCTAAATAAACAACCCTCTATTAGTCTCAATTCTGAGTGGGTGTCAGATTTCTTTTAAGCGTCCCTCTTCATGTGAGAATCAACTTCCTCACTTTCGGAGAGGATCCCAACAACAGGAGAGTCTCAAAAATGTAGGATTGCAATTTAAGGAATCATTGTGATCCCCCCCACACACACACATAAATAGTATGAATGTGTATGTACATATATACATACGTGTGCTTCCTAGCTCTACCTACTGAACGTGTCTAGATGCCATGTATCTTAGTTAGGTTTCTATTGCTGGGATAGAACACAGACTAAACCAACCTAGTGGAAGAAAGGGCTTATTTGACTTCCATGTCCCAGCCACAGACTGGCACTGAAGGAACCAAGGCAGGAACACAAGTAGGGTAGGAACCAAAGCAGAAACTATGTTTACTGACTTGCTTCCAGGGTTACTCATTTTGCTTTATTATACAACCTAAAGTATCACCCACCCTCTGGGCTGGGTCTTCCCCATCAGTCATTAGTAATGAAAATGTCACCCAAAGAGTTTCCTAAAGGTCAATTTGAGAGAGACAATTGCTCAGTTGAAGCTCCCTCTTCCCAGATTAAAGTAACCAGCATAGCATGACACCACAGCAACCATGAGTACATCATAGTTCAGATGCGCTTTTCAAAGTTCACTCATCATTAGAAGAAGCCGGTACTCCTTACAGAAAAGATTGATTTCAGGCTGGGATGGAGAAGATGAAAGATTATCTGAGCATGAAAATAAATAATAATAGTATCAGATACAACTTGGTGAACAAAATAGGAACCTCGGGGCCTCACACTGATAAGAATATTAAATTTGAGAAAGCTCTTTCAAAATATGACATCGGGGGCTGGGAAGATGGCTCAGCAGTTAAGAGCATCTATTAGTCTTTCATGGTTGCTGTGGTTCAGTTCCCAGTACCTGTGTTGAATAGTTCATAGCTGCCTACAATTCTAGCTCCAGGGTGGTCAGCGTTCTCCACTTGAACAGGCTAAACTCATATGTACAAGCACACTCACTCCCAACACACGCCCACACGTGTGCACACACACACAAATTAAAATCAAATAATTTCAAATGTTGGAGCATGACACCAAATAAATAAGGATAGGATCCTGGAAATAGAGACTCATGAGTTAGTACCATCATGGGAATATCTGATCCAGAAAAGAATCAGCAATGGAGGCTAAGCCTCATATAATACTAATGGGATGACTTCCAGCTAGAGAACTTAGTAATGTGACCGGGGAATCACCCAGGTTTCTGCCAAGAAACTCTAATCTGTCTCTACCAGCCCACCTACGTGGAGGGGCACCACAGAGAAGGTAGGGCCTGTGTTCTTGAGAATGGTGATCACGTGAAGATGACTGGGAAACCTTCTGATAGGGGAGGCTCCAGTGACATCATACCCAGGGGAAAGCATCCCTGACGACATCTTGGGTCCCAAGGGAGAGAGTCAGTTATGAAGGGAGTTTATGGGATTGCGTGGAGGTTGGACATGGTTCATGCTTGTCCCTTAAGGGTCCATGTCCTGATACATAATCTCCATTATGAAGTATGGAGAGGGTAGAGACTTAATATGATCGGTGGTGTTTTAGGTGTGAGGCTTTGAGCAGGTGATTAGAATTCAATAAGGACCCCATAATTGAGTATCACTAGCTATATAAGAAAAGAGAAAGGCCAGGAATAATTTACATTTCCAGACTTTGCATCTCACCATGAAATTCTCTGCATGGCCTCCTGCCTCTGCCAGAAAACAGGCCATCTCCAGATGTAGTCCGCTGACCTCCCACTGAAGTTCTGAGCCAAAGCAAACCTCATTTGTAAACGTCTCCCTTCTGTGGTTGTCACCAGCTGAAAATGGATGCTGCAATGCTACTGGACCAGAGCTCCCTTTCTGAAGGCTACAGACATAGGGCGGTGATGTGCAGAAGCCTCTTGTTCTGGGCAAACATGAAGGACCTGAAGCCTGCAGCTCAGTTTCGAGTGCCTCAGAAAGAGACTGCTGATCCTCAGAGCAAACACAGTGACTCAACAGTCAGGATGTCTGGGTGGGGGAGTGTGGCACAGGGATTCTTCGTTCTGATAACTCTGCAGGGCATTCATCTTACTGCAAAACAAACTGGTTTTTTACAAATCTTATGGAAAGAAAACAACTCTCTTTCTCAGGGGAATTGGTGCTCCATTTTAAAAACAAATAAATTTTTTTTGGAGATAACATCTCACTGTGTAGCCGAGGTTAGTGTCCTACTCTCAATCCTCCTGCCTCAACCTTCCAAATGCCAGGATTACAAGTATGTACTACCGGATCTGGTGAGCTGCCAGAGAATAAGGTTCTGTCGTCTGCTCAGTTTGTTTTCCTGGCTAAGACCAAAGCACACAAGCACTTGCACAGACTTGGCAGCAGGCAAACGATGGCACAAATGTTTCGTGTTTACCCTGGCAGGTTCCAGGGCCTCCCATTTTGCCTGTGTCCATGCACTGTCCTGCATGTCACATGGTTGGTAAACTAGGAATTACAATTGCCTCTACAAACCACCATTGCTTTCATCACCTCAGCTGCCGTTAGGGCCGATTGTACTGGGTAAGGGATGGCATCGGTGCCGAAGGGCATGCCTCTTCTGCCTTGGCTGGCTGAGGATTTACTGGCCTTGCAACTGACCATCTGTGACTAGGAGCCAAGCTGCCATATACTTTGATGGTCTAGATAGAATCTTGTTAATTTGGATCTGGCTGTACATGTTTTCAGTATTCAGTGATGTTTGAGGTTGGTGTTGTCAGTTTTGATCAGCCAGAATATTATTTTTGGCTTTCAGTAACAAAACACACAGAGTTTTAAAAGTACTTTTATTGTTGCAATTTTTGCAGAAGTAATTTCTCTCTAAAAGCTTGAAATTCTCTGACTTTTCATCATCCCTTTTGTTCTTCAGAAAATAATTGTTTATGCAACACACTTTTTGATCTTTTTGTTTTGTTTTCCTCTAAAGGTTAGATCTAGTGCTAGAAGATTCTGGAATCTCAGGCTGGCAGGGGATATAGAAGTTTTCTGGTGCACAGTGTTCTATCTGGCTGTGGACAGACATCTCGACCCTGGGCAGGACAGGAGCTGCTAAGGAGGAAGAAGGCAGAGACAGGGCTCCTGTCTTTCCCCCAGAAGGAATGGGACACAAGTCAGTGTGATTGATTTTCTTAGCAATAACTAGGAGTGGAAAATGCTGACCCGCCCACACCTCCAAGCCTGTGCAAGCATTCTAGCAGTATGTCCTACAGGGTCCCCAGCTACTGTGTAACCCTTTCAGTGAAGAAGTCTTTAGTCTCCCAAACCCTTGCTAAAGCTTTTAAATCTAATACTCAACTGAGATCTTGGCCCTTTTCCCCTTCTTGACCTCTCTTCCCCTTGCGCCTCGCCACATCCCCTCCTTCTCTGTAGGCCCACCCTGGGCAGGCCATATCTGGAAGCACACTATTGAGACAGCTCGGCAGGTGGGAGGGGCTCCCCACTGCCCCCCAAAGGGTGCTGTGACTGTGGCTTGCCTGTAGTCTCTTTGACGCTTTGTGTTCTGTGCTATAAATAAATGATTTTGAATGCTTATCTGCTTCCCTCTGTCTGCTTTTCAAGTTATTTTTGGGCGACAGGCCTCTTCTGTGTTAGGTGGGGCCTGCATTATTGAAGACCGTGCACGCCTTGTCAAAGGGAAATAAGGTCAGAGAGAGTATGGTGGAGGCTGCAGTGGGCTGGTGTTGAGGCTCGCAGCAATGATCCTCTTCCTGACAGGCCTCAGGAAGTCCTTGGGGTCCTCCGTCCAGCCCAAGCTATACCCAGTGATAATCCCCATTTAACTTTGCATTCACAGAGCAACACGCGTTGTGCCAGCCACCCTTGGTGCGGGGTTGGGACCCTTGAATGCCTACCTGAGCCTGCTCTGTTTCGGATGCTGTTATCACCACCCTGCCTGAGGGATGGAAGGTGAGCTTTTGTCTCCCTCTCCTGAAGCCCAGAAAACAGGGTTCACACTGCTCCCCATTTCCTCCCTTTCCAGGCATTTAGGGGTCAGAGGCCAGGGCCAATGAGTGGAGCAGGGGATGGAGGGTGTGTTGTGTTGTAGCTTGGCCAATTAAGCTGTCTGTTCTTGACCCCAAGTGTCCCTGAAAGAAACTCTAAAAAAAGAGAAACTGATTTATTAGCGATCCAGTGGTGGGCACACAGCAAACCTGAGACCACAGTCCCTCCCAACAATGATGCCTTCCTCGAGTGCCTATGATACCCTCCGCGCAGGCCCCCAGAGTCCTGCCTCTCCACTCTGGGTTCACCTCAACTCATACCATTTATCCAGAAGAGCCTACTCAGCCTCTTCTTTCTCAGATGTAGCCCCGCTGCTGTCTCCAAAGCCCATTGCCACCTCCGTCAGAGCCTCTCTCTCAAGTCCCCACTGGCTTCCTCAACATCCGACAAGCTACTGAAGCCGCAGCCAGAGCTTGCCTTGAAGGCAATGCAGACCTTCAACCTACACTATGACCTTTTACTCAGCCTAAGAGGGAAGAATGGGTTCATGCACCAAAACTGCCTTGGAGAAGCACAGCAGGCAACTGTTTGGTGCTTTAGGAATACACCTGCTGGACTTGGGACTCACCCCTTCCTTTCTGGGGAGCTCACCTCATCTGACATCTCATGTTCCCCCATGGAACTGAGTTTCAGTTCAGCTCTCGATTGCTAGGCTTTGGTTCCAAACCCTGGGATCTCAGTTTCTTTTGCAGGCCGTATGCTACCAGGCTCTCCCCCAGTGACATGACCTCCAGGTCCCCTGGCAGGACTCCCTGTTCCCAGCCAGGAGGTCTCTCCTCAGTCCATTTGTACCAGCTGTTTCCCTGCCCTCTCCCCCTCCCCCATCTTGCCCTGTGTTCATCATCCAGGCGCTTTCTGCTTTTCACCCTCCACTGATTTGCAGCAGGCTCCAATTAATAATTTTAAATGGTCACCAATTTTCCTCCAGCCTCAGGCAATAATGGAGATTTAGGTCTAAATTAAAATTTGCTTATTTAAAAGCATTTTGCCTGCTAATGGCTGCTGAAGCACTATCTCTGCATCCAGAGATGGGTCTGCATCCAGAGGCATCCTCTTCTGGCCTCTCTTCTCTGTCTCTGGAGGGATTAATGCAATAGGAGATTGTGCACCTCAAGGCAACGTCTGGACAGGCTTTGGGATGATGCTGCTATCTGGGGTGGTGCTGCTGGCTGTAGTGAGTAGAAGTGGGGCATCCTGCTGAACATCTTACAATACCCAGGACTCCCTGACAAGGAATGAGAGAGTTCCTAATGTCAGTAGAACTGAGGTTAAGAAAGGCTCCTCAGAAAATTCCCCAGGCTGCTTCTGCAGAAATCTTTTCTTGCATGACCCTGTGTTCTCAGGAAATATTTTGTTCTTCCTCTAGTACTAGGGACCAAACCTAGGGCCTCGAGCATGGTAGTAAACCATCTACCACTCAGCAACATCCTCACCCCTCAGAACAAGCCTTGAGTCGTTTGTTTCTTTAAATCTGCATTGTTGTGCACATTTCAGATCGGTTTTCTTTAGCCCATATCCTGCTTGTTACAGCAGAGCCAGCTGTGGCTTGTTCGTCTATGCTGGGGCTCTCATCCACGCTACCCAAGCACCCTAGCCTTAGCCTGCATTCCTCGGTCTCTAGAGCCCATAGTTTTTTTGGGGTTTTTTTGTTTTTTTTTTTTTTGTTTTTTTTTTTTTGAGCCCATAGTTCTTGACCTTTCAAGAAAACCCTTGTTTGCAGGTTTCTAGGCTTTCACAGCAAATGCGCAACTGCTGTTCTAATGGAACAATGACCACTTACATATCCCTTGTAGTTTGGAGAATGCTTGTTTGATCCTCACAACAATCCAATGGCAAGGGCAAGGCAAGGACCGTGGGAGGTAGGAGCAAACAGTTCTGGGTGCTGACTGGGTTCAGATGCTAGTTCTTCACATGCCTTTCCTCATAGTGGCCTTGAGAAGTGATACTCTCAACTTTACAGGCATTCAGAGAAGTGGGCCTAAGGTCACCCCCATCTGTTTGGCTAGGGCAGGCACCACCTTGCCATCTTGGCTGTGTTCCATGTAGGAGACACCATGCTGGGCTGTTTTCAAGGTGCTACGGGGACCCAGCAGGGCACTACTACTGGGCTGCTCCCTTCAGGACCCTGTGTCTCCCACTAGCAAGTTAAGAAGTGAGTGGAGACCAGTCACCTTAGGACCAGACTGCTGCACTTCATTCTAGCACCTTCTCCCTGGATTACCAAAGGTGTAGCTGTCCCATGGGCAATTCCCTTGTTACTGAACTAGTACCGTCAGGTAGAGCTAGAAAGGCTAGGAGTGTGCCAGTCCCTGATCCTTCATGACCCTGAATACTGGTGGTGACAGAATGAAGCAGCTAGAGACCTGGGGGAAAGAGACTGGAAAAGAGGACAAAGGGAGGGGTCTGAGCTGAAAGGAACACAGCTCGAATGGCCACACTGGGGATAAGGGCCAAGGCATCAAGGCAAACAAAAGGCAACCGTGTGTTTCATTGCAAGCTGTCCAGTGGCCTGTGAAGGGGAATAGATTCAAAGCTTCAAGGAGTTGTAATCCTGCCTGATAGGACAGGCCACACAAAATCTACATATCTCCATGGAGCAATTTATGCCACATTAACTGTGTGCACTTGGACCCTTTGTGCAACCATTTGTGTCCTGGCATCTGTGTTTTGTGTGAGCAAGCAGGACAAGCCAAACCCAAGGGACCAGTAGATGGTTCCCTGCTTTGGAAATGTAGTGAAATACAGGGGAAGAGCTACCGCCCCCAAAACATCTTTTTTACAGGCCTGTCCCAAAGCCCAGCACCTTTTGAGTATAGATTAGTAGGTATTCAATGTCATCCTGAAACCAGCTTCAGGTAGGTCACACATTTAAGGACGTTTCTGTCAAATGCAAAGTCAACCGTTTTCTATTTTTGTCATTATAATTGTCAACAAAGACCAAGCGTCTACATGGTGACTACCTCTTTTGTGATGTAAGAATATGTTGGCAGAAGAGATACTAGCAAAAGGGTCAGACAGATAGGTACAGCAGCCTCAACTTTTGGCCATGACAGATGAGGCTGTCAGATGTTAGTCCGTTTTCTAAAGAAAGAAGAAAGTAAGGAAAGAAAACCAACTTATAGAAACAATGGCTTGTTCTGTTGCATTGTTTCAGAGCTTTCAAAAGCCTGTGGTTTGCTGGCACTGTTGCTTAGGGCCTGAAGAAAGGCAGCATACCATGGTGATGACAATATGAATCCACGAGACTGCTCCTTCATGACCTCTAGGAAGCAAAGAAAGAGAGGGAAGAAAGAGCCAGGAGAAGATGGAGTCACCATAGCATGGCCCCAAGGACCCATTTCTTTCAACTAGGTCTTGCCTTCTAAGTCCCCATCACCTTGGAATAGTCCATCTGACTATGAATCTGTGCATGGGTTAATCCGCTAAAGATGTCAGAGTCCTTGGGATCCACACTCTTCTTCCAAAAGCCTCATCTCCTAACATTATTACACCGAGGACCAAATATTTAACATGTGAATCTTTGGGGAACAGTCCAGATCCAAATAGTAAGAGGAAATAAGGTTTATTTCCTTAGAAGGGGGTTTTGAGTTCCAGACTGGGGACTCTGGACTTGTTTCAACAAGCATGCAGAAAGACAGGTGAAGGCTGGAAAGATGGCTCAGTGTTTAAGAGCATTCACTGGCTGCTCTTCCAGAGGACCTGGGTTCAAGTACCAATACCCACATGGCAGTTCACAGAGCCTGTGACTCTAGTTCCAAGGAATCTGGTACCCTCACCCTGACATACGTGTAGGCAAAATACCAATGCACATAAAAATAAATAAAATATTTTTTAAAAGAAAAGAAAGGGATGTGACTAGTTAGGCATGAACAAGATAAGTGGGCATTTGGAAAAACAGTTAGGCAGCTGGCCTTGGTGGATCTGTAGGATCTATCTAGGAGTGACATGGTCATTATCTCAATTCTTAGATCTTTCCTGAGTACTCCCATGTATTCCCTATAAAGCTCGCTACGCTTTCTCCAGTGGTCTTCTTCAACAACCTGGGAAGCAGGACTTTCTGCATTTGCTAAACAAGGAAACTGAGGCTTGCATCCAGGGAGTTGACAGGCGCCACAAGGTGGCAGCAGGCTAGGAGGGGCAGGCCCAGGAAGGCTTGTTGAGATGCACAGTAGGGATGGAGCAGAGAGTGGATATATGGAGCTGGCCCAGCAGGAGAGCCATGAACGGGAGAGAGCAGCATGACTCTAAGCTCTGGACCTCAACAGTCTATCCTGAAGGAAAATCATGTCTGTTTGCAAGCTCCGAGAATCCACAATGGCCTTGGTGTTTGAGTCAGGGCATCTGAGGGGGACACTATGTGCAGCAAGGTTATGATTTAATGACAAAGCAAATCGCTTCCCTGCTGATTGGTATGCAAGGCCATAGATTCTGCTTCAGCCTGAGGTTCTCGTTGCCCTTTGAAGGCAATGTAAGCCCACCCACTCCCCCTTTCCCACGACACATGTTTTACTATGGGCTGTAATGAAGACAAGGTGTGGGGGCAAGACTCTTGTTTCCAGCTCTCTCTCTCTCTGGCAAGATGCCATGCTTGTACTCACTGAGCCTTGGGAGCCCCATATGATATAAACCAAAATAAAATGAAACAGCTTCATTATATACCAGAGAAAACTGATTAACCTGGTCTACTTTGTATCCTGATGCGCTGTCTCTGAACCTTGTGTCCATTATCGAGTTCTGTCTGTATTAGAACAACAGCATAAACTGTCTGTGGGTTAATTAGTTTCTTGGAAGGTTTATTCATCTCTTCCTCTCCCCATTCTGAAGGCAAAGAGCTATTCACACCGAGTCAAAGAGCTATTCAGCTTCGAGTCCACATGTGCACATACCAACTTGATGCTCTATTACAGCCAGTGCCAATGAGCAGTTTGTGGAGGTCCCTTCTGTAGCCTTGTCACACTCTGTAGTCGAGCCTCCACCATGCCAGGGATCACCTCAGGGTGCCTGATCTCTAGCTCCCTCCCCATGGCTCCTAGAAAGACAGGGGCCGTGACAATGACCTGTCTTCCCTTCCTCTGCTACCTATCAAATAGGTTCTGTCTTCAGGGTTTGACAAAGTCACCGCTCCCAGGAAGCCACCCTGGATTAGCTGCGCCTCTGTTCTGATCACAGTTGATGTGACATTCACCCACCCCCACCTTCCAGTTCTAACCACAAAGTTGTTCTGCTTAGTCATTAAGGCCAAGGGTAGAGGGAACGGTAGCTCTGTTTGCTGAGATCAAAGGCAATATATATATAGTTGCTTTGTTTGTGGTCCGTTTTTATTACTTTTGAGCCATTTTGCAGGTGTTTCTCTTGCCCCAATTATATCACAATTTCCTTTGAGGCAAGCCCCACATCTAATTATCTTCCAGTTGCAATACTCTGTAACAGATTTAGCTCACGGTGGAGTAGGCAGTTGATGGGAAGTGTTTGCCAGCTCCTAAGCTTAGTGCTGTCAGGCGGAGGTTCTGAGAACGACTCTGAAGCCAAACCCTAGGGGCAAACCTTGGCTCTACCACCCTCTTAGCCGTGTCCATTGGTCAACCTACTTCACGTCTGTCTGCTGCCCTCTTTGCACGTGTCTAAAACAGAGATGACAGTGGCAACGTCACCGGTTCTTTTGTGTGGATCGTGTGGCTCAAGACACAGAAAGTACCTAGAAGATGATCTGGAGCAGGGGAGCAGTATGTGCGTGGAGAGCTCTTAAAACCCCACAAGCAATTAGTACTATATCCCTTCCTTCTGGATATCCCAGAGCTGCTTGGCCAAGGTGAAGAGAGCACAGGGTTAGAGGTTCTGGTCTTTCTCTCTTCCCAGAAGAGAGGATGCCTTCCCTAAAGACCCAGGAATGAGGCCTGAAACCATGGTGGGCTCTC